>NC_086446.1:621393912-621993912 GCF_028390025.1 Pseudophryne corroboree
CAGAAGGTGATAGGGTAACAAAACCAACACAGAGTGAACAGAGAAGCCCAGAGGCTAAGAAACTGGGTGTCTCCCTAGTATTAGAAATACTCAGATGGAAAAAGCAAGATGTTGTGTTTTAATACGTAGAGAAACCGAAATGCTGTTGCTAAGGGCAACAGCAAAACCCTAAAGGGTTACCAACGGGTGTGGCAGTAAACTCCTTGGTCAGAGATGGAATAATAGACACAAGGAGAGTCTCCACAATCCTAATTCTCACTTGCAGGGCCCAGGTTCAGCTTACTGCCACTAAACTGACACATGGACGCCCTGCACAGTGAGAGAGGATTATGCAGGCAGGTCTGAAAGTACAGCCACAAACCTGCTGGGTTCACAGAATAGCAAAAGAACCTCAGCAGGCTAAACGACTGACTCCAGTCTTACTGCTAGGTCTGGATTGGCAGAGTGTAGTACCAAATGCCCAGGCCTATTTGCAGTAAGCAACAACAAAATACAAAGCTACACAGTACTGGCTAACTTTCAGGAACTGACTAACCAACAAAGATTCAGCAGCATCTGCTTAATCTGAGAAGAGGCCTTATAAAGCAGGTGCTGTCCACGCCCCCCTCAGACCTCACAGACTGTGAGCACAAAAACCAGCACCGGATCCCATGCCTGTAACCACTGCACAGCAAAAGACCCGAACCGGAGTATCAGCTGCGCTCAGGTTACTCCGCTAGCACTTGTCTCCCGGTTGCCATGACGACGTGGCAGCACAGGGCAGGAGACCCTAACAGTTCAGTAAGGCTCAGTAGGTGCCGTGCCACACTGAGTTCATAATTATTAACACTTTGGCTATGCAGTGTGAGTTGTCATTTGTGAAAAAAACAAAAAGTTGTTAGGTTTTTGTACAACTTGTGTGTCAATAAAGCTCAATAAATGCCGTGCTGCACTGCATTCATAAATATAAGCACTATGACTAGACAGTGTGAGTGGTCCTTTGTGGAAAATGATAAAAGTTTGTTTTTTTGTACAACATCTGTGTTCAGTAAAGCTCAATAGGTACCATGCTGCACTGTGTTCAGAAATATAAGTACTGTGACTCCACAGTGTGAGTTGTCATTTTTTGGACAGCTTGTGTATTCAATAAAGCTCAATAGGTGCAGTGAGGCACTAGGTTTATAAATATAATCACTGTGAAATTGTAGTGTGAGTTGTTCTTTGTGAAAAAAGTTGTTTTTATTTTTTTGTACAAATTGTGTTTAGTAAAGTTCACTGAGTGCAGTGCACCAATTTATTCATAAATATAAGCAGTGTGAGTTGTCATTTGCGGAAAAAAATAAAAAAAGTTGTTTTGGATTTTTTTTTTTGTACAACTTGTGTGTTCAATAAAGTTCAGTAGTTGCTGTGCCACTGCATTAATAAATATAAGCACTGAGTCAATATGGATCATGATCAGTAGATAAAAGAGCAGGAACAACAACTAAATACTGTACTAATGCTGTGGCTGCTGCCAGTCACAATAGTACTTCAACATCTACTAAAGGAGGTCCTGGGGGTAGAAAGTTTAGAAAAGAGCACCTTAAATCAAACCTTTCACAATGTTAAAAAAGGATAGATGGGTCACATTAGAAACCAACAAACCAGTGCCCCCCCCCCCCCCCCCCCAAAAAAAAAAAAAAAAAAGAACACTAAACTGAAGAACAAACTGTGCATTGACAAATTCAAAAGGAGAGTCTAGGGGTGTCCACGTTAGCTATGTGTGACTCTGACATTTCTCACACTGTACTTGTAGAGAAGCCTCCTTTGCCGATTTCCACCAGTTCTGCACCATCTGCAATAAGCAGTACAAGTAAAGATTGTGATGATGACATAATAGAAAATGCTAGTTTGGAAGTGGAACAGGATGAGGTGGATATTTATGTACTATCTAATGCTATAGAGGATGATGAGGATGATGATTATGTAATTTGTGTAAGCCAGCAGCAACAATTCTTGCCCATGATAAAAAGAAAGCCACTGTGATACCTGCGCATAAAACCAATATAGCCACCTCTTGGGTATGGGATTATTTTTACACAAATCTTGCCTACGTTTGTAATTCTTCATTTGTGATGCCAAAGTTAGTAGAGGTAGGTACATTAGTCTTCTAGGCACCTCCTCCATGTTACGTCATTTGCGACGAGTTCATGAAATTATTTTACTAAATTGTAATAAATTTGTAATTAACATCATCATCAACCTTCTAATAAATAATCTGAGGTAGTCCTTCCAAAAAAGGTTTTGTGGGGACCCAAACAAACCAAGCACTTCAGCCACAAAATTGTCAGTCACTCAAGTGCTTGGTTTGTTAAACTGTGCAAGTCCTCTTTAATAACATAAGGGTGGCCAAAGAACAATTCCATCTTACACCACTTTTCTTTTCTGCCACTGCTGCATGGGAATGTTTCATAGATGTGCTATAAACTGAGTGTGTTTTGTGCCGCTGCTTCGTCGCTTAGTAATAAGCCTGCTCACTGCAGCTTTTGGCCAGTATTGGTGAAAACAATATTATGAGCTGTGAGCTGTTCAAAATTTACTGGAAATTAGTTTTATTAAGGTTAATAATACTGTAGGCACAAAAACATGCCCATTTGTTTTTAGCATTTAAAAAACTAAAACATGTGAGGGCGTTTTGGCAAAACAAAACAAAACTCAACAATGAGGCTGTTTGAGCAGCTTATGCTGATTAAAATGATATGCGGCATGCCTAGATTCCGTGTGCAACCGTGGCTGTATCTGCATACAAAATGGTATGTTACAGTGTTTTCCTAGAAAACACTGTAACATACTGTGACACGAAATCACATAAATGGGACAAAAGTCCAATACTCCTAATCACCAGCCAGAGACTAGGGACTTTGGCGCCCGGGGCAAGATGAAGTATGGTGCCATGCCCCCCCCCCCAAAAAAAAAAAGCACACACAGAAAGTAAGAACACTATGTGCATACCTCCCAACATGTCCCTCTCCAGGATGGACAGAATACTCTGCTTCTGGACTTCCCTCTTAATTTATGATTGCCGGCACCTGTGCTGAAACACCTTTCTTATCCATTAACCTGTTCAACACAGGTGATAGCAATCATACATTAAGAGGGAAGTCCAGAAGCAGAGCATTGTGTCCCTCCTGGAGAGGGTCATGTTGGGAGGTATGTATGTGTGTGCGACTTGGGCGCACTCAACAAAAAGTGAGTGTGGTCACATGGCAGAAGGGGCATGGCCACTGAAAATGGGCCGTGCCCACATGACACACCACCCATCCACCTGTCTCTCATCACTATTGGAACATTCCTTTCCATTGCATACACACCTTACCTACAGTGCATCCGGAAAGTATTCACAGCACTTCACGTTTTTCACATTTTGTTATATTACAGCATTATTCCAAAATAGAATAAATTAATTGTTCCCCCAAAATTCTACACACAATACCCATAATGACAACGTGAAAAAAGTTTTTTTGAGACTTGCAAATTTATTAAAAACAAAAAAACAAAAAAAAAAAAAATCACATGTACATAAGTATTCATAGCCTTGTCCCTCCTGTAGAAGGCCATGTTAGGAGGTATGCAGTTCAGGATCATATCACAGGATCAGTGGCCCTGCCATCCCCACACCCCCTTCTGGGTGCTAATCACCACCAGAAGCCCTATTTTGTGCTCTGAACACAGGTGCAGTTTAATTACCACTGTAGCCTAGCTTCTGGCTGACAGCTGATTGAGGCAACACCTGGAGTGGACCCTTCAGTCCTGCTGCTTTTGCTCTGCTAAACCTGGAATTTATGAACATTCCACATTAACTTCATGTGGAATGATGCAGTCCCTGCCACAGTACCATTTCATATGCTGTTACAGCTGCAGACACACAGAGAATATAGGCATGCAGCATATCATTTTAATCAGCAGAGTCTGCTTGCGCGTCCTATCCACATAGCGATGAGCATAAGACACATCTCAGCAAAAAGACGCTATATATCCCTACTAATATGTGAAAATGAAACAATATATGTTTGTTGCTCAATCATGGATGAACCATTGAATCAATTGACTTGACAATTGGTAAGTGTTTTCCCATAGCTCCTAGTCACATACCCATTTTTATGAGCTGGTGTGCCTACTCCAGTGCACATCTGTGGCTCAGAAAGTTGAGACACTGTCTGCAAATAAAAGAATAGATGAATGCGCTGTCACTAGCAGCTGGTAAAGGGGTCGGTAAACTCCCCAAATTGTATAGAATATAAAAATGAGAAAGTGTACCAGCGCTGGTTGTTTTATATAAATAATTTACACTTAAAAAAAGAGATTAATTAATCCAGGATGGTATGTAATAATTAAAATATAATAAATGTAATAAACACAGTCACTCTAAAACACAAATGCTAATTAGCAAGGTAAATTCATAAAATATGACATTCATTTGGCTCCTTAATAATGGCAGGATCATACCCCGGCTAGGACTTCCTCTGGAATAGGATCAACATTTGGGTAGTTTCTGTTGTCATTATGATTTAAAAAGAGTAAACACAGTTGTTTGACAATAAATGGCTTCACCCAACCACTAATCACGAGTGAAAGAAAAGTTTGTGAGGTATCATTCATATTCTCTGACAAATGGCCAGAAAATCACAAATTCTGCTAGGGTATGTAAACTTATGAGCACAACTGTGTGTGTGTGTGTGTGTGTGTGTGTGTGTATATATATATATATATATATATATATATATATATACTGCTCAAAAAAATAAAGGGAATACTAAAATAACACATCCTAGATCTGAATGAATGAAATATTCTTATTAAATACTTTGTTCTTTACATAGTTGAATGTGCTGACAACAAAATCACAATTTTTTTTTCAATGGAAATCAAATTTATTAACCCATGGAGGTCTGGATTTGGAGTCACACTCAAAATTAAAGTGGAAAAACACACTACAGGCTGATCCAACTTTGATGTAATGTCCTTAAAACAAGTCAAAATGAGGCTCAGTAGTGTGTGTGGCCTCCACGTGCCTGTATGACCTCCCTACAATGCCTGGGCATGCTCCTGATGAGGTGGCAGATGGTCTCCTGAGGGATCTCCTCCCAGACCTGGACTAAAGCATCCGCCAACTCCTGGACAGTCTGTGTGCAACGTGGCATTGGTGGATGGAGCGAGACATGATGTCCCAGATGTGCTCAATTGGATTCAGGTCTTGGGAACGGGCGGGCCAGTCCATAGCATCAGTGCCTTCGTCTTGCAGGAACTGCTGACACACTCCAGCCACATGAGGTCTAGCATTGTCTTGCATTAGGAGGAACCCAGGGCCAACCGCACCAGCATATGGTCTCACAAGGGGTCTGAGGATCTCATCTCGGTACCTAATGGCAGTCAGGCTACCTCTGGCGAGCACATGGAGGGCTGTGCGGCTCCCCAAAGAAATGCCACCCCACACCATTACTGACCCACTGTAAAAACCGGTCATGCTGGAGGATGTTGCAGGCAGCAGAACGTTCTCCTTGGCGTCTCCAGACTCTGTCACGTCTGTCACATGTGCTCAGTGAGAACCTGCTTTCATCTGTGAAGAGCACAGGGCGCCAGTGGCGAATTTGCCAATCTTGGTGTTCTCTGGCAAATGCCGAACGTCCTGCACGGTGTTGGGCTGTAAGCACAACCCCCACCTGTGGACGTCGGGCCCTCATACCACCCTCATGAAGTCTGTTTCTGATCGTTTGAGTAGACACATGCACATTTGTGGCTTGCTGGAGGTCATTTTGCAGGGCTCTGGCAGTGCTCCTCCTGTTCCTCCTTGCACAAAGGCAGAGGTAGCGGTCCTGCTGCTGGGTTGTTGCCCTCCTATGGCCTCCTCCACGTCTCCTGATGTACTGGCCTGTCTCCTGGTAGCGCCTCCATGCTCTGGACACTACACTGTCACAACTGAGGACTGGAGACCGTGACTGGGAGCCTCAGTTGTAGGGGCTGACGGGTACTTGAACTTAGGAGGAGCTATGTGACTCCTGGACATGCGTAATGACAGCAGCAATGAATGCCCGAGGGAGTGACCACGACAACTGGAAATGCCTTAAGTGCTTTTATTAAATAAAAAGTCAAATAACGTGCAAAAGAATAATAGAAAGTCACAAGTGATAATTAGGTGCACAATTGGTAAAGACCAGTAACCTGGAATATGGAGGAAAGTTCTGTAAACAATAAATGAAGCTGGGGTTCGCTGGAAGATGAGTAATGAAGCTGGGGTACGTAGGTAATTGAGGAAAGAAGCTGGAGTGCGCTGGTAACTGAGAAATGAAGGATGGTTACTGAAAAGCAAAAGTCCAAACACAGGAATCAAAAGTAGACTGTAGAGGGTTAACCACTGGAGAGTCGGGTTACACTGCAGAGTGTAATCACCAGGGAAGTCAGGCTGAACTGCAGAATGGAAGTGCAGGAGAAAGTCTGTAGTGAAGCTTGTAGGCTGGAATCACAGATGACAATGACAATGTAGGCCGCAGTAGCAGAATCACATGCGCCCAGCGGCGCGCGGCGGTCAGCGAGACAGGAGCGGCAGCAGAGGCCCATGGAGGACGTACATCCAGAAGGCAGAATGGTGTCTCAGTACCCGGATCGTGACAGTACCCCCCCTTTTAGGAGTGGCCCCAGGACACTTCTTAAGTTTACCTAGCCATCTGGAATAAAACTTCTGGATGAAGACTTGTGCCAACTTGGAAGTGGGGAATCCATGACAGAATCCATCGAGGGATGAGCCCACGGACGATGAGGAACAGACAAGGAAACCAGTTGACTAGTGGGTGACTGGCGGGATACTTTGTGCTGGGCACATTTTGGGCAGGAGGCCACAAATTCAGCAATGTCCTTTTTTAGGGTCGGCCACCAATTTGACCTGGAAACGAATTTTAAGGTCTTGCGTATGCCCGCGTGTCCGGCAAAGCGAGAGGAATGTGCCCGATGCAAGAGCTTCCTCCTGAAAGCTGGCTTCACTAAATTTTTCCCTGGCGGGGGCATAGAGTCCATCCTCACTGCGGAGAACGCCACTGGATCAACAATACAATGCTTGTCAGTAGACTCAGACTAATTTTCTTGCTCCCAGGAGCGGGAAAGGGCATCAGCCTTGTGATTCGGTGACCCCGGACAAAACTGTAGTTTGGAGTCTTGGCACGGAGGAGACGGGACATCAGAAGACTTGTAGGAGGATATGCAAACTGTAAGCTCTTTTTGGAGACAAGTCTCTGAGCAGGAAGGACCCCATGCCAGGATACGGGTCGACTTTCAATCAACTTGAGGATTATGCAGACGTAGCCATGGGAGGCCTAGAACCACAGGATGGGTGGCCCTGGGGATAACCTGGAAAGAAATCAACTCTGTATGCTGTTCCCCTACCTTCAGACGCATAGGTAGGGTCTTGGAGGTAATCACCGCATCAGGAATCCTACTGCCATCCACGGCAGTTAGAGATATAGGAGATGACAGTCTCTCAGTGGGTAGAGACCACTGCTTAACCAACCTCTCTGTAATAAAGTTTCCGGCTGCTCCAGAATCCAATAAAGCAGTGAGATTCTTTGTACGTTGAGCCACCTGCAGAGAAACTGAGAGATTGCAGTTACTTGGAAATGGAGAGAAATTAGTCACTCCTAGCTGGTCTTCTCCTTGGTGGGCTAGGACTTGGGGTTGTCCCGGACGCTTGGGACAGGACTTGATAACGTGAGAAGATTCGGCACAATACAAACAGAGACGCTCAGCAAAACGTCTACTACGCTCTGCCTGAGATAAACGAGAGCGACCTATCTGCATAGGTTCCTCCCTAGACGGAGATGGCTGACGAGGAATGGAAACAGTAGGAATCTTGGGAAATGTGGATCTTCCTCGTTCAACAGCCCTTTCACGGAACCGTAAATCGACCTTAGTGCAGAGGGAAATGAGCTCGTTTAACGTTAAAGGTAAGTCTCTAGCAGCGAGCTCATCTTTGATACGCTCGGATAGCCCTCCCCAGAAGGCTGCATAAAGAGCGTCATCATTCCAGGAGACTTCAGATGCCAAGGTCTGGAATTGCACCAAATACTGACCGACAGTTCGCGTCCCCTGACGCAGTCGAAGGATCTCTGAAGAAGCTGATGTCACTCGACCTGGCTCATCGAAAATTCGTCTGAACGTTGCCACGAAGTTAGCATAGGATGACAACAGGGCATCATACCTTTCCCATATAGGTGAGGCCCAGTCTAGAGCGGCACCACTGAGTAGAGAAATTAGGTATGCCACCTTAATGCGGTCAGTAGGGAAACTGCTGGGTTGCAATTCAAATTGGATCTCACACTGGTTTAGGAAACCCCTGCAGGCTTTAGGGGACCCATCATATTTAGCAGGAGTCGGCAATTGAAGGTAGGGAGCAGGAACGGGTATGGTGGGTGGGGACACCACCGGAGGCGCTGGAGTCGGCACACTGGATGCCCCTGATCCATGGAGGGCCGCTTGAATTTCATCCAGCCGAGAGGAGAGGTCCTGGAGACAGCGAACAACATGGCCTTGAGCAGCCTCCTGACGTTCAAGGTGGGTTGCCAGTTCTTGTATCAACCTAAGCGCTTGGGCCTGGTCTCTGGCTGGATCCATTTGGTCAGTGCTTACTGTACAAAGGCAGAGGTAGCGGTCCTGCTGCTGGGTTGTTGCCCTCCTATGGCCTCCTCCACGTCTCCTGATGTACTGGCCTGTCTCCTGGTAGCGCCTCCATGCTCTGGACACTACACTGTCACAACTGAGGACTGGAGACCGTGACTGGGAGCCTCAGTTGTAGGGGCTGACGGGTACTTGAACTTAGGAGGAGCTATGTGACTCCTGGACATGCGTAATGACAGCAGCAATGAATGCCCGAGGGAGTGACCACGACAACTGGAAATGCCTTAAGTGCTTTTATTAAATAAAAAGTCAAATAACGTGCAAAAGAATAATAGAAAGTCACAAGTGATAATTAGGTGCACAATTGGTAAAGACCAGTAACCTGGAATATGGAGGAAAGTTCTGTAAACAATAAATGAAGCTGGGGTTCGCTGGAAGATGAGTAATGAAGCTGGGGTACGTAGGTAATTGAGGAAAGAAGCTGGAGTGCGCTGGTAACTGAGAAATGAAGGATGGTTACTGAAAAGCAAAAGTCCAAACACAGGAATCAAAAGTAGACTGTAGAGGGTTAACCACTGGAGAGTCGGGTTACACTGCAGAGTGTAATCACCAGGGAAGTCAGGCTGAACTGCAGAATGGAAGTGCAGGAGAAAGTCTGTAGTGAAGCTTGTAGGCTGGAATCACAGATGACAATGACAATGTAGGCCGCAGTAGCAGAATCACATGCGCCCAGCGGCGTGCGGCGGTCAGCGAGACAGGAGCGGCAGCAGAGGCCCATGGAGGACGTACATCCAGAAGGCAGAATGGTGTCTCAGTACCCGGATCGTGACATACGCTGACAGACACAGCAAACCTTCTTGCCACAGCTCGCATTGATGTGCCATCCTGGATGAGCTGCACTACCTGAGCCACTTGTGTGGGTTGTAGGGAGGTCATACAGGCACGTGGAGGCCACACACACTACTGAGCCTCATTTTGACTTGTTTTAAGGACATTACATCAAAGTTGGATCAGCCTGTAGTGTGTTTTTCCACTTTAATTTTGAGTGTGACTCCAAATCCAGACCTCCATGGGTTAATAAATTTGATTTCCATTGATAATTTTTGTGTGATTTTGTTGTCAGCACATTCAACTCTGTAAAGAACAAAGTATTTAATAAGAATATTTCATTCATTCAGATCTAGGATGTGTTATTTTAGTGTTCCCTTTATTTTTTTGAGCAGTGTATATATATATATATATATATATATATATATATATCTTCAGTAAAGCTGCCCAGGAAAAGCTCAGTGGAGAAGCAGCGATGTAGGTACAGGGAGGCACTTCTAGTTCACTGTATGTTTTGCCCAGATGCACACGATGCCCATATTTAAATAGAATGGGAGAAATTCTGCTGTTGCACCCAGTAAGCGGTACCTCAGGGAAATCAACTGTGTGGCCAGCCAGATGGCTGGTTATCACCATGGTGTCATGCTGGGTGTATTTTATGTGAAGGCCTGGTTCAGTAGTCCCATCCATCCCATTGTTAAACTGGCCATCACAAGTCATATCAGAAGAGATACCTGATAACTGACGGTCCTATACAAAGCCGTGATGTTTATATCAAAGCTGAGTGACATAACAAAGTCTGTCACAAAGGCTCTTTATAATACTAGCCGCTTTATGATAAGAATACTGTACTAATGTAATGAACATCAACCTGCCTGCTTATCACCAATATTATCTGTCTACAATTTTCATGTAACATTTAGTTTAAAATAAGTTAACCTTACACTGAATAGTCACATCAGCATACACAGCTAATAACGCACTGTTCTATACCAAGAAGCAACTTTTATACCAAAGCTGGTTGATAGCACAACAGCTGTTTATGATGTTAACCAGTCACATGATCAGACCATTGAGGTGAAAATTACAAAACATGTCTTAATTTCACTATCTATCTATCTATCTATCTATCTATCTATCTATCTATCTATCTATCTATCTATCGGCAAACGCAGGATTTAGCGAGGGATTTTCCATGGGTGTGTATGTATATGTGCATGTATGTGTCATATATATATATATATATATATATATACACATACACATATATATATATATAAAACAGAAAATTACTCTCCCACTGCGCTATTTCAAAGTTAAACTATAAAATTGTAAGTGACTGCCTATAACCTCTAAGTTCCCTGTTAGGAGGAACTAAGTTTGTAAAAATATAAAGCAAATAGAGGTATTGGCGCCAAGGGGGTCGTATCAACGCCCTACTTTAAAACGACACTTACAACGTTTTACAGATAAATTTTGTCCGATAACATATATAAAAGATTTATTTATAAAAACATAAGTTCAAAACCAATGTCCATGAATATACAGAGTTAATACATTTGAATTTGTTGCACAATTTGAACAATCAGCTTCTAGTGGTGAGGAAAGATGTAGATATGTCACTACAACTTCCTCCTTCTCCTTATTGTAGATGCGGAGGTAACATCAGACAATAGATAGATAAATAACTCAACGCGTTTCGTCTTGTTACAAGACTTCATCAGGGGTGATATCTACAATTGTAGAACAGTAGATCACAATAATGTACAGCAATGAGCATCTTAAACTCTAATATGACATGACATATTGGTATGTGGAGGACATGACAGAAATAAATAAATAACGTCACCGGGCTGTAATAGGGCACACCCGCTCCGAACACGTGCTAAGATCACATAGTCGAATCCAAACAACGGACACGCTGGTCCGTGGAATGCAAATCAACATGGCGCTGGAGCGCAAACGATCTTGCTCCAGCGGCATGAAGTCTTGGAACAAGACGAAACGCGTTGGGTTATTTATCTATCTATTGTCTGATGTTACCTCCGAATCTACAGTAAGGAGGAGGAAGTTGTAGTGACATATCTACATCTTTCCTCACCACTAGAAGCTGATTGTTCAAATTGTGCAACAAATTCAAATGTATTAACTCTGTATATTCATGGACATTGGTTTTGAACTAATGTTTTTATAAATAAATCTTTTACATATGTTATCGGATGAAATTTATCTGTAAAACGTTGTAAGGGTCCGTTTTAAAGTAGGGCGTTGATACGACCCCCTTGGCGCCAATACCTCTATTTGCTATATATATATATATATATATACACATCCATACATACATACATACAGTACATACACCAGTGCACAAACACACAGACATACTATACATACAAACATACAAATACAGACATAAATACTGACTTCAAACTTACATAATCCATCAGAGGCTGGGAGCAGAAGGGTGGCAGTGTGAGGATGGATGGATCTGCTGTGGCTGAGCATACGCAGCCAGCAGCTCCCCTGGGACATTCTGTAAGCAGAGAGCTCCATAGCTCTCTCTTGCTGCTGCAGCTCCGCGGTCGCGATTGTGGCTTTTGCTGAGACGGAGACAAAGCTTTCTCCGTCTCAAAATAGAAATCTCGGCTCATCAGAGGGTGTTTCCAGGTACTCGGAACCCCCCCCCACCCCCCCCCCCCGCCCCCGCGTGTGCTACTGCTATCTATCTCTACCCATTTATAATTATTGCCACATAGCATTTAGGTTACATTAAGCTTACCTTGCTGGGGTATACCCAGTTCTTCCTGATACTTTCCTGCCATCCCAGCGATGACCATGCACCCCAGTCCTACCACCTACCTGCGCTGAGCCTAAACCTCCACTGGAAGCAGGAGGTGTCAGGGGAGCTATTGTCTCCTAGAGCCCTCCCTCCTCTCTCTGTCACAGCAGCGAGCAGCTTGCACTAGTGAGCCCTCTCGTGCTGTCCATACATGCTACTCTGCTCGGGAAATGCAGCTGGGATGGCAGCAGGAGGGAAAGACAAAAGGATCCACAATTTATCAAGTATTTGGTAGCCAATTTGTGTTCTGTGAAGACCACATACACACAAAAGAAGCCACTAAAGCAACTGGACACACACCCCAACTGGATTTATAGGAAAGGGTAGCCCAATGATCTTGTTGACCCCAATAGTTTGAGCAAGCTACAAGCTCGCTAACCCTAAACACCCTGCTTCCTGCAAAATTGTCCACCATAGGAATGCCAAGTTGGGCCTCGAGGCTTCACATATAGTACATGCTATGCATTAGATCGTCAGTAATAGAAGCAGCACTCATCAATGAACTCTGGTAAAATCATGAAAAATAGCAGGGAAGAGGCAAGGACAGCATTCACATTAATTGAAAAAAACAAACAATTTATTATACCAAAACAATGCGTTAAAGTGTGCAGTTACACTGGAACATGTTGTTTTGCTATAATTAGATGCATGTACCACAGGACATCCATGCTAGAAGTGGTAAAAACTGAAATTTGAAGGTAACATTCCGGTCGCCACAGATTGTGTACCTTGGCTGCTTGAGGGCCATTATGGAAAAGGCTTTTATTTATTTTATTTAATAATTAAATTTCTTATATAGTGCAGCATATTCCGTTGCGCTTTTGAGATTGTCTCACCGTCACCATAGAATTAGTGTAGCGAAAGGATAGAATGTAAAAGTGTTGCTAGCAGACTGCATTACCCATTGAGACCATGGAGCACTTCTGCATTCACTGCAGCAGAGGAGTCTGACAAAAGAAAATGGGAGACAGGGAGGGGGTGAGGACTTATAGCAATATTTTGGCCTGCTACAGAACTCAAATCCTTGTTATCAGCCAGAGAGACATTGGGGGTGATTCAGATCTGATCGCTGGGCTGATAATTTTGCCGTCCTGCGTTCAGATAGTCGCCACCTACTGGGGGAGTGTATATTCACCATGCAAGTATGTGATCCTATGGGTACGCCGAGCTGCTAAAATCAACTTTGTGCAGTCTCTGCGCAGCCCAGGACTTACTCCTACAGTGCGATCACATCAGGCTGATCGGGGTAGGAGCTGACGTCAGACACACTCCCTGAAAACGCTTGGCCATGCCTGCATTTTCCAGAACACTCCCAGTAAATGGTCAGTTACCATCCACAAATGACCTCTTCCTGTCCATCACCTTGTGAACGCCCGTGCTAACGGATTTTTGCACCATCCTGACGCTGACCAGCGATGCCCTTTGTTGCTGTCCGACGCGCGTGCGTATTGCTGTGCATACGCATGCGCAGTTAGTACCCGATCGCCCGCTGTGCAAAAACGCACAGCAGCGATTAGATCTGAATCACCCCCATTGTGCAGCACCAACATGCTCTGATAATAACAAAGCAGAAGTCTGCGCTTGAAAAACTGGGGTGCCTAATGAGGGACAGAACTGAATTGAGGCTCGGGGGCTCAGTTCCTTCCACTATGTTATTATCAGGTGTAGACCTATTGCTGCAAATTGCTCAATGTGGGACAGAAGTAAGAGAGACTGGCCAGAAAATGGGTGCACCAGAGATTTATATAAAAACCTTAGTCCCACCAGTGACATGCGGTGGGGTGAGGCAGGTGAGGCAGAGCCTTTCCTGTAATACTAACATTTGTATCAGTTTTACTTTTAACTATATAAAGTATATGAAAAATACAAAGAAAATGTTTGAAATATCTTCTTTGCATTATTCTAATTTTTATAGCCAAAACTCTGGAGTTAAAAGTCTATCTCTTACGCACATCTCTGATCAAAACTCACCAAATTTCCAGGAGTTTATACTGCCGCACCTGTGTATAATGCCTAGATGTGTCACCCCTGTCTGTCTACCCCTCCCCTTAGAATGTAAGCTCTCACGAGTAGGGCCCTCTTCCCTCATGTGCTTATACTTTTCTTACTTTAATAATCCTCAACTGCCCAGATCCCGCAGTTTTTGGCCACCTGGAACTTATCTCTATGTTTACTGGTGTAGTTATGCTTAGTTGCCCTGTACTTGTCCTATATTGTCTTCAACTGTAAGTCACTGTTTTCCTGTTTTGATTATGTGCATATGTACTCTGTAATTGGGCGCTGCGGAACCCTTGTGGCGCCATATAAATAAAGGATAATAATAATAAGATGTACCCTTTGGCTCATATATTGTGTGTAAATCTGGCTCTGGTACTAGCCAGTGTCTCCTGAGCCATTTAGCTCACAGCACGTCCCTGAGTCCCACATGTGTCTGATTCTAAAAACCTAACCCCCTAAAATCCTAGCCTGTCCATCAAGTTATTTCTACATATTACTCCTATGATATCAATAATAATTTTAAACCAACTGTCCATTTGTGTAGCATAAGACTTATGCAGCATCCAGATATCTTATTGTTAGTTACAGTGGTACCAAGACACCTATACATAGTAAAATTAGCAAAAAAAATAAATAAATAAATCCTACGAGACTGAACTTGAAGCAAAAGAAACAATTGCATATCAGTCAATTGTTCTCTCGCTAGCTGCTTTTAGCAGCATTGCAAACACTAGGCCGCCGCTCTCTGGGAGTGTATCTTAGCTTAGCAGAATAGCGAACGAAAGATTAAGAGAACTGCTACTAAATAATTCCTTGCAGTTTCTGAGTAGCTCCAGGCCTACTCCTAGACTGCGATCAGCTCGGTCCGTTTAGTTCCTGGTTTGATGTCACAAACACGCCCTGCGTTCAGCCAGCCACTCCCCTGTTTCTCCAGACACTCCCGCGTTTTTCCCTGACACGCCTGCGTTTTTTAGCACACTCCCGCCTGTCAATCATTCACTCATCAGCATTGCGACTGAAAAGCGCCGCACGAACACCAACAAATCTACTAAGTTTTGTGTAAAATAACTTTGCGCATGCGCTTTGCTTACCATGCGCATGCGCAGTTAGCAACAAATCGCAGCATAGCGAAAATCGGCAACGAGCGAACAACTTGGAATGACCACCAATATACCAACTACGGGACCCAGCAGAAAGGGGCCAGTGATAGCGTGGAAGAGATGTACAATACCTGAAGAGGAAATATACTGTATATGTTTAGCCTCAGTACCCCCAGGGAATGCATAAAATGTTGTCATGAGTCTAGTACAGTTTAGGGTTACATATATGTATGGAGGGAAGGTCACAGCAAGATGAAGTCATGTATTTATTAATAGGGTATCCAGCAGGTCTTAGTTATCAGCCAGGAAGATTACTTTCTATTTATAACACTTCTACTAAATTCACAGGGAAATGATGAGGTCCAAGCTGAGTGTAGCATATGCAGATAGATTTCTTGTCTGAGGGGGTATTTGGTCATCACAACATTTCTAGGAAAGATGGTGAACCTAACTCACCATACAGCTGCAGGGTTCCTAATAATAGAGAGGCTACTGTAGAGCTAAACTATTGTATTGGTTTTAGTCATAGACTGTGTGCTTCACTTAAGGTAGGCAGGCCTCTTCATTGGCAATGGGACAATGGAACATCCCTAGCCTGCATAATCGTTTTTATCAAATTAAAGGCGGGACAACAGTCTAATCCTGGCCATACACTAGGTCGATATTGTGTACGAATACATGATATGGACCTATCTTCGACCCACTGCCAGGGCCGGTTGAAGGGCGCTCTGCGGCCCGGGCAGGAAAAGGGGCGTGGCTTAATACAGGGGGCGTGGTCAGTTACGCCCCCTGTACATTGCTAGCGCCGCTTGAATGCTGAGCGGTGCGCGATGACGTCATCGCGCACCGCACAGCAAAAGGTCCTCTCCACGAAGGGAAACTAGACGCTATGCGTCTAGTTCCCTTCGTGGAGAGGACCTTTGCTGTGCGGTGCGCGATGACGTCATCGCGCACCACTCAGCAAAGTTACTCTCCGCGAAGGGAAACTAGACGCATAGCGTCTAGTTCCCTTCATAGAAGGCGGACGGGGACGGCTGCGGGCAGCGGAGGCGGACACAGCGGGCAGCAGTGGCGGATCTTGCCACGGTGCGGCGCCCTCCGGATGGCGCCAGCGCCCTCTCCGGAAGGCGGCGCCCCGGGCAAAAGTCCTGCTTGCCCGTGGCAAGATCCGCTACTGCCCACTGCATGCACATTGTGCATGTTAATGGGTGCGAATACAATGCGATGTGCGGGCCCATGAGTCGCATGTCGCCTCAGTTGATCATATGAGCTGCACATATGATCGTCCGATCTCGGCCCCCAGCAATTGCGAAGGTACAATAGATTGTACGGTGCAAAAGCACCGTACAATCTATTGCATGCCCGGTGGCTGGCGGGGGGGATCGAAGTATGACTCGCACCAGGAGGTAATTCAGCTCTGATTGCTGCTGTGCGTTTTTGCACAGCGTGCAATCAGGTCATAACTGCGTCAGATGACAACAACGGGCATTGCCGGTCAGCGATGGGATGGTGCGAAAATTCCGATCGCACGGGCGCTCACAAAGTGATTGACAGAAAGACGCTGTTTGTGGATGGCAACTGAGCGTTTACTGGGAGTGTCCGGAAAAACGCAGGCGTGCCCAAGCGGTTTCAGGGAGGGTGTCTGATGTCAGCTCCAGCCCCAATCAGCCTGTTCTCATCGCACTGGAGCAGTAAGTCTTGGCTTGCGCATAGACTGCACAAAGTGGATTCATGCAGCTCAGCTACACATGCGATCGTACACTTGCACAGTGAATCTACACTCCTCCTGTAGGTGGCTACTATCTGACCGCAGGACAGCAAAAAACGCAGCCCAGCAATCAGACCTGAGTCGTACTAATGTGTGGCCAGCATTTGGGTTATGCTTGGCAAGATGTGCTTACTTGTGGGTCTTCTAATTGGTATATACCAGCATTTATTTTTGAAAACCCAGAAAAGCTGTGTACAGACCCTTATTTGAATATATAAAATTTGAGCAATTTGTTAAATTAGTTTATTTTTGGGGGGGGGGGGGTTTGTGCTGCACAAAATCTAATTAATGCATTGCCCCTATATATTATAAAGGTCCAGCAGACTTTAGACAAACGCTATGTGAGCAGAAACTCAGATCTACAGGTGAAACTACTATTTGACTCTTTCTCAAGTGGAGCTAATGAAAGTTATTTTGTTATCAGTTGGATACTGAAAGGGAGTGAACATGCTGAGAGAACGAACACTGTGAACATGGGGGGTCATTCCGAGTTGTTCGCTCGTTGACGATTTTCGCAACGGAGCGATTAAGGCGAAAATGCGCATGGTACGCAGTGCGCAATGCGCTAAGTATTTTAGCTCAAAACTTAGTAGAATTTACTCACATCCGAATGAAGAATTTCCATCGTTGAAGTGATCGGAGTGTGATTGACAGGAAGTGGGTGTTTCTGGGCGGAAACTGGCCGTTTTTCTGGAGTGTGCGGAAAAACGCAGGCGTGCCAGGATAAAACGCGGGAGTGTCTGGAGAAACGGGGGAGTGGCTGGCCGAACCCAGGGCGTGTTTGTGACGTCAAATCAGGAATGAAAAGGGCTGAGCTGATCGCAGTGAAGGAGTAAGTCTCGAGCTACTCAGAAACTGCTAAGAATTTTCTATTCGCAATTCTGCTAATCTTTCGTTAGCAATTCTGCTATGCTAAGATACACTCCCAGAGGGCGGCGGCCCTAGCGTGTGCAATGCTGCTAAAATCAGCTAGCGAGCGAACAACTCGGAATGAGGGCCATGATGGATTGTTGGTTGCTGCCAAAAGGATATGTACAGTACATCAAGCGTTAAAGCTTTCATTATAATAATGATTTGATATTTTGCTATCTACAGTACCAGCACAATCTTTCTGAAGATGTAGCCCGAAGGATGGTAGCAGGCATAGGGCAGAGATTCAGTGCGGCACAGAGTAGAGTCTGTTGTAGGTACATCATGATTATTCATATTCACTATATAGAAACATTACAGCAACCATACAAACTACAGTGTATAACAGGACAATGGGCCTAATTCAGACCTGAGTGTAGCCGTGCAAAATTTTGCACGGCTTACGATCAGTTACTCAGACATGCTAGTTCACCCCGCATGTCTGGCCCTACTCCCCCCCCACACGCACACACAACTACAAAAGCATCGCACAGCGGTGATGCTTTTGTACTTCATGAGTAGCTCCCTACCTGCGTAACTCCTGCGTGCTTGCAGGCAGCTACCCGTCGCTGTCCAGGTCGCAGTGGCTGCGTATGATGTCACACAGCCATCGCAGCCCGCCCCCGCACAGTCCGGGTACGCCTGCGTTGACCGGACCGCGCCCCCAAAATGGCGGCCAAACACCGCCAACCCGCCCAGTGACCACCTCTGCCTGTCAATCAGGCAGAGGCGATCGCTAGGCTGATATGGCCATCGGTTGTCTGGCATGCGCCGGCGCTCTGCGGCACCGGCGCATGTGCAGTTCAGACCTGATCAGCTGTTGTGCGAAAACGCACAGCAGCGATCAGGTCTAAATTAGAAATTAGGCCCATTGATCCCTCTAATTGTTAGCATCTCCATAGCATCTGCACTATTCTCCATGTCTATTTAAGACATGGCTACCCTGCTTGTATACTCTACACAATGATTTATATTCAGGATGAAGATCACCTTCTGGATCAATCAAATATAATTACAACAGTGAGCAATTGTTCTCTGACAAATATTCAGGAACTTGCATGTATGTACAAATATACAGAGTCACATGAACCTCTTTCATGCTTTTTGCAAGTACAGGTTGAGTATCCCATATCCAAATATTCCAAAATACGGATTTTTTTGAGTGAGAGTGAGATAGTGACACCTTTGTTTTCTGATGTCTCAATGTACACAAACTTTGTTTAATACACAAAGTTATTAAACATATTGTATTAAATGACCTTCAGGCTGTGTGTACAAGGTGTATATCAAACATAAATATATTCTGTGCTTAGATTTAGGTCCCATCACCATGATATCTCATTATGGTATGCAATTATTCCAAAATACCGAAAAATCCGATATCCAAAATACTTCTGGTCCCAAGCATTTTGGATAAGGGATACTCAACCTATATTATTTTGCTCCACTCACTGGTTGAGCTAGTTTTATCAGTATTTTGGTTGCTTTGTATTTTTAGATTGATATTGTATTTTAAGATGAATTTAATGTCCCACTACCGGGGGTTATTCTAATATACTGTTTTTCTATACTGTACTGTATTATGGCTTCACACTAATTAATATATTCTAGAAATTGTTTTGATTTATGTGTATGAACCAGGGGCATTTCTAGAGAGGAGGAAGCCCGTGTACAGGATCCGTCCGGGCCTCCTCCTCTCTAGCTAGCAGCGTTGTACAACTCTGGGCACTAGGGTCCATAGGGGACACTAGTGCTGTCCCAGAGCCTAGAGTGCATGCTCAAATCACTGGGAAAATGGCGCATTGCCCATTTTCCCCGTGATTTTCCTACTGCGCATGCGCGAATCAGCTGGAAAATGTCGCCATGCCATTTTCCCAGTGATTCTGCAGTGCTGCTGCTGCTGCGCTGCTGGACGCCGGATGGTAATCATTTAAATTAATGGGTACAGGATGTACAGTATGGGCCCCACTGGCCCCCCAGGGGCCCCTGTGCACTGCACACACTGCACCCATTATAAATACGCCAGTGGTATGAACCTATGTGAACAGCGCCAGCTAGTCTTTCCTTTTTTGAACCAGAGGGGCTTGTGCCAGCCTTGATTTGTGGAACCACTCTTCATACATTCAGGATGGTGTGATGGATGGTGTTTCCTGTGGCGGTGTAAGACATGGGGGCTATTCAGTTGTTGGAGAGATTACGTTAACTAATGGGCATCTATCGGAGCTATTCTATTGGAGCTGTATGCTCTAATCAGACACCCTTTAGCTGCATCAGCCCCATTTCGGCTCACACCTCTGTAGGCTACGAGCTGAAATGTGTGAAAATTCGGTTGTTTGGATTTATAGAAACATAGAATTTGACAGCAGATAAGAACCACTTGGCCCATCTAGTTTTCCCCCTTTTTTTTTACACCATGTGTTTATCTCAAACCTTATTTGATCCTTATTTCTTTTTAAGGATATCCTTATGTCTATCTCATGCATGTTTAAATTGCTCAGTGCATGTCCTCATGTCCTATTGCTTCTCCTCATTTGGAGAATGCTTCCCTCCTGGACTTTGTTAAAACCCTTGATATATTTTAAAGTTTCTATCATGTCCCCCCTTTCCCTTCTCTGCTCCAAACGATACATATTGAGATGTTTTAGTCTTTCTGGGTATGTTTTGTGATGTAGACCATGCACCATTTTAGTTGCCCTTCTTTGTACAGTCTCTAATGTCTTAATATCCTTTTGAAGATATGGTCTCCAGAATTGAACACAGGATTCTAGATGAGGACTTTTCCTCATTGTGCCCATTAGTTTAGATGGGTTTTGCCACTTTACGCGGCTAAACCCTGTCTAACTGGGTGCATGAAGCACGATAATTAAAGGGCACCCAGAACAATTGAATAGCAGCAATGGGCGCCCTTTAATTATTGATAGCAAAGAAACATTTTAATAGCCCCCATGGAGTCCTATGTGATGGGGCTGCTCACAAAGACTGGAATGCTGGTAGCATGTCATGTTGTGACCTTGTCACTGCACAGTGTGCTTCCAGCCTATTAGAGGCTGGGAACTACTGCATCATGTGATCCAGTGCAACAAGACCAGCTCTGCTACCCAGAGTTGTCCACTCTCCCGGATCCTGCGGGAGAGTCCTGTTTCAAGGTCTTATCTCCTGCTGCCCTGCATTATACAGTAAATTAAATCCCCCATTCTTTGGATTCTTCACTGCAGCCAGGGTTCCACTAAGCAACGTCTGGGTAAGGACGTGATTTGCTGTAGTCACTAGCATGACTTCTGTCCAGACTCATCAGTCTCTGCTGTCATCTCTCAGCAAAACATTGTAGAACCCCTGGCAGTAGAGAATACAGCTTGCCTGACCTCTGTGATCTGTGTTCTTTTATCTTAGTGTCAGCTGCTGCTACTGTTACTGTGAGCTGGTGAATGTTTTATTAGTAATCTTTAGTTAAACTCACAAAAAGGACAATGCAATAAAGTTTTAAAATGTGGTTGTTTTTTTTTACCAAGAGAAGATCATTAAATTAAAACATCACAGAGGTTCCAATTGCATATTGAATTTATTGCATGCATCACATTTATCAATTATATTGTGCTGAGTGAGAAAAAAAGAAAGATTGCAAATAAGAAATCCAGTATTCCATACAGCAATGATAGCACCAATAATTGCAAACATTTGCCAAAATATATTGCTACTGATATTATATAGAAATATTTTGCAACAATCATTTAAGCTTAGACATGCCGATATGTAGAGCTAGACAAGCCCTTCTGGTTGAGCATGACATGTCCCCTCAATGGCACACTACAATTTGAGCACTACATTCTACTACAGACCATAATCTCCCTGAAACTAGTTTTCAAAAGTAGGCAAGTATGATGCTACCATCAGTGTAATAGATACAGCATGACTAGAGACTGACAGCATACTCCCTTCTAGTACAGGATTCACCACTTTACTGAGCACGATCGTTCAGTCCTGATTCTTCTTTACAAAATTTTGAGAGCTGTGCATATAGGGAAGGAGCCGAAGCACTAATCTTGTGCATATAGGGAAGGAGCCGAAGCACTAATCTTGTGCATATAGGGAAGGAGCCGAAGCACTAATCTGGTGCATATAGGGAAGGAGCCGAAGCACTAACCTTAAACATAGAAACATAGAATTTGACCGCAGATAAGAACCACTTGGCCCATCTAGTCTGCCCCCTTTTTTTTATCGTTTAGGTAATCTCAACCCTTTTTGAACCTTAATTCTTTGTAAGGATATTCATATGCCTATCCCAAGCATGTTTAAATTGCTCTACAGTCTTAGCCTCTACCACCTCTGATGGGAGGCTATTCCACTTATCCACTACCCTTTCTATGCAATAATTTTTCCTTAAATTTCCCCTGAACCTGCCTCCCTCCAGTTTCAGTGTATGTCCTCGAGTTCTAATACTTCTCTTCCTTTGAAGAATGTTTCCCTCCTGAACTTTGTTAAAACCTTTGGTATATTTGAAAGTTTCTATCATGTCTCCCCTTTCCCTTCTCTCCTCCATACTATACATGTTAAGATGGTTTTAGCCTTTCCGGGTAAGTTTTGTGATGTAGGCCACGCACCATTTTAGTTGCCCTTCTTTGTACACTCTCTAATGTATTTATATCCTTCTGGAGATATGGTCTCCAGAACTGGACACAGTATTCCAGATGAGGCCGCACCAATGACCTATACAGTGGCATTATTACTTCTCTTTTCCTGCTACTGATTCCTCTCCCTATGCAACCAAGCATCTGACTAGCCTTTCTCATTGCTTTGTTGCATTGCTTTCCTGCCTTTAAGTCACTTGAAATAGTGACTCCTAAATCCCTTTCCTCCTCAGTAGTTTCCATTATAGTACCCTTGATACTAAATTTAGCCTTTGGGTTTTTTAGACCCAAGTGCATGATTTTGCATTTTTTAGCATTAAACTGTAGTTGCCATATTCTTGACCATTTTTCAAGCCTAGCTAGGTCATCAATCATTTGTTTTACCCCTCCCGGTGTGTCTACCCTGTTGCATATCTTTGTATCATCTGCAAAAAGGCATACTTTCCCTTCAATACCATTTGCAATGTCACCAACAAAGATATTAAAGAGAACTGGTCCGAGTACAGATCCCTGGGGTACTCCACTGGTAACATTTCCCTCCATAGATTGCACTCCATTTACTACAACTGTCTGTTTCCTATCCTGCAACCAGGTTCTTATCCATTTAACTATTTTATAATCCACCCCCACACTTTCAAGTTTATTTAGCAGTCTGCGATGTGGGACAGTGTCAAATGCCTTACTAAAGTCTAGATATGCTACATCTACAGCTCCCCCTTGATCTATTATTTTCATCACAGAGTCAAAAAAGTCAATAAGATTTGTTTGGCATGATCTCCCACCAGTAAATCCATGCTGTTTTGGATCCTGTAAGTTGTTTGATTTAAGATATTCCACAACTCTTTCTTTTAGTAGTTTTTCCATTACTTTCCCTACTACTGATGTAAGGCTTACTGGTCTGTAGTTACTTGCTTCTTCCTTGCTTCCACTTTTGTACAGTGGAACTGCATTTGCTCTTTTCCAGTCCTCTGGAATGGCACCTGTATTAAGTGACTGGTTAAATAATTCTGTTAATGGTGCCACCAGCACATCTTTTAGCTCTTTTAGTATCCTTGGGTGTGTCCCATCTGGCCCCATTGATTTATCCACTTTTAGTTTTGAAAGTTCAGTTAGGACCTTCTCCTCTGTAAATGTACTTTCATCTACCTTATTTTTATGAATTTCCTTGCAACTTAACTATGGCCCCTTCCCTTCTCCTTCTGTAGTAAATACTGAGCAAAAATAATTATTTAGGTGATCTGCTATTGTCTTGTCTCCCTCTCTGTCTTAAGTCTTATTATTCCTCCATTTGATTTTCTCCTTTCATTTATATACTTAAAAAAGTTTTGCCCCCCTTTATCAACTGACTGGGCCATTTTCTCCTCAGCTTCTGCCTTTGCACGTCTGATCACTTTCTTAGCATCCTTCTGTCTGTCAAGATACACCTCTTTGTCATTATTATTTTGAGTCTGTTTGTATTCCCTAAAAGCCATCTTTTTTGCTTTCACACTAGTTGATACTTCTTTTGTGAACCACACTGGTTTCCTTTTCCAGGTGCTTTCCCTAACCCTTTTGATACAAAGGTCTGTTGCCCTTAGTATTGCACTTTTCAGTTTTTCCCACCTCTCCTGCACCCCTTCCAAGTTCCTCCAGTCCGCCAATGAATCACTTAAACATCTCCCCATTTTTGCAAAGTCAGCATTTCTAAAATCCAACACCTTTGTTTTTGTGTGACAGGAGTTGGATCCTGTCTTTATACTAAACCATACTGCTTGATGATCACTGGATCCCAGGTGCTCACCCACATATATGTCTGATATCCTGTCACCATTTGTAAGAATTAAATCTAATATTGAGTCTTTTCGAGTGGGCTCCCTCACCAATTGCTTGAGAGATGCTCCCTGTAAGGAAGTTAGAAATTTGCCACTTGTAGCTGAACTTGCAAAGAACCCCTCCCAATTTACATCAGGTAAATTAAAGTCTCCCATGATTATGACTTCTCCCTTTAAAGCCATTTTAGAGATGTCCAACAATAGGTTCCTGTCCAAATCCTGCCCCTGGCCTGGTAGTCTATAGATCACCCCAATGCGTATAATGTCCTTCTCCCCAGTTTCTGTGGTGACCGAAAGGGCCTCAGTTTTGTCCTCAACATTTTGTATTAAAGTAGCATTTATGGTTTTTGTGCATATAAGGAAGGAGCCTAAGCACTAATCTTGTGCATATAAGGAAGGAGCCTAAGCACTAATCTTGCACACAGGCTCACCAATTTCTTAAATCACCTCTGCTGGGATATTTTCTTAAACCAGCATCAAATCGGCAAGGTCATAACTACAATAGGTGGGTAGCCGTTTTGCAGGTCGACTCTACTTAGGTTGACAGTCACTAGGTCGACCACTGTTCGTCGACGTTGGCATGGTCGGCATGGACAAATGGTTGACACACGACAGGTCGACACATGAAAATGTCGACATGACGTATTTTTTATAAAAAAATAGATTTTTTTACTTTTTCATACTTTACCATCCACGTGGACTACGATTGGGAACAGTAACCTGTGCCGAGTGCAGCAGTAGCGGAGCGAGGCACCTTGCCCGCAGCATGGCGAGCGAAACGAGCCATGCCAGGGGACGCGGTACACTAATTGGGGTTCCTGGTCATGTCACGGAAAAAATGACACAAAACCAGTTAAAAAGTCCATGTCGACCCTTTCATGTGTCGACCATTTTCATGTGTCGACTATTTGTCCATGTCGACCAATAGTGGTCAACCTAATGACTGTTGACCTTAACATGGTCGACCATTCATACCAGAACCCCATAGGTGTAGGGAGTGCAGCTGCTATTAAATTATGTGATTTTTTTCAATGTATAAACTATGCTGCAACTAATATACTTTTGTCTTTTGTTTTGTCTTTTATACTATCTCCTATGATTGATGCTATGGAACCCTTACCTACAAAGTAATAATACATTTTGTTAATTTTTTTCACACACAAACATTTAAATACAGGTTGAGTATCCCATATCCAAATATTCCGAAATACGGAATATTCCGAAATACGGACTTTTTTGAGTGAGAGTGAGATAGTGAAACCTTTGTTTTTTATGGCTCAATGTACACAAACTTTGTTTAATACACAAAGTTATTCAAAATATTGTATTAAATGTACTTCAGGCTGTGTGTATAAGGTGTATATGAAACATAAATTAATTGTGTTAATGTACACACACTTTGTTTAATGCACAAAGTTATTAAAAATATTGGCTAAAATTACTTTCAGGCTGTGTGTATATGGTGTATATGAAACATAAATGCATTCTGTGCTTAGATTTAGGTCCCATCACCATGATATCTCATTATGATATGCAATTATTCCAAAATACGGAAAAATCCAATATCCAAAATACCTCTGGTCCCAAGCATTTTGGATACGGGAGACTCAACCTGCATAAACTACTAAAAACTAGTTTTCTCTAACGTCCTAGTGGATGCTGGGGACTCCGAAAGGACCATGGGGAATAGCGGCTCCGCAGGAAACTGGGCACAAAGTAAAAGCTTTAGGACTAGCTGGTGTGCACTGGCTCCTCCCCCTATGACCCTCCTCCAAGCCTCAGTTAAGATTTTGTGCCCGAACGAGAAGGGTGCAATCTAGGTGGCTCTCCTGAGCTGCTTAGAGTAAAAGTTTAAATAGGTTTTTTTATTTTCAGTGAGACCTGCTGGCAACAGGCTCACTGCATCGAGGGACTAAGGGGAGAAGAAGCGAACTCACCTGCGTGCAGAGTGGATTGGGCTTCTTAGGCTACTGGACATTAGCTCCAGAGGGACGATCACAGGCCCAGCCATGGATGGGTCCCGGAGCCGCGCCGCCGGCCCCCTTACAGAGCCAGAAGAGTGAAGAGGTCCGGAAAATCGGCGGCAGAAGACGTCCTGTCTTCAATAAGGTAGCGCACAGCACCGCAGCTGTGCGCCATTGCTCTCAGCACACTTCACACTCCGGTCACTGAGGGTGCAGGGCGCTGGGGGGGGGGCGCCCTGGGACGCAATGAAAATACCTTAAATGGCTAAAAATACATCCCATATAGCTCCTGGGCTATATGGATGTATTTAACCCCTGCCAGTTTTCCACAAAAAAGCGGGAGAAAGGCCGCCGAAAAAGGGGCGGAGCCTATCTCCTCAGCACACAAGCGCCATTTTTTCCTCACAGCTCCATTGGAGGAAGGCTCCCTGACTCTCCCCTGCAGTCCTGCACAACAGAAACAGGGTAAAACAAGAGAGGGGGGGCACTAAATTGGCATATTAATATATACAGCAGCTATATTAGGGAAAAACACTTATATAAGGTTATCCCTGTATATATATAGCGCTCTGGTGTGTGCTGGCAAACTCTCCCTCTGTCTCCCCAAAGGGCTAGTGGGGTCCTGTCCTCTATCAGAGCATTCCCTGTGTGTGTGCTGTGTGTCGGTACGCTGTGTCGACATGTATGAGGAGGAAAATGGTGTGGAGGCGGAGCAATTGCCTGTGTTAGTGATGTCACCCCCTAGGGAGTCGACACCTGACTGGATGGTCTTATGGAAAGAATTACGTGATAGTGTCGGCACTTTACAAAAGACTGTTGACGACATGAGACAGCCGGCAAATCAGTTAATACCTGTACAGGCGTCTCAAACACCGTCAGGGGCTATAAAACGCCCGTTACCTCAGGTCGATACAGACACTGACACGGACACTGACTCCAGTGTCGACGGTGAGGAAACAAACGTATTTTCCAGTAGGGCCACACGTTACATGATCACGGCAATGAAGGAGGTTTTGAACATTTCTGATACTACAAGTACCACAAAAAAGGGTATTATGTGGGGTGTGAAAAAACTACCCGTAGTTTTTCCTGAATCAGATGAATTAAATGAGGTGTGTGATGAAGCGTGGGCTTCCCCCGATAAAAAACTGCTAATTTCTAAAAAATTATTGGCATTATACCCTTTCCCGCCAGAGGTTAGGGCGCGTTGGGAAACCCCCCCTAGCGTAGATAAGGCGCTCACACGCTTATCAAAACAAGTGGCGTTACCGTCTCCTGATACGGCCGCCCTCAAGGAACCAGCTGATAGGAAGCTGGAAAATATCCTTAAAAGTATATACACACATACTGGTATTATACTGCGACCAGCAATCGCCTCAGCCTGGATGTGCAGTGCTGGGGTGGCTTGGTCGGATTCCCTGACTGAAAATATTGATACCCTGGACAGGGACAATATATTATTGACTATAGAGCATTTAAAGGATGCATTTCTATATATGCGAGATGCACAGAGGGATATTTGCACTCTGGCATCAAGAGTAAGTGCGATGTCCATTTCTGCCAGAAGAGGATTATGGACGCGACAGTGGTCAGGGGATGCGGATTCCAAACGGCATATGGAAGTATTGCCGTATAAAGGGGAGGAGTTATTTGGGGTCGGTCTATCGGACCTGGTGGCCACGGCAACGGCTGGAAAATCCACCTTTTTACCCCAAAGTCACCTCGCAGCAGAAAAAGATACCGTCTTTTCAGGCTCAGTCCTTTCGTCCCCATAAGGGCAAGGGGGCAAAAGGCCACTCATATCTGCCCCGGGGCAGAGGAAGGGGAAAAAGACTGCAGCAAACAGCCTCTTCCCATGAACAGAAGCCCTCCCCCGCTTCTGCCAAGTCATCAGCATGACGCTGGGGCCTTACAAGCGGACTCAGGCACGGTGGGGGCCCGTCTCAAGAATTTCAGCGCGCAGTGGGCACACTCGCAAGTGGACCCCTGGATCCTGCAGGTAGTATCTCAGGGGTACAAATTGGAATTCGAGACGTCTCCCCCTCGCCGGTTCCTGAAGTCTGCTTTACCAACGTCTCCCCCCGACAGGGAGGCGGTATTGGAAGCCATTCACAAGCTGTATTCCCAGCAGGTGATAATCAATGTACCCCTCCTACAACAGGGAAAGGGGTATTATTCCACGCTGTTTGTGGTACCGAAGCCGGGCGGCTCGGTGAGACCCATTTTAAATCTGAAATCCTTGAACACTTACATAAAAAGGTTCAAGTTCAAGATGGAGTCACTCAGAGCAGTGATAGCGAACCTGGAAGAAGGGGACTATATGGTGTCTCTGAACATCAAGGATGCTTACCTCCATGTCCCAATTTGCCCTTCTCACCAAGGGTACCTCAGGTTTGTGGTACAGAACTGTCACTATCAGTTTCAGACGCTGCCGTTTGGATTGTCCACGGCACCCCGGGTCTTTACCAAGGTAATGGCCGAAATGATGATTCTTCTTCGAAGAAAAGGCGTCTTAATTATCCCTTACTTGGACGATCTCCTGATAAGGGCAAGGTCCAGAGAACAGTTAGAGGTCGGAGTAGCACTATCTCAAGTAGTACTACGACAGCACGGATGGATTCTAAATATTCCAAAATCGCAGCTGATTCCGACGACACGTCTGCTGTTCTTAGGGATGATTCTGGACACAGTACAGAAAAAGGTGTTTCTCCCGGAGGAGAAAGCCAAGGAGTTATCCGACCTAGTCAGGAACCTCCTAAGACCAGGCCAAGTGTCAGCACATCAATGCACAAGGGTCCTGGGAAAGATGGTGGCTTCTTACGAAGCGATTCCATTCGGCAGATTCCACGCAAGAACTTTTCAGTGGGATCTGCTGGACAAATGGTCCGGATCGCATCTTCAAATGCATCAGCGGATAACCCTGTCTCCAAGGACAAGGGTGTCTCTCCTGTGGTGGTTACAGAGTGCTCATCTCCTAGAGGGCCGCAGATTCGGCATTCAGGATTGGGTCCTGGTGACCACGGATGCCAGCCTGAGAGGCTGGGGAGCAGTCACACAGGGAAGAAATTTCCAGGGCTTGTGGTCAAGCATGGAAACGTCACTTCACATAAATATCCTGGAACTAAGGGCCATTTACAATGCCCTAAGTCAGGCAAGACCTCTGCTTCAGGGTCAGCCGGTGTTGATCCAGTCGGACAACATCACGGCAGTCGCCCACGTAAACAGACAGGGCGGCACAAGAAGCAGGAGGGCAATGATGGAAGTGGCAAGGATTCTTCGCTGGGCGGAGAATCATGTGATAGCACTGTCAGCAGTGTTCATTTCGGGAGTGGACAACTGGGAAGCAGACTTCCTCAGCAGACACGATCTTCACCCGGGGGAGTGGGGACTTCACCCAGAAGTCTTCCACATGATTGTGAACCGTTGGGAAAAACCAAAGGTGGACATGATGGCGTCCCGCCTCAACAAAAAACTGGACAGATATTGCGCCAGGTCAAGGGACCCTCAGGCAATAGCTGTGGACGCTCTGGTAACACCGTGGGTGTACCAGTCAGTGTATGTGTTCCCTCCTCTTCCTCTCATACCAAAAGTACTGAGAATCATAAGAAGGAGAGGAGTAAAGACTATACTCGTGGCTCCGGATTGGCCAAGAAGGACTTGGTACCCGGAAATTCAAGAGATGCTCACGGAAGACCCGTGGCCTCTACCTCTAAGAAAGGACCTGCTCCAGCAGGGACCATGTCTGTTCCAAGACTTACCGCGGCTGCGTTTGACGGCATGGTGGTTGAACGCCGGATCCTGAAGGAAAAAGGCATTCCGGATGAAGTCATCCCTACCCTGATCAAAGCCAGGAAGGATGTAACCATACAACATTATCACCGTATTTGGCGTAAATATGTTGCGTGGGGCGAGGCCAGGAAGGCCCCTACAGAGGAATTTCAACTGGGTCGTTTCCTGCATTTCCTGCAAACAGGACTGTCTATGGGCCTCAAATTAGGGTCCATTAAGGTTCAAATTTCGGCCCTGTCAATATTCTTCCAAAAAGAACTGGCTTCTGTTCCTGAAGTTCAGACGTTTGTCAAGGGAGTACTGCATATACAGCCTCCTTTTGCGCCTCCAGTGGCACCTTGGGATCTCAATGTAGTTTTGGGATTCCTAAAATCACATTGGTTTGAACCACTCACCACTGTGGACTTAAAATATCTCACATGGAAAGTGGTAATGCTGTTAGCCCTGGCTTCAGCCAGGCGTGTATCAGAATTGGCGGCTTTATCCTATAAAAGCCCTTACCTAATTTTTCATACGGACAGGGCAGAATTGAGGACTCGTCCTCAATTTCTTCCTAAGGTGGTTTCAGCATTTCACTTAAACCAGCCTATTGTGGTGCCTGCGGCTACTAGGGACTTGGAGGATTCCAAGTTGCTGGACGTAGTCAGGGCCCTGAAAATATATGTTTCCAGGACGGCTGGAGTCAGAAAATCTGATTCGCTGTTTATCCTGTATGCACCCAGCAAGCTGGGTGCTCCTGCTTCTAAGCAGACGATTGCTCGTTGGATTTGTAGTACAATTCAGCTTGCACATTCTGTGGCAGGCCTGCCACAGCCAAAATCTGTAAAAGCCCATTCCACACGGAAAGTGGGCTCATCTTGGGCGGCTGCCCGAGGGGTCTCGGCTTCACAACTTTGCCGAGCAGCTACTTGGTCAGGGCCAAACACGTTTGCTAAATTCTACAAATTTGATACCCTGGCTGAGGAGGACCTGGAGTTCTCTCATTCGGTGCTGCAGAGTCATCCGCACTCTCCCGCCCGTTTGGGAGCTTTGGTATAATCCCCATGGTCCTTTCGGAGTCCCCAGCATCCACTAGGACGTTAGAGAAAATAAGAATTTACTTACCGATAATTCTATTTCTCATAGTCCGTAGTGGATGCTGGGCGCCCATCCCAAGTGCGGATTGTCTGCATTACTTGTACATAGTTATTGTTACAAAAATCGGGTTATTGTTGTTGTGAGCCATCTTTTCAGAGGCTCCTTCTGTTATCATGCTGTTAACTGGGTTCAGATCACAAGTTGTACGGTGTGATTGGTGTGGCTGGTATGAGTCTTACCCGGGATTCAAAATCCTTCCTTATTGTGTACGCTCGTCCGGGCACAGTATCCTAACTGAGGCTTGGAGGAGGGTCATAGGGGGAGGAGCCAGTGCACACCAGCTAGTCCTAAAGCTTTTACTTTGTGCCCAGTCTCCTGCGGAGCCGCTATTCCCCATGGTCCTTTCGGAGTCCCCAGCATCCACTACGGACTATGAGAAATAGAATTATCGGTAAGTAAATTCTTATTATAGACCCATTTTAACAAAGCTTGTTTTTCCCTAGAAACATTAAAAGGACCAGAAGTAAAAATCATCAGCAATAAATTATCAGGAGAGATCACAACAGCCTGAGCCAGAGTAAAAATTTCTTCTGCAATGAAACTGGATCCACTCACTGAGCTGAGGTCTGTACTAGTAAATCACTGCAGTGATGACGTTCTCCATCTACTGAACTGGATTTTTTTCTGACATTGTGTTGGTATTTAACAGATATTGCAGAAATGTATTGGCGAACTAAAGGGAAAACGTCTTCTAGGAGTAGAGTTAAACTGCTGATTAGGCCACAGCCACCAGACGGTTGGCAGCTCAGACTCTGTGACTGGCACCATAGCGGAATGCTAGATTTTAAATTAGCCTCTCCTACAGTAAATTTTGCTCTGTAACACTAGCTCCTCTCAGTTATCTGATTCCTTATTCTTATGTACTGCTAGGTTCAGTTTCTGTTTTACACTCCGCTGAAGCCTACCACCATGTGATGTTTATAATATACGAGAAATGCAAGACAGATTTCCAGTTAAACCACTGAAGCATAGTACTTTCAACTAGTTCACACCGAAGCAAAGAAAGGTGTAAAGGTTTCTTTGAGCTTAATTAAGTTATGCACATAAACCCAAAGTTTGCGTACATCACCAATGTTTTTAGTTATGCACATATGCAGAAGCCACATGCTAACCGCTCAGCAAAGGGATGCAGTGCAGGTAGGCGCCAGGAAGGAGAGGTGCTCTTTCTGCTCAGTATCCCTGTGCTGAGCAAATGTCCCTGCTGCTGCGCCTGTCACAGTATACAACAGGCAGCGACAGGGACGTGCAGTCAGGGGAGACAGGGGAGGCAGTGCCTCCCCTGTCATTATGATTAAAATAATATACAGAAAATACTTATGACACATATTCCGTGTCATAAGTAATTTCTTTATATGAACTTATCCATTTCCGTGATTAAAAGTAGTTTGGGAGGCACTGATAGCAGTGCCTCCCGTTTATAATAGAGACAGGTTAAAGCGGGGGGGGCGGGGCCAGAGGCGTCACCAGGTGTGGTGACACCCGGTGCGCACCCCTGATGTACTGCCGCGATTGCGGCAAAAAGGGGGCGTGGCCTTACATCTAGGGGGCGTGGCTTCGCGGGGATACCGGGATCGTCACTCTGGGGGCGTGCCCAGCATCTCCGGAGATGCTGGGCTTCCCCCAGAGACGGTCTCAGTGTGCTGTCGGCTCCTCTGCTATGACAGGAGCCGGGTGCTGTAGCGGAATTTCACACTGCAGCACCTGGCTCCTGTCACTGCGGAGGAGCTGACATTTGGTGTCACCCCCTCCAGGTGTCACACCCGGGTGCGGGCCGCACCCCCCGCACCCGCCTTGTGACGCCACTGGGCGGGGCAAAGTGCTGGGCAGAAAAAGCCCATTGAAACCAGACGGAAAATCGGCACTTCTGCAAGTGCCTCGTTGACAGGGGAAACCCGCCCCTGTCAGCGAGGCAGATGTAATTGGACAGCGGATCCAGTGCTGGATCCGCTCGTCCAATCACGCGGCGTGGTGAAGCGGAGGCGGCTCCCGGGACCAGCTACTGTAGAGCTGTCACTACAGCAGCGGCAGCCCCGGAGCCAGCGGGACCCGGCGGTTGGGTTGCTGCTACTTCACCGGGAGTGCATCCTCGCACAGGGGAGAGCTGGCGGCTGTGCGCGCTTCCCTCCCGGTCCTCGCTGAGTCGCTGTCCTGTACGGGGTGTGTTACGGCGGGAGAGCCATGCCTGCTCTCAGTGATGACATTCCCTTCCGCCTCAACTGGCCCGGGCCGGACTTCTTGCTGGTCAGTCATTCAATCTATATATTCTGTCTGCCGTTATGTGTAAAAAGTGGACGCTGTCTGCCGTTATGTGTAAAAAGTGCGCGCTGTCTGCCGTTATGTGTAAAAAGGGGACGCTGTCTGCCGTTATGTGTAAAAAGGGGACGCTGTCTGCCGTTATGTGTAAAAAGGGCTCGCTGTCTGCCGTTATGTGTAAAAAGTGGACACTGTCTGCCGTTATGTGTAAAAAGGGCTCGCTGTCTGCCGTTATGTGTAAAAAGTGGACGCTGTCTGGCGTTATGTGTAAAAAGGGCTCGCTGTCTGCCGTTATGTGTAAAAAGGGGACGCTGTCTGCCGTTATGTGTAAAAAGGGGACGCTGTCTGCCGTACTGTGTAAAAAGAGGACGCTGTCTGCCGTTATGTGTAAAAAGGGGACGCTGTCTGCCGTTATGTGTAAAAAGGGGACGCTGTCTGCCGTTATATGTAAAAAGGGGACGCTGTCTGCCGTTATGTGTAAAAAGGGGACGCTGTCTGCCGTACTGTGTAAAAAGTGGACGCTGTCTGCCGTTATGTGTAAAAAGGGGACGCTGTCTGCCGTTATGTGTAAAAAGGGGACGCTGTCTGCCGTACTGTGTAAAAAGGGGACGCTGTCTGCCTACTGTGTAAAAAGGAGATGCTGTCTGCCGTACTGTGTAAAAAGGGGACGCTGTCTGCCGTACTGTATAAAAAAGGGGACGCGGTCTGTCGTACTGTGTAAAAAGGGGAATCTGTCCGCCGTAAGGTTTAAAAGGGGCTCTACCTGGTGTAGTGGTGCTACTGTGCGGCACAATTTGAATAATGGAGACTACTGTGCACCGTTATATGAATTGGTATTATTTTGTGGCCACACCCCTTCCCCACGAAGCCACACCCCTATATTTTTTGCGCGCGCCTACGGCGCGCACTACCCCTGTTTTGCATGGAGGTGGGGGGGCTCCGATGCCGTTTCTTGTACACAGCGCTGAAATGTCTAGTTACGGCACTGTTGCTAGGTATCAATTTCTCTGGCCCTGAGCAGGTCCCCCTCAACAGATCCTCTCCAGGGGTGACATTTTGTCGCACCTGGGCCCACCGCTTGATAGCTCCGCCACTGGCTGGCGTGATTATTTAGGTGTCAGTGATGCACCGGAGGTGCTGATGGGATTACTATATATCTTACTGCCTCCCCAGCCAATGACCTCACCTCACGTCACTGGGCAGCGACATCGGCAGCATGAAGCCTCCTCTCCCCTCCCCTGTCACAGACTCACAGAGTGCAGTGTGTGGACCTAAAGGGAGCGGAGCTACACATGAAAAGGGGGCAGAGCTACACAAGCCAGGCTGCAGACTGCAACACAGGAGGATGAGCTGCCAGAATTCTTTATGTACAGTAAGTGGCTGGAAAGAGAGAGAGTGAGTGAAAGTGTGTGTGTGTATATGTATATATATATATATATATGTGTGTGCGTGTGTGTGTGTGCGACTGTGTATGTGTGTTATGTATGTATGTACAGTATGTGTGTGTATATGGTGTGTGTGTATGTGTGACTGTGCGGCATAATGTGTGTAAGCGTCACTGCTACAGGCGCGTCTTGTATAACCATCACTGCTACAGGGGGCATTACGCGTGTAAGTGTCACTGCTACAGGGGGGCGTTACGTGTGTAAGCGTCCCTACTACAGGGGGCATAAGGTGTGCAAGCGTCACTACTACAGGGGATGTTACGTGTGTAAGTGTCACTACTACAGGGGGTGTTACGTGTGTAAGCGTCACTGGTACAGGGGGTGTTACATGTGTAAATGTCACTGCTACAGGGGGCGTTATGTGTGTAAGTGTCACTGGTACAGGGGGCGTTACGTGTGCAAGCATCACTACTACAGGGGGCATAACGTGTGCAAGCGTCACTACTACAGGGGGCATTATGTGTGTAAGCATCACTACTACAGGGGGTGTTATGTGTGCAAGCATCACTACTACAGGGGGCATAACGTGTGCAAGCGTCACTACTACAGGGGTCATTACGTGTGTAAGCATCACTACTACAGGGGGTGTTATGTGTGCAAGCGTCACTACTACTGGGGGCGTTTCGTGTGTAAGCGTCACTGGTACAGGGGGCGTTACATGTGTAATTGTCACTGCTACAGGGGGTGTTACATGTGTAAGAATGACTACTACAGGTGGCATTACGTGTGTAAGCATCACTGGTACAGGGGCTGTTGCATGTGTAAGCGTCACTGCTACAGGGGGTGTTACGTGTCTAAGCGTCACTACTACAGGAGGCGTTACATGTGTAAGCGTCAGTAGTACAGGGGGCGTTACGTGTGTAAGAATCACTGGTACAGGGAGCATTACATGTGCAGTGTCACTGCTATAGGGGGCGTTACATGTATAAGCGTCACTGCTACAGGGGGCATTACGTGTGTAAGTGTCACTACTAGAGGGGGCGTTACGTGTGTAAGCGGCACTACTACAGGGAGCATTATGTGTATAAGCGTCACTGCTACAGGCGGGATTATATGTGCTGTCCCTTTGTACAGTATGGGAGGGCGCAAATTTATAGTTTGCAGTGGAGCGCCGAACACCCTAGCACCGGCCCTGCAGACCCCATATATATTATGACAAATATACTCTTCCTAGCTTCTTCTCTTTGCATATTGGTATAACGTTGAGCATGCGCAGAGTAGCAGATGGGTCGGATCTAGGGCATACATGGTAATGAACTGTCCAAGTAACAGTTTTCACTGCTTTTCCCCTGTTGTACACCAAACATTTCCAAAAACAGAGGACTGTGAGGCTGATTATGAGTTGGATGGATCTCTGTGCAATGACGCAAATGGTGAGTTTTTGCATACAGCACATTTTTGCTACAGTATGTCTGTCCTATTCTGTGCTGGATAGAACTTGGCTGGATCTTTTTGGGGTGGGAACTGGGTGGCAACAATGTGATCACACAGAACTGCCCTGTCTTATGTGAGTATCACAGGAGCGTTGTGGGCAGGTCGTGGGCAGGTCCGGATTAAGGGCCACATGGGCCTGGTACTGAAAATGATCAATGGGTATCAGCAACAAAGGACCTGGCAGCTGGATGCCACTGTGTGAGAATTTGCCGCAATACCAGCTACAGACAACAGATAGTGCATTGCCACCACTGAAACAACAAATTCCTTTGTACTTGGGCCCTCATTCCGAGTTGTTCGCTCGCTAGCTGCTTTTAGCAGCATTGCACACACTAAGCCGCCGCCCTCTGGGAGTGTATCTTAGCTTAGCAGAATTGCGAACGAAAGATTCGCAGAATTGCGAATAGAAATTACTTAGCAGTTTCTGAGTAGCTCCAGACTTACTCTGCCATTGCGATCAGTTCAGTCAGTTTCATTTCTGGTTTGACGTCACAAACACACCCAGCGTTCGCCCAGACACTCCCCCGTTTCTTCAGACACTCCTGCGTTTTTCCCAGAAACGCCAGCGTTTTTTCACACACGCCCAGAAAACGGCCAGTTTCCGCCCAGAAACACCCACTTCCTGTCAATCACACTGCTATCACCAGAACGATGAAAAATCCTCGTTATGCCGTGAGTAAAATACCTAACTTTTGTGTAAAATAACTAACCGCATGCGCTCTGCGAACCTTGCGCATGCGCAGTAAGCGACTAATCGCAATATAGCGAAAATCGGCAACGAGCGAACAACTCGGAATGACCACCTTAATGCAGTCATTTATGACAAAGAGAGTTGGGGCCGGATGTAATGCTGCCCATGTTCAGTGGCAGTGCGAGGTGTCATGAATTTCAACCACAACTTAAAAGGGGGTGCCCTGCAACTGCTTTTAGAAAACCGCTATCTGAATTTGACCTCTATGATGTCTGGCGTACCACATTTCCAGAGGTGGGAAACTTTACCTTTTGTTACAATGTTCTCAGTACCTGCTCCCCAACTTACTCCTACTGTTAAGAATATGCTGAAACGGGACCAAACAGTATACTGTATCTCTATATACTTTAGAATTAATTTGTCTACTTCGGTCTCCTGTCACATCATCAATAAACACTAGCCATTGGAAGCCATGCATGCCCATGCCATCATACTGCCTGCACCATGTTGTACAGATGATGTAGTATACTTCGGATTATGAGTTATTCTAAACCTTCTACATGCTATATTCTCCCCATCATTCTGGTACAGGTTGATCTTAGTTTCATCTGTCCAAAGAATGCTGTTCCAAAACTGGGTTAGCTTTTTTTAGAAGTTTATTATCAAAGTCTATTCATGAAGCTTAACTCTCTATTCTTAAGGCTTATAAATGGTTTGCACCTTGTTGTGAACCCTCTGTATTTGCTCTTGTGGAGTCTTCTCTCTATGGTAGACTTTGATAATGATATGTCTACCTTCTGGAGAGTGTTCTTCACTTTGCAGCACGGTTTGAAGAGATTTAACTTTACCATGGAAATCCCTGCGTTCATCCTCCACTGTTTTCTTTTATTGAGGCCTAGCCTGTTTCATTGGCATTGAAAGTTCCTTTGCCAGCATGTTGTGGGTTCACAGCAACAGCTTCCAAATGCAAGTGTCACACTTGGAATCAACTCCAGACTTTTCTCCTGCTTAATTGGTAAAGAAATAACAAAAGAATAGCCCACACTTGTCCATGAAATAGCTTTTGAGTCAAAGGTCCAATTTAGTTCCTTGAAAAAGAGGGTGCTACATATGAAATAGTTGTATTCCCTAAATCAGAGGTTGCCAAATGCGGTTCTCGAGACACCCTAATAGTCCAGATTTTAAGGATATCCATGGCTGAGCACAGATAGTTAAATCTAATTGATTGATTAACAAAGCTTGGTTATCCTTAAAACCTGGACCATTAGGGTGACTTGAGGTCTGCGTTTGGGAACCTCTGTCCTAAACCCTTCTTCCAATTTGAATGTAAATATCCTTAAATTAAAGCTGATAGTCTGTACATTAAAAGAATATTCACTGTCACGATCCGGGTATCTGGACGCCATTTCTTACCCATCAGATGCCTCCTAAGGCTGGCTCAGCGCTCCAGGACCGGATCCCATCTGTTATCCTGATGTGTACATTCCTGTATCCTCTCCTGTCACTCTGGGACGCTGTCACAGTAAACGCCATATTACACCTGGCATGGCGTCTCCCGCGGCCTCCGCCGCCGTCCCTGAACTTCTGCATGCAGAGTGTCTGAGTGGCGATTACGTCAGCCGCGGCCTCCGCTGTGTCCGCGTGGTTGGATGTGCATCTGTCAGCCTGGCGCCTCCTGTCTCCGGTGACCGGCGCCGCCATTACTGTTTTCATTACCACATGGATTACAAACCAAACTTCCCTCAAAGTGTCTGCATGGGCGCAGCCATCTTGAATTCTGTCAGCTGATCATTTCCACCAATCTGTTCTCAGTATTGATAATCTGCATAATTGCCTAGCCAATCCCTTCCTTGCTGCAGGTATAAATACACTGTGCCTGAGCAAGGAAGGCGTCAGTGCTTTGGTTGTCAAACCTAGTTCCTGTTTGTCTCTCTCCTGTGATTGTCTTCCAGGTTCCAGCTCCTGTCTCAAGACTTCCACCATAGAGACCCGCACCAGCATTCCACCTGCGGTGTAGCCTGACTCTCCAATCCATTGTGGATTCATCTGTTTCCAGCTACAACATTACCTGCTTCCAGCTCAGCTTCCAGCAGAGTACAGCTTCTCTTAAAGGGCCGGTGTCCTTTCTACACTTTACCACTCTCCACCGGTATTAATAACTCCGCTCTCAAGTTCTACATTTCAATTCATATTTCATCGCTCCCAAGTTCATTTATTATTTAACTGGTTCCAGCCAGTATCCACTCCGTGCTAACAACAGTCTGGTTCCAGCCAGTATCCACAGCAGCCGTTTTATCTTCAGCAACCCAGCTTTTCCTGGAACACCAGCTGGCACAATCCTGGGTTATCTCCATTGCTACAGTCGGGCCTGGTAAGGACTTTCCATCTAGAAGATTATAAGAACTATCTCACACTACCAGTGCCCTGTGGCTCCTGCCATCCTGTAGTACCCAGGAACTGTATTTATTCTTTGCTGACTTTTACGTTTTCTTTTACTGCTGCTGTGTTGCGGAGTTGTCATAATAAACATCATTGACTTTTATCCAAGTTGTCGTGGTCACGCCTTCGGGCAGTTATTATTCATGTTACTTACATGTCCAGGGGTCTGATACAACCTCCCAGGTTCCGGTACATCTCAGCCCCTACAACTGAGGCTGCCTCCCGTCAGCTCAGGCCCTCAGTTGTGACAGTAAGCACTGACCTAATGAATCCAGCCGGAGACCAGGATCAAGCGGCCAGGCCGATGCAAGAACTGGCAGCCCGACTAGAACATCAGGAGGCTGCACAGGGCCACATCATCCGCTGTCTCCAGGATCTCTCTACTCGGCTGGATGGGATTCAGACAACTCTCCGTGGATCAGGCGCGTCTGGTGCGTCAACCACAGTGACTCCAGCTATAACCTCACCCACATTACCCATTTCTGCTCCACGTCTTCATCTTCCAACGCCAGCAAAATTTGACGGATCTCCAAGATTCTGCAGGGGATTTCTCAACCAGTGTGAGATTCAGTTTGAGCTACAACCTGGCAATTTTCCCAGTGACCGTACAAAAATTGCCTACATTATTTCTCTTCTCAGTGGCTCAGCCCTTGATTGGGCATCACCGTTATGGGAGAGGTCCGACACCCTGCTATCTTCCTACACTGCCTTCGTGTCAACATTCAGGCGCATCTTCGACGAGCCAGGCCGGGTAACCTCAGCTTCATCCGAGATTCTCCGTTTACGCCAGGGGTCACGTACTGTAGGACAATATCTGATACAGTTCCAGATCCTGGCATCCGAACTGGCATGGAACGACGAGGCCCTGTATGCTGCATTCTGGCATGGCTTATCTGAGCGTATTAAAGATGAGTTAGCTACCAGAGACTTACCTTCTAAGTTAGATGAGCTAATCTCACTCTGCACGAAAGTTGATTTACGTTTCAGAGAGAGAGCAACTGAGCGTGGAAGATCATCTGCTCCAAAATCTTCTGCTCCTCCTCCTCGTCAACTGTCACCATCTAAAGATGAGCCCATGCAACTTGGCCGTTCCCGTTTAACTCCTGCTGAGCGCCGAAGACGTCTCTCCGAGTCTCTCTGTCTCTATTGTGCAGCTCCGTCTCACACCATTAATGCCTGTCCCAAACGTCCGGGAAACTCCAAATCCTAGCTCGCCAAGGAGAGGGCCGGCTAGGAGTAATGATCTCCTCTCCATCTCCTCAAGATTGTAATCTCCCAGTCTCGCTTCAAGTTGCTCAACGTTATCGGAACGTCATTGCCCTCCTTGATTCCGGAGCAGCTGGGAACTTTATTACCGAAGCCTATGTTAAACGGTGGTCCCTACCCACCGAGAGACTTCCTTCGTCCATTTCTTTAACTGCCGTGGATGGCAGCAAAATTTTTGATGCAGTTATTTCTTTAAGGACTCTACCAGTTCGTCTGAGAGTGGGAGTTCTTCATTCCGAACTTATTTCTTTTTTAGTGATTCCAAGAGCCACACATCCTGTGGTCCTGGGCCTTCCATGGCTCCGTCTTCACAATCCTACAATTGATTGGACGACTACGCAAATCCTGGCATGGGGTTCCTCCTGTGCTGAGACATGTTTGTTTAAAGTATTGCCTGTCTGTTCTTCCTCCCCCAGGTCGTCTGATGTTCCACCTCCTCCATATCAAGATTTCACGGATGTGTTCAGTAAAGCTTCTGCTGATATCCTTCCTCCTCATAGAGAATGGGACTGCCCGATTGATCTCGTTCCAGGGAAGGTTCCACCTCGAGGCCGAACTTATCCGTTGTCTCTGCCTGAGACGCATTCTATGGAGGAATATATTAAAGAGAACCTAGCAAAGGGGTTCATTCGACCTTCTTCTTCTCCAGCCGGCGCAGGCTTCTTTTTTGTAAAAAAGAAAGATGGTGGTCTGCGGCCGTGCATTGACTACAGAGGTTTGAACGACATTACCATCAAGAACCGTTATCCTTTACCCCTGATTACTGAGCTCTTTGACAGAGTTAGCGGAACTACCATCTTTACAAAGCTGGACTTGAGAGGTGCATACAATCTCATCCGGATCCGTGAGGGTGACGAGTGGAAGACCGCCTTTAACACCCGTGACGGACATTATGAGTACCTCGTCATGCCCTTCGGATTGAGCAATGCTCCAGCTGTCTTCCAGCATTTTGTCAATGAGATCTTCAGAGACATTCTATACCGTCATGTCGTGGTCTATCTAGACGATATCCTCATTTTTGCCAACGATTTAGAGGAACATCGTTTTTGGGTTAAAGAGGTTCTGTCCCGTCTCCGTGTCAATCATCTCTATTGCAAATTAGAAAAATGCGTCTTTGAAGTCAAGTCCATTCCGTTTCTAGGGTACATTGTGTTCGGTTCCGGACTAGAGATGGATCCTGAGAAACTACAAGCAATCCAAAATTGGCCGGTACCCTTAACCCTCAAAGGGGTCCAGAGGTTCTTAGGGTTCGCCAACTATTACCGAAAGTTTATACGAGACTTTTCCACCATTGTGGCGCCTATTACTGCTTTCACTAAGAAGGGTGCTAACCCGTCCAAGTGGTCTGAAGAAGCCATGCAAGCATTTCATCTTTTAAAACAAAGGTTCATCTCTGCGCCTGTTCTGAAACAGCCTGACATCGACTCTCCTTTCATCTTAGAGGTGGATGCCTCCTCCGTTGGAGTAGGAGCGGTGTTATCTCAGAGGGCTAAAGATGGCCATTTACACCCTTGCAGTTTCTTCTCCCGGAAGTTCTCCCCAGCTGAGCGCAACTATGCCATTGGCGACCAGGAGTTGCTAGCCATCAAGCTCGCTCTAGAAGAGTGGAGGTATCTGTTGGAGGGAGCTTCTCATTCAATCACCATACTTACAGACCACAAGAACCTTTTATATCTGAAAGGCGCACAATGTCTCAACCCTCGTCAGGCCAGATGGGCACTTTTCTTTTCCAGGTTCGACTTTAAACTCCAGTTCTGTCCGGGCTCTCAGAATCGCAAGGCCGATGCCCTTTCCCGCTCATGGGAGCAAGAAAATGAGTCAGAGTCTTCAGACAAGCATCCTATTATAAATCCGTTGGCATTCTCCATGGTAGGGATGGACTCTACGCCCCCATCAGGGAAAAGTTTTGTGAAACCGATGCTAAGGAAGAAGCTCATGCATTGGGCCCATGCTTCCCGTTTTGCCGGACATACAGGTATCCAAAAAACCCTGGAGTTTATCTCTAGGTCCTATTGGTGGCCAACTCTGAAAAAGGACGTCTTGGAGTTTATTGCATCTTGCCCAAAGTGTGCTCAACATAAGGTATCCCGCCAGTCGCCTGCGGGGCAACTGGTTCCACTATCTGTTCCCCGTCGACCTTGGACCCATTTGTCGATGGATTTTATTACAGATTTACCCATGTGCAACAAGTTCAATACCATCTGGGTGGTAGTTGACCGGTTCACCAAGATGGCACACTTCATTCCTCTCACCGGTCTTCCGTCAGCTTCCAAGTTGGCTCAAGTATTCATACAAGAGATCTTCCGACTCCCCGGTCTGCCAGAAGAAATTATCTCAGATCGAGGAGTTCAATTCACAGCCAAATTCTGGCGAAGTTTATGTCAAGTCCTCCAAGTCAAGCTAAAGTTTTCCACGGCTTACCATCCTCAGACCAATGGTCAAACCGAGAGGGTGAATCAGGACTTGGAGGCCTTCCTCCGCATCTATGTTTCCTCCTCTCAAGATGACTGGGTTCAATTACTTCCCTGGGCCGAGTTCTGTCATAACAACCAGTATCATTCTTCATCTGCTTCAACACCATTCTTCACTAACTTTGGATTCCACCCTAAAGTCCCTGAGTTCCAACCGCTTCCAGCAACTTCTGTTCCCGCAGTGGATATCACCTTGCATCAGTTTGCCAATATCTGGAAGAGCGTACGATCAGCTCTGCTCAAGGCATCGTTCAGGTACAAGAAGTTTGCGGATAAGAAGCGTCGAGCAGTTCCTGCTCTCAAGGTGGGTGATCGGGTATGGTTATCCACGAAGAATTTGAGGTTAAGAGTTCCCAGTATGAAGTTTGCACCTCGCTATATCGGTCCTTTTAAGATTGAACAAGTCATCAATCCTGTTGCTTACAGACTCCAGTTGCCTTCCTTCTTAAAAATACCCAGGACATTCCATGTTTCCCTGTTGAAACCGCTGATCTTGAATCGGTTTCATTCCTCACTTCCTCCAACTCCGAAAGTCCAAACTCAACGAGGCGTTGAGTATGAAGTGGCCAAGATCCTGGACTCACGTCACCGTTACGGTCAACTACAATATCTTATTGACTGGAAGGGTTATGGTCCTGAGGAACGTTCATGGACCAATGCTTCTGATGTCCATGCTCCTGCCTTGGTCCGGAGATTCCATTCCAAGTTTCCTCAAAAGCCAAAGAAGTGTCCTGGGGCCACTCCTAAAGGGGGGGGTGCTGTCACGATCCGGGTATCTGGACGCCATTTCTTACCCATCAGATGCCTCCTAAGGCTGGCTCAGCGCTCCAGGACCGGATCCCATCTGTTATCCTGATGTGTACATTCCTGTATCCTCTCCTGTCACTCTGGGACGCTGTCACAGTAAACGCCATATTACACCTGGCATGGCGTCTCCCGCGGCCTCCGCCGCCGTCCCTGAACTTCTGCATGCAGAGTGTCTGAGTGGCGATTACGTCAGCCGCGGCCTCCGCTGTGTCCGCGTGGTTGGATGTGCATCTGTCAGCCTGGCGCCTCCTGTCTCCGGTGACCGGCGCCGCCATTACTGTTTTCATTACCACATGGATTACAAACCAAACTTCCCTCCAAGTGTCTGCATGGGCGCAGCCATCTTGGATTCTGTCAGCTGATCATTTCCACCAATCTGTTCTCAGTATTGATAATCTACATAATTGCCTAGCCAATCCCTTCCTTGCTGCAGGTATAAATACACTGTGCCTGAGCAAGGAAGGCGTCAGTGCTTTGGTTGTCAAACCTAGTTCCTGTTTGTCTCTCTCCTGTGATTGTCTTCCAGGTTCCAGCTCCTGTCTCAAGACTTCCACCATAGAGACCCGCACCAGCATTCCACCTGCGGTGTAGCCTGACTCTCCAATCCATTGTGGATTCATCTGTTTCCAGCTACAACATTACCTGCTTCCAGCTCAGCTTCCAGCAGAGTACAGCTTCTCTTAAAGGGCCGGTGTCCTTTCTACACTTTACCACTCTCCACCGGTATTATTATTTCTCCGCTCTCAAGTTCTACATTTCAATTCATATTTCATCGCTCCCAAGTTCATTTATTATTTAACTGGTTCCAGCCAGTATCCACTCCGTGCTAACAACAGTCTGGTTCCAGCCAGTATCCACAGCAGCCGTTTTATCTTCAGCAACCCAGCTTTTCCTGGAACACCAGCTGGCACAATCCTGGGTTATCTCCATTGCTACAGTCGGGCCTGGTAAGGACTTTCCATCTAGAAGATTATAAGAACTATCTCACACTACCAGTGCCCTGTGGCTCCTGCCATCCTGTAGTACCCAGGAACTGTATTTATTCTTTGCTGACTTTTACGTTTTCTTTTACTGCTGCTGTGTTGCGGAGTTGTCATAATAAACATCATTGACTTTTATCCAAGTTGTCGTGGTCACGCCTTCGGGCAGTTATTATTCATGTTACTTACATGTCCAGGGGTCTGATACAACCTCCCAGGTTCCGGTACATCTCAGCCCCTACAACTGAGGCTGCCTCCCGTCAGCTCAGGCCCTCAGTTGTGACATTCACTATGTAACTGTAACTTTAAATATCTTTTGGAAAACAGCTAAAATAACACAAATTGTATCAATTTCCAAATATATCAACCTAACTATATGTAACAGACATGGGGACAAACCTCACAGACATAAGTGTCCTAGGGCCTTATTTAGGTTTGTTACCAAACCAAAAAAACATACTAATGGACAAAACCATGTTGCCTTGCAGGTCGGACAGATGTAACATGTGCAGAGAGAGTTATATTTGGGTGGGGTGTGTTTAAACTGAAATCTAAATTGCAGTGTAAAAATAAAGCAGACAGTATTTAGCATGCATAGAAACAATATAACCCACCCAAATCTAAATGATTTAAAGTCCAATTTGTAGAAGGAAAGTGCATTGTGCAAACTGTATGTTATGAGTTATTGCTGCAACTCTTTCCTGTCTATATTCCGGCTGTCTCCTAGCAACTAGGATGCTGGCTGCTATGTGCATAAGCTCACCTGCTTGGAACACCTTGTTACCTGACCTCATCCTGATTAGTTCTGTGATTGGCCTATCTCCCTTACATTAGGGATTTTGGTCAGTTCCTGCCTGCTGGTGATATTCCCTAGTTCCTGACTCTAGTGAGCTCATCACACAGTCGCTGTACTCTCTACAGTTCCCAATCTGTTCTTGAATCCTGGTGCCCTGACATTGTGTTCCTATAACCTTGTAACTTGCCTCAGTCTTCCGAGTGATGTCCCTGCCAGTCCTGCACCTGTGCCCTGTTGGATTCTGCCCTGTACCTCATATCCTGTGTCTGGTCCTGCTGGGTGTCCTTGTCATGCTGTGACCCTCCATGTCCAGGGCCCTGACAAATCTCGGGTTCTGTGTACATCCAACCTGTGTGTCCGTGGTTGCCAACAGCTAAGTACATTCACTTCAGCTGTGCCTGTAGTCACACGTCTGCAGCTATCTAGAGTATTTCCAGTACTCTTGAACCTGTTCTCCAGTGGCAACTTATCACCTTATATCCAGTGGGGCACACAGGGGGGGTTTCCGAGTACCTGGAAACCCCCCCTGATGAGCCGAGATTTCTATTTTGAGACGGAGACAGCTTTGTCTCCATCTCAGCAAAAGCCGCGACCCCTGAGCTGCAGCAGCAAGAGAGAGCTGTGGAGCTCTCTGCTTACAGAATGTGCCGGGGGAGATGCTGGCTGCACATGCTCAGCAACAGCAGTTGCCTCCGCTCCGTCCTCACTCTGCCGTCCTTCTGCTCCCAGGCCCTGATGAATCATGTAAGTTTGCAGCCAATGTTTATGTGTGAGCTTGTATGTTGTATGTACAGTATGCCTGTGCGTTTGTGCACTGGTGTATGTACAGTATGTATGTATGTATGTATGGATTTGTACTTGTGTATATGTGTGTGTTTGTTTGTGTATGTATGTATATTTGAATGTGGTATATATATATATATATATATATATATGTGTGTGTGTGTGTGTGTGTGTGTGTGTGTGTGTGTGTGTGTGTGTATGTATGTATGTATGTATGTATGTATATATATATATATATATATATATATATATATATATTACACATACATACACACCAACGGAAACCCCCCTCGCTAAATCCTGCGTTTGCCACTGGTATCCTTTCTAATATTGCAGACAATGGGCTAGTCACAAACTTTATCCAGCAAGTCTCCCTGCATCTATGTATATGATGTTAGCACTCTGCTTCTTATCCCAGTACACACCCATCTTCTGATTGTTTCCAGGAGTTAACTGTTGCCTGACTGTGTTCACCAGCAACTAACACTTTATCACTCCAATATAAAATAGAGGAATATTCCGCGCTAATAAAGAATTTGTGTAGTTAGCAGCTCCTTTTCGTAAAATCAATAGTAGAATAAATGTTGGGAGCACTTATTATAAATAAAAATACTAAACATGCAATACCTGTAAAAAGAAAATGGTTAACAACATTTTTATACCGTAGCTCTTTTGTGAGTATTTGGTGAGCACGAACGATCTGCTCACCAAATACTCACAAAAGAGCTATAAACATTTTGTTAACCATCTTCTTTTTACAGGTATTGCATGTTTAGTATTTTTATTTAAAATAAGCACTCCCAACATTTATTCTACTTTAGCACTCCAGTAACCATTAATCCTGTTGTAAATTCTGTGCACTTGCAGTCCAGCAGTTTTCAGTCAGCATACCTTGCCAAATCTGTCTTCAGTTACCATTTCTGTGTCTTACCTGTCAGCGATTAACTCTTGCCTTGCCAGCTGCTACACTCCAGGTTTATTACCTTGTGGTCTCTAGTCTATTCTGTGAGCCCCTACTGCTATAGGTTTAAGTCTAGGTGGCATCTCAATTACCTATGAGCGCATACAGCTCTAAGGGAACAGGGGCAGCTGTTATTGGCGGAAGACCCTTTGACCAGCTCTAGTGGTCTCATACAAACAGTGCTGGAGTTCCTTAACACTGTAATAGAAAGATTGACCACTTTATATTAGAGGTGAGCGGGTTCGGGTCTCAGAGAACCGAACCATACTGAACGAGGTAAAACGTCATCATCCCGCTGTCGGATTCTCGCGGGATTTGGATTCCATATAAGGAGCCGCACGTTGCGGCCATTTTCACTTCAGTCTCGGAGAGTGTAGTGAGAGGACGTGTCTCCGTCCTCAGTGTCTGTGTGGGGGCGGGAAAGTGGGGTGGCGAGTCTGTGTTGTGCTGCTCAGTCCAGTCCAGTGTAGTCAGTGTATTGTGCTGGCTGCATCAGTCTAGCCAGTCACAGTGTTGGTGTCCTCTGCTGCTATATGTCCCCAGTGCTGCTGGCTGATGTATAAGTCCCTTGCATTTTTGCTGTGTTGTCTTGCATCAGACCAGGGGTAGTGTCTTGTGCAGCATCAGTCCAGTGACTAATCACAGTGGTGGTGTCCTCTGCTGCCATATATCCAGTGTAGCTGTATAAGGGGGACATTCACTAAGCAGTGATAAGAGCGGAGAAGTGAGCCAGTGGAGAAGTTGCTCCATCAACCAATCAGCAGCTCTGTATAATTTTATAGTATGCAAATTATAGATGTTACTTCTGTGCTGATTGGTTGCCATGGGCAACTTCTCCACTGTCTCTCTTCTCCGCTCTTATCACTGCTTAGTAAATGTCCCCCTAAGTCCCTCACAGTGTTGCTGTGTTGTGCTGCATCAGACCAGTGGTAGTGTCCTGGCCATCAATCATTCCAGTGACCAGGCAGTCACAGTGGTATATGCTGCTGCCCTATGTCCACTGTTGACGTATAATAATAATAATAATAATAATAATAATAACAACAAGTCCCTCACAGTGTTGCCGTGTTGTACTGCACCAGATCAGTGGTAGTGTCCTGTGCATCAGCCATCAGTCATTCCTGTGCCACATATTGTGTTATATAACCAGAAAAATAATGGAGAACAAATATTTGGAGGATAAAATAGAAAAAGATCAAGAACCACTTCCTCCTAGTGCTGAAGCTGCTGCCACTAGCCATGACATAGACGATGAAATGCCATCGTCGTCTGTCAAGACCGATGCCCAATGTGATAGTAGAGGGCATGTAAAATCTAAAAAGCCAAAGTTCAGTAAAAAGAAATTTAAATGGGCTGAGGAGAAACGTAAACTTGCCAATATGCCATTTACGACACGGAGTGGCAAGGAACGGCTGAGGCCCTGGCCTATGTTCATGATTAGTGGTTCAGCTTCACATGATGATGGAAGCCCTCATCCTCCCACTAGAAAAATTAAAAGAGCACAGAAAAGAACTGTGCGCACTGAGATGGTATCACAAATCCCCAAGGAGAGTCCAAGTGTGTCGGCGGTTGCGATGCCTGACCTTCCCAACACTGGATGGGAAGAGGTGGCTCCTTCCACCATTTGCACACCCCCTGTAAGTGCTGGAAGGAGCACCCACAGTCCAGTTCCTGATATTCAAATTGAAGATGTCACTGTTGAAGTACACCAGGATGACGATATGGGTGTTGCTGGCGCTGAGGAGGAAGTTGACGATGAGGATTCTGATGGTGATGTGGTTTGTTTAAGTCAGGCACCAGGGGAGACACCTGTTGTCCGTGGGATGAAGAAGCCCATTGTGATGCCTGGGCAAACTACCAAAAAAGCCACCTCTTCGGTGTGGAATTATTTCTCCACAGATCTGGACAACAGGTGTCAAGCCATCTGTTGCCTCTGTCAATCTGTAATAAGTAGGGGTAAGGCTGTTAACCACCTAGGAACATCCTCCCTTATACATCACCTGCTGCGCATTCATCAGAAGTCATTGTCAAGTTGTGAAACTTTGGGTAAGAGTGTAAGCAGTCCACTGACACCTAAATCCCTTCTTCCTCTTGTACCCAAGCTCCTGCAAGCCACACCACCAGCACCCTCAACGTCAACTTCCTCCTCAGTCAGGAACGTCAGTAGTACTGCAGGCCATGTCACTGTCAAGACTGAGGAGTCCTCTCCTAACCGGGATACCTCCCGAGGATCCTTGAGTGGTATGCCTGCTGTTGCTGCAGCTGCTGTTGTCGGAAGACCACTTGTGCTACTTCCAGTTACCAATTGACTGTCCAACAGTCCTTTGTGATGAAGATGAAATATGAGAGCAGTCATCCTGTTGCAAAGCGGATAACTGTGGCCTTGACACATGTTTGTGTTAGATGTGCGTCCGGTATCCGCCATTAGTTCAGTGGGACTTAGAGAATTGATGGAGATAGTGTGTCCCTGGTATCAAATCCCATGTAGGTTCCACTTCTCTACGCAGGCGATACCGAGAATGTATAAAGACGTCAGAAAAAGAGTCACCAGTGTCCTACAAAATGCGGTTGTATCCAGTGTCCACTTAACCGCGGACATGTGGACAAGTGGAACAGGGCAGACTAAGGACTATATGACTGTGACAGCCCACTGGGTAGATGTATGGCCTCCTGCAGCAACAACAGCAGTGGAAACAGTAGCAGCATCTCACAAACACCAACTCGTTCCTAGGCAAGCTACGCTATGCATCACAGCTTTCCGTAAGAGGCACACAGCTGACAACCTCTTATGGAAACTGAGGGGCATCATTGCACAATGGCTTACCCCACTTAGACTCTCCTGGGGATTTGTGATATTTGATAACGCCACCAATATTGTGTGTGCATTACATCTGGGCAAATTCCAGCACGTCCCATGTTTTGCACATACAATTAATTTGGTGGTGCAGAATTTTTTTAAAAATGACAGGGGCATACAGGAGATGCTGTCGGTGGCCTGAAAAATTGAGGGCCAGTTTCGACATTCTGCCACAGCGTGTCGAAGACTGGAGCGACAGCAAACACTCCTGAACCTGCCACGCCATCAACTGAAGCAAGAGGTGGTAACGAGGTGGAATTCAACACTCTATATGCTTCAGAAGATGAAGGAGCAGCAAAAGACCATTAAAGTCTATGCATCCACCTACGATATAGGCAAAGGAGGAGGAATGCACCTGACTCAAGCGCAGTGGAGAATGATTTCTGTCTTGTGCAAGGTTCTCCAACCCTTCAAACTTGCCACACGTGAAGTCAGTTCAGACAGTGCCAGCTTAAGTCAGGTCATTCCCCTCATCAGGCTTTTGCAGAAGCAGCTGGAGAAATTGAAGGAGGAGCTAAGACGGAGGGATTCCGCAAAGTATGTGGGACTTGTGGACCCCTTCATTCGCTTTGCCAGGATTCAAGGGTGGTCAATCTGTTGAAATCAGAACACTACATTTTGGCCACCGTGCTCGATCCTAAGTTTAAAGCCTACGTTGTATCTCTCTTTCCAGCAGACACAAGTCTGCAGATGTTCAAAGACCTGCTGGTGAGACACTTGTCAACTCAAGCGGAACGTGACCCGTCAACAGCTCCTCCTTCAATTTCTCCCGCCACTGGGGCTGCAAGGAAAAGGATAAGATTTCCTAGCCCACCCACTGGCGTTGATGCAGGACAGTCAGGAGCGAAATCTGACATCTGGTCCGGACTGAAGGACCTGCCAACGATTACTGACATGTCTACTGTCACTGCATATGATTCTGTCACCATTGAAAGAATGGTGGAGAATTATATGAGTGACAGCATCCAAGTAGGCATGTCAGACAGTCCGTACATATACTGGCAGGAAAAAGAGGCAATTTGGAGGCCCTTGCACAAACTATCTTTATTTTACCTAAGTTGCCCCCCCTCCAGTGTGTACTCCGAAAGATTATTTAGTGTAGCCGGTAACCTTGTCAGCGATCTGCGTAGGAGGTACTTCCACAAAATGTGGAAAAGATGATGTTCATAAAAATGAATTATGAATTCCCCCGGGAAGACCTTTACCAGCAAATGCCTCCAGACAGTACAGAGGGACCTGTGATGGTGGATTCCAGTGGGGATGAATTAATACTCTGTGAGGACGAGGGGATGTACACAGTGAAAGGGATGAGGATGAGGTCGACATCTTGCCTCTGTAGAGCCAGTTTGTGCAAGGAGAGATTGATTGCTTCTTTTTTGGTGGGGTGATTAATTGCTTCTTTTTTTGTGGGGGTCCAAACAAACCACTCATTTCAGCCACAGTCTTGTGGCAGACCCTGTCACTGAAATGATTGGTTTGTTAAAGTGTGCATGCCCTGTTTATACAACATAAGGGTGGGTTGGAGGGGCCCAAAGACAATTCCATCTTGCACCTCTTTTTCTTCTTATCATCATGTGCTGTTTGGTGACAAAATTTTTTAAAGTGCCATCCTGTCTGACACTTCCGTATATGTTCAGTGGTACTGTCATTTAATTCCAGTGATTTGGACGTATAATTCCAGTGATTTTGCCATTTAATTCCAGTGATTTGGACGTATAATTCCAGTGATTTGGACATATAATTCCAGTGATTTTGCCATTTAATTCCAGTGATTTGGACATATATTTTCAGTGGGAATTGTTTGTGTCACTTGGCTTAGTCATACAGCTACCTCATTGCACCTCTTCAACATCTTTGCATGAGGTGCTGTTTGGGGCCTAGTATTTGAAAAGTGCCATCCTGTCTGACACTGCCGTATGAGTCCAGGGGTACTGTTGTAGTAGTTCTGGGGTACTGCCATATACGTAAGTCCACCAATTGCGGAATTTTTAAAAAATGACAGGGGCATGCTGGAGATGCTGTCAGTGGACCGAACAATTGCTGCCCACTCTTGATATTCAGCCACTGCGTGACACTACTAGATGGGCCAGGTGGTTGTGTTGCTTAGCTTAGTCATACAGCAACCTTTTTTTTCTTCTTTGCATTATGTGCTGTTTGGGGACTAGTTTTTGAATAGTGCCATCTTGTCTGCAACTGCAGTGCCACTCCTAGATGGGCCAGGTGTTTGTGCCGCACACTTGTGTCGCTTAGCTTGGTCATACAGCCACCTCGGTGCAACTTTTAGGCCTAAAAACAATATTGTGAGGTGTTCAGAATAGACTGGAAATGAGTGGAAATTAATGTAATTGAGGTTAATAATACCGTAGGAGCAAAATTACCCAAAAATTCTGTGATTTTAGCTGTTTTTATGTGGATTTTTTTTTTAAATCATCCAGATCCAAAACCAAAACCAAAACACGAAAGGGTGGTTTTGGCAAAACCAAAACACAAAAGTGGACATAGAACCAAAACCAAAACACAAAACACGAAAAGTGCCAGCCGCACATCTCTACTTTATATCTTTGACCCAGAGGAGTTTTATGCGATGCTGACTTCTGACTCACAAACAATGGAACTCTGGCAAAGAACACTAGGTCATCTTGGATAATACAGTGTCTATAAACTTCTAGATGGGATGGTGACATGATTACACTTACACAGCAAGCTGTATAGTAGGGAAGCAAAGCTATTGCCCTTGTCAAAATCATCAGAGATGAGGCACCTCTGGAACTGGTGCATACAGATGCGTGTGATCCTATATACGCTAAATCGATAGGTGGATACAGATTTTTCATAACATTCATCAATTACTTAACAAGATTGACACACATTTATTTAATCAAAGAAACTAATGAAGTAATGAGCAAAATTGCAGAATATAAAAGATGAGTAGAAACTCAGTCTGGTCACAAGTTGAAGGTCTTAGACCAGGTACACACTAGAATGATCTTGGCCTGATATGTTGTTTCCGGCTGTATCGGAATGACATACTGTATCAGCTGCATTGTTAAGTACAGTATGTATTCCCAATCTGAACGCTCCCGTGGTTGCATGAGATATCTTATGGTCGGCCGCGCTGCACATCCAACTGGACTATTACGCATTCAGTGCCATACAGTGTAATGAAGGATGAAACAAGGGATTATTCCATTCTTCATCACACCATTCTGATGTGTACTGCGGATATGATATGTCAGCCTGTTGGCCAGTATATCATCCAGGTACACATCAGGGTTGTGCAGTGAGGTAAATTGCTCAGGAGGCGCTGCCTTGTACCAGAGCCAGATTTACAGACAATATATGAGCCAAGTGGGCATTATACACAGGTGCAGCAGTATAAACTGCAGGAAATTTGGTAAGTCTGATCAGAGATATGCAGAAAAGATAGGCAGGGGGCACTGCCTCACCTGCCATAGACTTTTTACTTTAGAGTTTTGACTATAAAAACGATTAGAATAATACAAAGAAGATATTTCTAATATATTCTTTTTATTCTTTATATACTTTCTATAGTCAAAACTCACATGCCAGTATGACAGGAAAGGCTCTGCCTCACCTCACTGCACGTCACTGGTACACATCTTCTAGTGTGTAACTGACCTTAAGGTCTGACAATGGAGGAGAATATCTAACCAAAAATGCTGAAACCTTACTAAAGAAGCATGGCATTAAAAGCATGGCATTAAACATCAAGTGACCATTGCATACACACCAGAGCAGAATGGTATAAGTGGTATAAGTGAGCGTGTAAATCATACCATAGTAGAGAAGAAAATAACTTTGCTGAAGGATGCAGCCTTGAAAAAATGCTTTTGAGTAGAAGCAGTATCTACAACTGTGTGTCTGAAGAATAATGCTCCTCTGGTTGCTCTAAAAGACAAACACCAATAGTTTAGAAGAAAGACAATTATCAAACATCTCAGAGTCTATGTGTTATGAGCCACGGCAGTGGCTCTTTCCTGTTTTGCATTTTGGTTATGTATTTTATGTTTTACTTCTGTTTCTGTTCCCCTGGCTTTTGTGGGGTGTCCGGTGTCCACCCTTAAGGAGAGGGTACTGTTATGAAGCACAAGCAGTGGTTCATTCCTGTTCACTTTCTGTTCATGTATTTTGTGTTGTAGTTCTCTTGCAGGCCAGGATTTCCTTTGCTCTGGTTTAGAAGACTCTTGTTGGCCGCCAGTGGTGAGTCTGTGTTATTGCAGCCTGTTTCCATGTGTTTAGCCTCACCTGTCTGTTAATTGCACCTGTCAGTTTGGAGTCGTGCAGCAGGGCAGCTGCATGACATAATTAATTAGGGTCCCTGCTGTGATTGGAGGTATTCCTTGTTATATTCTCCCTCACTGCCTGACACAGACGCCGGTGATAGCTTCTGTCTAGCTGCTTCCTGCCTTGAAGCATTCCTGTCCAGGAGTCCTGTGGCTTTGCCTGTGTCTGATCCAGTATCCTGCCTTGAAGCATTCCTGTCCAGGAGTCCTGTGGCTTTACCTGTGTCTGATCCAGTATCCTGTCTTGAAGCATTCCTGTCCAGGAGTCCTGTGGCTTTGCCTGTGTCTGATCCAGTATCCAGCACCTTGGTGTCCACTGGTCTATCGTTTGGAATTCTGCCTGTCCTCCGGTCCTGAGAGCCTGTGTCAGCTACTTTGGGGGTTCCTGTCCTTTTGCCAGTATTTGTACCGGTTTCGTGAGTAGCGGCTTTGCCGCGTCCCTTGGCCTAGGCCGTAGCTACTTGTTGCTTTTGCTTTGGATTTTCTGCAGAGGGTTCTGCGTGTGCTGTCCTCACCGGAACACAGCGGTGTTATGTCGGCATGTGGACAGCACTGCCTTTGTTGTAGTTTTTGTCTTGGCAGCTGTGCCACACATACTTTATTTTAGTTCTGTAGCACCCCTAACTGGGTACTTCCTTCTCTAGTTAGAGGTTCCCCTTGTTATTGCCCCGTCTCAGTCTACGCCTTGTCTCCAACTAAGACCGGTGGGCATCGGAGTTGGGCAGACATAATCCGCCCTTCAAACGCGGCTGCCGTGGTCCCAAGAAACCATAGTCTCGCAGGCGTAGGCTGACAACGAGGGTGAGATTCAATGGAGTTAGGGATCCTTGGGGGTGCTGCCGAGCTCCGTTTATACTGCAGCATTACGTTCCTGTACTTGGGGCTCATCCGCCCAGTTCCAGGAGTACCAAGTACAGTGAACGTAACATTATCACCAGCCCATACAACAAAAAAGAAACAAAGCTAAATAGTCGTTTTTTCTTTTTTGGCCCAGTCCAGTGTCCTGTCTAGAATCCAGTCCTGTCTAGAATCCAGTTCTGTCTAGAGTCCAGTGTGCAGAACCCAGTCCAGTGTGCAGAACCCAGTCCAGTGTGTAGAACCCAGCCCAGTCTTGTCTTGTCTAGTTCAGAACCCAGCCCAGTCTTGTCTTGTCTAGTTCAGAACCCAGCCCAGTCTTGTCTTGTCTAGTTCAGAACCCAGCCCAGTCTTGTCTTGTCTAGTTCAGAACCCAGCCCAGTCTTGTCTTGTCTAGTTCAGAACCCAGCCCAGTCTTGTCTTGTCTAGTTCAGAACCCAGCCCAGTCTTGTCTTGTCTAGTTCAGAACCCAGCCCAGTCTTGTCTTGTCTAGTTCAGAACCCAGCCCAGTCTTGTCTTGTCTAGTTCAGAACCCAGCCCAGTCTTGTCTTGTCTAGTTCAGAATCCAGCCCAGTCTTGTCTTGTCTAGTTCAGAATCCAGCCCAGTCTTGTCTAGTTCAGAATCCAGCCCAGTCTTGTCTTGTCTAGTTCAGAATCCAGCCCAGTCTTGTCTTGTCTAGTTCAGAATCCAGCCCAGTCTTGTCTTGTCTAGTTCAGAATCCAGCCCAGTCTTGTCTTGTCTAGTTCAGAATCCAGCCCAGTCTTGTCTTGTCTAGTTCAGAATCCAGCCCAGTCTTGTCTTGTCTAGCTCAGAATCCAGCCCAGTCTTGTCTTGTCTAGTTCAGAATCCAGCCCAGTCTTGTCTAGTTCAAAATCCAGTCCAGTCTTGTCTAGTCTAGTCTGAAATCCTCCTATGCCTACTATGCAAGCCCTACAGGCGTCTCTCTCAGCCCTGAACTCTGCTTTCAGTGCTTTGAAACCTGAGCGGCTGGAAGTTTTGCAGCAATCCTTAAAGCAACTGCAAAACCTTCTGACCAAAATTTTGCTTATCTTGCCAGAAGTCATTGAGAGTTCATCTATCTCTAAAGAGACTCTTGCTCACAATATGGTGACAAGAGAATCCTCAGGTTTAATTGGAGAGAAAAGGTTTAAAAGTTTTCTGCGGCCCAGGCTCTCAGAAGAGGAGCGTCTGCGTCGCAGAAACTTAAATTTATGCCTATATTGTGGGGGTTTAGGCCACTATCTGCAGACCTGTGAGTTGCGCAAGCCAAAGTGTGGCGACAAGTCCTACCCTCTGGCCAAGTTGAGTCAGGAGTTAAGACCTACTCCTTTCCCCACTGTGGCAGAGGTACTTGTCACAAAACCCACACTAAAAAGCACTTTGTCCTATAATTGGCGTCCTTGGGCTAGGGAGCCTCATTATAGATTCAGGAACCAAAGGAGAATGTTTCTCTCCTCTCTTGACTTTCCTGTTGAATCAGAGTTGCAAACCCCGGTAGTGGAATCTCAGAGTCCTGGAGCGGTGCCCGATGCCCAGAGTCCTGGAGCGGTGCCCGATGCCCAGAGTCCTGGAGCGGTGCCCGATGCCCAGAGTTATAGAGGGACATCGGATATATTAGCTCAGGTGTCAATACCAGAAGGGGTCTCAGAAGCTGTTACCCCAGGTAGGGACTTGAAAAGCACAACCCCAGAAAGGGTATCTAAAACCATACTTCTAGAAGGGAACTCGAGAAGTAAAACCCCAGAAGGGATCTTTGAAGTAATATCCCCAAGTGGGGTCACGAGAGACACAGCCCCAGAGAAGGGTCTAGAGGTCGCTTCCCCAGGAAAGGACTCAAGAGGCATAGCTTTAGTGGAAGTTCTGAAGGTCATAGCTTCAGCAAAAGTCCCAGAGGTCTTAATCCCGGGAGAAGTCTCGATAATTATCGACTCAGAGAGGGAGCCCGACGGTCCGGTCCCAGAGAGGAAGCCCGGCGGTCCGGTCCTAGAGAGGGAGCCCGGCGGTCCAGTCCCAGAGAGGGAGCCCGGCGGTCCGGTCCCAGAGAGGGAGCCCGGCGGTTCGGTCCCAGAGGGGGTTCCGAGGGCCACTGCCCCAGAGGGGGTTCCAAAGGCCACAGCCTTGTGTAAAGTCAGTAGTGACCTGGTCCTAGCATTGCACTCCAGTCAATCAGATGGGAAGGAAGTAGATCCTGACCCTTTTGATATCTGAACGTCTATAGTCTTTGATGGGGACTTAGTCCAATTTTTTGCACTAACCAAACACTACTACACCATTATGTTGTCTAGACCATAGGTTCTCAAACTCGGTCCTCAGGACCCCACACGGTGCATGTTTTGCAGGTCTCCTCACAGAATCACAAGTGAAATAATTAGCTCCACATGTGGACCTTTTAAAATGTGTCAGTGAGTAATTAATACACATGTGCACCTGCTGGGTTACCTGCAAAACATGCACTGTGTGGGGTCCTGAGGACCGATTTTGAGAACCTATGGTCTAGACCATTTCTGGGCATCACTTCAGAGAACCTTATGCTCTATCTGATATATTCCTTTAGAGGGGAGCCTTTTGAGTGGGCATCCAACTTAATGAAAACTGAAGATCCCATTCTTCAGGATCCCCCGGCATTCAGTGATGCAGTTATAAAGAGATATGGTTCCAAATAAATTGGTTCTGGTTCCTCTAGGTCACCTGTGTTATCTGCTGAGAGTCCACCGTATACTGTAAACTCGGCACAAAAATCTCAGCCCATTGCTTTGACTGCAGGATGTGCTTTTCTGTCTTCTTCTAGTAGTAGTACTTTGCCTGAAAGTTCAGCTCCCAAGGTTAAGAAACCAATCTCTGGATTGAACCCAGCCTTGCTGGAAGGTACCATCAGTTCAGACAATGTTTGGGGAATTACCTTGGTCAGACCTCAAGAACCTTGTAAAAAAAGAAGAAAAATAAATAATTATTGACTCTTGCCTTATTAAAAAAAAAAAAAAAAAAAAGATTTTTTTTCCCCTAGTCTTGTGTCCAGTGGCCACCGTCAAGGGTTACAAGCTGTTGCCACAGTTTGTTTCTGTTTCTTGTCATTGTCTGTTTGTTCCAGTGTCAGGTTTTTTAGTGTATCCCTTGTTTTTGAAAATCTGAATTTTGGGGTCCTCAAGGGGGGGGGGGGGGGGGGTACTGTTATGAGCCACGGCAGTGGCTCATTCCTGTTTTGCATTTTGGTTATGTATTTTATGTTTTACTTCTGTTTCTGTTCCCTTGGCTTTTGTGGGGTGTCCGGTGTCCACCCTTAAGGAGAGGGTACTGTTATGAACCACAAGCAGTGGTTCATTCCTGTTCACTTTCTTTCATGTATTTTGTGTTGTAGTTCTCCTGCAGGCCAGGATTTCCTTTGCTCTGGTTTAGAAGACTCTTGTTGGCCGCCGGTGGTGAGTCTGTGTTATTGCAGCCTGTTTCCATGTGTTTAGCCTCACCTGTCTGTTAATTGCACCTGTCAGTTTGGAGTCGTGCAGCAGGGCAGTTGCATGCCATAATTAATTAGGGTCCCTGCTGTGATTGGAGGTATTACTTGTTATATTCTCCCTCACTGCCTGACACAGACGCCGGTGATAGCTTCTGTATAGCTGCTTCCTGCCTAGAAGCATTCCTGTCCAGGAGTCCTGTGGCTTTACCTGTGTCTGATCCAGTATCCTGCCTTGAAGCATTCCTGTTCAGGAGTCCTGTGGCTTTGCCTGTGTCTGATCCAGTATCCTGCCTTGAAGCATTCCTGTCCAGGAGTCCTGTGGCTTTACCTGTGTCTGATCCAGTATCCTGTCTTGAAGCATTCCTGTCCAGGAGTCCTGTGGCTTTGCCTGTGTCTGATCCAGTATCCAGCTCCTTGGTGTCCACTGGTCTGTCGTTTGGAATTCTGCCTGTCCTCCGGTCCTGAGAGCAGCCTGTGTCAGCTACTTTGGGGGTTCCTGTCCTTTTGCCAGTATTTGTACCGGTTTCGTGAGTAGTGGCTTTGCCGCGTCCCTCGGCCTAGGCCGTAGCTACTTGTTGCTTTTGCTTTGGATTTTCTGCAGAGGGTTCTGCCTGTGCTGTACTCACCGGAACACAGCGGTGTTGTGTCGGCATGTGGACAGCACTGCCTTTGTGGTAGTTTTTGTCTTGGCGGCTGTGCCGCACATACTTTATTTTAGTTCTGTAGCACCCCTAACTGGGTACTTCCTTCTCTAGTTAGAGGTTCCCCTTGTTATCACCCCGTCTCAGTCTACGCCTTGTCTCCAACTAAGACCGGGGGGCATCGGAGTTGGGCAGACATAATCCGCCCTTCAAAAGCGGCTGCCATGGGCCCAAGAAACCATAGTCTCGCAGGCGTAGGCTGACAACGAGGGTGAGACAACGGAGTTAGGGATCCTTGGGGGTGCTGCCGAGCTCCGTTTATTCTGCAGCATTACATTCCTGTACTTGGGGCTCATCCGCCCAGTTCCAGGAGTACCAAGTACAGTGAACGTAACACTATGTTTGTATTGCATCCACGAGGAGAAGACACATAAGCTGGATCCAAATCCAAGAGCAAAGGATACAGACTTTGGGACTTAAAAAGAAAGCTTATAAAGTAAAGAGAAGCTATATTCCAAGAAAAAGCACGACTTAAAACAGAGGTGGAATTGTAATAGCAGAACAAGTATGTGTAATTGGATATGCCAAAAGCTGGAGATACAGATGGAGCCGCGCTCATCTGAGGCGGCTCCAATGCAAACAAGCACTCCCGGCGTGACTAGGCGATCCGTCCGCCTAGTCCATTCACATCAGTCCCTGCCCCAGTGGAGCTTACAATCTATATTCCCTACCACATGTACACATTCATACTAGGGTTAATTTTTGTTTTGTTGGGAGCCAGTTGACCTACCAGTATATTTTTGGATGGTGGGAGGAAACCGGATTACCAGGAGGAAACTCACGCAAGTACGGGGAGAATATACAAACTCCACACAGTTAGAGCCATTGTGGGAATCGAACCCATGACCCCAGTGCTGTGAGGCAGTAATGCTAACCATTACACCATCCGTACTGCCCTACACATAGTTGTATGCATACAGTTCCACCAGGGGCTGGGAGCAGACGGCCAGCAGTGTAAGGACAGTATCCACCCCTCCGGACATTCTATAAGTAGAGAGCTATGGTAGCTCTCTGTTGCTGCAGCAGTGCAGCCATAGGCATGTGTAGAACATTTTATTAGGGTGTGCACCGTCGGAGGGGTGTGTTTAGAACCATCTACTGGGCATGTCTAGCACCGCCTATTGTCACTCATAGCAATATAAATCACATACCGCAAGGAGCGTGGCCACTGCAAATGTGAGCGTGTCAACATGACACACCACCTGTTTCTCATCACTCTGGGAGCATTCTTTTTCCATTCCATATACACTTTACTTACAGTATATGGTGGTTTCTCACAACAGGGAACCTCTGAAGAAATGTCCTCCCTGGAAAGACAGCATCTTCTATCAGTAATCACAATTCATGTAGGAAATTACATGGTCCAGCCATTTTGTGTAGGAATATAACCAAAATCATCATCATGTCACAGAGGTTCAACCAGATCCATGTCACCTCCTACCCCCTGCGTTTCTAAGGCACACCATCATCTCCTCCCTGTGTCTCTCAGCCACACCATCTCCTCCCCTTCCTACGTTGTCTTTCACCGCCACCATCATCACCTCCGTTGTCTCTCATCCACATTCATCTCCCACCTGCGTCTTCCTGTCACGCATCTCTTCCAATCTGCCTCACTTTGTGTCTCTCAGTCTCCCGCCTTCACTCTGTGCCTCTCAGCCTCCCACCCTGCACTCTGCCTCTGAGCCTGCACCTTCACTCTGTCTATCAGCCTCCACCTCCCTCCATTCTGTGTCTAGTGCCGCTTACACACAATGCCCACAGTAGTTGTGTCCTTTACAGAGTGCCCACAGCAGTAGTGCCCCTTACTCAATGCCCAAAGTGGTGCCTTTTACTCCTCATCAATGGGAATCTGTTTATTGTAATCAATTTAGGATTTTTAAATGTACTAACCATGTAGAAATGCATGTGAAACTGTCTTATAGATTGTACCTTACTCTTATTAATCCCGATAATCAGTGGAATGTAATAGGATCATAGTTCGCCAGAGGTATGGGATGCCGGACGATCTTGGATAATTTATTAAAGTAGCAATCATTTACACCCTTATGTATGAAACTCCTATTTTCCTACAGAAGTCTTGTGAGCAGGACTCTCTTACCTCTGCTGGTAGCCAATTTTGTTTTATTACAAATTATAATAATAAAAAAAAAACAGTCTTCAGTACAACAATTTTCTTGTAAATTTGTAATGTCTGGTTTACTATTGTGAATACGACACAATTGTTTTGAATTGGCTGCTATTTAAATTCAGCAAAGATAAAGACAAGAATGTAAATTAATTAAGAGAAAAGTAATTTGTTAATCTTGCAAGAAAATGTATATGTTCTAATTTACATCAACTTCCCTCTAAAGAAAATTAAACAATTATTGTCCAGTGACCTTAAATACAGTATAATCAGCCACGGTAGATGCTAGAATCAAGTGGCCTAAAGGACCTATGATGTCAGGGGGAGGAGCCACATCACCAGGGGGAGGAGCTAGGCAAGCGGGATAGTTCTTCTACTATCCACACCACAAACTCCTACCTTTAGTAATCCGGTGGCGAGCGAAGCGAGTGTACATTTCGTGTGCCCTGTTCGGGCATCGCTCCTCCCCCTGGTGACTTGGCTCCACCTCCTGGTGACTTAAGAGGTCCCTTGTCCAATTTGGATCTAGAACTAACCATTCAGCCACTGTACTGAAGATTTATAGAAGGAATCTTTTTTTTACAAAAACTGTAAAAAATTGTACAAAAACTGCTGTGCTGTGTGCTATGAATTTTAATGTACGGGAAAACATGTCAGGTTTGTATTCCTGCAGAAGTGCAGGGTAGTTTCTGACTCAATGCTGTGTGAAAAATACAATTACTCCCTTGTGACTTACAAATGGAGACTGGAGCGCAGCATGTAATTGTGAGAGGGCAGCGGGTTGGGGGGACGGGGGAAGTCACTGGCCCCCGTTTCCCCCGGTCAGCGGCGGCGTTACGGCGGGTCCTCAGCACGGAGGGGCTTGCATCCGGTGGGATTCAAGCCCCTCCAATCGCGGGCGAGGATGGCGCCGGGCGGGAGCCAATCAGGGCTCGCGCCCGGTCAGCCAATCGGAGCATGCCGCGACGAGCCAATCAAGGCTCGCCGCATCATAGCGCCGCCCCCTCCCAGCGTCTTATAACAGACGCGGCGGAGCGGGAGCGGCCAGTCGGCGCCGGGGACGGAGCAGAGAAGAGCTCCAGAAGAAATGGAAGAAGAAGAAGAAACAGAAGAAAGAAGGCGGCGGTCCAGGAGAAGAGGCGGCGGCGACGGCGACGGGAGTGGCCAGGAAGCAGAAGACAGAAGAGGTCCCAGCGCGGAGAGACTGTCGACGGCCGGGAAGAAGACGTCGGGACGACCGTGGAAGAGGAGCCCACCGGAAGTCCCGGAGGAGAGTGCCGCGGTGTGTGGGAGGCAAAAGAGCTAACGAAGCTCCCCACCGCGGCCTCTCCCTACGGCCCGGTAAGCGGCCTCGTGCCGAGTCTCACGCTTCCTCCTAGACCACCGGGTGATCGGGCGCTAGGCCCGTGGGCATAGTCAGGCCCTCTCGGCCTGTGGGCAGATAGTCGGGCCCTTCCGGCCCGTGGGCAATTTGGTCGGTGCGTCTGGGCCTGGGAGGCCGCGTGTAGTCGGGGCTCCACCCGGCCCGCGGCCTGTAAGGCCAGACCCGACCATTCTCTTCCGCGGGGTTTTGGGCGTTAGGCCCGAACCCCTGCCAGTCACCCAGTCAGGCGGGTATTAGGCCCGGGGGCATAACGGGCCATAGGCCTGCGGGCCATAAGAGCACCTAGCCAGAGGGGGGGTAGGGAATCATAAGGTGACCCAGGGCATTACGTTCGGGTCATCCAACGGTACCCACTAAGAGGAGGGGGAGACCATCGGGGTGTTCTCAAATCAAGCGGAGCCCTGCCCTTTGCACACCTCGGCGAGCGAGCTGTGCGGCCGCTCGGGCGGAGTACATTGTAGGCTGGGCACGGAGGGTCGGCTGACCCTCACGCCTTGGGTACACTCCCAGGGTGGGGAAGAGCCGTGGAGAGTTGGTCACCACTAGGGCGAGGTGGCAGAACCTGCGTCGGACCGGATGGTAAGGTACTCTCCATTTATATTGTACTCGCATTGATCTTGTGTTTGCTTGACCTGTTGTTAGCGATTAGGTGAAGTAGCCGTCCCAGTAAATTGTTGCAGTTCATAGTAGTTAGGCTCAGTTTGTTGTTAGCCGTTGTTTAGTTGTAGGGAGGCTGCTGTCATTCTTTTCCACAGGAGCGGAGTGGCGCCTCAAGCAAGTTGACAAGAGTACCAGCGTGAGTATTATTTGTGAGTGTGTGTCCTTGTCCGTGTTGAGCACCGGTCGCGGGATCCCGCTAGGCCTAGCGGGCTCGCTCCCACCTCGGTGCGCAAGTGCCAGATAGGTGACGATTGGGTAGCTGAGGCCCACGGGCCGATGATGACATTCACCTAATCGGTGAACGTCGCAGCCACCCCCGGTGTGCCACTTATTCCCCAGGTAAAGGGAGAAGTGTGCCCGCAGTGAGAGTATTTCTTGTCCCCTTTAGCCGGCTAGTTCCGGGCGGAGGCCCCGAAGAAGCGTCCTCTGAAATCAACGCTGAGCGGGCGGAGTGTGCGCGCAGACGGAGGTAAGCAGTGATTCACTTACACGGCCGCCGGCTTCATACCACTTCGGCATCCTTACATTATCTCCGGAAATTAGACATGTATCAAAAATATATAACAGCTGGAGTTACAAATAGTTTCAAGTGTATCATATCCTCAGACATACTCTGTTTACTGCAAGCAATAGTTTTGCAGCCAACTCTAAAGCTGAGTACACATCAGACGATGTGCAAATGATGCAGTGTTGTCAACGATTTTACTTGAACTCCTGGACAAACGTTATAATGCATACACACGGTGCAATCTTACAAACGACCTAACAGTATATAATGCATCATTATGTTGTTTGGTCTTTAACGATATAATAATACTAATAATAATAATAATAATAATTTTATTTATATAGCGTTCTTTCTCCAATAGGACTCAAGGCGCTTAACAGATAGAATGATCGCAATACATTACAGAAACAATGAAGTACAGAAAAGCCTTTCATAAAATACAGAGCGCATAGAGGTACTAAAGGACAATTAAGGGAATGTGTGATTAAAACAGGAAAGTCTTGAGTTTGTTTTTGAAAAATATTCTAGAGTGGGGGCCTCTCAAACTGTGCGGGGAAGTGAGTTCCATAGAGTCAGAGCCGCATGGCTAAAAGCTCAAACCCTGATAAATTATGGAAGATTCTAGGTACTGCTAAAAGTCCTTCATCTACAGATCGCAGTAACTGAGTGGGGCAGTATGGAATCAGAAGCTGCTTCAGATGCCTTGGGCCCTGGTCATGTAGGGTTTTGAAAATCAGTAAGCCAATCTAGAAAATTATTCACCTTCTTACAGGCAGCCAGTGGAGGTAACAGAGAATGGGTGTTATGTGGCTGGAACGGAATCGGTTGCTTAATAGCCTGGCAGCTGCATTTTGTACCAGCTATAAGTGGTGCAGTTCTTTTGTTGGGAGATCAAGGTAGAGGGCATCACAGTAGTCTAATTAAGATGATGCAAATGCATGTATGACTTTTGGCAGACCATCAGAGGGTATTAATTGCTTGACTCTGGATTTGGTCCTCAGACAAAAAAAATGGGGATTTTATTGTGGCTGATACCTGATGTTTAAGTAGGAAGCCTCCATCTAGAACGCCAAGATTCTGTACATGATCAGCGTATGTATATATATTGGGTAGCACATACACACTGAACAACTTGCTCAGTATCATTAACGATATCATCAGATTTACCTGCATGCATGACCAACTTGAATATGTGATTGGAGCGCATGGTAGTGCGTACACACTGGATGATGTGAACAATTTTAAAGTCCTGGACAAATATTCTCTGTAAAGCGCTGCGGAATATGTGTGTGCTATATAAATAACTGGCAATAAATAAATAAGTCCCGACCTATCATTAAATAAATCAACTGATGTGTACCCTTTATGGTGCAAGTCCCCTTGTAGAACAAATCAACTGCAGCTATATGCCACACCATACTTGCCAACACTCCTGTTTTACTGGATAGTCTCATGCTGCCCCGTAAACACAACTCATTCCCCCGGAATCCCTCAGAATTCCCCAGTCCCGCTGAAATGTAAACCGCGCATGCGCGTATCGGGACAAAATGGGGGTGGAGCATGATGGCCAGCCGCGGCTAGCAGAGCAAGACTGGTGAGCCACCCATAGTGCAGGCATGGAAACCACACAGCGCCACTCTCCCGTGGCAGCAGCAGATCCCTCCCCCCACCCCTTCTGCATTAGGAGCAAGGGCCACTGAAGGGCAGATGAGGCTGCAGTGTCACAGCCAATGATGGGAGCTGGACCTTCTTGGAGCCTCTCTGGAAGATTGAGAGTTCCTAGGCTGCTGACAGCTTGGAGAGGCTTGAAATTACAGCATGTGTAGGCAGGGCCGGCAACAGAAATCCCTCCCTGCTGCCTAACCTTCCATCTCTCGCAGCCTAACCCTATCCCGCCCCCCGTAGCCTAAACCTAAACCCCCCACCCCCCAAATTCCCCAGAGCTGGCAGAAGTTTGTTTAGGATCCCGGCTCTGTATTTACATCTATGTTGGTATCCCTAGCAGTGTCGGGATTCCGACCGGATCCCATTTAATCATCTAACAGTAGTTTTAGGGTATTATATGACGTGGTCAGTGTTGAGGTTGTTATTTGAATTTATTGGGACTAGTTCTTAGTAGACTAGAATTAGAGACTTCACATAAGGCTAGTTCCAGCATATGTATCTTTTTAAGGTAGACACAATTATATTGCCCACAGACTGTCCAGCTTGGGGCAGTACAGATGTTGTAAGGGTAGCATTACTCACAGCACTGAGGTCATGGATTTGATTCCAACCATGGCCCTAACTATGTGGAGTTTGTATATTATCCCCATGCTTGCATAGGTTTCCTCCGGGTACTCCGGTTTCCTGACACAATCCGACACTAAATTGGTAGATTAATTGGCTTCAGACAAAAATTAATCCAAGTGTGTGCGTGTACATGGGCAGACTAGATAGGCAAAGTGGTTCTTATCTGCTGTCACATTCTATGTTTCTTTGTGTGTGTGTGTGTGTAAGTGTTTGTGTAGGCTGTGTGTTTAGGGTGGCACTGACCCCTGTGGGTGTGTGTGTAGGGTGGCACTGACCCCTCTGTGCCCAAACGGTGAAGGTTATAAAAATAAGTGGCAATAGACCCGCCCACATGTGGAGCGAGACACGCCCTTTAGGCGGATCATGACATACTCCCTCGGCGGTGTACCGTGCAACCTCTTATACCATGTAGAATTTCCCTGAAACTAGTTTTCTAAAGTAGGCAAGTGTGTGCCACACTAAATTCAGCAAATCTGGGGAAAGATTAGGACCCGTGATGGCAGGTTGCAGCTGGCCCATTTAGACAGCCATGGGGCCTGGGTACTGGAGGGGGCATGACCAAATCTGGGAGTTGTGACCATGTTCTCTCAGAAAAAAAGCAATGTAAAATAATGTGTGCGGTACTGGAAAGAGGTGCTGCATGTTGCAAAGAGGGAGTTTTCTCCCCCTCAGCAGCTGACCTGATCCCCGCTGGTCTCCTTTAATATGGGTAATTAGTAACACGGGTAATTTGTATCTGGTCACACATTCTGGGTTAGATGAGCCGGAGGAGGCGGAACTGCGGTCCTTCTCCAATTCGAACTGATAGAACGCAGTTCCCCCCCGTTCTGGCTCACTTTAACCTCTGCCTAGGGATATATTTAAGAAAGCTTCTAAAAATGATAGCAACCAATAAGATTCTAGGTATCATTTTGCTATTGCATCCTAGAAAATTATAGAATCTTATTGGTTGCTATGGGCAACACCATCACTTTTTATTTTTAGAACCTTTAGTAAATCTACCGCCTAAGCTCCTACATAATAGACTGAATATTCTGAAAGCGGTGGGGAAGTGACTGGAGGCTCGGTTCAGATCCATCAACCGTTAGTTAAAAAAAAAATCAAATAGCTTTGATTGGAGAAAAAGTCTGCACAAATCAGGAAAATTGGCACCCTCTCTTACCTTTTATCTCATTTAACTACTTCGTCCAATAAAACTAATTCAAATATTTTTATGTGAATGCAAAAATAATCTTAATCATTTGCCTAAACAAGGAATGCTGCCCAACATCGGGGGTCATTCCGAGTTGTTCGCTCGCAAGCTGCTTTTAGCAGCTTTGCACACGCTAAGCCGCCGCCTACTGGGAGTGAATCTTAGCTTATCAAAATTGCGAACGAAAGATTAGCAGAATTGCGAATAGACACTTCTTAGCAGTTTCTGAGTAGCTCCACACTTACTCGGCATCTGCGATCAGTTCAGTCAGTTTCGTTCCTGGTTTGACGTCACAAACACACCCAGCGTTCGCCCAGACACTCCTCCGTTTCTCCAGCCACTCCCGCGTTTTTCCCAGAAACGGTAGCGTTTTTTCGCACACACCCATAAAACGGCCAGTTTCCGCCCAGAAACACCCACTTCCTGTCAATCACATTACGATCACCAGAACGAAGAAAAAACCTCGTAATGCCGTGAGTAAAATACCTAACTGCATAGCAAATTTACTAATCGCTCCGTTGCGAGAAAAAAATAACGAGCGAACAACTCGGAATGACCCCCATCGTCTGTTAGATGGCACTGCTACCATAACACACAGTTTCATATATTTGAGCAATCATAGCTGTGTGTTACATTACAAAAATGCATTATTTCTGTGAACTAAAGATGTGTACATATGGTGAGACTTATCCTTGCGCTTTAGACTATACAGTCAAAATCGCAAGGAAAGTTAGTGCAAATCACAAGGTGTTAGCCACCTTTCGATACCGATGTGATCCCGATGCGCGATCCCGCGGGGTCAGTATCGCAAGGTTTGGTTAGACTGTGCAGGCGAGTCAATTTTGACTATCTAGCACTAAAGTATAGTCAAAATTGGCACAGTCAAAATCGCACATAGCCAGTATCGCATAATCCATATCATATAGTCCATATCGCATAGTCAAAATCGCAGACAGCCAAAATCTCACTGTGTGTATGCACCTTTACGTTTTTGAATAGTCATAAATAAAGATGTACTGTAGTTATGTCTAGATTCATTAATGCTGTTTTTTCTGTTTTGTTTAATAGGTAGCTGACACAAGGGTGGTCATTCCGAGTTGTTTGCTAGCTGCTTTCGTTCTCTGCACAGCGATCAGGCAAAAAAAGGCAATTCTGCGCATGTGTATGCGGCGCAATGTGCACGCGTGACGTACTTTCACAACGGCTGTTGCAGTTTTACACAAGGTCTAGCGACGCTTTTCAATCGCACTGCTGGCCGCAGAGTGATTGACAAGAAGTGGGTGTTTCTGGGAGGTAACTGACCGTTTTCGGGGAGTGCGTGTAAAAACGCAGGCGTGTCAGATAAAAACGCAGGAGTGGCTGTGGAAACGTAGGCGTGGCTGGGAGAATGCAGGGTGTGTTCGTGACGTCAAAACAGGAACTAAATAGTCTGCAGTGATCGCAAGCTGGGAGTAGGTCTGGAGCTACTCTGAAGCTGCACAAAATTATTTTGTAGCCGCTGTGCAATCCTTTCGTTCGCACTTCTGATAAGCTAAGATACACTCCCAGAGGGTGGCGGCTTAGCGTTTGCACGGCTGCTACAAGCAGCTAGCGAGCGAACAACTCGGAATGAGGGCCTATATCAGCACCAGTAATAATGGTAAAAGCATAGAAATGCATTCATCAGAAATGGGCGAAAGTGTTTTATAGAAAACTTTCTCAGGCAACCTTTGAATTCAGAGGATTACAAAATATTCGCTTGAACTCTGGAATGACATTTTCATGGTAATTTCCTTCTGTGACAAATCTGGTATCAGAGACAGAGTCCAGCTGCCAGACTGGAAGGAATCACAAATGAGTAAAGGACAGTGTAGGCAGCAGTGTAGTTTTACAAGCTAACATCAGTATGGGTGTAGACAAGAAGAAATTCTGTAAAGGAAGAGCTGGGTTGGTACCCAAGTAACAACAGTAGAAGTAGCAAGGTGAGATCCCAGGTACTGTACAAACTGCAATAATCAGGCCAGAAACTGGCAGTTGCTCAGACAATACATTGCTTCACCTGACTGGCCACTGAATAGGAACAGGTGATGCTTTACTAGAAATACCTGGCTACCCAGAGTATTGAGTAAAAGTATCTATCGCTTATACTGTATCTCACTGTGGGGCAGATGTATTAAGAATGGAGAAGGGATAAAGCGGTGATAAGTGCAAGGTGATAACACACCAGCCAATCAGCTCCAATATGTAAATTGCCAGTTAGGATCTGATTGGCTGGTGCGTTATCACCTTCCACTTATCTCTGCTTTATCACTTCTCCATGCTTAATACATCTGCCCCACTGCATACCTCCCAACATGACCCTCTCCAGGAGAGACAGAATGCTCTGCTTCTGGACTTTTCTCTTAATCTATGATTACCAGCACCTGTAGTGAAACACCTTTCTTATACATTACTTGTTCAACACAGGTGCTGGCAATCATAAATGAAGAGAAAAGTCCAGAAGCAGTGCATTGTGTCCCTCCTGGAGAGGGTCATGTTGAGAGGTATGGCACTGTTGGCCCTACACACATGCCGATATTCTGAAAGATATGAACGATCTCGTTCATAAATGAACGAGAACTCGTTCATATCTTTCAGTGTGGAGACTCCAGCGATGAACGATGCGCGGCCCCGCGCTCGTTCATCGCTGATCTCCCGTCGGCTGTGCATGCAGGCCAATATGGACGATCTCGTCCATATTTGCCTGCACTTCAATGCAGCCGGGTGACGGGGGGAGTGAAGAAACTTCACTCCCCCCGTCACTGCCCCCCCGCCGCCGGGTTGCTCGTCGGCCGTATCGGCCGTCGGGCACCTCGGCGGCGCATCGCCGAGTGTGTAGGGCCCCTTACTGTTGCTGACTAGAAGTCTCAATTTGACCATGCTTTCTGCCTCATTCACTGTTAAATTGCTTTGTGTGTTACATTTAATCCTGGCAGTATTATAACGCAAATGAATGGTTATCGTACCCGAACCCAGCTTTAACTTTGATCAGCGTTAGCCAACCTTGAATCCATTATTGTGTGAGATTATCAGAAAAAAGAGAACTCTATTTGCTGGAGCACTCTTTACATTCCTTAAAACATATCCTTTTATTTATAATTACAGTATAGGACTCACAAATCCAACAAACAATATAAATAAAAAATTATAATCACAATAAAGGATGGTTCCTATTAACATTATATTACTGGAACCATCCAAGGGCTGCAGAACCTGTTTTTCGGATAAATGGTGTGGCGAATGATGTGTCATGAGTCTATTAGCTACAAAGTATATCACCTTTACCACAGATTTATACCGGCAGTGGAAACCATAGCCTGTCTGGCAACAGTATCTTTTAAGTAGATACAATAGTGACGCGTCACAAGGGGGGTGTGGGCCACTCCCAGGTGTCACCCTTCCGGGGGATGACACCAAAATGTCAACTCCTCCACAGTGGCAGGAGCCAGGTGCTGCAGTGTGACATTAACCTGCAGATTCTGTCACTGAGAAGGAGCTGGCAGTGCTGTACGAGTCTCTGGACTGAGGTGATCGGGGGATTCCCCGCAAAGCCACTTCCCTTTAGTGATGTAAGCAGGGTTCCCGAGAGGCCATGCCACACCCGCTATTTGAAGCAGAGCTGTTTCTAGCGGCAGGCGAGCTGTGCCCGCCTGGACAGCTGCTGGCTTTTATCCTGCTTTCCCTCCTTCCTCCCATAGTACTCTGTTTGGGGGATTGAGTTTCGCTAAATGACACGGTTGCGTCGTGGCATCACAATGCAACCATGTCAATTCATGAAACTCCATCCCCCAAGCACAGTACTATGGGCGGGAGGAGGGGGAGCAGGATAGCAGTGCTGGCAACATAGCACCAACAAGTATACACCCCTGGCAATGAGCATTACACACCCCAGGCAACGAGCATGAGGAATGAGTGAGACACCCAGAGCATGAATCCCCTGGCAATGAGCATGGAACCCCTGGCAACGAGCATTAAACACCCCTGGCAATGAGTATGACACCCAGCGCATTAAACACCCCTGGCAACGAGTATGACACCCAGCGCATTAAACACCCCTGGCAACGAGTATGACACCCAGAGCATGAAACCCCTGGCAACAAGCATGGAACCCAGAGCAAGAAACCCCTGCAATGAGCATGGAACCCAGAGCATGAAACCCCTGGCAATGAGCATGGAACCCCTGGCAACGAGCATTAAACACCCCTGGCAACGAGTATGACACCCAGAGCATGAAACCCCTGGCAACAAGCATGGAACCCAGAGCAAGAACCCCCTGCAATGAGTATGGAACCCAGAGCATGAAACCCCTGGCAATGAGCAGGTAATTTAAATGTAATTAAAAGCGTTACTGTAGGGCATAATGTATCATGGGCATTGTGGTGTGTGGCATAACATGGCGCAAGGGCCATTACTGTGTGGGGTTAATAAGGTGGATTTTTTTTCTTTCCTATGGTGAGCGAGGTCTGTTGGTGCAGGGTCAAAAACTGGGGTGTAAGTTAGTCCTGCGAGGCCATACCCATTTTAGCGAGGCCATGCCCATTTTGAGAGTGCAAAATAGTTTTTTATGTCTGGGAGCCGAATCGTCTAGAAACAACCCTGATTTTAAGTATTTATTAGCTACTGTATGAATAACCGTGCTGTCTTCTTGTGCTCAAGTATTATCACTGATTGATGGAAATCATTTCAAATAGGTGAGACCATATGAACAGAATAATTGCTCTGATTGCAGACTGTGTTTATACATACTCAGCAGCTGGTAAGGCTTACGGTCATTAGATCGACAAGACGTAGGTCAACAATCATTGGGTCGACCACTATTGGTCGACATGCACTAGGACGACATGAACACGATCGACATGGAAAAAGGTCGACATGAGTTTTTCACAATTTTTTTCTTCATTTTTTTAACTCTTTCATACTTTACGATCCATGTGGACTACAATTGGGAATGGTAATCTGTGCCGAGCACAGCGGTAGTGGAGCTAGGCACCTTGCCCGAAGCATGGCGAGCGAAGCATGACACAAAAAAAATGTAAAGAAAACCTCATGTTGACATTTTTCCATGTCGACCTAATGACCAGGTGGACCTTGTCACCCTGTCGACCTAGTGCATGTCGACCAATAATGGCCGACCTCCTAATGACTGTCGACCTTATGACCCATAACCGCTGGTAATTAGAGATGTTACAACATTTATTATTCGATTGTACAGTATCTACTTAATTGACACTGTTGCCAGACAGTCTATGGCTTTCCCTGGGATGTAGTTATGTACCAGAATAAATCTGTGGTAGCTACGAGGGTCATGATCCATTAAGCACCATACAATTTTTCTGAAATAACAGATTCTGCAGCCCTTAGATGGTTCCAATATAATATAATGCTAATAGGAACCACCCTTTATCGTTACTGTAATTTTTATTTATATTGTTTGTTGAATTTGAGAGTCGTATAATTAAAGATTAAAGCTGAGTTTTAAGGAATGTAAAGAGTGCCCCAGCAAATGGAGTTCTCTTTTTTTCTGATAATCTCTATCAATGTTTCATTACTGTAGGGAGTACCTCCGCTCTTTTCATATATATGTATTCATCTAGATATTTATGCCACATCATTATATTTACTAGGTGATCCCCTGACACTGATAAAAAATTAGATACCACTACAGGTATATAGTGGAAGCCAGTGTGTGTACCTACCCCTATGTTTTGCTCCAGTATTGTGTACCAGATCCTAGCTTGATCCTGACAACCACTGATTTACTTTATTCTGTTACTGTATAGCAATCTTTACTAGTGCTATATAGTCCTCCAAATTTTCAAGCACGTCTCACTTCTAACCATTACACAGAGTACCATAGTTTATTGCTATTACTGGATTGCAGCGCTGACCACACAGAGCAGGAGGGAAGCTGCTTAGCACATATAAACATACATGTTATGCTGCTGGCTGGTTATGTCGCGGCTCAGCACTGCTGTATGTAATGAGTATCACTGCTGTTGAAAGTGGTGTGCACTACACCGCAGACTCCATGTTGCTATTCCTCCAGGGACGTTTTATTCCCTGTCTTACTGGGCATGCCCAGAGTCATCTTGAGAGGATCCCGACGTCAGTATGCTGACCGCCAGGATCCCGAATGCCGGTCTCGCATACCCAAAGCGTAATAATAGGTATTATTGCTTGTTCCTATGTTAAATCTGGGCTATAGCAGAAATGAGGTATGCAGGGCAAAAACCTCTTGAATATGAAGCATAGTTTATCAGAAATGGTAGTTTATCACAGTAATCACTTTTGGAGGGGTAGTCCTGTGTTGATGTCCACAGTTCCAAAAAGGCAATTGGTCCTCACTAAGTACACAGTGTCCTGGGAATGTCCATATAAGTGCAAAAGAAGGTTCTGCAAATTCCTTATTAAAAGTTATTTTCGAATATAGTCCAGAAATTGGTCCAAGCAATTCAATGGTGGCTCTCAATGCTGACCAGTGGGTGGCAATAAACACCTGACACATTTCACTGTATTATACAGCTTTTTCAACAAAGGTCTTGCTGTGTTATAATAATAATAATAATAATAATAATAATAATAATAATTTTATTTATATAGCGCTCTTTCTCCAATTGCTCGGTTAACCCGAGCGCGCCCGAACGTCATCATCCCGCTGTCGGATTGTCGCGAGGCTCGGATTCTATCGCGAGACTCGGATTCTATATAAGGAGCCGCGCGTCGCCGCCATTTTCACACGTGCATTGAGATTGATAGGGAGAGGACGTGGCTGGCATCCTCTCCCTTTATAGAGAGTGAGACTACTAGAGTAGAGAGAGACACAGTATTATTTACTTTAGTAATTTTGGGGAGCATTAGGAGGAGTACTACTACTTGCTGAAGTGATAGTGTGACTGTATATCTGACTTGTGGGGGAGACAGTGGGGAGCAGTTAGAGTCTGAGAGCAGGAGTACATATTTCAATGTACAGTGCACACTTTTGCTGGCACTCTGCTGCCAGAGTGCCACACTGCCATTGTGACCACACTGACCACCAGTATATATTGTGATTGTCTGCTTAGGAGTACTACTTGCAAGTTGCTGATAGTGTGACCAGTGACCTGACCACCAGTTTAATTAATCACCACCAGTTTAATATATATATATATAATTGTATATAATATATATATATATAATTGTATATGTATACCACCTACCCGTGTTTTTTTTTTTCTTTCTTCTTGATACATACTACTATAGTAGCTTACTGTAGCAGTCTGCGGTGCTGCTGAGCTGACAGTGTCCAGCAGGTCCGTCATCAGTCATTACATAATAAATATATATACCTGTGCGGCTGCAGTACTAGTGATATTATATATATATATATATATTAATTTCATCTCATTATCATCCAGTCTATATTAGCAGCAGACACAGTACGGTAGTCCACGGCTGTAGCTACCTCTGTGTCGGCAGTCGCTGGTCCATCCATAATTGTATACCACCTACCCGTGGTTTTTTTTTTTTCTCTTTCTTCTTGATACATACTACTATAGTAGCTTACTGTAGCAGTCTGCGGTGCTGCTGAGCTGACAGTGTCCAGCAGGTCCGTCATCAGTCATTACATAATAAATATATATACCTGTGCGGCTGCAGTACTAGTGATATTATATATATATATATATATTAATTTCATCTCATTATCATCCAGTCTATATTAGCAGCAGACACAGTACGGTAGTCCACGGCTGTAGCTACCTCTGTGTCGGCAGTCGCTGGTCCATCCATAATTGTATACCACCTACCCGTGTTTTTTTTTTTCTCTTTCTTCTTGATACATACTACTATAGTAGCTTACTGTAGCAGTCTGCGGTGCTGCTGAGCTGACAGTGTCCAGCAGGTCCGTCATCAGTCATTACATAATAAATATATATACCTGTCCGGCTGCAGTACTAGTGATATTATATATATATATATATATATATATATATATATATATATATTAATTTCATCTCATTATCATCCAGTCTATATTAGCAGCAGACACAGTACGGTAGTCCACGGCTGTAGCTACCTCTGTGTCGGCAGTCGCTGGTCCATCCATAAGTATACTAGTATCCATCCATCTCCATTGTTTACCTGAGGTGCCTTTTAGTTGTGCCTATTAAAATATGGAGAACAAAAATGTTGAGGTTCCAAAATTAGGGAAAGATCAAGATCCACTTCCACCTCGTGCTGAAGCTGCTGCCACTAGTCATGGCCAAGACGATGAAATGCCAGCAACGTCGTCTGCCAAGGCCGATGCCCAATGTCATAGTACAGAGCATGTAAAATCCAAAACACCAAATATCAGTAAAAAAAGGACTCCAAAATCTAAAATAAAATTGTCGGAGGAGAAGCGTAAACTTGCCAATATGCCATTTACCACACGGAGTGGCAAGGAACGGCTGAGGCCCTGGCCTATGTTCATGGCTAGTGGTTCAGCTTCACATGAGGATGGAAGCACTCAGCCTCTCGCTAGAAAAATGAAAAGACTCAAGCTGGCAAAAGCACCGCAAAGAACTGTGCGTTCTTCCAAATCCCAAATCCACAAGGAGAGTCCAATTGTGTCGGTTGCGATGCCTGACCTTCCCAACACTGGACGTGAAGAGCATGCGCCTTCCACCATTTGCACGCCCCCTGCAAGTGCTGGAAGGAGCACCCGCAGTCCAGTTCCTGATAGTCAGATTGAAGATGTCAGTGTTGAAGTACACCAGGATGAGGAGGATATGGGTGTTGCTGGCGCTGGGGAGGAAATTGACAAGGAGGATTCTGATGGTGAGGTGGTTTGTTTAAGTCAGGCACCCGGGGAGACACCTGTTGTCCGTGGGAGGAATAGGGCCGTTGACATGCCTGGTGAAAATACCAAAAAAATCAGCTCTTCGGTGTGGAAGTATTTCACCAGAAATGCGGACAACATTTGTCAAGCCGTGTGTTGCCTTTGTCAAGCTGTAATAAGTAGGGGTAAGGACGTTAACCACCTCGGAACATCCTCCCTTATACGTCACCTGCAGCGCATTCATAATAAGTCAGTGACAAGTTCAAAAACTTTGGGCGACAGCGGAAGCAGTCCACTGACCAGTAAATCCCTTCCTCTTGTAACCAAGCTCACGCAAACCACCCCACCAACTCCCTCAGTGTCAATTTCCTCCTTCCCCAGGAATGCCAATAGTCCTGCAGGCCATGTCACTGGCAATTCTGACGAGTCCTCTCCTGCCTGGGATTCCTCCGATGCATCCTTGCGTGTAACGCCTACTGCTGCTGGCGCTGCTGTTGTTGCTGCTGGGAGTCGATGGTCATCCCAGAGGGGAAGTCGTAAGCCCACTTTTACTACTTCCACCAAGCAATTGACTGTCCAACAGTCCTTTGCGAGGAAGATGAAATATCACAGCAGTCATCCTGTTGCAAAGCGGATAACTGAGGCCTTGACAACTATGTTGGTGTTAGACGTGCGTCCGGTATCCGCCGTTAGTTCACAGGGAACTAGACATTTTCTTGAGGTAGTGTGCCCCCGTTACCAAATACCATCTAGGTTCCACTTCTCTAGGCAGGCGATACCGAGAATGTACACGGACGTCAGAAAAAGACTCACCAGTGTCCTAAAAAATGCAGTTGTACCCAATGTCCACTTAACCACGGACATGTGGACAAGTGGAGCAGGGCAGGGTCAGGACTATATGACTGTGACAGCCCACTGGGTAGATGTATGGACTCCCGCCGCAAGAACAGCAGCGGCGGCACCAGTAGCAGCATCTCGCAAACGCCAACTCTTTCCTAGGCAGGCTACGCTTTGTATCACCGGTTTCCAGAATACGCACACAGCTGAAAACCTCTTACGGCAACTGAGGAAGATCATCGCGGAATGGCTTACCCCAATTGGACTCTCCTGTGGATTTGTGGCATCGGACAACGCCAGCAATATTGTGTGTGCATTAAATCTGGGCAAATTCCAGCACGTCCCATGTTTTGCACATACCTTGAATTTGGTGGTGCAGAATTTTTTAAAAAATGACAGGGGCGTGCAAGAGATGCTGTCGGTGGCCAGAAGAATTGCGGGACACTTTCGGCGTACAGGCACCACGTACAGAAGACTGGAGCACCACCAAAAACGCCTGAACCTGCCCTGCCATCATCTGAAGCAAGAAGTGGTAACGAGGTGGAATTCAACCCTATATATGCTTCAGAGGTTGGAGGAGCAGCAAAAGGCCATTCAAGCCTATACAACTGAGCACGATATAGGAGGTGGAATGTACCTGTCTCAAGCGCAGTGGAGAATGATTTCAACGTTGTGCAAGGTTCTGCAACATTTTGAACTTGCCACACGTGAAGTCAGTTCAGACACTGCCAGCCTGAGTCAGGTCATTACCCTCATCAGGCTTTTGCAGAAGAAGCTGGAGGCATTGAAGGAGGAGCTAAAAGGGAGCGATTCCGCTAGGCATGTGGGACTTGTGGATGGAGCCCTTAATTCGCTTAACAAGGATTCACGGGTGGTCAATCTGTTGAAATCAGAGCACTACATTTTGGCCACCGTGCTCGATCCTAGATTTAAAACCTACCTTGGATCTCTCTTTCCGGCAGACACAAGTCTGCTGGGGTTCAAAGACCTGCTGGTGACAAAATTGTCAAGTCAAGCGGAACGCGACCTGTCAACATCTCCTCCTTCACATTCTCCCGCAACTGGGGGTGCGAGGAAAAGGCTCAGAATTCCGAGCCCACCCGCTGGCGGTGATGCAGGGCAGTCTGGAGCGACTGCTGATGCTGACATCTGGTCCGGACTGAAGGACCTGACAACGATTACGGACATGTCGTCTACTGTCACTGCATATGATTCTCTCCCTATTGAAAGAATGGTGGAAGATTATATGAGTGACCGCATCCAAGTAGGCACGTCAGACAGTCCGTACTTATACTGGCAGGAAAAAGAGGCAATTTGGAGGCCCTTGCACAAACTGGCTTTATTCTACCTAAGTTGCCCTCCCACAAGTGTGTACTCCGAAAGAGTGTTTAGTGCAGCCGCTCACCTTGTCAGCAATCGGCGTACGAGGTTGCTTCCAGAAAATGTGGAGAAGATGATGTTCATTAAAATGAATTATAATCAATTCCTCCGTGGAGACATTGACCAGCAGCAATTGCCTCCACAAAGTACACAGGGAGCTGAGATGGTGGATTCCAGTGGGGACGAATTGATAATCTGTGAGGAGCGGGATGTACACGGTGATATATCGGAGGAGGATGATGAGGTGGACATCTTGCCTCTGTAGAGCCAGTTTGTGCAAGGAGAGATTAATTGCTTCTTTTTCGGTGGGGGTCCAAACCAACCCGTCATTTCAGTCACAGTCGTGTGGCAGACCCTGTCACTGAATGATGGGTTGGTTAAAGTGTGCATGTCCTGTTTATACAACATAAGGGTGGGTGGGAGGGCCCAAGGACAATTCCATCTTGCACCTCTTTTTTCTTTCATTTTTCTTTGCGTCATGTGCTGTTTGGGGAGTGTTTTTTGGAAGGGCCATCCTGCGTGACACTGCAGTGCCACTCCTAGATGGGCCAGGTGTTTGTGTCGGCCACTAGGGTCGCTTATCTTACTCACACAGCTACCTCATTGCGCCTCTTTTTTTCTTCTTTGCGTCATGTGCTGTTTGGGAGTGTTTTTTGGAAGGGCCATCCTGCGTGACACTGCAGTGCCACTCCTAGATGGGCCAGGTGTTTGTGTCGGCCACTAGGGTCGCTTATCTTACTCACACAGCTACCTCATTGCGCCTCTTTTTTTCTTCTTTGCGTCATGTGCTGTTTGGGGAGTGTTTTTTGGAAGGGCCATCCTGCGTGACACTGCAGTGCCACTCCTAGATGGGCCAGGTGTTTGTGTCAGCCACTAGGGTCGCTTAGCTTAGTCATCCAGCGACCTCAGTGCAAATTTTAGGACTAAAAATAATATTGTGAGGTGTGAGGTGTTCAGAATAGACTGAAAATGAGTGGAAATTATGGTTTTTGAGGTTAATAATACTTTGGGATCAAAATGACCCCCAAATTCTATGATTTAAGCTGTTTTTTAGTGTTTTTTGAAAAAAACACCCGAATCCAAAACACACCCGAATCCGACAAAAAAAATTCGGTGAGGTTTTGCCAAAACGCGTTCGAACCCAAAACATGGCCGCGGAACCGAACCCAAAACCAAAACACAAAACCCGAAAAATTTCAAGTGCACATCTCTAATGGCAATGGCACTGGTGGTGATGAGTATAATCCAGATGATACTCTCTGTGACCTGCCTGTGAGAAATGATTTGAACCAGCTTAGGACTGTGCCATCCAGACCACAGAAATGTATCAGTCGCTCAATCAGAAGCCCATGGTCCACGGTATCAAATGCTGCCGAGAGATCCAGAAGGATTAATATTGAACAGTCACCTCTGTCTTTTGCCATCAGAAGATCGATTTACTGTTGAAGATATGTATGTATATATATATATATATATATATATATATATATATATATATATATATAAATATAAAACACAATTCTGTTGTTAAGAAACTGTATATCTACAGTAACTAGATAGAGAATATTAGGAACTTAAAAACAATGTAACAGATACAAATAAAAAATGATTTACAGTTCCACACAGGAAAGCACATATACATAAACATATTTTTGCATGAGAAATTGTTCTAGTTGGATGGGGCAAATTATTTTGCCGAAAAGTTTTTCAAATGGTGATGCAAATATCGAAAAGACACAGAACCCAACGCGTTTCATCCCAAGGACTTCTTCAGGGGTAAGTATCAATAATTATGGAAAACATGATGTACAGAGAAATATCACTAGAAGTGCCGGTTTGGAACAATCATATTGGATTTCCCATATGGAATATCAGTAAAAATATCGATTTAAAATTGAATAGATAATTCTTCCAAAAAATAATAACTTTTCGTGTTTTGGTTTTGGTTCCATGCTTGTGTTTTGGATCTGGATTGGTTTTGCCAAAACCACCCTTTATTATTATTATTATTATTATTATTACATTTTATTTATAGGGTGCCATAAGTGTTTCGCAGTGCCGTACAAAGGACAGTACAGGGAGACAAAACTTAGCATAACAGTAAATAAATAACGAAGAATAAACAATTGTGGGTACACCGCGCTCAACCCCAATTTTGTGAGCAATGTTAATATATACGTTGTATTTATATGAAACTTTACAGTGCTATGTACTTTGCATAAATGTATTTATTCACATAATTTGTTCAATCAATATATCAAAATATCAAAAATAGATTGTGGCTGTGCTGATGTCAGCTCTCAGTCTATAATAAAGCAAAAACGTTCAAGTTCGTATAAAGTGATCTACAGAGCATCCAAGGACTCATCATACAGATCCTGGTCAGCACTAAAAACGGGACGGAGCACCGGCACTTCAGCCAAACACCCGGTCACGTGGCTGAAGATCCGGAAGTGAAGTTACCGAACAACGGACCACCATCAGAGGGAAGGAGCCAGCACTGGATGCGGGGAACGGCGGAGGAAGCGAGGTGAGTCTCCGTAGGAGGAAGGTGTAAGACAGCGAGCCGCTCTGAAGAGCTGCCGCTGCACACACTTCTACTTCAAGACATGTACCGATCCTGAGGCTATCCGGTTCTCGGTGTGTGCCTGATCACAGACACAACACCGGGAGCTGGAGCAAAGGAACGGAGCACCAGTCCGGAGCCCCCTTTTACCTTCTTCAGAGCCAAACACTGCACATCCAGCAAAGCTTTTTCCCCCATAATTTCAACCATCTTAGCACCGACAGATCAGCGGGACGCCGCGATCTGTTTTTTGTAACATTAACAGCAAACGGACTACTGCATTATTGGGACATTCAGTGAAACAATCACTGTAGATCACATTACACGAACTTGAACGTTTTTGCTTTATTATAGACTGAGAGCTGACATCAGCACAGCCACAATCTATTTTTGATATATTGATTGAACAAATTATGTGAATAAATACATTCATGCAAAGTACATAGCACTGTAAAGTTTCCACGTATATATTAACATTGCTCACAAAATCGGGGTTGAGCGCTGTGTACCCACAACTGTTTATTCTTCATTATTTAAAGTGACGGACCCACTTGTTAAACACAAGCAGCACTCCCCGTAACACCGTGCACCTCAGTGCGCAGTCCGCACAAAAAACGTTTGTTCCCAGTAAATAAATAACAACAATAGAGTGCAGGTAACAAAGAGCACCACAATTCTCAAAACATAAAACAGCTTAGATGTAAGTAGCGAGGGAGTAATCATTGTACTACTTGGGGCTGGCGGCCATAGATAGAGGGAAGCCTTTAACAGTAGGAGAAAAAGCAGGTAAAGATGGTCACTGAGTGAAATGTGTCGAGAAGAGGGCTTAGACAACAAGAGGAAATCAGAGGGCCCTGCTCTGAAGAGCTAACAATCTAGTGGGGAGGGGCAATAGACAGATGACATGAGGTGCAAGCAAGCAGGAGGAAGCCTGATGGCAGTATGCAAGCAAAGCAGAGATGTTAAGCCATGGGGCAGGGGGATGGAGGAGCAGCCTAAGGACTAGATTATGCATCGGAGGGGTACGCTTTGATAAATAGGTGGGTTTTCAGTGCCCGTTTGAAGCTTTGCAAGGTCGGAGAGCGTCTAATGGAGCGCGTTCCACTGAAGGGGTGCAGCACGGGCAAAATCGTGTTTTGGTTTTGGATCTGGGTGATATTTGAAAAAAAAACCCCATAAAACAAACACCTGGCCCATCTAGGAGTGTCACTGCAGTGGCAGACAGGATGGCACTTCAAAAAAACTAGTCCCCAAACAGCACATCATGCAAAGAAGTAAAAGACGTGCAATGAGGTAGCTGTATGACTAAGCTAAGCAACCCAAGTGTGCGTGACAAACACCTGGCCCATCTAGAAGTGGAAAAAGGGGGGGCCTGGACTGCACACCCTAATACTAAAGATTTCAAGAGGTGCTATCACGCTGAGGCTTCTAATACTATGCTGGAGGAAGAGAGATGCAGATGCACACTCCTAGCACTAAGAACACTGATAGTAAAAATAATTTAAATAAACTCTCACAATTAAAATGGAGTATAATTGAAGTTCTTAGCACACATTTGCGCAAATATGTGGGCCCATGTACCGCGGCCAGGTGACTTCATCACATGGGTCCCTAACATTCCTAATACTATCACATTATATAAATTTATACAGGACTTACCTCTAAATAGTGCCCTTTCAATGTGTGATCTGAAATGTAGGAACCTAGCTAATTAAAACACCTGAGGGTAAATGGGAGGGGTGCCAATACCAGAGGAAGGAAGCCTTGCCTTCCAGTGTACAATATATACACAAATATAGAGGAAAAAGGGGGGCCTGGACTGCACACCCTAATACTAAAGATTTCAAGAGGTGCTATCACGCAAATGTGTGCTAAGAACTTCAATTATACTCCATTTTAATTGTGAGAGTTTATTTAAATTATTTTTACTATCAGTGTTCTTAGTGCTAGGAGTGTGCATCTGCATCTCTCTTCCTCCAGCATAGTATTAGAAGCCTCAGTATGATAGCACCTCTTGAAATCTATAGTATTAGGGTGTGTAGTCCAGGCCCCCTTTTTCCTCTATATTTGTGTATATATTGTACACTGGAAGGCAAGGCTTCATTCCTCTGGTATTGGCACTCCTCCCATTTACCCTCAGGTGTTTTAATTAGCTAGGTTCCTGCATTTCAGATCACACATTGAAAGGGCACTATTTAGAGGTAAGTCCTGTATAAATTTATATAATGTGATAGTATTAGGAATGTTAGGGACCCATGTGATGAAGTCACCTGGCCGCGGTACATGGGCCCGCATATTTGCGCAAATGTGTGCTAAGAACTTCAATTATACTCCATTTTAATTGTGAGAGTTTATTTGAATTATTTTTACTATCAGTGTTCTTAGTGCTAGGAGTGTGCATCTGCATCTCTCTTCCTCCATCTAGAAGTGGCACTGCAGTGGCAGACAGGATGGCACTTAAAAAAAATAGTCCCCAAACAGCAGATCATGCAAAGAAGTAAAAGAGGTGCAATGAGGTAGCTGGATGACTATGTTAAGCGATACAAGTGTGCGGCCCAAACACCTGGTCCATCTAGGAGTGGCATTGCAGTGGCAGACAGGATGGTACTTTAAAAAAATAGTCCCCAAACAGCACATCATGCAAAGAAGTAAAAGAGTTGCAATGAGGTAGCTGTATGGCTAAGCTAGGCGACACAAGTGTGCAGCACAAACACCTGGCCCATCTAGGGTTGGCACTGCAGTCCCACTGCACTAATGGCAGATACCGGACGCACGTCTAACACCAACATAGCTGTCAAGGCCTCAGTTATCCGCTTTGCAACAGGATGACTGCTGTCATATTTCATCTTCCTCGCAAAGGACTGTTGGACAGTCATTTGCTTAGTTGAAGTAGTACAAGTGGTCTCCCGACTTCCCCTCTTGGATGACAATCAACTCCCAGCAGCAGCAGCAGCAGTAAGAGTTGTTCTTGATCTTTCCCTATTTTATCCTCCAAATTTTTGTTCTCCATTATTTTTCTGGAGTTATATAACAAAATGCAACAAAGGAGATCGTAATTCTACACCACACAGGGCAAACCCTGTAAAAATTATTTGGATTAAATTAGTGATGAGCGGGTTCGGTTTCTCGGAAACCGAACCCCCCTGAACTTTACCTTTTATACACGGGTCCGAGCCATACTCGGATTCTCCCGTATGGCTCGGTTAACCCGAGCGCGCCCGAACGTCATCATCCCGCTGTCGGATTCTCGCGAGATTCGGATTCTATATAAGCAGCCGCGCGTCGCCGCCATTTTCACTCGTGCATTGGAAATGTTAGGGAGAGGACGTGGCTGGCGTCCTCTCCGTTATTGTTGAACTTGATTGTGCTTTATTGCTTAATTGTAGGGGGGACTGGGGAGCAGCTGTATTATATAGCAGGAGTACAGTGCAGAGTTTTGCTGACAGTGACCACCAGTATACGTTGCCTGCCTGAAAAACACTCCATATCTGTGCTGCTTTATTGTGGGGACTGGGGACCACCAGTATAATATTATATAGGAGGAGTACAGTGCAGAGTTTTGCTGACCAGTGACCACCAGTATATAATATATAGCATTACGGTACAGTAGGCCACTGCTGTACCTACCTCTGTGTCGTCAAGTATACTATCCATCTAGATTCTATACCTGTGGTGTATTTCAGTTGTGCAGTTTGCTGACACAGTGACCACCAGTATATATAGCAGTACGGTACGGAAGGCCACTGCTGTACCTACCTCTGTGTCGTCATTAAGTATACTATCCATCTACATTCTATACCTGTGGTGCATTTTAGTTTTGCAGTTTGCTGACACAGTGACCACCAGTATATATAGCAGTACGGTACGGAAGGCCACTGCTGTACCTACCTCTGTGTCGTCATTAAGTATACTATCCATCTACATTCTATACCTGTGGTGCATTTTAGTTGTGCGCAGTATATATAGTAGTAGGCCATTGCTATTGATACTGGCATATAATTCCACACATTAAAAAATGGAGAACAAAAATGTGGAGGTTAAAATAGGGAAAGATCAAGATCCACTTCCACCTCGTGCTGAAGCTGCTGCCACTAGTCATGGCCGAGACGATGAAATGCCATCAACGTCGTCTGCCAAGGCCGATGCCCAATGTCATAGTAGAGAGCATGTAAAATCCAAAAAACAAAAGTTCAGTAAAATGACCCAAAAATCAAAATTGAAAGTGTCTGATGAGAAGCGTAAACTTGCCAAAATGCCATTTACGACACGGAGTTGCAAGGAACGGCTGAGGCCCTGGCCTATGTTCATGGCTAGTGGTTCAGATTCACATGAGGATGGAAGCACTCATCCTCTCACTAGAAAAATGAAAAGACTTAAGCTGGCAAAAGCACAGCAAAGAACTGTGCGTTCTTCTAAATCACAAATCCCCAAGGAGAGTCCAATTGTGTCGGTTGCGATGCCTGACCTTCCCAACACTGGACGGGAAGAGCTTGCGCCTTTCACCATTTGCACGCCCCCTGCAAGTGCTGGAAGGAGCACCCGCAGTCCAGTTCCTGATAGTCAAATTGAAGATGTCACTGTTGAAGTACACCAGGATGAGGATATGGGTGTTGCTGGCACTGGGGAGGAAATTGACAAGGAGGATTCTGATGGTGAGGTGGTTTGTTTAAGTCAGGCACCCGGGGAGACACCTGTTGTCCGTGGGACGAATATGGCCATTGACATGCCTGGTCAAAATACAAAAAAAATCAGCTCTTCGGTGTGGAATTATTTCAACACAAATGCAGACAACAGGTGTCAAGCCGTGTGTTGCCTTTGTCAAGCTGTAATAAGTAGGGGTAAGGACGTTAACCACCTCGGAACATCCTCCCTTATATGTCACCTGCAGCGCATTCATCATAAGTCAGTGACAAGTTCATAAACTTTGGATGACAGCGGAAGCAGTCCACTGACTACTAAATCCCTTCCTCTTGTAACCAAGCTCCTGCAAACCACACCACCAACTCCCTCAGTGTCAATTTCCTCCTTACCCAGGAAAGCCAATAGTCCTGCAGGCCATGTCACTGGCAAGTCTGACGAGTCCTCTCCTGCCTGGGATTCCTCCGATGCATCCTTGAGTGTAACGCCTACTGCTGCTGGCGCTGCTGTTGTTGCTGCTGGAAGTCGATCGTCATCCCAGAGGGGAAGTCGGAAGACCACTTGTACTACTTCCAGTAAGCAATTGACTGTCCAACAGTCCTTTGCGAGGAAGATGAAATATCACAGCAGTCATCCTGCTGCAAAGCAGATAACTCAGGCCTTGGCAGCCTGGGCGGTGAGAAACGTGGTTCAGGTATCCACAGTTAATTCAGAGGCAACTAGAGACTTGATTGAGGTACTGTGTCCCCGGTACCAAATACCATCTAGGTTCCATTTCTCTAGGCAGGCGATACCGAAAATGTACACAGACCTCGGAAAAAGAGTCACCAGAGTCCTAAAAAATGCAGTTGTACCCAATGTCCACTTAACCACGGACATGTGGACAAGTGGAGCAGGGCAGACTCAGGACTATATGACTGTGACAGCCCACTGGGTAGATGTATTGCCTCCCGCAGCAAGAACAACAGCGGCGGCACCAGTAGCAGAATCTCGTAAACGCCAACTCGTTCCTAGGCAGGCTACGCTTTGTATCACCGCTTTCCATAAAAGGCACACAGCTGACAACCTCTTACGAAAACTGAGGAACATCATCGCAGAATGGCTTACCCCAATTGGACTCTCCTGGGGATTTGTGACATCGGACAACGCCACCAATATTGTGCGTGCATTACATCTGGGCAAATTCCAGTACGTCCCATGTTTTGCACATACATTGAATTTGGTGGTGCAGAATTATTTAAAACACGACAGGGGCGTGCAAGAGATGCTGTCGGTGGCCCGAAGAATTGCGGGCCACTTTCGGCATTCAGCCACCGCGTACAGAAGACTGGAGCACCACCAAACAATCCTGAACCTTCCCTGCCATCATCTGAAGCAAGAGGTGGTAACGAGGTGGAATTCAACCCTCTATATGCTTCAGAGGATGGAGGAGCAGCAAAAGGCCATTCAAGCCTATACATCTGCCCACGATATAGGCAAAGGAGGGGGAATGCACCTGACTCAAGCGCAGTGGAGAATGATTTCAACGTTGTGCAAGGTTCTGCAACCTTTTGAACTTGCCACACGTGAAGTCAGTTCAGACACTGCCAGCCTCAGTCAGGTCATTCCCCTCATCAGGTTTTTGCAGAAGAAGCTGGAGACATTGAAGGAGGGGCTAAAACAGCGATTCCGCTAGGCATGTGGGACTTGTGGATGGAGCCCTTAATTCGCTTAACCAGGATTCACGGGTGGTCAATCTGTTCAAATCAGAGCACTACATTTTGGCCACCGTGCTCGATCCTAGATTTAAAACCTACGTTGTATCTCTCTTTCCGGCAGACACAAGTCTGCTGGGGTTCAAAGACCTGCTGGTGAGAAAATTGTCAAGTCAAGCGGAACGTGACCCGTCAACATCTCCTCCTTCACATTCTCCCGCAACTGGGGGTGCGAGGAAAAGGCTAAGAATTCCGAGCCCACCCGCTGGCGGTGATGCAGGGAAGTCTGGAGCGAGTGCTGACATCTGGTCCGGACTGAAGGACCTGCCAACGATTACTGACATGTCGTCTACTGTCACTGCATATGATTTTCTCACCACTGAAAGAATGGTGGAGGATTATATGAGTGACCGCATCCAAGTAGGCACGTCAGACAGTCCGTACGTATACTGGCAGGAAAAAGAGGCAATTTGGAGGCCCTTGCACAAACTGGCTTTATTCTACCTAAGTTGCCCTCCCTCCAGTGTGTACTCCGAAAGAGTGTTTAGTGCAGCCGCTCACCTTGTCAGCAATCGGCGTACAAGGTTACTTCCAGAAAATGTGGAGAAGATGATGTTCATCAAAATGAATTATAATCAATTCCTCCGTGGAGACATTCACCAGCAATTGCCTCCAGAAAGTACACAGGGATCTGAGATGGTGGATTCCAGTGAGGACGAATTAATAATCTGTGAGGAGGGGGATGTACACAGTGAAAGGGGTGAGGAATCGGAGGATGATGATGAGGTGGACATCTTGCCTCTGTAGAGCCAGTTTCTGCAAGGAGAGATTGATTGCTTCTTTTTTGGTGGGGGCCCAAACCAGCCAGTCATTTCAGTCACAGTCGTGTGGCAGACCCTGTCGCTGAAATGATGGGTTCGTTAAAGTGTGCATGTCCTGTTTATACAACATAAGGGTGGGTGGGAGGGCCCAAGGACAATTCCATCTTGCAACTCTTTTTTCTTTCATTTTTCTTTGCATCATGTGCTGTTTGGGGACTATTTTTTTGAAGTGCCATCCTGTCTGACACTGCAGTGCCACTCCTAGATGGGCCAGGTGTTTGTGTCGGCCACTTGTGTCGCTTAGCTTACTCACACAGCGACCTTGGTGCGCCTCTTTTTTTCTTTGCATCATGTGCTGTTTGGGGACAATTTTTTTGAAGTGCCATCCTGCCTGACACTGCAGTGCCACTCCTAGATGGGCCAGGTGTTTGTGTCGGCCACTTGTGTCGCTTAGCTTAGCCATCCAGCGACCTCAGTGCAAATTTTAGGACTAAAAATAATATTGTGAGGTGTGAGGTGTTCAGAATAGACTGGAAATGAGTGGAAATTATGGTTATTGAGGTTAATAATACTATGGGATCAAAATGACCCCCAAATTCTATGATTTAAGCTGTTTTTTAGTTTTTTTTTGAAAAAAACACCCGAATCCAAAACACACCCGAATCCGCCAAAAAATTTTCGGTGAGGTTTTGCCAAAACGCGTCCGAATCCAAAACATGGTCGCTGAACCGAATCCAAAACCAAAACACAAAACCCGAAAAATGTACGGTGCACATCACTAGATTAAATATTAATAACCCCTTTATTTGGAGTAAATAATATACAGCACAGGACAGCAGCACTGAACTCATATGACTGCACCACTGGACTGGATTTATACGGCAGTACCACTGGACTGGATTTATACTAGAGATGAGCGGGTTCGGTTTCTTTGAATCCGAACCCGCACGAACTTCACTTTTTTTTTCACGGGTCCGAGCGACTCGGATCTTCCCGCCTTGCTCGGTTAACCCGAGCGCGCCCGAACGTCATCATGACGCTGTCGGATTCTCGCGAGACTCGGATTCTATATAAGGAGCCGCGCGTCGCCGCCATTTTCACACGTGCATTGAGATTGATCGGGAGAGGACGTGGCTGGCGTCCTCTCCATTTAGATTAGATTTAGAAGAGAGAGAGAGAGAGAGATTGCTGTGATACTGTAGATTAGAAGAGAGTGCAGACAGAGTTTAGTGACTGACGACCACAGTGACCAGTGACCACCAGAGACAGTGCAGTTGTTTGTTTTATTTAATATATCCGTTCTCTGCCTGAAAAAAACGATACACAGTCACACAGTGACTCAGTCTGTGTGCACTGCTCAGCCCAGTGTGCTGCACATCAATGTATTGTATATAAAGCTTATAATTGTGGGGGAGACTGGGGAGCACTGCAGGTTGTTATAGCAGGAGCCAGGAGTACATGATAAATAATATTATATTAAAATTAAACAGTGCACACTTTTGCTGCAGGAGTGCCACTGCCAGTGTGACTAGTGGTGACCAGTGCCTGACCACCAGTATATTAGTAGTATTGTATACTATCTCTTTATCAACCAGTCTATATTAGCAGCAGACACAGTACAGTGCGGTAGTTCACGGCTGTGGCTACCTCTGTGTCGGCACTCGGCAGGCAGTCCGTCCATCCATAATTGTATTATAATATATACCACCTAACCGTGGTTTTTTTTTCATTCTTTATACCGTCGTCATACTAGTTGTTACGAGTATACTACTATCTCTTTATCAACCAGTGTACAGTGCGGTAGTTCACGGCTGTGGCTACCTCTGTGTCGGCACTCGGCAGGCAGTCCGTCCAACCATAATTGTATTATATACCACCTAACCGTGGTTTTTTTTTCATTCTTTATACCGTCGTCATACTAGTTGTTACGAGTATACTACTATCTCTTTATCAACCAGTGTACAGTGCGGTAGTTCACGGCTGTGGCTACCTCTGTGTCGGCACTCGGCAGGCAGTCCGTCCATCCATAATTGTATTATAATATATACCACCTAACCGTGGTTTTTTTTTCATTCTTTATACCGTCGTCATACTAGTTGTTACGAGTATACTACTATCTCTTTATCAACCAGTGTACAGTGCGGTAGTTCACGGCTGTGGCTACCTCTGTGTCGGCACTCGGCAGGCAGTCCGTCCAACCATAATTGTATTATATACCACCTAACCGTGGTTTTTTTTTCATTCTTTATACCGTCGTCATACTAGTTGTTACGAGTATACTACTATCTCTTTATCAACCAGTGTACAGTGCGGTAGTTCACGGCTGTGGCTACCTCTGTGTCGGCACTCGGCAGGCAGTCCGTCCATCCATAATTGTATTATATACCACCTAACCGTGGCAGTCCGTCCATAATTGTATACTAGTATCCAATCCATCCATCTCCATTGTTTACCTGAGGTGCCTTTTAGTTCTGCCTATAAAATATGGAGAACAAAAAAGTTGAGGTTCCAAAATTAGGGAAAGATCAAGATCCACTTCCACCTCGTGCTGAAGCTGCTGCCACTAGTCATGGCCGAGACGATGAAATGCCAGCAACGTCGTCTGCCAAGGCCGATGCCCAATGTCATAGTACAGAGCATGTCAAATCCAAAACACCAAATATCAGAAAAAAAAGGACTCCAAAACCTAAAATAAAATTGTCGGAGGAGAAGCGTAAACTTGCCAATATGCCATTTACCACACGGAGTGGCAAGGAACGGCTGAGGCCCTGGCCTATGTTCATGGCTAGTGGTTCAGCTTCACATGAGGATGGAAGCACTCAGCCTCTCGCTAGAAAACTGAAAAGACTCAAGCTGGCAAAAGCACCGCAAAGAACTGTGCGTTCTTTGAAATCCCAAATCCACAAGGAGAGTCCAATTGTGTCGGTTGCGATGCCTGACCTTCCCAACACTGGACGTGAAGAGCATGCGCCTTCCACCATTTGCACGCCCCCTGCAAGTGCTGGAAGGAGCACCCGCAGTCCAGTTCCTGATAGTCAGATTGAAGATGTCAGTGTTGAAGTACACCAGGATGAGGAGGATATGGGTGTTGCTGGCGCTGGGGAGGAAATTGACCAGGAGGATTCTGATGGTGAGGTGGTTTGTTTAAGTCAGGCACCCGGGGAGACACCTGTTGTCCGTGGGAGGAATATGGCCGTTGACATGCCAGGTGAAAATACCAAAAAAATCAGCTCTTCGGTGTGGAGGTATTTCACCAGAAATGCGGACAACAGGTGTCAAGCCGTGTGTTCCCTTTGTCAAGCTGTAATAAGTAGGGGTAAGGACGTTAACCACCTCGGAACATCCTCCCTTATACGTCACCTGCAGCGCATTCATAATAAGTCAGTGACAAGTTCAAAAACTTTGGGTGACAGCGGAAGCAGTCCACTGACCAGTAAATCCCTTCCTCTTGTAACCAAGCTCACGCAAACCACCCCACCAACTCCCTCAGTGTCAATTTCCTCCTTCCCCAGGAATGCCAATAGTCCTGCAGGCCATGTCACTGGCAAGTCTGACGAGTCCTCTCCTGCCTGGGATTCCTCCGATGCATCCTTGCGTGTAACGCCTACTGCTGCTGGCGCTGCTGTTGTTGCCGCTGGGAGTCGATGGTCATCCCAGAGGGGAAGTCGTAAGCCCACTTGTACTACTTCCAGTAAGCAATTGACTGTTCAACAGTCCTTTGCGAGGAAGATGAAATATCACAGCAGTCATCCTACTGCAAAGCGGATAACTGAGTCCTTGACAACTATGTTGGTGTTAGACGTGCGTCCGGTATCCGCCGTTAGTTCACAGGGAACTAGACAATTTATTGAGGCAGTGTGCCCCCGTTACCAAATACCATCTAGGTTCCACTTCTCTAGGCAGGCGATACCGAGAATGTACACGGACGTCAGAAAAAGACTCACCAGTCTCCTAAAAAATGCAGTTGTACCCAATGTCCACTTAACCACGGACATGTGGACAAGTGGAGCAGGGCAGGGTCAGGACTATATGACTGTGACAGCCCACTGGGTAGATTTATGGACTCCCGCCGCAAGAACAGCAGCGGCGGCACCAGTAGCAGCATCTCGCAAACGCCAACTCTTTCCTAGGCAGGCTACGCTTTGTATCACCGCTTTCCAGAATACGCACACAGCTGAAAACCTCTTACGGCAACTGAGGAAGATCATCGCGGAATGGCTTACCCCAATTGGACTCTCCTGTGGATTTGTGGCATCGGACAACGCCAGCAATATTGTGTGTGCATTAAATATGGGCAAATTCCAGCACGTCCCATGTTTTGCACATACCTTGAATTTGGTGGTGCAGAATTTTTTTAAAAACGACAGGGGCGTGCAAGAGATGCTGTCGGTGGCCAGAAAAATTGCGGGACACTTTCGGCGTACAGGCACCACGTACAGAAGACTGGAGCACCACCAAAAACTACTGAACCTGCCCTGCCATCATCTGAAGCAAGAAGTGGTAACGAGGTGGAATTCAACCCTCTATATGCTTCAGAGGTTGGAGGAGCAGCAAAAGGCCATTCAAGCCTATACAATTGAGCACGATATAGGAGATGGAATGCACCTGTCTCAAGTGCAGTGGAGAATGATTTCAACGTTGTGCAAGGTTCTGATGCCCTTTGAACTTGCCACACGTGAAGTCAGTTCAGACACTGCCAGCCTGAGTCAGGTCATTCCCCTCATCAGGCTTTTGCAGAAGAAGCTGGAGGCATTGAAGAAGGAGCTAAAAGGGAGCGATTCCGCTAGGCATGTGGGACTTGTGGATGCAGCCCTTAATTCGCTTAACAAGGATTCACGGGTGGTCAATCTGTTGAAATCAGAGCACTACATTTTGGCCACCGTGCTCGATCCTAGATTTAAAGCCTACCTTGGATCTCTCTTTCCGGCAGACACAGGTCTGCTGGGGTTGAAAGACCTGCTGGTGACAAAATTGTCAAGTCAAGCGGAACGCGACCTGTCAACATCTCCTCCTTCACATTCTCCCGCAACTGGGGGTGCGAGGAAAAGGCTCAGAATTCCGAGCCCACCCGCTGGCGGTGATGCAGGGCAGTCTGGAGCGACTGCTGATGCTGACATCTGGTCCGGACTGAAGGACCTGACAACGATTACGGACATGTCGTCTACTGTCACTGCATATGATTCTCTCAACATTGATAGAATGGTGGAGGATTATATGAGTGACCGCATCCAAGTAGGCACGTCACACAGTCCGTACTTATACTGGCAGGAAAAAGAGGCAATTTGGAGGCCCTTGCACAAACTGGCTTTATTCTACCTAAGTTGCCCTCCCACAAGTGTGTACTCCGAAAGAGTGTTTAGTGCCGCCGCTCACCTTGTCAGCAATCGGCGTACGAGGTTACATCCAGAAAATGTGGAGAAGATGATGTTCATTAAAATGAATTATAATCAATTCCTCCGCGGAGACATTGACCAGCAGCAATTGCCTCCACAAAGTACACAGGGAGCTGAGATGGTGGATTCCAGTGGGGACGAATTGATAATCTGTGAGGAGGGGGATGTACACGGTGATATATCGGAGGGTGAAGATGAGGTGGACATCTTGCCTCTGTAGAGCCAGTTTGTGCAAGGAGAGATTAATTGCTTCTTTTTTGGGGGGGGTCCAAACCAACCCGTCATATCAGTCACAGTCGTGTGGCAGACCCTGTCACTGAAATGATGGGTTGGTTAAAGTGTGCATGTCCTGTTTTGTTTATACAACATAAGGGTGGGTGGGAGGGCCCAAGGATAATTCCATCTTGCACCTCTTTTTTCTTTTCTTTTTCTTTGCATCATGTGCTGATTGGGGAGGGTTTTTTGGAAGGGACATCCTGCGTGACACTGCAGTGCCACTCCTAGATGGGCCCGGTGTTTGTGTCGGCCACTAGGGTCGCTAATCTTACTCACACAGCTACCTCATTGCGCCTCTTTTTTTCTTTGCGTCATGTGCTGTTTGGGGAGGGTTTTTTGGAAGGGACATCCTGCGTGACACTGCAGTGCCACTCCTAGATGGGCCCGGTGTTTGTGTCGGCCACTAGGGTCGCTAATCTTACTCACACAGTCAGCTACCTCATTGCGCCTCTTTTTTTCTTTGCGTCATGTGCTGTTTGGGGAGGGTTTTTTGGAAGGGCCATCCTGCGTGACACTCCAGTGCCACTCCTAGATGGGCCCGGTGTTTGTGTCGGCCACTAGGGTCGCTAATCTTACTCACACAGCTACCTCATTGCGCCTCTTTTTTTCTTTGCGTCATGTGCTGTTTGGGGAGGGTTTTTTGGAAGGGCCATCCTGCGTGACACTGCAGTGCCACTCCTAGATGGGCCCGGTGTTTGTGTCGGCCACTAGGGTCGCTAATCTTACTCACACAGCTACCTCATTGCGCCTCTTTTTTTCTTTGCGTCATGTGCTGTTTGGGGAGGGTTTTTTGGAAGGGACATCCTGCGTGACACTGCAGTGCCACTCCTAGATGGGCCCGGTGTTTGTGTCGGCCACTAGGGTCGCTAATCTTACTCACACAGTCAGCTACCTCATTGCGCCTCTTTTTTTCTTTGCGTCATGTGCTGTTTGGGGAGGGTTTTTTGGAAGGGCCATCCTGCGTGACACTGCAGTGCCACTCCTAGATGGGCCCGGTGTTTGTGTCGGCCACTAGGGTCGCTAATCTTACTCACACAGCTACCTCATTGCGCCTCTTTTTTTCTTTGCGTCATGTGCTGTTTGGGGAGGGTTTTTTGGAAGGGCCATCCTGCGTGACACTGCAGTGCCACTCCTAGATGGGCCCGGTGTTTGTGTCGGCCACTAGGGTCGCTAATCTTACTCACACAGCTACCTCATTGCGCCTCTTTTTTTCTTTGCGTCATGTGCTGTTTGGGGAGGGTTTTTTGGAAGGGACATCCTGCGTGACACTGCAGTGCCACTCCTAGATGGGCCCGGTGTTTGTGTCGGCCACTAGGGTCGCTTATCTTACTCACACAGCGACCTCGGTGCAAATTTTAGGACTAAAAATAATATTGTGAGGTGTGAGGTATTCAGAATAGACTGAAAATGAGTGTAAATTATGGTTTTTGAGGTTAATAATACTTTGGGATCAAAATGACCCCCAAATTCTATGATTTAAGCTGTTTTTTAGTGTTTTTGGAAAAAAACACCCGAATCCAAAACACACCCGAATCCGACAAAAATAATTCGGTGAGGTTTTGCCAAAACGCGTTCGAACCCAAAACACGGCCGCGGAACCGAACCCAAAACCAAAACACAAAACCCGAAAAATTTCAGGCGCTCATCTCTAATTTATACGCCAGTACCACTGGACTTATACGGCAGTACCACTGGACATATATGGCAGTATCACTGGACATATACTGCAGTACCACTGGACTTATACGGCAGTATCACTGGAATTATATGGCAGTACCACTGGACTTATACGGCAGTATCACTGGACTAGACTTATACGGCAGTACCACTGGACTTATACGCCAGTACCACTGGAATTATATGGCAGTACCACTGGACATATACGGCAGTACCACTGGACTTATACGGCAGCACCACTGGACTTATACGGCAGCACCACTGGATTTATACGGCAGTACCACTGGATTTATACGGCAGTACCACTGGACTTATACGGCAGTACCACTGGACTTATACGGCAGTATCACTGGAATTATATGGCAGTACCACTGGACTTATACGGCAATATCACTGGAATTATATGGCAGTACCACTAGACTTATACGGCAGTATCACTGGACTAGACTTATACGGCAGTACCACTGGACTTATACGCCAGTACCACTGGAATTATATGGCAGTACCACTGGACTGGATTTATACGGCAGTACCACTGGACTTATACGGCAGTACCACTGGACTTATAAGGCAGTATCACTGGACTTATACAGCAGTATCACTGGTCTAGACTTATACGGCAGTACCACTGGACTTTTGCGCCAGTACCACTGGAATTATATGGCAGTACCACTGGACATATACGGCAGTATCACTGGACATATATGGCAGTGTCACTGGACTGGATTTATACGCCAGTACCACTAGACTTCTACAGCAGCACAGGGACACCACCACTAGACTGATGCAGGACAACACAGCACCACTGGACTGGATTTATACAGCAGCACTGGACATATGGCAGCAGAGGACACCGCCACTGTGACTGGACTGATGCAGCACAAGACACTACCACTGTACTGATGCAGGACAACACAGCACCACTGCACTGGACTTATACAGCTACACTAGACATATGGCAGCACAGGACACCACCACTGTGACTGGACTGTTCCCTCCCACACAGACACTGAGGACGGAGACACGTCCTCTCCCTACACTCTCCAATGCTGGAAAATAGCGGCGACGCACGGCTCCTTATATGGAATCCAAAACCCGTGAGAATCCAACAGCGGGATGATGACGTTTTGCCTCGTTCTGGTTTCCGAGTCAGGTAGGAAAACCCGAGCCGGGCTCGGATCCGGTCTCGGGTAGTGAAGTGTGGTAGGGTTCGGTTCTCAGGGAACCGAACCCGCTCATCTCTACTTATAAGGAACTGCTATATATGATAACCAACGATTATGTTGGGCCAGGAAAAATGGATAAACGTAAGGAACACTACTGAACTTAAACTGGTTCCTCTAGATTAGGGGTGGGCAAAATACGGCCCGCGGGCCGGATGCGGCCCGCGAACCGATCCTGCCCTAACCCTCCGAGGGCCGCTTGTCATTGTCCCGGCCAGCTTCCAGCCTAGGTCACCGGCAGCGGCTGAGAACTGATGCCTGCAGCAGCGCGGCTCTATTAGCCACAGCCTGCACTATCGGCTGGATGTACTAAGGTCCTGCTGACCTTTCGCCCCTCCCCAATGTAGACAGCGCTGGCATGGAGCCGCTACTGTGTGCTGTGCTGGGGAGAGGCAGCTGCAACAGTGTCCTCTCTATCCCTGCTTGACGAGCGGGGGAGGGGGGGAGGTGAGCGATTTCGTCTGCCAATTCCCCCAAGCAGCCATCCCAGCTGCCACCTGCTGCTCAACCAGCACCACTACCCTCCCCCTTGTCCAGTGTGTCTGCCCGCTCCGCGGCTGCACAGAAACATAACTTTTTAAATATTTTCAAAGGAGGGGGCTGGCCACACATCACTGCATTGGCCACGCCCCCTTATATTACCTGGTCCTTTCATAGTTGTCAGTGCCCCTGGCACCATTAACACTGGTCTGTACCCGACAAGTTGTGGGATAATGTGCGTGTCGTACAGTACATCCCGCCCATATGTGATCTTTCCCCCCTGCTCCCTGTCAGCGCAGCTCCTCCTCCCCCTGCTACCAGCCAGGCAAAGCTCCGCCTCTGAGACAGGGGGAAGGACTGCTTTGCCGTGTGGAGAGTGGTGGGTTCTCAGTAGCAGGGGTCTCTCGGGGCATGTGTCCTGGGCCCCCCTCCTTCAATGGGCCATCCCTGATTATCAGAAGGAAGGAATAAGGAGGAAGTAGTGTCCCTGCAGGGGGCGGGGCTACCCAGCACAGAGCACAGCCCTGATGCTCCTGCACTTTATCATGCATGGCAGCTACATAGGATGATGGACTTCCAAAGCAGTCAAAGTTTTCATGCAGTGACAGTCTTTAATTTAAGGTATGAGGGACCATAAATGATATTATGTCTGTGTAACTGTATATGATAATGTGCCTGTAACTTTGTGTATGTGTCTGTATATGTCTCTGTGTAACTCTATATGTGTCTGTAGCTCTGTATGTGTGTCTGTAGCTCTGTATATGTGTCTGTGTAACTATGTATATGTAGCTCTGTGTATGTGTTGGATCAGTATGATTCACCGCCGCTTGGGATCCCGTCGGTCAAAATACCGACGCTGGGATCCCGATATTTCAAAACTGACAGGGGTGAGTAAGGGGTGTTCTCCCTTCTCCCCAACCCCCTAACCCTCCCTCCCCACAACCTAACCCTAACCTCCTCCCTTGGTGCCTAGCTCTAACCACCCCCCATGACTGCCTAAACCTAGGCCCCTTCCCCCCGTAGCCTAACCCTAACCCTCCGAGGGCGGTGCCAAACCCTAACCTCCCCTCCCCGCAGCCTAACCCAAACCCTCCCCCTCCCACAGTGTGTAAAAGGGAGCTCTACCTGCCGTAATGTGTAAAAGAGAGCTCTACCTGCTGTAATGTGTAAAAGAGAGCTCTACCTGCCGTAATGTGTAAAAGGGGTCTCTACCTTCCGTAATGTGTAAAAGAGAGCTCTACCTGCTGTAATGTGTAAAAGAGAGCTCTACCTGCCGTAATGTGTAAAAGAGAGCTCTACCTGCTGTAATGTGTAAGAGAGCTCTACCTGCTGTAATGTGTAAAATAGAGCTCTACCTGCTGTAATGTGTAAAAGAGAGCTCTACCTGCTGTAATGTGTAAAAGAGAGCTCTACCTGCCGTAATGTGTAAAAGGGGTCTCTACCTTCCGTAATGTGTAAAAGAGAGCTCTACCTGCTGTAATGTGTAAAAGAGAGCTCTACCTGCCGTAATGTGTAAAAGAGAGCTCTACCTGCCGTAATGTGTAAAAGGGGTCTCTACCTTCCGTAATGTGTAAAAGGGAGCTCTACCTGCTGTAATGTAAAAGGGGGCTCTAGCTGGTGTAATGTGTGTAAGTGGTGCTACTGTGTGGCGTAATTTAAATAATGGAGACTATTGTGCAGCCTAATATGAATCTGTATGATTTTTTGGTCACACCCCTTCCACACGAAGCCACGTCCCTATATTTTTGGCGCATGGAGGAGGGGGAGCTGCTATTTTGTGTGCGGCCCTCGAATACTGACAGGAAAGTGTCAAGTGGCCCCTCTGCTGAAATAATTGCCCACCCCTGCTCTAGATGGTGCAGTGGCATTCACCAATCGGACAAACACGTGGGCGGGACAAACATTTGGCACTTAAACTTTCAACATCGCACATTTAGGAAACTGAATGGCACTGCAGTGGCAGACAGGGTGGCAGTTTAATAAACTATAAAATGTTTGTCTACACAAGAAGACAGTCAGCAATGTATGGTATGTGTATGAATATTAAACTGCAGTACCACCTATAGTGTCACAATACTTGGATGAAATTGGGGTACCACCTATAGCATCACAATATGTGTATGAAAATTACACTGCAGTATGACCTACAGTGTCACAATACGTGTATAAAAAATTACACTGCAGCGTGACCTTCAGCGCAGGACCATACCTAGGTGAGTGCGGAGGGGGCACCACACATAGCGCTGCAGGCTAGGGTGCGCTGTTGGTGGCACTTGTCAATTATTTGTTTTAATTATTTTCACTTGCAGCTTTCCCCCTCTTTGAAGCCCAGAATCTACTAACCGCCGCTGTCTCCTACCATGACCCCATCTGTCGCTAATACCTATATAACATTCATGAATGCAACATGAGATTTCTTTGTTATTCAGTCACACTGTACTTTATTACATTTCAAGATGCTGACATACCTGGAATTTGAACCCATTGCCTGTGGCATTGCAGTAAGACAATCTATTCTTTGAGCTATCTGCCCTTGCATTAAATCGTAGCAAACAAATGTGTGAAGGTTTGTTGCACAAGCACTTCTGATCCATTTGTGAATCTTACTGTGGATGTTTCCATTGCCAAAAATTTTTTTAGCTCCTGTTTGTACTAGTATGATGAATTTTTGCAAGTTCCACCAAAGTTATTTGGATGTAAAGGTTTTTAGCATATTCAGGTGCTTTCAAGGACACCTATATATGTACATTACCGAGTAACAGATGAGCTGCACCAAAGCTATTGCGATTAAAAACCTTTTTTTTAATACAAAAAAAGACATATTAAGGTAGCTGCATGACAACTGGTATATACAATTTCAACTTCAATTTTTGTGATGCCTGTATTATTAAATTACCCCTGATGAAGTCGATAAGACAAAATGCGTAGGGTCTGTCAGCCACTAGTTATTAGTCCAGTTTGTGAACCCTTTTGAGCTCACACCTTGCTAAGGTGACGGAGGATCTAACTTGTCATCAACATATTCTGGACATTTCTCACTGATACGCAAATGTTATCTTTGAACAACTTTTTTAACATGTATGTTTAAAACCTGTGTAAATAAACCAATAATTGGTACTAACTGGCCTTGGGCCTCTTGATTGGGTGATTCTCTGGTGAGGGAATACTGTATCTGTTTCAGAACCCCGGGAAACACTATCTTTAAGAATTGTCCAATCTGCAGTCTATACCTATTGGGTCCATCTTGGAAGAATTTATGAATTTATGAATAAAAATTCAACGAATAAAGCACACTTGGGAATTGTGTTTTTATATATATATATATATATATATATATATATATATATATATATATATATGCAGCCAGGGCCGGCCCTGCGCATACGTGGGCTACGCACCTGCGTTGAGCGTCATGCAGTAGAGGGCGCTCTACAGCAGTGGTGGCCAGCAAGTGGCTCGATCCACTCCTGGCCACCGCTGCCCGGCACGCACAGACATCTGCGGCGGCAGTAATTATCTTAAATTCGGCGCTGGCCCGTGAGCCAATCAGAGCACGGGCCGGCGGCGAATTGAAGATAGACACCGCCGCTGGAGACTGAGGGGTAAGAGAGGCACACGCTGCACTCTCTTCCCCTCACAGCAGCAGGTGAGCAGCACTTTTTTTTTTTTGGGGGGGGGGGAGAGGCACTGTGGGGACATGTGTATCAGCACTGGGCATATCTGGCGCTGTGGGAGGCACTGTGGGGGCATGTGTATCAGCAGTGAGGGTATATCTAGCGCTGCATGAGAAACTGTGGGGGCATGTGTATTTGCACTGGGGGCATATCTGGCACTGTGGGGACATGTGTATCTGCACTGGGGGCATATCTGGCACTGTGGGGACATGTGTATCTGCACTGGGGGCATAGCTGGCAATGTGGGGACATGTGTATCTGCACTGGGGGCATATCTGGCACTGTGGGGACATGTGTATCTGCACTGGGGGCATAGCTGGCAATGTGGGGACGTGTATCTGCACTGGGGGCATATCTGGCACTTTGGGGACATGTGTATCTGCATTGGGGGCATATCTGGTACTGTGGGGACATGTGTATCTGCACTGGGGGCATATCTGGCACTGTGGGGACATGTGTATCTGCACTTGGGGCATATCTGGCACTGTGGGGACGTGTATTTGCACTGGGGGCATATCTGGCACTGTGGGGACATGTGTATCTGGCACTGGGGACATATCTGGCACGTGGGGAAAGGTGTATCTGCACTGGGGGCATATCTGGCACTGTGGGGACATATGTATCTGCACTGGTGGCATATATGGCACTGTGGGGACATCAGTCACCCACTATCTCCCTGTCACCCCTGCCTCACCAGTAACCTATTATCTCCCTGTCACCCACTATCACTCTGTACGGGGAGTATAATTGTGTAGCCACACCCCTTTCTTGTAAGACCACACCCCTTTTATCCCTTCAAGGGGCGCCAAAATAGATTTTTGCTTACTAAAAAAAATAAGCTTGGGCTGGCTCTGTATGCATCAAGGTTTGGCCCTCCCAAAGCATCAAAGCAGCTGCAGCTTTACAGCGCAGTCGTATTTTGATGACGTCATAGCTCTTACTGCCCACCGGTTGAATGGTCCCGGACGAGTTGGCAGGAATTCACTTGTGGTGATCATTATAAAGGAATGTAAATGTAGTATCGACTACTGAAACAGCTACTTGCATTTGTGAGTTCTTTAACAAAGCTGTGAGTGCCGCATCCTCATGTATGTGTATATATATATATATCTATATATATATCTATATATATATCTATATATATATCTATATATATATCTATCTATATATATATATATATATATATATATATATATATATACATATACACACAGTCTTGTTTTTGGCAGCACTCCAATTACAATGATACCTGTCCCGATGCCCTCCCTAGTAACCAAGGCAGGTTACACAATTCAGCAAACACTGTAGGCAGCACTCGGATAATAACCACAGGAGCAGCAGGATTTCAGTAACTGAAATCCTGCTGCTCCTGTGGTTATTATCCGAGTGCCGTCCACAGTGATTGCTATATTATATATATATATATATATATATATATATATATATATATATATATATATATATATATTTATTTATTTTCAGGTTTTGTTTTTTTTGCACTGGGGCGGAGCACCCCTAGATGGACAGAGCACCCCTGAAGGGCACAGCAGCCCCTTATTGGACAGAAAGAGCACCCCTGGTCAGACACAGCAGCTGCAGCCGCTTGATGGACAACACAGCAGCACCACTGGATGGACAGCAACATCAACCCTGAACTGACACAGCACGGACACATCTGCTCAATACAGGCTCCACAGCTGGAGTGAAGATGGAGCAATCACCAGGGACCTTAATAGAAGCCAACACCCGCGAGAATACGACAGCGGGTGTATGCTATTTTGCCACGTTTTGGGATCCGAGTCAGACGGGAAAACCCAAGACGGACTCAGATCCCGGCTCGGAATGCCATGTTCGGGTGGGTCCAGTTCTCGGAGAACTGGACCCGCTCATCTCTAAAATGAATACTTTGCCGTCAGGTGGTAACTTTACATAGGATAAACCTAACTCACAAAAATAAAAACACAAGAAGTTTTAACCAGGCACAGCTCACTGGATTTCAAGAGCAGGTTTCTCACACACAGAGACTCTATAGTCTCTTCTTTTCCCCAAGCAGTGTGAGAGAGAAATGATCAGGCTGGCCACAACCACACAGCTGAAAGCCAAAGACCCGAACTGTGCCTAAATGAATGGAAAACCTGTCCTCTCTTCTCACATCCAACCTCAGGACCATAATCTGGTTCTTACTAAAATCCAAAAGCTCTCAGCAGAACAGGCACAATATTCCTGAGAGTTTAAATCATATAGGTAACAATCTTGGGGCAAAAATATATCTGCCTTCCATCACTATTTAAGTGATCTTGTCAAAATATTTGCTAGCATATTGTTGGAATCAATATATGTCAGGTCACTTCAGGCTCTGCCCCCTGCTTGTCCCTGTATAATCCTCCAATCTGTCTGGCCCATCCCCTGCTGTCACAGCTCCATAACCTCACTCTGCCCCATGTGTTCCACCCCAATCTAACACAGTAATTTTTTTTTTAACTTTTTCAAAAATTGTTACGCACACCAGTGCTAACAGGAGTATACCGGTGTATGAACAGAGAGGGAAGCGAAGCAAACGAACTCACAGACAGTATAACATAACATACACAGGAGGTGATGGAATAACTAATAAACACAAAGTGAACGGAGAAGCCCAAAGGCTCAGGAATTGGGTGTCTCCCTAGTGTCAGGAATGCTCAGATGGAATAGAGTGGACAATGAAGCAATGTGTAGTGATTTAACATGTGGAGCACCTGAAATGATGTTGCTAAGAGCAACAGAAAAAACCCCAAAGGGTTACCAACGGGTGTGGGAATAAACTCCTTGGTCAGAGATAGAAATATAGACACAAGGAGAGTATCCACAATCCTAACCCCCACTTGCAGGGCACAGGTTCAGCTTACTGCCACTAAACTGACACCTGGACGCCCTGCACAGTGAGGGAGGATTAAGCAAGCAGGTCTGAGAGTACAGCCGCAAACCTGCTGGGTTCACAGAATAGCAAAAGAACCCCAGCAAGTCAAACAACTGACTCCAGTCTTACTGCCAGGTCCGGATTGGCAGAATGAAGTACCGAATCCCAAGGCCTATTCGCAGTAAGCAACAAGTAAATACAAAGTCACACAGTACTAGCTAACTCTCTGGAACTGACTAACAAACAAAGATTCAGCAGCATTTGCCTAGCCTGAGAGGATGGTTTATATAGCAGGTGCAGTCCACGCCCCACTCAGACCTCACAGACTGTGAGCACAAAACCAGCGCCGGATTCCCTGCCGTGCACAGAGCCTGTAACCACTACACAGTAAAAACCCGGACCGGAGTATCAGCTGCGCTCAGGTTACTTCGCTAACACTTGCCTCCCGGTTCCCATGGCGACGTGGCAGCACAGAGCAGGAGATCCTAACAGTACCCCCCCTCTGATGAGGGGTCAAAGAACCCCTACCACCGGGTTTATCGGGGAACTGCGAGAAGAAAGAGCGTATCAGTCTGAGGGCATGAAGATCACAACTGCGCACCCACGACCGCTCCTCCGGGCCATACCCCTTCCAGTGCACCAAAAATGACAGCCGACCCCGAACCATCTTGGAGTCAAGAACCCTTTCAACCACAAACTCCCTCTGACCCCGTATCAGAAGAGGAGAAGGTCTTCCACTGGAAGAAGGATTACTAACCGCCAGTTTTAAAAGGGAACAATGAAATGTTTTATTGATACCCAATGAACGGGGCAGATCTAACTGAAATGCCACCGGATTGATAACCCTGGTGATCTTATAAGGGCCGATGAACCGGGGGCCAAACTTATGAGATGGCTGTCTCAACTTCAAATTCTTGGTGGACAACCAGACGAAGTCTCCTAATTTGAAGCTGCAGGGTCTTCTCCGCTTATCAAAAACCCTTTTGGTCACTAATGACACAGACACAAGGGCTTTCTTCACTTTCCTCCAAATACCCCTAAGGACCGAAACAACAGAGGAACCACCAGACGTGGAATCCAGGGGGTCAAAAGAATTGGCCTTAGGATGATGCCCATACACACAAAGGAAGGGAGAGATCCCTGTAGCAGAGTGAGCCGCGTTGTTATAGGCAAACTTCGCCATGGACAGATGAGCAACCCAGTCAGTATGACACTTGGAGACATAACACCTGAGGAACTGCTCCAAGGACTGGTTCAACCTCTCAGTCTGCCCATTAGACTGTGGATGGTAGCCTGACGAAAAGCTCACAGAAATCTGGAGATCAGAACAAAATGCCCTCCAGAATTTGGCCACAAACTGGGATCCACGGTCAGAGACCACATCAAGTGGCAACCCGTGGAGGCGCACAACATGCTGCATAAATAACTCAGACAGGCGTCTGGCTGATGGCAACCCAACCAGTGGAACGCAATGCGCCATCTTCGAAAACCTGTCAACGACAACCCAAATGGCTGTCATCCCCGAGGATTTGGGCAAGTCCACCACAAAATCCATGGAAATGTGGGTCCATGGCTTAGACGGAATAGAGAGTGGATGTAATGGGCCGACAGGAACCCCTCTAGGAGTTTTATTTCGGGCACAAAGTCACATGCCCGAACCCACTGATCCACATCCCTAGCCACCGAGGGCCACCACACCGCCCTAGACAGCAACTCCCGAGTTCTGGCAATACCCGGATGCCCTGCCGACCTCTTGGCATGGTATTCCAGGAACACTCGCTGTCTTAACCTAGGAGGCACAAACAAGAGACCTACCGGAAGGTCTGGAGGAGCCTGCTCCTGTGCTCTAAGGACTAATGATAAGAGGTCCTGGGTAATGCCCACTTTAATACATGATGGGGACACAATGGGCAATGGCTCCTCGGTGGTCTCTTGAACTGGAGCAAAACTCTGCGAGAGCGCATCAACCTTGATGTTTTTTGACCCAGGGCGATATGTTATCAAAAAATTAAAGCGAGCAAAAAACAAAGCCCATCGTGCCTGCCTGGCATTGAGCCGCTTCGCTGACTCTAAATATGCCAGATTCTTATGGTCGGTGAGAATTGAGACCACAAACTTAGCCCCCTCAAGCCAGTGTCTCCACTCCCCGAGTGCATCCTTTATAGCCAACAATTCCCGGTTACCCACATCATAATTCATCTCGGCAGACGAAAATTTACGTTAAAAGTAAGCACAGGGATGAAGGCGATTATCAGACACCCCCATCTGAGAGAGCACTGCCCCAATACCTATCTCAGAGGCATCCACTTCTACCACAAAAGGACGCTCTGGATCTGGGTGTCGCAGCACCTTGGCCGAGACAAATGCCCTTTTGAGACGGGCAAAGGCCGCTTTAGCCTCACAAGACCAGTAAGCAACATCCGCCCCTTTCTTAGTGAGTGCCACCAAGGGGGCCACTATAGACGAAAATCCAGCGATAAACCGTCTATAAAAATTTGCAAAACCCAGAAAACGCTGAAGCGCCTTCAAACTAGTGGGCTGCACCCAATCCAGGACTGCCTGTACCTTAGAACCCTTCATTTGGAAACCTTCTGAGGAGATAATATACCCTAGAAATGCGATTTGCTGGACTTTAAACTCGCACTTCTCCAGCTTCGCCCCAAGCTGGTGGTCTCTGAGTTTCTGGAGGACTAAGCGTACATGCTTCCGATGTTCCTCCAGGGAATGAGAGAAGATTAGGATGTCATCTAGATAAACAACTAAGAATCTATCCAAATATTCCCTGAGCACATCGTTCATGAATTCCTGGAAGACTGCCAGGGCATTAGAGAGCCCAAAAGGCATCACCAAATATTCATAATGCCCTGAGTGGGTATTAAAGGCAGTCTTCCATTCATCCCCCTCTCTTATTCGGATCAGATTATAAGCACCGCGTAGGTCAATCTTAGAAAAAATGGTGGCAGTACGAAGCTGGTCAAACAAAACCGAAATGAGAGGCAGTGGGTACGAGTTTTTAATCGTGATACGGTTCAATTCCCTGAAGTCGATGCAGGGTCGCAACGAACCGTCCTTTTTACCCACGAAAAAGAACCCCGACCCAACTGGGGACTGTGAGGGTCTGATAAATCCCTTAGCCAAGTTCTCCTGAATGTACTCTGCCATAGCCTGAGTCTCAGGACGTGACAGGGAGTACAACCTGCTCTTGGGAAGCTTAGCATCCGGCAACAAATCAATGGCACAGTCATAGGGGCAATGGGGAGGTAGTACCTCCGCATCTTTTTTGGAGAACACATCCGCAAAACCTGCATAACATTCTGGCAATCCTGGCAAACTTAGCTGCGAGAGCCTGACTGGAAGGCTCAAGCAACTCCTGAAACAATCACTACCCCAACTAAGAATCTCCCCAGAGACCCAGTCAAATTGAGGGTTATGGGCCCTTAACCAGGGTAACCCCAGAACCAATGGGGCAAAAGAACAGACAGTCACATAAAAAGACAATTTTTCAGAGTGTGTGGCTCCAATAAACAAAGGAATTTGGCTGGTGCAGGAGGTAATTTTACCCTGGGACAATGGTTCCCCGTTTAACCCACAGATTTCAATCTCTGATGCCAAAGGTACTGAGGGAACAGAGTGTTCCAGGGCGAATTGACGGTCCATGAAAACCCCATCGGCCCCACTGTCAACAAAAGCCTCAGTCTTGACAGTTTGACCGAGGATCTCCAAAGTCACCGGAATGAGAAAAGTCTTTTTAGGAAATTCTGACTTCTGGCCTGACAGGATATTTCCCATCACCCTCAGGCCCTGAAGTTTTCCGGTTTTTCTGGGCATGATACTACAACATGACCTTTATTCCCACAGTACAAACACAAACCCTGCTGTCTCCTCCGCCTCTTTTCACGCGAGGAGAGGCGGGTAGCCCCAATCTGCATAGGCTCCTCCGAATATTCCTCAGAGTCTGAGGTTCCCTTGGGAAAAAAGGAAACTGCGGTCTCCCTTTCAAGCCTACGCTCTCTCAGCCATCTATCCACCCGGATAGATAACTGCATGAGCTGATCTAAGCTATCAGGCGAGGGATATTGTACCAGTTGGTCCTTTATCTGGTCAGAAAGGCCTCTTCGGTACTGGTTTCTCAGGGCTGGGTCATTCCACTGAGTATCATGAGCCAACCTCCGAAAGTCCGTACTATAAACCTCAGCTGGCCGTCGCTCTTGCTTAAGAACTGTAATCTGAGCTTCGGCTGAAGCCATCTTGTCAGGGTCATCATACAAAATGCCCAGTGCCGTAAAAAAAGCATCAACACTTTTAAGCGACGGACAGTCAGGCTGTAACCCATATGCCCAGACCTGTGGGTCTCCTTGTAGCAAGGAAATCACCATGCCCACCCGCTGAATCTCCGACCCAGAAGACTGAGGCCTAAGCCTGAAATATAGCTTACAGCTCTCCTTGAAACCAAAGAACTGCGAGCGATCTCCAGAAAAACGATCCGGGAGATTTACTTTCGGCTCCTTAACCCCTGAACTTGCCGCTGCTGCTGCGGGAGCTCCGCTAGCGGCCTGCGGGGTGTTTATTTTAATGGACATCTCATTAAATTGTCGAGTCAGGACCTGCACCTGATCGACCACCTGTTGCAAAGTATTTTGAGGGGTATGCTCCATATTCCCACAAAATTTCAACAGGAGTAGGGCTGCTGAATATGTTACGCACACCAGTGCTAACAGGAGTATACCGGTGTATGAACAGAGAGGGAAGCGAAGCAAACGAACTCACAGACAGTATAACATAACATACACAGGAGGTGATGGAATAACTAATAAACACAAAGTGAACGGAGAAGCCCAAAGGCTCAGGAATTGGGTGTCTCCCTAGTGTCAGGAATGCTCAGATGGAATAGAGCGGACAATGAAGCGATGTGTAGTGATTTAACATGTGGAGCACCTGAAATGATGTTGCTAAGAGCAACAGAAAAAACCCCAAAGGGTTACCAACGGGTGTGGGAATAAACTCCTTGGTCAGAGATAGAAATATAGACACAAGGAGAGTATCCACAATCCTAACCCCCACTTGCAGGGCACAGGTTCAGCTTACTGCCACTAAACTGACACCTGGACGCCCTGCACAGTGAGGGAGGATTAAGCAAGCAGGTCTGAGAGTACAGCCGCAAACCTGCTGGGTTCACAGAATAGCAAAAGAACCCCAGCAAGTCAAACAAATGACTCCAGTCTTACTGCTAGGTCCGGATTGGCAGAATGAAGTACCGAATCCCAAGGCCTATTCGCACTAAGCAACAAGTAAATACAAAGTTACACAGTACTAGCTAACTCTTTGGAACTGACTAACAAACAAAGATTCAGCAGCATTTGCCTAGCCTGAGAGGATGGTTTATATAGCAGGTGCTGTCCACGCCCCACTCAGACCTCACAGACTGTGAGCACAAAACCAGCGCCGGATTCCCTGCCGTGCACAGAGCCTGTAACCACTACACAGTAAAAACCCGGACCGGAGTATCAGCTGCGCTCAGGTTACTTCGCTAACACTTGCCTCCCGGTTGCCATGGCGACGTGGCAGCACAGAGCAGGAGATCCTAACAAAAATGTCCCCAAAATTTTATATTTTTTATTATCATGGATTTTGTATTTAAATAATTGCTATTTAAACTTAATTTTACATTTTCATAAAAAAAAATCTTATACTGAATGAGATTTAAACAGCTCTTATTTCCATAAATTGAAAAATGAGAATTTTGAGGACATTTTTTGGAAATATATGCCAGTTAAGTGGTTGAGTAACTGGGCTGTAGTTGTGGTCATGGCTGGATTATGGGAGAGGCAACAGGAGCGGCCGTCCCAGTGGCCCCACACATTGCATACTTCCCAGCTGTCCACCCGTGGGCTGCAGTGTCCCCCGGCGGGGGGTAAGGTTGGGAAGAGTGCTCTAACACTATTACTTTGCATTGCAAAGCAGCAGAGAATGGCTGCTATCCACAGACCCTGTGTCGGCTCCAAGAGATGCTGAGGCTGTCCAAGCCCCTAGCATGACAAAAACAGGGGTGTAGATCTACATTGCGCTGGAGGCTACGTTTTGTAGACCTGGATCAAACCTCCCATAGCAGTGATAATAGATAAATACAGGTTGAGTATCCCATATCCAAATATTCCGAAATACGGACTTTTTTGAGTGAGAGTGAGATAGTGAAACCTTTGTTTTTTGATGGCTCAATGTATACAAACTTTGTTTAATACACAGTTATTAAAATATTGTATTAAATGACCTTCAGGCTGTGTGTATAAGGTGCATATGAACAGGGCCGTTTCTAGCCAATTTGGCTCCCAGTGCGAGATTTCAAAATGCACCCCCCCCATTGCTATAAAAAAAAATTGCGTCCCCCCCACATAGGTATAAAAAGAAAAAACATGCACGCGTCGAAGGCGCGCGCGCTCCCGACAAGGGTGTGTGGCCTGATTAAAATGGGTGTGGTCTCATTAAAGTGGGTGTTGCCTCGTCTGATATCATCACGCCCACCACAGGGGGGGGGAAATAAAAATAAAAAAAGTCCCCATTTTACACAGCGCGGCAGGCAGGTGTCCCCATTTTACAAAGTGCGGCAGGCGTCCCCATTTTACAAAGCGCGGCAGGCAGGTGTCCCCATTTTACAAAGCGCGGCAGGCAGGTATCCCCATTTTACACAGCACAGCAGGCAGGTGTCCCCATTTTACACAGCACGGCAGGCAGGTGTCCCCATTTTACACAGCACGGTAGGCAGGTGTCCCCATTTTACAAAGTGCGGCAGGCAGGTGTCCCCATTTTACAAAGTGCGGCAGGCAGGTGTCCCCATTTTACAAGGTGCGGCAGGCAGGTATCCCCATTTTACACCGCACGGCAGGCAGGTATCCCCATTTTACACAGCACGGCAGGCAGGTGTCCCCATTTTACACAGCACGGCAGGCAGGTGTCCCCATTTTACAAAGTGCGGCAGGCAGGTGTCCCCATTTTACAAAATGCGGTAGGCAAGTGTCCCCATTTTACACAGTGCGGCAGCCATTTTACAAAGTGCGGCAGGCAGGTGTCCCCATTTTACAAAGTGCGGCAGGCAGGTATCCCCATTTTACACAGCACGGCAGGCAGGTGTCCCCATTTTACACAGTGCGGCAGGCAGGTGTCCCCATTTTACACAGTGTGGCAGGCAGGTGTCCCCATTTTACAAAGTGCGGCAGGCAGGTATCCCCATTTTACACAGCGCGGCAGGCAGGTATCCCCATTTTACAAAGTGCGGCAGGCAGGTGTCCCCATTTTACACAGTGTGGCAGGCAGGTGTCCCCATTTTACAAAGTGTGTCAGGTAGGTGTCCCCATTTTACACAGCACGGTAGGTAGGTGTCCCCATTTTACAAAGTGCGGCAGGCAGGTGTCCCCATTTTACAAAGTGCGGCAGGCAGGTGTCCCCATTTTACAAAGTGCGGCAGGCAGGTATCCCCATTTTACACAGCACGGCAGGCAGGTATCCCCATTTTACACAGCACGGCAGGCAGGTGTCCCCATTTTACACAGCACGGCAGGCAGGTGTCCCCATTTTACAAAGTGCGGCAGGCAGGTGTCCCCATTTTACAAAATGCGGTAGGCAGGTGTCCCCATTTTACACAGTGCGGCAGCCATTTTACAAAGTGCGGCAGGCAGGTGTCCCCATTTTACAAAGTGCGGCAGGCAGGTATCCCCATTTTACACAGCACGGCAGGCAGGTGTCCCCATTTTACACAGTGCGGCAGGCAGGTGTCCCCATTTTACACAGTGTGGCAGGCAGGTGTCCCCATTTTACAAAGTGCGGCAGGCAGGTATCCCCATTTTACACAGCACGGCAGGCAGGTGTCCCCATTTTACAAAGTGCGGCAGGCAGGTATCCCCATTTTACACAGCGCGGCAGGCAGGTATCCCCATTTTACAAAGTGCGGCAGGCAGGTGTCCCCATTTTACACAGTGCGGCAGGCAGGTGTCCCCATTTTACACAGTGCGGCAGGCAGCTGTGCCCATTTTACAAAGTGCGGCAGGCAGGTGTCCCCATTTTACACAGTGTGGCAGGCAGGTGTCCCCATTTTACACAGTGTGGCAGGCAGGTGTCCCCATTTTACAAAGTGCGGCAGGCAGGTGTCCCCATTTAACACAGTGCGGCAGGCGGGTGTCAAGTGGGGGGGGAGGAAGGGAGGGAGGGGGAGAGAGAGAGAGAGAGAGATACTACTTACATCTTCCCGCTCTTCGGGTCTGGCCGCCTCACGTCCCTCGCGCCGGCCGCCTCCTCCTTCCAGGCTTATCTCCTCTCCTCCCTCTTCTCGAGCACTCCTGCTCGGGGGGCGGAGTTTCACGGAATGACGCGTTTGCATCGTGACGTCACTACGCAAACGCGTCATTCCGCAAAACTCTCGCCCGCCCGAGCAGGAGCGCTCGGGAAGAGGAAGGAGAGGAGATAAGGACACACAAAGTGCCGCGGCGGGCGCCCCGTGCGGTTGCACGTCTCGCCCGCCGCTAGAAATGGCACTGCATATGAAACATAAATAAATTGTGTGAATGTGGATACACTTTGTTCAATGCACAAAGTTACAAAAATATTGGCTAAAATTACCTTACGGCTGTGTGTATAAGGTGTATATGTAACATAAATGCATTCTGTGCTTAGACTTGGGTCCCATCACCTTGATATCTCATTATGGTATGCAATTATTCCAAAATACGGAAAAATCCGATATCCAAAATACCTCTGGTCCCAAGCATTTTGGATAAGGGATACTCAACCTGTATAAAGAATCAGAAGCACACTAACCTCTTAGTTACACAGTCAGGTCAGTAATTCATGGATTAGTGTTGAAAGAAAGACAGGCAGAGCAATATGTTCAGATTGATAGCTGTGAATTCAGCCCAGTGGGAAAAAAATATATATTCTAATTAAAAACAACAATAGGATACATTTCCTGGAGCAATTACTGTACCACCATTACTTGTTCTTCAGGAAGGCAGTGTAGATCTCCTAAGACCAAGAAGGTAACAGCAGCATTTAATTGCATTGAATGCCCGGACTGTACTCGCATTGCGATTGCCCATCTCTGATCCCACACCCCGTTCTTCCAGTCTTGATGTAAGTGACTACAAGTCCACAATACACAAACATCTGTTTACAAACATACAGTATGCTTTCACATTGTTGGTGTGCACATGTAATAAAATATGCACATTGCACGTAAAAAAATGTGTATATATCCAGCTCTAAATGAGACCCACACTCTTCATAAACCCCTTCCGCACAATGTTTTTTTTACATGAATAGGCTTCTGAATAGCTCAATAAGATTAATTCATGTGGGAAATATATTACAGTTAATGTGTTTTCAATTATGGTTACATACTATTTACACTGGAATTATTAATTCTAAAAAAAAAAGTGGAGAATATAATAACTGCCCACAAAATTTTTAGTTATAAAAATTAAACTCAATGAGAAGAAGCCATATAACTGTCTTATAACTGAGTAAAGGACACCTATACACCTACTGAATATCTCTACTCAGAAGAACTAGAAAATATAAATGTGGGGTATCATAATTTAATTAAGATTTTATTTTATGTTGTGGTCAGAAATGACCACACGTTGTACATAATAAACAATGCAAATCTACAATATTTACCGAATAACCCCCACTGCCATTAGTACATCTGATCCCGGCCATAGGCACACACATGTACACTTACATACATACTGTCACATACAGTACATATGATATACAGTACAGTCACACATGCAGTATCATACCCCCCAACTATCCCGCTTTCAGCGGGACAGTCCCGCTATTCGGACCCTGTCCCGCTGTCCCACCCGCGGGCAGCAGTGTCCCGCGGGTGGGTGGGGGGGCAGTTGGGGGGAGGCTTTGATCACCCGCTGCTCTGCTCTGCAAAGCAGCCGGTGATCACTGAATACATGCTGTGCGCACGCGCACGGCATGTATTCAGAGCTAGGAGGGGAGCGGGGGCTGCCCAGCTGCTCGGGGAGCGCTGGGCACGCCCCCAAAAGGCAGAAAAACGGGACGTTTGGTGAGGCCACGCCCACTTGAGTGAGGTCACGCCCATTGTGGGCAAGGTCACGCCCCCTTTTCGGGCCGGCGCACTGCTTCGACGCACGAGAGTCCCGCTTTCTTACAGCCACAAGTTGGGAGGTATGCAGTATATACAAATAGTTACACACATGCACACATATACAGTATGCAGTCACATTCATACAGTTACACACTTACATAGTCACACACATGAATACAGTAGATACTTATACACACACAAACATACACACACACACATACACACACACATATAGTCACATACATAAATGCAGTCACAGACACACATACAGACTATATAGTGTTTACCCTCCTCACTTTACAGACAGGGTACACTCAATGCATGTACTTTAGAAGCTCCTTGTCCTCTCCCCCTCTCCTCCATGCTGCTGGGTTGCCTGGCACTGACTGAGTGCTGTGTAGCTCCACCCCCCTGCTTCCACTCCGCCCACTTCTCGAAGGTCAATGCCATGCAGTGCAGTCTTGTGCCACCCCTCCGCTCATGGAATCAAGGGGTTTGCGTGGAGCGCACAGTATGTGTATCTTGTTCAAGGGGGCTGCTGGTATCAGGAGAGTTGTCCAGACTCTAGTGCTAGTGTTATCGTACAGGTTTTGGATACCTGCGCTCACCCTCTATTTGGTGTTTGTATGTGATAAATAATGTGTCTCTATGATCTGTAAATACCTTTATAAGTCACAATGCTTAGTATAACAGATGGTACAATAATTCATATATAATTGATGATATTGTGATTACACATAAATGCCCTTATAGTAACATGCATATTGTGTGAACATCCGATGTATAGGGAAATTAAACACAAGATGAAATAAAATATGGCATTGCCGCTTGATGAATATCCTAAAAAAAAAAAAAAAAGTCTTGTGAGAAAAGGAGTGTCTTTGTTCCAGATATATAGGAGTCAGTCTTTATCTGAAGGGATTTCCTTTCCCCTCAGTGTGAGTCTAAACAGTGTGCCCAGAGGCGGTTCTTTTGTCAATAATTGATCGTAGGTGGAGGTCGTGTTCTGGGAGGCCGGCGTCCCGGCCTGCCAGGTGCAACTTACCCTCACGATGTGATGTTTAGTTCTCTTTGTTCACTCTGTGGTGAGTGATGATGTGGCCACTTGCGTTGTTTCCGCTGTATCCGTCCCCGGTGGTGTTCCTCAGCAGACAGGGCTGGAAGCCTTCCTGGCTCTGCTGCTAGGCTGCCGGGTCCCGCCGGAAGCCGCACTGAACAACCGGAAGTTGCGTTGCCGCAACGCTCAGCTTCTTCCTATGTCCTGTGCGGTCTCAACGGCCGCTCCACTCGCCGGCCGGCGAGGAGTCTTGTGGATGTAGTTTACGGTGATGTGCTGGCAAGCTTGAGGTGTCTGCATGGATCTGTTTCCAACCGGTTTCGGCCGCAACTGGCCTTCTTCTTCTTTTTAGGATATTCATCAAGCGGCAATGCCATATTTTATTTCATCTTGTGTTTAATTTCCCTATACATCGGATGTTCACACAATATGCATGTTACTATAAGGGCATTTATGTGTAATCACAATATCATCAATTATATATGAATTATTGTACCATCTGTTATACTAAGCATTGTGACTTATAAAGGTATTTACAGATCATAGAGACACATTATTTATCACATACAAACACCAAATAGAGGGTGAGCGCAGGTATCCAAAACCTGTACGATAACACCCCTCCGCTCACTTAGGGGGTCATTCCAAGTTGATCGCTCGCTATCAGTTTTTAGCAGCCGTGCAAATGCTATGCCGCCGCCCACTAGGAGTGTATTTTAGCTTAGCAGAAGTGCAAACAAATGGATCGCAGAGCGTCTACAAAGTTTTTTTGTGCAGTTTCTGAGTAGCTCAAAACCTACTTAGCGCTTGCGATCACTTCAGACTGTTCAGTTCCTGTTTTGACGTCACAAACACGCCCTGTGTTCGCCCAGCCATGCCTGCATTTTTTCTGGCACGCCTGCGTTTTTCCGAAAACCCCCTGAAAATGGTCAGTTGACACCCAGAAACGCTCACTTCATGTCAATCACTATGCGGCCAGCAGTGCGATTGAAAAGCTTCGCTAGACCCTGTGTGAAACTACATAGTTTGTTATAATAGTACGTGCGGAACTGCCGTTTTTTTGCCTCATCACTACACAGTGAATGAATGCAGCTAGCGATCAATTCGGAATGACCCCCAAAATCTGGATTGTACCTTGTGACTGTCTGTTACTGCCGGCGCTGGTGTCCAGCAGCACAGCACTGCACTAGTGATCAATCAGACTCAAAATAAACAACAGCTCCTGGAGATCCCAGTAACAAGGGATTCTGGGAGGTGTAGTTTATGTTGAGTCTGATTACAAGTGAGGTGCTGTGCAGACAGTCACTGACAGTACTACTGGATTCTACCCCCTGGCTGTGGATGGCACTGCCAGGCGGCGCCCCCTCCTTGCCTGGTGCCCCTGGCGAGTGCCATCCTGGCCAATGGGTAGATATACCCCTGCCTGGTGTACATCCTGCCCCCACTACCTTGCCCTGGACAAAACTCCAATTTTATTACACTTAAACAGGATAAAGACACTTTACTGCAATTACATTGATCAGCGTAGAGATAGACTGTGAGTGTCTCCACTGTTTAATCTCCACAGTTACTGATTGGGAGGAGTTTCATCAGTTTAGTGTTGAGATAGACTGTGACAACTGAAGGTCTCCGCTATTAATATTAATACTGCACAGCATTTATCAATCTACACCAATGGATGGTAACATTTTTAGGTTATTTATTCAAGTATAAGCGCAAAGAAAAAAACTTACCCACCTGTAGATATTTAAAGATATATGTGTATGATCTGTATCTTGCTCATGGCTTGTAGGACTTCTACAGAGCTGCCGACAAATTCTGTTTCTATCCTGGCACCTGAACCTTCTGCTCTTGTATTATTGCACCGTCTTATGAGCTTCCTTGTATCATTTCAACAAGTATCTGTTCTTTATTCTCGCTACTACATACACTTTTGATTTGTGTTCTGATTCAGCAAGTCAATCGTATATTTTTGATGCTGTTATTGCACACCTCTTTGCATTACCAGTTTGTGCTAACTTGCTATTTGACTCTATCACCTCGCTTCTGGTAATTCATTTTGGCTTGTGGAGGCTAATAGTCATTCTGAATGTCCACAATGTAACCAATTAGAAAACTGATATGAATAGGGAATGCACAGTACAAATTATGTTGCCATGCACAGAATACTAGAAGAAAGTGAACAAAATGTAACAGATGATAAAACAGTAATTGTGCTTAAAAATGATACATAAGGAGTTGTATATTTACCTACGTAAGCTTATAATGTAATGATTTCGCTTGATTAATGGAATACAAGTTTTGGAAATATGCAAACAGACAAATGACTAACAGCTATATATTATTTGCAAAATGTTAGTTGTTAAATTATAACTTTTCCTGCAATTGATTGTTCCTAAAAACATGCACTTCTAGTGTATTATCGTATGATTATAAGTACACATATGTATTAACATAATCCCCAAGTTTGTGAACATATGGAATTGGAAAACATACGTACAAAAATGGACACGGCAATGGAATGATGTGGGTGGGGCCATATCCCATCAGTGACATGACAGACACACACACACACACACACACACACACACACACACACACACACACACACACACACACACACACACACACACACACACACACTCCAAGGTTTGCCTAGCGCTTCCTAGCATATTCCTCGCTACTCAACACAACCATTCTTATGCACACTAGGGACAAAGGGCATAAAGGGGCCCATACATCTGCAATCACAATTTAATGTTAGACAATCCTGAGATTTTTCCCCAGATTTATTGTACTTACAATCCATCTGACTTGCCCATACAGTAGAGATATTTTTTTGTGATTTGCAGACCATTTTCAGTTAAACAGATCTGCCAATCTTGAAAGACTCATCAGTGTACTAGAAACGGTCTGCAGATCTGCTGATTGTTACCATACACTAGCAATCTACAGTCCCAATTGATTTGTGAAATTAAACATGTTAAAAAACCTGATTTCACAACCCCATAAATTTGTGTCTGAAATCTGCGATCTGTAAACCTCCATACATTGCAGATTTATTGACACAATCATCTGCAAATTGGCAAATTGCCCCAATCGACTGCTGATGTGTGGGGGCCTTTAAGTCACGTTTGTACACACATGCCTACACAGATGCGATTTTCCAAGCTACAGACTTGCTAATCATCGCAAGTAACAAATGCCGCCCAGAAAAGAAAAAAGACGCCCACCGGAGCCATCGCGAACGCCTCAGCAGCTGCGTACATATACGCAGTGTTGATGTCATAATGAAGAACATCGACTCCCTGAGTGAAACTTACCATGGCAGCTGCGACGTTGGCATGATCACAGCTCAAGGCGGATACATGCCACAAACATGGCCATGACCTGCATTTTTGCTGCCAATCTAAGTTACTCCCCTGAAAAGGTCCCTTCCTGTCTATCAATGCGTTACAAATCTCACTGCATGCGGCATGGCAAAGGTACCTTTAGTACGTGCACAGTACAATCGCGGCAGTCTGGTGATAATCATTGGAGTGACCATCGGCATTGTGTAAAAACATGGTTTAGGCCAAAATAATGCAGTTGGCAGGAAATTGTCCCCAAATCAGGACTGTACTGCCTACACCAAATGTGTCAGATATTTATATTACTGTGGGGAAGATGTATGAAATCTTTGAGAGAAATCAACTGGAGAAGTTGCCCACTATAACTGATCAACTTCTGTAGATTTTTTGTAACTAAATAAAATATAACTGGAAGCTGATTAGTTACTATGGACAACTTCTCCACTTTATCTCTCTCTAAGGTTTGATACATCTCTCCCTATAAATTACTTTGTAACTTACACAGGAGTGGATGTACTAAGCCTTGAAAAATGATAAGGTGGAGAGAGATAAACTACCAATCAACCAGCTCCTAACATTTTTCAAACACAGCCTGTAACATGACAGTTAGGAGCTGATTGGCTGGTACTGTGGGGTTTATTTATTGTGTGGCCATGCCCCTTCCATGTGAGACCACCCCCTCCGCACGCTGTCTCTTTTTTAAAATATGGAAGAGCGCAAATGTATAGTTTGCAGGGGGGCTCCAAACACCCTAGCACCGGCCCTGCTCAGGACTGCTGAATTTGAAATCTTTGTAGGGTGACAGTAACACCATTCTGTATCTCTAAACTGAAGAGTCAATGCTAGTGTTTTCTAATTTTGTATCTACAGAATATATGTAGAGAAGATCATAGGTTACCATTAAATGTAGCAGCAGTGGCGGATCCAGCGGGGGGGGCGATGGGTGCATTCGCCCCCGGTAACATACTCAAAACCAACTGTTGTTACTGCTGCCGGGCCGGCAGGAGTGAGCTCCCCTGCCTCCAGTGATTGTCCTGGTATAATCGCCGTCCCCCACTCTGTGCTGCACGGACACTTCGCACTCACATTCTCCCAGCCAGTGGCTGCGCTGACTAGTTCCACCCAACACCAGCGGAAGTCAGTCTCCTCTCCCTGGGCTAATGGTGGCAGAAAACAGGCTGTGGGAGAAGCTGAGCACGGAGAAGGCACCTGCCGAGGATGTCCCTGCAGGATGTGCTGCAGGAGCCGGAGGGCGATGCCCCGGAGAGTGAGCCCAGCGCTGTGCGGGCGGGAAGCGACACAGAGAAGTGGGATATCTATATCCCATGCCAAGATCTATCGCCTACTACTACTCTTTATCCTGATGGGAACGTGTATATGGTGTGTAACATAAATATACTAGTAGGTGATTACAGTCACTGAGATGTCTATAGGCTCCTGGCATGGCTCTCCCCATTATATATACAGTAATGCAACAAATGGGCAGCATAGATGGTGTAATGGTTAGCATAACTGCCTCACAGCACTAAGGTCATGGGTTTGATTACCATGATGACCCCAACTGTGTGGAGTATCTATATTCTCCCAGTGCTTACGTGAGTTTCCACCTGGGCAGCCCAAGCTTTGACGTGAGGTCACTGCATGAAAGTGGGGGGAGCCAGGACTAAAAGTGGAATGAGTCATTATTTATTCTTTAACCGCCCCCCCAAAAAGAACAGTCTAGATCCGCCCATGTGTGGCAAAGAAATTCTTTGTTCCCTTATTAGTCTCTTCTAGCCAACTATTAATCCAGATAACATAGTGTAAAAGTGGGCAGAAACACATTGTGACCAATGAGTAATTAGCCTAGATTTGTCTGATGCAAGCAAGAGAGCAAAACAGGCCTGGAATAGCCAAATAAGTATAGCCACGCCCCCTGCATGGGAGGTTGAAATGCACAACTGTCCTAATTGGCCATGTCCCCTTGAGGGTACTGGGACACAGAACTTTTTATTTGTGCACTGGTGGAGAACAAATTATACTACAGTATTTTGAAATGTACATTCATTTTCAATGTATATTTGTCTATGTTTTGGAGCACCATGCACCACAAGATACACAGTAAACTCATGTCTATAGACCCATTGTTCCCCCTATTTGTTGTCCCAGTAGCACATGGTAATAAAATGATTATTGAGGTTGATGCCAAAAGGCAAATTAAGCTGAATAACTGCTTTACCATCACATTGTAGTCAGCATATTAATTTCTATCACCTTAGCTGGTGCCTGCACCACACAGCTAAATATACAGCAGGCAGACATCAAACTAGAGGATCACAGAGGAGGAAAGATTTTTATTTTTTTTGTATTTGACTGGAACTAGTCCTTATGTATAAATTGCATGGTGAAAGTATTCCTGGGTTTGAACTTGAAACAAAAATTGTGTTTTCTGTTTTTTTATAAATTGCAACTAAAATAACATAAACTATTTTCTATCTGGATGAGCTTCATCAAATGAGCACATTTTTTCCATCCATCCTATACAGTACATAATGATTTCATCCTCTAGAAGTAAGCGTCTACTATTGTATTTAAACAAACATGGGTATTACGCCACATTTTGCCAGAGCAGCCATCAAAGGAAACCTGACACTGTGGATTAGTTTGTTTTCCTGTAGTAATTATTTGGTCTGCAGTGATTCATTTAAAGCTTCCAAAAAGAAGAGGCCCTAGGAAGTGTTGTCTGGAAAGAGAATTAGAGCGTATGGCAAACATGAATTTTTTTATTTATTTCAGAAGTGAAGGTCAAGAAGTGAAAACTTATATCATATAATATATGGGCAACTTTCAACTTCTTGGTGGCCTAAAGGAGGAAATAGACAATTCAAAACTTAAGACCCACTTCTCCAGTGGAAAATATATGGTTCTTAAAGAAACTGGCAAGACTTGACATAGGAAGTTCCAGACCTGTTGAAGCAATAGAAACGTATGTGACATATTTATGTTGCTAAACAGATATCTCTCATTTCATAACGGAAAGCAGAATGTGTAGAGGCTTTCAGCCTAAGGAAGTCCAGAGCTTCTGAATGAAAGTAAAATGGCAAAAAAGATGACAGCACATAATTTCAGTAAAAATACATTTTCAGATCATAACTCAGTGTTTTATCCATCTGGTCTAGATCATATATGAAATTATGTATTCTGTGTTGGTTAAACTAACAAATCAATGCTGAAAGTTGTAGGGTACAATGATCTTAGTTTTAGGCTCTCTCCAAAGAATATGATCAATTTAATTGCTCTTAAGGCATCAATGGTTTCTTTCAGCTTTTTAATTATTTAAGTTACCTGGGTATTTGAAGTCATTATTTAAAGTGTACCTGTTGGTTTTATGAAATGAAGTCAACTATTATGGGGGTAGAAATATTTTTCAGGGTAAAGTAGTTCCTCTGTGACGCATCCAATGGTAGAATGCATGTAGGGTAGGGGAAGGATTGCGAAATGATGTATATTGTAACATTCTGTTCTGGTGGCCATGGAATGTTTGAAAATGATGGTACTCAGGTCAATCATTTCTCCATGAATATGTTATTGTGTATCCTTGTAGGAAATAACTTGTTCTTCTCCCATTCATTTAAACCTATAAGGGGGAGTGGGTGGGTGGTTATGAATAGGAATAAACAGGATTGATATAATTTATCTACTAGCTTAAAGGAGTGACAGTAAATGGGAGAGTCAGGCAAGTGATAAAGAACCAAATACATACAAAATATGGTGGTATTATGTCTGTTATTGAGGTCTCTAATTGAGGTAAAGAAAGGGATTACTTTTGTGATTACTTCATCTATATACATACAGTATAAATACGAAAGCCCTCACTCACTCACTCACTCACTCACTCACTCACTCACTGACCCATCACGTATTCACTTACTTCCTGATATGTTAGGAAGATGAAATCTAACATAGGTATTCTTCAGGTGGGAAATAGGAAAACTACATAATCAGAATTTTAATAAACCTCCCCTAAGGGGACGAAAAGGGGGTTGACATAATGATATCATCACTGATGCGTGGTTTGCGTTGCGTGAATGTAACGCCCAAACGGACAATCGGAACAAAATTTGGATTGTACCTCCAGTGTGTAGAATTTAAGAAACTACAAAAAATGTCCTGTCACTTTTTACCATATCTGCTGCGGGCGCTCCTTGGGTCATGTCAAGAAGCATGGATTAATATTTACCTACATTAAGACGTCTCATATTTACATCTCTATAGATTTACCAGATTTTTGACACTCATTTATATTTACAACCGTGAAAATCAGACACTCCCGTTGCGAAGAACGGGTAGAACAGCTAGTGTATAATACTTATGAGTAAAAGTTAAAAAACTGAGTAGAGTAATTCCATATATGAGTTCCACATATGAGTTCATGGTAACATATTTTTTATGGTAATGTATACTATGAATGATGTCCAGAAAGTTCTAAAAACTTCTGGGGGTTTGGGCCAGTCAAGAGCCTCACTTGGCACAAGACAGCAGTTGAAAAGAAAAGGATTACTGATAGGTGAATAAAAGGGGGAAGGCCTAGAAGTTAATTATCTACTAGATACAAGTGAAGGTCCTGTGTGGTGGCTGAGACCACAGCTACTGCATCGCTGAAAGAGGAGGAGAGAGCTGCCGGCATTATGTCTGGGGAACCAAACACAGATCAGAGGGTCCCTTCATGGGTGCTGAACATTTCTATATGGAGAGAGTGTCCTTATCTGTCAGCATTATGGGGATAATTCAGACCTGATCGCTGCTGTGCGATTTTGCACAACAGGCGATTAGAGCTGAACTGCGCATGCATATGCACCGCAATGCGCCGGCGCTTCGCAAAACAGCACCGGGCATCTGTGCCTAGCGATGAGATGGTGCAAAAAAAACTATTGCACGGGTGATCGCAAGGTGACTGACAGAAAGTGGCCGTTTGTGGGTATCAACTGACAGTTTTGCAGGAGTGTCCGGAAAAACAAAGGCGGGCTCAGGCATTTGGAGGAAGGGTGTCTGACGTCAGCTCCGGCCCCAATCACCAGGAATACATCGCAGCGGCTGAGTAAGTCCTAGGCTGCGCAGAGACTGCACAAACTGATGTTTGTGCAGTTCTGCTAAAGAAGCGAATGCACACTTGCACAGGCTTTACCCCTCCCCCTGTAGGCGGCGACTATCTGATCGCAGGGCTGCAAAAAATGCACCCTAGCGATCACGTCAGAATTCCCCCTATCAGGTAAGGAGGAACCAGGGAAGCTGCTGGCACTGTTCTGTCTTGACAGTACTGAAGTTAGGAGCACATTGAGATACTGTTCTCCTATATAGCTTCCGGTCACTACCCTCTGGTCAGCGGCTAATTCAGCCAGTTACAGTGACAACATAGATGGCGGTACCGTATCTCATGGCAAGGTAATCATTTTCCCTTACATTCACCCTTACAGTCGGCAGAGTATTCATTAGTTTGGGATAAGAAGACAGGATTACCATATAAACAATTATTGCCTCTGGCCTTTACGAAAAGAGCAGTGGCAAGAGCTAGGGTAGAGGGACATATGTGTACTTGGTGATGACATTAAAGTCATGCACTGGGCAATAATCTACTGTTTTCTCTTGTCAGAAGCAGTGACTGGCAGTCAACTGAGGTTGATGCCAAACTGTGCTATATTACAAGCAAAGGCTTCTTTGCTGCCTGCTAGATCATGCCAACTGGTGAAACTTTAGAAAATAAAATATTAAATACAAAAAAATAAAAAAACCACACACAATAGTCACACTTAGGGAGGTATCCAATTAGCCGCTATAATGCGATCGCGGGTAAAGTTATCATACCTATCTCTCGATAAACTACTTATCGCAGTCTGCATGCTCCCATTTTTCGCACTTATCCTATTCCAAAATGGCGGTGCAGGATTTGCGCGATTATTCTAGCTGTCAAAACCAGAGATAAGTATAGGAGAAAATGGGGAAATCTGCCTGCACCCCCAAAAAAGCCAAACTAATATAGGAAAACATTATAGAAGTCTATTAGTGGCCATAGTAAAAGTATTTCTGGTACTTAAATTGGGTCAAATGGCTGTTATATGCATTTTTTAATGTGAAAAATTATAAAAAGCTATTTTTTTCAGCAAAATAAGTGCTCTCATTAAATTTGGGGTTCATAAAAATGGGTATAAGTATATATTTGGGGGTCATTTTAATGGACTTTAAAAAAAGTGGAAATGGAACGATTACTCTCACCTGCATATCTAAAACACTTGTCCGCTAATAAAGCACTCCAATATACCTGTCCCATACCTTGTACCCCAATTTCCAACACTTTGCATGTTTTGACCCCCAATTTTTTTTGTCATTATTGGACAATTAAAAATAATGAAAAACCTAGTTAGTTATTCTGGGGTGTGTCCCACTGGGTTATGAACCAAATCCCCATATTTTTACCTTAAAATAGGGATTTTGCACTACTTGTTACCTGCTCAGAAATGGTGAAATGAAACTTTGCGATGCGACCTGAATAGCCCCATATGTCTCTTAACTGTGTGTTATTGTGCATGACTCATGTGTCTATATAACATTACATGTCTGAGCAAATATTATTCACCAAAATTAAAGGTCAGACCGTCTAGACTCCATATTCAAGACTTGTTTACATGCCTCTATAAAACTAACTGCATGTGCACATGTTTATCACTTTGTTATTGAAGTGCCACAATGCTGTATGGATACCTTATCGTATTAACTGCTGCTTGTCTTTTATCATGTGTATCCTGTTATATTCAAAGAAAGCTACACTGGTTTGGAATCAACATGTGAAGTAACTGCCTTGCTCACATCCAATACGCACCAACCAACTTGTAGGTATCTGCCAATAAACTTTACAGAGTCAATACTAGTATAATAAAACTACAGTACTGCTGATGCTTTAAAATTAAGCACTCTCACAGTAATCATGTAATTTACCCTTTTGGGTAATATCACTGTAATTTATATACACTATTACTTCCCTAAATATAGTACTTCACCTCAATAATTACCAAACACCCCCTTATTTGGTTCTAGGATTGTTTTCCTGTTTACTTACCAATCAGAGGAGAGGTCCCTGTCTATTATATTCTGTATAGTTAGGGTTGATAATAATATCCCTTTAATGTGGACACATTTGAATTACATAAATTCCGTGGCTGGCTAAATTCAAGAATGCATTTCACCTGACTTTAATCAGCCACAGAACCTGTGTAAATCAAAGGTGTCCCAGATTAAATGGATATTACTGTCAACCCTACAGTATGTATAGGCTACATCAATATTATTTATTTTGTGTATTTTTATTGATTTATTGAACTTACACGTTTCTATTAAAGGTTCGTAGTTTTATATAATATTTTAATTGAGTTTGTAAAAGTTAAATTTTATCATAGATTTTTTTTATAAAGAGTGCCTCATATAGAGTCTGCTTCTTTTTGTCATTTGATTGTACAATTACCATAACCACTGTTGTTGTTTTTGCCTTTTAATGTGATTTTTTTGCAATTAGATTGTTGATTATCTGCAATTATATTACACATATTACTGATCTTGGTGAGGATGTAAGGTAATCACAAAATTGTAAATATACTGGTTATTAATTTTTGCTTTATTTTTTCCATAAATGTTAAATAATTTAATCTTGGCCATAAAAAAACATTTTATCATTATTTTGTATAATTTAAAAATGCTTATCTAGTTATCAGATTGCAAGTTTACACTATTACGAAATAATATACTGTACATTAAAAGTATAATTCTAACATACATGTCACCCTTGATAAAACATTGTCATGATTCTTTAGATGTGAAAGCAAATTTTAAACAATGTTTCATAATGGAAAAACATATAAAAATAATCAGGACGTGCTGATGGCATTAGGTCAGGGAATTACAGAATTGCATAAATTTATTTTTACATAAGCCTCTGAGTTTTTACAGAGCTAGCAAATGTTATATAGTCTGTAACAACAATACTATGATATAACCAGGTTGTTTCCTATCTGTGAAACACAAATATGCTGATTATTAATAATCAGTCTCAATAATATTACACTATGTAAAAATTAGTGCATGATATATTTTGTTTAAACAAACTAAAAATGAAAAAAAAAAAATGATCCTGAATTAACAGTTAAACAGTTTACATAAATATTAGAATAATATTATGATAGCATTGCTTGAGTTTATAACAGAGAGCACAGTTTATTGCAGTGAACAATGTACCATGGGTTAGAGTTAAGTCAGGGGCGTAACTAGAACTTTGTGGGCCCTCTAGCAAACTTTTTAAAGGGCCCCCGACTCAAGTCTTGAGAGAGTGGCGGAAGGTACATAGACACAGAGAGTAACTGAAGGGACACAGAGAATGAAAGTAGGGACACAGAGACAGAGAGAGCTCCAGGAAAGACATAGGGGCAGAGAAAGGCAGCAAGGACAGATAGAGAAGCAGCAGGGATGTAGGGATAAAGAGAGGCATCAGGTATGTAGGAAGAGATAAAGGTAACAGGGACGTAGTGACAGGGAGTTAGCATCAGGGACGTAGGCAGGGCCGGCTCCAGGCATGTTCCAATAGAGCGGCCGCGCAGGGCGCCACCCTTAATGGGCGCCGCACGCTGGCACCGCCATATTGGAGCCTGGTCCTGTGTCTGTGTGTTTCTCCGTCCCCGGCCCGCCTCTGAGTCCCACTCCCAGCCAGCAGTCAGTGTGCTGTGGGCGGGACTATGTAAAACGACTCAGTGCGCGCGCGCTGTGCGGCGTCAGACCTTGGCGCCGCACAGCGCGCATAGTGCGCACTGAGTTACCAGTGCTTGTAGTGCGCCCACCCGCTGGAGACTAAGGGGAAGAAGAGGCGCACGCTGCGCTCTCCTCCCCGTCCTCACTCACAGCAGGAGCAGCTGCCGCCGCCGCCACTTCCACCTCCCCGCCCAAGAGAACCATCGGCAGCAGCAGCTCGGTGAGCATCACTTGGGGGGGGGGGAGGAGACACTGTGGGGGATGTGTATCTTGCACTGGGGGTCATATCTGGCACTAGGGGTAGGTGTATCTGGGACAGGTGGGCATATCTGGCACTGTGGGGCAGGTGTATCTGGCACTGGGGGGCATATCTGGCACTGTGGGGCAGGTGTATCTGGCACTGTGGGGCAGGTGTATCTGGCACTGGGGGCATATCTGGAACTGGGGGGCATATCTGGCACTGGGCATATCTGGCACTGTGTGGCAGGTGTATCTGGCACTGTGGGGCATACCTGGCACTGTGGGGCAGGTGTATCTGGCACTGGTGGGCATACCTGGCACTGTGGGGCAGGTGTATGTGGCACTGGGGGGCATACCTGGCACTGGGGGGCAGGTGTATCTGGCACAGTGGGCATATCTGGCACTGTGGGGCAGGTGTACCTGGCACTGGAGGGCATACCTAGCACTGGGGGGCATACCAGGCACTGTGGGGCAGGTGTATCTGGCACTGTGGGGCATATCTGGCACTGGGGCAGGTGTATCTGGCACTGGGGGCATATCTGGCACTGTTGGGGCATGTGTATCTGGGACTGGGGGCATATCTGGCACTGTGGGGCATGTGTATCTGGCACTGGGCATATCTGGCACTGTTGAGGCATGTGTATCTGGGACTGGGGGCATATCTGGCACTGTGGGGCATGTGTATCTGGCCCTGGGCATATCTGGCACTGTGGGGCATGTGTATCTGGGACTGGGGGCATATCTGGCACTGTGGGGCATGTGTATCTGGGACTGTGGGCATATCTGGCACTGTGGGGCATGTGTATCTGGGACTGGGGGCATATCTGGCACTGTGGGGCATGTGTATCTGGGACTGTGGGCATATCTGGCACTGTGGGGCATGTGCATCTGGGACTGGGGGCATATCTATCACTGTGGGGCATGTGTATCTGTCACTGGGGTCATATCTGGCACTGTGGGGCATGTGTACCGGGCCTGCTACGGGGCATATCATGTGTAGCTGGCACTGCTGCGGGGCATATCAGGTGTAGCTGTCACTGCTGGGGGGCATGTCAGGTGTAGCTGGCACTGCTGCGGGGCATATCAGGTGTAGCTGTCACTGCTGGGGGGCATGTCAGGTGTAGCTGGCACTGCTGCGGGGCATATCAGGTGTAGCTGGCACTGCTGCGGGGCATATCAGGTGTAGCTGGCACTGCTGCGGGGCATATCATGTGTAGCTGGCACTGCTGCGGGGCATATCAGGTTTAGCTGGCACTGCTGCGGGGCATATCAGGTGTAGCTGGCACTGCTGCGGGGCATATCAGGTGTAGCTGGCACTGCTGCGGGGAATATCAGGTGTACCTGGCACTGCTGCGGGGCATAGCAGGTGTACCTGGCACTGCTGTGGGGCATATCATGTGTAGCTGGCACTGCTGGGGGGCTTGTCATGTCTATCTGGCACTGCACTACTGTAGACATTGTGTATCTGGCATTATACTGGAGACATTGGGCATACCTCCCAACTGTCCCGATTTCAGCGGGACAGTCCCGTTTTTCACGGTCTGTCCCGCTGTCCCACCCGCGGGTCGCAGTGTCCCCCGGGTGGGGGGGGCAGTTGGGAGATCCCCCCCTGTCACTCGCTGCTCTGAGCAGAGCAGAGGTGAATAGATGATGTGCGCATGCGCACAGCGTCTATTCACGGCAGAGAGGGAGAGGGGGCATGACCAGCAGTTCTCACTACGCTGTTCATGCCCCCATAATGAGGAAAATGGGGCGTGGCTTGTGATCGTGGCACTTGCCGTGAGGCCACGCCCCCTTTCCGCTAGGTCACGCCCCCTAAAATCGGGTGCGCGGCTTCGGCGCGCAAAACTGTCCCTCAGATGAGAAAAAAGTTGGGAGGTATGCATTGGGGGTAATTCCAAGTTGATCGCAGCAGTAAATTTTTTAGCAGTTGGGCAAAACCATGTGCACTGCAGGGGAGGCAGATATAACATGTGTAGAGAGAGTTAGATGGGTTATTTTGGGTGGGTTATTTTATTTCTGTGCAGGGTAAATACTGGCTGCTTTATTTTTACACTGCAAATTAGATTGCAGATTGAACACACCACACCCAAATCTAACTCTCTCTGCACATGTTAAATCTGCCTCCCCTGCAGTGCACATGGGCCCTCATTCCGAGTTGTTCGCTCGGTATTTTTCATCGCATCGCAATGAAAATCCGCTAAGTACGCATGCGCAATGTTCGCACTGCGACTGCGCCAAGTAACTTTACTATGAAGAAAGTATTTTTACTCACGGCTTTTTCTTCGCTCCGGCGATCGTAATGTGATTGACAGGAAATGGGTGTTACTGGGCGGAAACACGGCGTTTCAGGGGCGTGTGGTTGAAAACGCTACCGTTTCCGGAAAAAACGCAGGAGTGGCCGGGGAAACGGTGGGAGTGCCTGGGCGAACGCTGGGTGTGTTTGTGACGTCAACCAGGAACGACAAGCACTGAACTGATCGCACAGGCAGAGTAAGTCTGGAGCTACTCTGAAACTGCTAAGTAGTTAGTAATCGCAATATTGCGAATACATCGGTCGCAATTTTAAGAAGCTAAGATTCACTCCCAGTAGGCGGCGGCTTAGCGTGTGTAACTCTGCTAAAATCGCCTTGCGACCGATCAACTCGGAATGAGGGCCATGGTTTTGCCCAACTGCTAACAAAATTCCTGCTGCGATCAACTTGGAATTACCCCCATTGTGTGTAAGGAACACTACTGTGTTATGTGTAAGGCTGCTAATTGTGTACGTAGAAGGAGTGTGAAATATATTTATAGTGTGATAATATGAAGTTGCGAGGCCACGCCCACTTTTCCAGAGGCCGCACCCACTTTTCCAGGAGCGCGCGCGCCGAAGGGGGTGGGGGCGCTTTGACATTTTCTCGCTCAGGGTGCTAGTAGGCCTGGAGCCAGCCCTGGACGTAGGGACAGAGAGAGGGGCAGCAGGGACGTAGGGTCAAAGAGAGGAGCAACAGGGATATAGTGACAGAGAGAGGCAGCAGGGAGAAATACAGAGGCACCATGGATGTAGGGACAAAGAGAAAGAGGCAGCAGAGACGCAGGGACAGAGAGAATAGCAGCAGGGATGTAGGGGCACAGAGAGGCACAAGGGACGTAGGGACAGAGAGGCAGTAGGGAGAGAGAGAGAGGCAGCAGGGGGATAGGGACAGAGAGAGAGGCAGCAGGGAAGTAGGGACAGGTAGAGAGGCAGCAGGGACATACAGTAGGGACAGAGAGTCAGGAAAGACATAGGGAGAGAGGCAGCAGGGAGTAGGGACAGAGAGAGGCATTACAAACTGCACCTCCATAGTGCAGCCTGGGACCCCCATGGGGCAGTGGCGTGTGGTGAGGTCAGTGGCTGGGGAGGCACAAGCAGCTAACATCCCCCCCCCCCCATAGAGGAAAAAAAAAAAGCGTAGCCCCCCCCCTTTATTTGTAAAACCAGCACCAGGCAGAACCAGCCAGGGGGGTAATGCCATAGCAGGGGAGACACTCGGTATGGGGTCCCCCTGCCATAGCATTAATCTACCCCCCCAAGCTAGTCAGCCCAGGGCTGGAATTCCTCGGAAGTGGGGACCCCAAAAAATAAACATGGGGTCCCCCTCCCGAGCAATAACCAGCACTGGGCTGATAGCCCGGTGCTATGCCCTGCACCCCTGGTGGTGGTGGGTGCGGGGTTCATTGTTAAAATTGTTCTTTACAGGTGGCCTACAGATCCCAGCAAGCCTGCCCCAGCATGCTGGCACTTGGAGAACCACAAGTGCCAGCATGCCCGGACATAATGGGCCCGCTGGCACCTGTAGTCCGCCTGTAAAGAATAGTAATATTGTTCTTTACAGGTGGCCTACAGGTCCCAGCAAGCCTGCCCCAGCATGCTGGCACTTGGAGAACCACAAGTGCCAGCATGCCCGGACATAAATGGCCTGCTGGCACCTGTTGCCCACCTGTAAAGAAAATATTAAAATAAAAACACCACAGCCTTAAAAAATAAGTTTTATTGCACAGGGTCTTCACCTGGGGGCGGCGGCCTTTAAGCTCTTTTGCATGGCCGCCGCTTCCCCAGGGCTTCAGGAGTCTTCACCTGGGGGGGCGCCACCTCCCCAGGGCTTCCAGCGTCTTCCTCTGAAGTCTTCACCTGGGAGGCGGCGGCCTTAAAGCTCTTTTGCATGGCCGCCGCCTTCCCCAGGGCTTCCAGCGTCTTCACCTGGTGGGCGGCGGCTGCTAAGCTCTTTTGCATAGCCGCCGCCCATCCAGGACTTCCGGCGTCTTCAACCTTCAGGAGCTCTTCTCCGCTCCTCCTCCGCCGTCGGACTGACAGCCGCTCCCTCGCGCTGACTTACATAAGTCAGCCAGAGGGGGCAGAGCGATGACGCGGCGAGCCGTGATTGGCTCGCGGCGGCCATCTTCAATTTCAAAAATGACGCTGAGGCGCCATTTTTGAAATAGGTTACCGCTCCGCTGCTCAAACTCTGCACCGCTGCCCGCACTCACGCCGCCCGCACCGCCGCAACCACGCTGCCCGCACCCCCGCCGCCCGCACCCCCGCCGCCCGCATCCACGCCGACGCCCGCACCTCCGCCGCGCCCACAACAGTGATTGACAGCGGATCCAGTGACGGATCCGCTGGCCAATCACTGTGGCCTGACTGACAGGGGTCGTGCTTTCATAGGTTGAAAGCACGTCCCTGTGTGAAAGCGGCACCACTAATGGTGCCGCTTTCCCATGATTTTTCAATGGGCTTTTAATGCCCATTGCTAGGCCCCGCCCGCGCCCGCCCCCCGCTCCCATACTTTTCCCTATCTGACAGGGAGGCACCATGATCGGTGCCTCCCAAACACTTTACACAGGACTGGGATGATTAGGATAATATAACGCAAATACTTATGACACCGAATATGTGTCATAAGTATCTTCTTTATATTATTTTAATCAGTAATGACAGGGGAGGCACTGCCTCCCCTGCCTCCCCTGACTGCACGTCCCTGCCATGGGGACCCCCCACATATCTGCATAGGGAGCTCCACACATCAGTGTGCCTCCCGCATACCTGTATAGGGAGCACCTCCCAGCTCCTTTGTGCGGAATCACAGTCTGCCTGGGCAGGAGGTAGCGTAGGTGTCCAGGAGGGTGGTCTTCTGTATGCCGAATGTCGGGATCCCGGCGCACAGTATACCGGCGCCGGAATCCCGACACCCGGCATAGCGACAACTATTCTCCCTCGTGGAAGTCCACGACCCCACTGGAGGGAGAATAAAATAGTGTGGCGCGTAGCTTTCTGCAGCTCCAGCATTGCGGGGATGAGGAAGAAGAGAGCCACGGGCAACACAGTTGGTTGGGTGCAGGGGAGCTGCGGGCCCTGGAAACATCTCGGGTTCCATAGTAGCTGCACCCCTTCACCCCCGGTAGTTATGCCGGTAGTCGCCCCCCACCAGCAGCAGCATGATTATCAGCGACGGCAACAGCAATGGGGAGCACCCTCATTATGGGAAGATGCCCTTTATTGAGGTAATGCAGGAGCAAAACGCAGGACAGGATTTTCAGAGGGAGGTTTATATATATATATATATATATATATATATATATATATATATATATATACTGTATGTGTGTATGTATGTATGTATGTATGTATATATATAAACCTCCCTCTGAAAATCCTGTCCTGTGTTTTGCTCCTGCACTACCTCAATAAAGGGCATCTTCCCATAATGAGGGTGCTCCCCATTGCTGTTGCCGTCGCTGATAATCATGCTGCTGCTGGTGGGGGGCGACTGCTGCCACTGCTGGTGACAGGGGGGGCTGCTTCCTCTGCTTGCCAGCAGCACTGGCTCCCACCCCATGGAAACCACGGTGGTAGAGCGGAAGCAAATCGTAACAAGCATGCAGGGGGATACTTGCTGGGCTCCCTGAGTGGCCGGGCCCCATAGCAAGCGCATCCCCTGCACCCTCTTTAGTTACACCACTGGGTTAAGTAAACAATTTGTAATCTCTTTATTGCATTCTAACCTGTCCAATGTACTGTATATATACTGCAGGTGTTCAGACACCTACGCATCAAAAAAGGCTGATAGCATGCTAAGACAACTGTATGCAAGCCCAAAACCCAGAGCAATGACAGCTATAGGTCAAATGTTGGGATCAAAAGACATACAGTGTGGTTCTGGTCTCCTCAATCATGGCAGATGAGATTCAAAGTGAAAACTATATGTTAAATTGATAAGGGATATACACAAATTTATTTATAAAGGGAAATCCCTGTGATGTCAATGTAGAGATTATGGGCATCAGGATATTAAAAGTTACACTTTATGGACAAAACTATTTGACCACACCTGTTAATTATTGAATTCAGGTGTTTCAATCATACCTGTTGCCACAGGTGTATAAAATCAAGCACCAAGCCTTGAGGTCTCCATTTGCAAACATTTGTGATGCAAAATGGGTCATTCTAAAGAGCTCAGTGACATCAAGTGTGCGACTGTGATAGGATGCCACCTTTGAAATAAGACGTATGTGATATTTCATCCCTGCTGGCAGTGCCAGATTAAGGTCTGTGCGGGCCCCTGGGCAACAATCTTGTGGAAGCCCCCTTTAAATACTATAATTAATATATATATAATGGCGTTAATGAATGCACAGAGAGAGAGAGGACGGTTTCTACAGCTCCCTATCTACCGGCTGTCTGGAACGGGGAAGGAGGAAGAGAGTACCCGATTTCCAACCCCCACCCCCAATGTGTGGCTGAAGAGTGTGGCGCCTACCTGGGTGGCTGGACAGGCTCAGCACAGGCATGGGCAGGTCACTGGGCGGCTGCGGCTCCCTCCTATTGGTATCTCACACAGGGCACTGGGCGATAGGGCACTGGGCAATTGTGCACTGGGCGATTGCGTCTCGGCAGTCAGCGGGAGTGGTACTGCTTTTACCTTATCTGTGGTGTTCCCGGTGTGCTTTCTGGCATCTGTTTGTGGTGTGTGGCGTGACCCTGCGGTGCTGCGCATTATCCCCGGTCAGCATCACTTCCTGCCCATGTGTCTCCTTCTGGTATAGCACTGCCACCGGCCACACGCAAGGTTTCTATGCACCTCTTGGGTGGTCATCTTCTAGCTAATGGTACCCAGATGCGACCCTAGCTGGAGCCGATTATATTGCAGCAGCCGGACGGCAGGAGACTGATTGTTATTAGTGCCGCTGTCTGCAGGCACCGGCAACACTGGTGACAGTGCATAGTATGGGGACAGTGTGTGGGGGCTCCTAATGTGTGGGGGCCCCCGGGATGGCCGCCCCTGTTGTCCCTCCTATAATCCAACTCTGCCTGCTGGTTTTTCCATGGTCAACTGTACGTGATATTATTAGAAAGTGGAAGCATTTAGGAACAACAGCAACTCAGCCATGAAGCGGAAGACCACGTACAATTACAGAGCGGGGTCAACAACTGATTTATAGCTGAAGAGTTCTGAAGTTCCACTGGCATTAATGTAAGTACGAAAACTGGCGCTGGCAACTTAATTAAATGGGTTTCCATGGCTGAGCAGCTGCATGCAAGTTTCACATTACCAAGTCCAATGCCAAGCGCCGGATGGAGTGGTGTGAAGCATACAGACACTAGACTGTGGAGCAGTGGAAACGTGTTATGTGGAGTGATGAATCACGCTTCTCTGTTTGGCAGTCAGATGGGTGAGCCTGGGTTTGGTGGATGCAGGGAGAATATTACCTGCCTGACTGCATTATGCCAACTGTGAAATTTGGTGGAGGACGGATAATGGTATGGGGCTGTTTTTCAGGGTTTGGGCTAGGCCCCTTATCTCCAGTGAAGGGCAATGTTAATGCTTCAGCATAACAAGACATTTTGGACAATGCTATGCTTCCAACTTTGTGGCAACAGTTTGCGGAAGGCCCTTTTCTATTCCAACATGACTGTGCTGCAGTGCACAAAGCAAGGACTATAAAGACATGGTTTGATGAGTTCACAAACCATACCTCCCAACATGACCCATTCCTGCATCATCTCCCAGCCACAGCATCATCTCAGGCAGCGTCGTTTCTCAGCCACACCATCTTCCCTCCCTGCGACGTCTCTCAGCCACGCCATCATCTCCTCCGTGTGTCGTCTCTTAGCATGCCATCATCTCCAATCTGCATCTCTCACAATCCCCAACACTTTGTCTCTCAGTCTCCCTGCTTCACTCTGTGCCTCTGAGCATCCTACCCATCACTCTATGCCTCTCACCCTTCACTCTGTCTCTCAGCTCCCCATCACTCTGTGCCTCTGAGCATCCTACCCATCACTCTATGCCTCTCACCCTTCACTCTGTCTCTCAGCTCCCCATCACTCTGTGCCTCTCAGCCTGACCCCCATCACACTGTGCCTCTCAGCCTGCCCCCTTCACTGTCTTACAGCCTGCCTCCTCCCCATTCACTCTGTCTTTCAGCCTCCACCTTTCTTCATTCTCCACTCCCTTTCAGAAATGGAAGCAATTGGAACCTGAGGAGGACAAACTCCGCCTGACAGACACAGCATGTGTGAGTAGCAGGAGGGTTGGGCCGCAGCTGGAGGAGGACCATGGAGACGCCAGGTCCTGAGGAAGGGGGAGGTGGCTGCAGCTTGTTGGTGACCCTACCGCCACATCATCTATTGATGTGGGTGGTGGGGTGGGCTTTTCTGTAAGAATTACTGTGCAGTGCCATGGAGAAGGTAGAACTAGTTCCACCTACAGTACCATTACAGGTGATAGACCTCATTTCCACTCCATTTCCCTCCACTTTAACCCCTGGTCTGGGGATCACCAAACAATAACTACTAAGCTGGCACATCGATTGAAAGAGGAGATTCACCCTATTTCAAGACAGGGTGCCCCATATGCATGCAAGCTAGTACAGTATGGGGGAAACAGGGCACGTTGTGCCTTTCCCCATTTATGGAAATCTTTTTTCCATAGCCCTGGTTGATATTGTCTGGTGATCACAATTTTAAGGAGGAAAAAATTTCATATGTAAATAACCCCACATTTACACGTGTAATTATAGTTGTGATAGGGCATGTAGAGTCCTCCAACCGAAATAAGAAAAACATCTATTTTCTGTAATGCAAAGTAATATCTGCTGATCACAATGATGACAATAGCTCTTTTAAATATGAGCACCCACAAAATTGCCAATGTCATTTGACAGGTTAGACCCGCCCCCCCTTTTAAATGGGTACACTTGATTTTATGGATTCAAGGCTTCAGGGGAGAACTTCCCCCATCTCTAGACTCCTTGAATTTTTTTAGTACAGGGGTTTTTGCCTGGCGATCATACAGATTACCATGCAATAATCTGTATGTGGTCTCCCCACTTTAAAACAGGGGTGACCCCCTCATGAGGAGATAGAGGGACTTAAAGTCTCTTCTCTGACACTACCTTTGTTTTAACTTTTAGATGATAGTATGCAGGTGTGTTAACGTCTCAGCTCATGGACCAGCCCCTTAACCCTTGGGACTCCTCACCGACGATTAGTGCTGGTGTGAAAAAGGTAAGATAGCAGGGGCCGCTTTGCTGCAGATGACAAGTAGGACTCATCATACGCAGTTTGAAGGTATATGTGGGAGACTAGCCCCACTCGTCCTCCCCAGCAAAGGGGTAAACACTCTAGCTGCATCTAAAGGCTGCATCTTGAGATACATTTAATTCATGATCAAGACGTAAAAATGCACCTGATCTTGTATAATTTATGCATGTGTGGGTTGCATCTTTAAGTGTTTTTCTAAATCAGGCCCTTTGTACAGATGTGTCCACAATTACCTTTCTGAAAATAGTGTCATGGCCTGCCATTCATGGCACTAGATAATCTTTCCTCCCAAGACATACATGGCAGGCCATGTGTAAATTGTCTGAAATATAGGCCCTCATTCCGAGTTGGTCGCTCGCTAGCTGCTTTTAGCAGCATTGCAAATGCTAGGCTGCCGCCCTCTGGGAGTGTATCTTAGCTTAGCAGAATAGCGAACGAAAGAGTAGCAGAATTGCTACTAAATATTTTCTTGCAGTTTCTGAGTAGCTCCAGACCTACTCCTAGATTGCGATCAGCTCGGTCCATTTAGTTACTGGTTTGACGTCACAAACACGCCCTGCGTTCGTCCAGCCACTCCCCCGTTTCTCCAGACACTCCCGCATTTTTTAGCACACTCCCGGAAAACGCTCAGTTACCACCCAGAAATGCCCCTTTCCTGTCAATCATTCACCGATCAGCAGTGCGACTGTAAAGTGCCGCACGAACACCAGCAAATCTACTAAGGTTTGTGTAAAATAACTTAGCACATGCGTGCTGCGTACCATGCGCATGTGCATTTAGCAACAAATTGCAACATAGCAAAAATCGTCAATGAGCGAACAACTCACTCTGTCTTTCAGCCTCCACCTTTCTTCATTCTCCACTCCCTTCCAGAAATGGAAGCAATTGGAACCTGAGGAGGACAAACTCCGCCTGACAGACACAGAATGTGTGAGTAGCAGGAGGGTTGGGCCGCAGCTGGAGGAGGACCATGGAGACGCCAGGTCCTGAGGAAGGGGGAGGTGGCTGCAGCTTGTTGGTGACCCTACCGCCACATCATCTATTGATGTGGGTGGTGGGGTGGGCTTTTCTGTAAGAATTACTGTGCAGTGCCATGGAGAAGGTGGAACTAGTTCCACCTACAGTACCATTACAGGTGATAGAACTCATTTCCACTCCATTTCCCTCCACTTTAACCCCTGGTCTGGGGATAACCAAACAATAACTACTAAGCTGGCACATCGTTTGAAAGAGGAGATTCACCCTTTTCAAGACAGGGTGCCCCATATGCATGCAAGCTAGTACAGTATGGGGGAAACATGCCTTTCCCATTTATGGAAATCTTTTTTCCATAGCCCTGGTTGATATTCCTAGATTGCGATCAGCTCGGTTCATTTAGTTCCTGGTTTGACGTCACAAACACGCCCTGCGTTCGTCCAGCCACTCCCCCGTTTCTCCAGACACTCCCGCGTTTTTTTAGCACACTCCCGGAAAACGCTCAGTTACCACCCAGAAATGCCCCTTTCCTGTCAATCATTCACCGATCAGCAGTGCATCTGTAAAGCGCCGCACGAACACCAGCAAATCTACTAAGGTTTGTGTAAAATAACTTAGCGCATGCGCGCTGCGTACCATGCGCATGTGCATTTAGCAACAAATTGCAGCATAACAAAAATCGTCAACGAGCGAACTACTCGGAATGACCACCATAGTGCAGTACCACTTTTCAGACAGCAGGTGGCATTTTCAGAAACTGAGTAAGCAGAAAGTCTGAGAGAAAGATTCTAGAGGGAGTAATTCAGACCTGATCGTGGCATTTTTGTTAGCATATGGTCAAAACCATGGGGGTCATTCCAAACTGATGGCCAAGGTTTTTTCGCTGTGGTGCGATCAGGTCAAAACTGCGCATGCGTATGCACCGCAATGCGCATGCGCGTCGTACAGGTACAAAGTGGATCGTTGCTGAGCGATGGATTTTTTAAAGTATAACATTTTTTTATTAAAACATTGCTTCACGTTACAGAGTCGGTTGCATTGGCAATAAACAAATACATATAAATAGCGTCACAACATGATGAAAGGAGAATATTAAATGATCGTTAGTGGATCTTCTCCTACATGTTACGCAATCTCACAGACATCATGTGAAATAAAATGCAAAACAAAAGTATATACTAAAGACCTGCCAGTCTAATCGTAGCAGAGATATGGGGAGGCCGAGGTCCCGTGGCACCCCTAACCCCTAATCTGTCAGTACTATGGGAGAATCTCCAATTGCCATTCTTGTTTCGAACCATTCAGTGTTTTTTAGTGAAGTTTGGACTCTAGTTTGGAAATCTACCGGAAGAGTAGCCACATAGCTTTCCCAGGATTCAAAAAATTGCTCTACTAGTTTGTCTTTTTGCAAAGATGTTTCTATCCAGTGCATCTGAAATATATGATGCAGCTTCCCTTTGAATAACGATAGAGTAGGAGGATCCTTATGTATCCAGGATTGTAGGATCGCTTTACGTGCTGCTGCACTAATTGCCAGCAGCAATCATCTACCCCCCTTCGTTATTCTTTGCCTAGTTGGGATTATTCCAAACAATGCCCATTCTGCTGTAAAAGGGATAAAGTTTACCAGATGCTCCATAGCATATTGGCGTATCAGAAGCCAAAAGCGACGAAGAAGTGGGCACGACCAGAAACAATGCAAGAGGTCCGCCTGAGCGATGGATTTAACAAAGAATCCTTTCTCACAGCCGATTGCAAGGAGATTGACAGGAAGAAGGCATTTGTGGATGGCAACTGACCATTTTCTGGGAGTGTCTGGAAAAACGCAGGCGTGTCCAAGCGTTTGCAGGGAGGGTGTCTGACGTAAATTTCACTTTTGACGTCATAAACCTCTGTGCCCTGAGCAACATAACATCCCCCAGCCAGGATACATGTTATCTGTACCCCCCAAGGAGTCTACTTCAAAGGCCTCTCACACTGAGATTTACACACCTACACAATTAGGAATTAGACTCAAAAGCTGGCCATACATCAGAACGACCTGCATGCGATCAGTTTGCAGTATCTATTCTGCAGCAAATGTAGGTGGAAAGCTACGTTACGTGATGCACTGGCCACCCAGTGGTGAAACTATGAATTGTCATGGCACAACATCATAGCACAACAACACAAGGAATTTATGTCCTGTCAAATTGACTGCCATGGCACTGTTTTCAGAAAGGTAATCGTGGATACATCTGTATGTTAACATTAGGTCACATTATTTAAAAATCAAGCCTCTTATAGACCAAAGTCATGCCTTTGTTTAACCAACCACATCCCAGTTTCACATTATTATTCTGATTGGACCCAAGCAGTTTGAGGTCCAATGACAGGGCTTCACCACTAATAATAGTAGCCCCAGTTGGTGACATTCATCACCGTGTTACACTGTGGGTAAATTTACTTAATCAAAATATGGCAATAACAGAAGAAAATAACTGAACAAAAAGCTCTATTTTGGAATACAGAAATTTTTGAGCATTCAATGTTTTTGAATCCAGAAAAAAAACAATAGGTTACCCCTACCTCTCAGGCCCAGTATCACAGAGGAAGCTGTGTATTGCTAGCTGCCCCAGTGATATTTTATTAAACAATTGTAGTGATCAGTGATTTTTATATTGCCATAATAGGCAGAAATAATATAAAAAACCCTCATATTTATAATGTAACCTCTGTATTTATTATTTTTTTTAAAGTTTCCGAATTTGTCTAAACTATCATCAATAGCATTCACACCCGGTGGATAGTTTATCATATTGGTCAGTTTACCATATACAGATATCTATATCAGGGCAAGTGAGAGAAGCACTCATTGCCTAAACTGTAAACTCTGCTCAGCAGCTGCAAGAAGTATTTACACTTGACATAATAACATGCCCAGAAGCTGCTTCTAATTCTTTTCTGTGTCAGCTGTAGAACATATCCACGCTTAGAAGCACACTCCCTATCAGTAAGACTCATCAACATTACAGACCTATTCTAGAAGAACACAAGTTTGAAAATGTGCATCTCAACCCAAAGTCTAGCTGACCTACAGTTACATTTACTTTTAGTTACATTTACTTTTTTCAATAGATATAATGTATAAAATATCAACAGTTTCTCTAGCATCATGAAAATAGAAAAAAAAACCATGTAATCTGACAACACTGACTGTGTACTTACATGGAATATATTTATCTTGGTTCAATAGGACTTTCACTGTTATCATATTGTCATCTCTATCATGGGATTTGATTTTTTATAAACTAAATTCTAAAGAAAGCAATGTTTTAAGGGGGTGTGGTTCATCAAATCGACAGTATGTAGGTCGACAATGTTTAGGTCGACTACTATAGGTCGACAGTCACTAGGTCGACATGGATGGAAGGTCGACAGGGTTTCTAGGTCGACATGTGCTAGGTCGACAGGTCTAAAGGTCGACATGAGGTTTCATTTTTTTTGGGGTGTCGTTTTCTTCGTAGTGACCGGGAACCCCAATTAGTGCACCGCGTCCCCTCGCATGGTGCCTTTGCTCCGCTACCGCTTCGCTCGACATAGATTACCGTTCCAATCGTAGTCCACGTGGATCGTTAAGTATGAAAAAATTAAAAAAAAGAAAAAAATTGTGAAAAACTCATGTCGACCTTTAGACCTGTCGACCTAGCACATGTCGACCTAGAAACCATGTCGACCTTCCATCCATGTCGACCTAGTGACTGTCGACCTATAGTGGTCGACCTAAACATTGTCGACCTAGACAGTGTCGACCTTCAGACCGGATCCCGTTTTAAGGAGGGTAATAAGAATTAATGTTTAATATTAGATTATATCCTCATCATATCGGATTTCCATAGTTTACACAAATCATGTGTTAGTTTGTCTGACGGGGAAATCTATAGGGCCTCTTTATCACTGGTCACAAGAGATTCAGCAAACCATCATTTCTTACTGCTGCTTATCACAGCAATTAGAAATAATTTTTATTTGCCAGAAAAATGGTTCCACCCCGGTAAAGAGTGAAAAGTAAAGTAGTAGTTTCTGCTATCACTTTACTGCTGGGTACTATAGGCTGTTAATGGTTGGTTTTATCTAGTGGGTGCCAGATCCAAGATGCTACCCTTGGTGAAAAGGTCATTTTTGCAGTCCCCACTGAAAATAGATTAAGATTTATGTTAAATAACTGATACTAAGTAATGTGCCATGCAAGATGAGGAGACAGAGGATGTGTTGTCAGTGCTGCCACTCGAGAGTAGTTTGGCACCAGAGAGTGTGAAACACGGAAGTGTGTCCATAGAGAAAGAAGTCACAGCCACTGCCATGATTGTGCTTGACTGGGATTGGAAGGTGTAACCGCTCCGGGGTAAATCCAGTAAAAATGTAGACGCCCACCAAATACATCATCAAACCTCGCCACGAAACATCAACCACATACTGATACAAGATAAAAAAACAGTTAAAAAAAGCAAGTCACATACAAAAAGAATAACATCAGTGCAGATAAACATAGATACAGTTTTGCAAAAAATACACATAAGAGATCAAAACTGAGCAGAGAATATCATTATAACATGCTTCTCAATACATATATCTGAATAGCTCCAGAGGCCACAATTACTGAGCTGTAAATACTTATACAAAACAATGCAAATCCAATGTTTCATTCAATCCCTATGTGGTTGATGTGGCGTGATTGTATTAATTTAGTCTGTTGCCTCGGTGACGTGGCGAGGTGTGATGATGTCATTGGTGGGCGTCTACACGCCGGACCTGCGCCGGAGCTCAGGGCACATAGTGGTGAGCATTTATAAGGTAAATGTGTATTTGTTGTAACCTGAGGACGAAGTACATTAAACTTTGAAATGTTGTTGCATACCTGCTGTATTTTGTGAAGTGTTTACAGAGTGCCACCAGCATTGTTCTCTTTATATTGGACCCGTGGCTGACGGGGACCTAGGAGGCCATCGGAACGGTAAAGTGTTATTCGGGAGTACTGCCAAAAGACATTGTTATATGGAGTCTCTCTTCAGCAGGAATCAGAGGCTCATGTTTCTAGCACCCATTGTAATTGATTTTTTCTCACTACGTGCTTGTTTGGTAGTCAGCTTGCAATGGCTCATTTGCATTTTTTGGCGAGTACAGATTCAGTTGAGACTGTTAACCTGGCTCTTTTACCTCAAGTGATGTTTTTTACCCTCTCTGAAACTGAAGCACAGTCAATATTGTTTGGACAAGCTTTAACCACTTAACTGACAACTTCCCCCTCAAAAAAACGCTCAGAAATTGTCGGGGGGGGGGGGGGGGGAGGGAAGGGGGGTGTTATGAGTGAATTAGGTGAAGAATATGAATGTAACCTTATCCAAACTGATTTTAGTAAAAAAGGAAAAAAAATTGTAGAATTTTTTTTAAACAAAATTATTTTTCTCAAATATCGGTCAAGAAGATTCGGCAACATCGGAACATATGTAACATTGCAACATGACCTTTTACACCGAAGACAGCTGCCAGGTACACGGAGTGGCTGGGGGTCGCTTGGGGGGTTGTTTTATACTTTCCCAATGGCTGCCATTGTCTGCAGCCGCTGGGTGGGGGTCCTGCCGTGCTGACCGATCAGCAGTGATCAGCAGCACAGCAACACTGTGGGCAGGGTGCAGGGAGGCAGAGGGACCTTTCGGTCCCTCTTAGAGGAGCAGCGGAGGGAAGTTTCCGTTTCCTGCAGCTGCTAACACCCTTTATCTGATTGGTTGCATCCTGTGCGACCAGGTCAGATAAGACACTTGCTGGATTGGTCGCATCTGATGCGACCATGCAGGAAAGTGGTTAAATGATGAAACTGATGCACAATCTGTTGAAGCCTTATATAGAGATTGGGTTTAGACTTAAGCAAAAGGAGGTTGATTACCTATACCATGGGATCACTCTGTCACGATCCGGGTATCTGGACGCCATTACTTACCCTTCAGATGCCTCCTAAGGCTGGCTCAGCGTTCCAGGACCGGATTCCATCTGTTATACTGATGTCCACATTCCTGCCTCCTCTCCTGTCACTCTGAGACGCGGTCACCGCAACGCCTGTTACATTCGGAATGGCGTCTCCCGCGGCCTCCGCCGCTGTTCCTGAGTTTCTACATGTAGAATGTCAGAGTGGTGATTACGTCAGCCGCGGCCTCCGCTGTGCCCGCGTGGTTAGGTGTGCACTTATCAGTCTGGCGTCTCCTGTCTCCTGTGGCCGGCGCCGCCATTACTGTTTTAATTCCCACATGGATTACAAACCAAACTTCCCTCCAAGTGTCTGCATGGGCGCAGCCATCTTGGATTCTGTCATCTGTTCATTTCCACCAATCTGCTGTTTGCAATGTTAATCTGCATAATTGCCTAGCCAATCCCTTCCTTGCTGCAGGTATAAGTAATCTGTGCCTGAGCAAGGAAGGCGTCAGTGCTTTGGTTGTCAAACCTAGTTCCAGTTTGTCTCTCTCCTGTGGTTGTTTTCCAGGTTCCAGCTCCTATCTCCACACTTCCACTAAAGAGACCCGCACCAGCATTTCCACCTGCGGTGTAGCCTGACTCTCCTATCCATTTGGATTCATCTGCTTCCAGCTACAGATCCACCTGCTTTCAGCATCCAGCTTCCAGCAGAGGTCAGCTCTTCTTAAAGTGCCGGTACCCTTTTCTGCAGATTATCATTTATCACCGGCATTATTATTTCACCGCTCTCAAGCTCCAAACATCACTTTCATATTTCATCGCTCTCAAGCTACATTTATTATTTAACTGGTTCCAGCCAGTATCCACTCCGTGCCAACATCAGTCTGGTTCCAGCCAGTACCCACAGCAGCTGTTTTATCCACAGCAGCCCAGCTTTTCCTGGACTATCAGCTGGTACGATCCTGGGCTATCTCCATTGCTACAGTCGGGCCTGGTAAGGACTTTCCAACTAGAAGATTATAAGAACTATCTCACACTACCAGAGCCCTGTGGCCCTTGCTATCCTGTAGTACCCAGGAACTGTATTTATCCTCTGCTGATTTTCATGTTTTCTTTTTACTGCTGCTGTGTTACGGAGTATGTCATAATAAACATCATTGACTTTTATCCTGGTTGTCGTGGTCACGCCTTCGGGCAGTTATTCTACATGTTACTTACATGTCTAGGGGTCTGATACAACCTCCCAGGTTCCGTTACATCTCAGCCCCTACAACTGAGGCTGCCTCCCGTCAGCTCAGGCCCTCAGTTGTGACAGTAAGCACTGACCATATGAATCCAGCCGGAGACCAGAATCAAGCGGCCAGGCCGATGCAAGAACTGGCAGCCCGACTTGAACATCAGGAGGCTGCACAGGGCCACATCGTCCGCTGTCTCCAGGATCTCTCTACTCGGGTGGATGGGATTCAGACAACCCTCCGTGGATCAGGCGCGTCCAGTGCGTCAACCACAGTGACTCCAGCTATAACCCCACCCACCTTACCCATTTCTGCTCCCCGTCTTCATCTTCCAACGCCAGCAAAATTTGACGGATCTCCAAGATTCTGCAGGGGATTTCTCAACCAGTGTGAAATTCATTTTGAGCTACAACCTGGCAATTTTCCCAGTGACCGTACTAAAATTGCCTACATTATCTCTCTTCTCAGTGGCTCAGCCCTTGAGTGGGCATCACCCTTATGGGAGAGGTCTGACACCCTGCTATCCTCCTACACTGCATTCGTGTCAACATTCAGGCGTATCTTCGACGAGCCAGGCCGGGTAACTTCAGCTTCATCTGAGATTCTCCGTCTACGCCAGGGATCACGTACTGTAGGACAATATCTTATACAGTTCCAGATCCTGGCATCCGAACTGGCATGGAACGATGAAGCCCTGTATGCTGCATTTTGGCATGGCTTATCTGAGCGTATTAAAGATGAGTTAGCTACCAGAGACTTACCTTCCAAGTTAGATGAGCTAATCTCACTCTGCACGAAAGTTGATTTACGTTTCAGAGAGAGAGCAACTGAGTGTGGAAGATCATCTGCTCCAAAATCTTCTGCTCCTCCTCCTCGCCAACTGTCACCATCTAAAGACGAGCCCATGCAAATTGGCCGTTCCCGTTTAACTCCTGCTGAGCGCCGAAGACGTCTCTCTGAGTCTCTTTGTCTTTATTGTGCAGCTCCGTCTCACACCATTAATGCCTGTCCCAAACGTCCGGGAAACTCCAAATCCTAGCTTGCCAAGGAGAGGGCCGGCTAGGAGTAATGATCTCCTCTCCATCTCCTCATGATTGTAATCTCCCAGTGTCGCTCCAAATTGCTCAACGTTACCGGAACGTCATTGCCCTCCTTGATTCCGGAGCAGCTGGGAACTTTATTACCGAAGCCTATGTTAAACGGTAGTCCCTACCCACCGAGAGACTTCCTTCGTCCATCTCCTTAACTGCCGTGGATGGCAGCAAGATTTTTGATGCAGTTATTTCCCTAAGGATTCTACCAGTTCGTCTGAGAGTGGGAGTTCTTCATTCCGAATTTATTTCTTTTTTAGTGATTCCAAGAGCCACACATCCTGTGGTCCTGGGCCTTCCATGGCTCCGTCTTCACAATCCATCTATTGATTGGACGACTACGCAGATTCTGGCATGGGGTCCCTCCTGTGCTGAGACATGTTTGTTTAAAGTATTGCCTGTCTGTTCTTCCTCCCCCAGGTCGTCTGATGTTCCACCTCCTCCATATCAAGATTTCACGGATGTGTTCAGTAAAGCTTCTGCTGATATCCTTCCTCCTCATAGAGAATGGGACTGCCCGATTGATCTCGTTCCAGGGAAGGTTCCACCTCGAGGCCGAACTTACCCGTTGTCTCTGCCTGAGACGCATTCTATGGAGGAATACATTAAAGAGAACCTAGCAAAGGGGTTCATTCGACCTTCCTCTTCTCCAGCCGGCGCAGGCTTCTTTTTTGTAAAGAAAATAGATGGTGGTCTGCAGCCGTGCATCGATTACAGAGGTCTGAACGACATTACCATCAAGAACCGCTATCCACTACCCCTGATTACTGAGCTCTTTGACAGAGTTAGCGGAGCTACCATCTTCACAAAGCTGGACTTGAGAGGTGCATACAATCTCATCCGGATCCGTGAGGGTGACGAGTGGAAGACCGCCTTTAACACCCGTGACGGACATTATGAGTACCTCGTCATGCCCTTCGGATTGAGCAATGCTCCAGCTGTCTTCCAGCATTTTGTCAATGAGATCTTCAGAGACATCTTATACCGTCATGTCGTGGTCTATTTAGATGATATCCTCATTTTTGCCAACAATTTAGAGGAACATCGTTTTTGGGTAAAAGAGGTTCTGTCCCGTCTCCGTGTCAATCATCTCTATTGCAAATTAGAGAAATGCGTCTTTGAAGTCAAGTCCATTCCGTTTCTGGGTTACAATGTGTCCGGTTCCGGACTAGAGATGGATCCTGAGAAACTACAAGCAATTCAGAATTGGCCGATACCCTTAACTCTCAAAGGGGTCCAGAGGTTCTTAGGGTTCGCCAATTATTACAGAAAGTTTATACGAGACTTTTCCACCATTGTGGCGCCTATTACTGCATTAACTAAGAAGGGTGCTAACCCGTCCAAGTGGTCTGAAGAAGCTACGCAAGCTTTTCATCTTTTAAAACAACGGTTCATCTCTGCACCAGTTCTGAAACAGCCCGACATCGACTCTCCTTTCATCTTAGAGGTGGATGCCTCCTCCGTTGGAGTAGGAGCGGTGTTATCTCAGAGGGCTAAAGATGGCCATTTACACCCTTGCAGTTTCTTCTCCCGGAAGTTCTCCCCAGCTGAGCGCAACTATGCCATCGGCGACCAGGAGTTGCTAGCCATCAAGCTCGCTCTAGAGGAGTGGAGATACCTGTTGGAGGGAGCTTCTCATTCAATCACCATACTTACCGACCACAAGAATCTTTTATATCTGAAAGGCGCACAATGTCTCAACCCTCGTCAGGCCAGATGGGCACTTTTCTTTTCCAGGTTCGACTTTAAACTCCAGTTCTGTCCGGGCTCTCAGAATCGTAAGGCCGATGCCCTTTCCCGCTCATATGAGCAAGAAAATGAGTTGGAGTCTTCAGACAAGCATCCTATTATTAATCCGTTGGCATTCTCCACGGTAGGGATGGACTCTACGCCCCCACTAGGGAAAAATTTTGTGAAGCCGGTGCTAAGGAAGAAGCTCATGCATTGGGCCCATGCTTCCCGTTTTGCCGGACATACAGGTATCCAAAAAACCCTGGAGTTTATCTCTAGGTCCTATTGGTGGCCAACTCTGAAAAAGGACGTCACCGAGTTTATTGCATCTTGCCCAAAGTGTGCCCAACATAAAGTATCCCGCCAGTCGCCTGCGGGGCAACTGGTTCCACTATCTGTTCCCCGTCGACCATGGACCCATCTGTCGATGGATTTCATTTCAGACTTACCCATGTGCAACAAGTTCAATACCATCTGGGTGGTAGTTGACCGGTTCACCAAGATGGCACACTTCATTCCTCTCACCGGTCTTCCGTCAGCTTCCAAGTTGGCTCAAGTGTTCATACAAGAGATCTTCCGACTCCCCGGTCTGCCAGAAGAAATTATCTCAGATCGAGGAGTTCAATTCACAGCCAAATTCTGGCGATGTTTATGTCAAGTCCTCCAAGTCAAACTAAAGTTTTCCACGGCTTACCATCCTCAGACCAATGGTCAAACTGAGAGGGTGAATCAGGACTTGGAGGCCTTCCTCCGCATCTATGTGTCTTCCTCTCAAGATGACTGGGTTCAATTACTTCCCTGGGCCGAGTTCTGTCATAACAATCAGTATCATTCCTCATCTTCTTCAACACCATTCTTCACCAACTTTGGATTCCACCCTAAAGTCCCTGAATTCCAACCGCTCCCAGCAACTTCTGTTCCAGCAGTGGATATCACCTTGCATCAGTTTGCAAACAACTGGAAGAGTGTACGAGCAGCTCTGCTCAAGGCATCGTTCAGGTATAAGAAGTTTGCGGACAAGAAGCGTAGAGCGGTTCCTGCTCTCAAGGTGGGTGATCGGGTATGGTTATCCACGAAGAATTTGAGGTTAAGAGTTCCCAGTATGAAGTTTGCACCTCGCTACATTGGTCCTTTCAAAATTGAGCAAGTCATCAATCCTGTTGCTTACAGACTTCAGTTACCTCCCTTCTTAAAAATACCCAGGACATTCCATGTTTCCCTGTTGAAACCGCTGATCCTGAATCGGTTTCATTCCTCACTTCCTCCAACTCCGAAAGTCCAAACTCAACGAGGCGTTGAGTATGAAGTGGCCAAGATCCTGGACTCATGTCACCGTTACGGTCAACTACAGTATCTTATTGACTGGAAAGGTTACGGCCCTGAGGAACGCTCATGGACCAATGCTTCTGATGTCCATGCTCCTGCCTTGGTCCAGAGATTCCATTCCAAGTTTCCTCAAAAGCCAAAGAAGTGTCCTGGGGCCACTCCTAAAGGGGGGGGGGGGGGGTGCTGTCACGATCCGGGTATCTGGACGCCATTACTTACCCTTCAGATGCCTCCTAAGGCTGGCTCAGCGTTCCAGGACCGGATTCCATCTGTTATACTGATGTCCACATTCCTGCCTCCTCTCCTGTCACTCTGAGACGCGGTCACCGCAACGCCTGTTACATCCGGAATGGCGTCTCCCGCGGCCTCCGCCGCTGTTCCTGAGTTTCTACATGTAGAATGTCAGAGTGGTGATTACGTCAGCCGCGGCCTCCGCTGTGCCCGCGTGGTTAGGTGTGCACTTATCAGTCTGGCGTCTCCTGTCTCCTGTGGCCGGCGCCGCCATTACTGTTTTAATTCCCACATGGATTACAAACCAAACTTCCCTCCAAGTGTCTGCATGGGCGCAGCCATCTTGGATTCTGTCATCTGTTCATTTCCACCAATCTGCTGTTTGCAATGTTAATCTGCATAATTGCCTAGCCAATCCCTTCCTTGCTGCAGGTATAAGTAATCTGTGCCTGAGCAAGGAAGGCGTCAGTGCTTTGGTTGTCAAACCTAGTTCCAGTTTGTCTCTCTCCTGTGGTTGTTTTCCAGGTTCCAGCTCCTATCTCCACACTTCCATTAAAGAGACCCGCACCAGCATTTCCACCTGCGGTGTAGCCTGACTCTCCTATCCATTTGGATTCATCTGCTTCCAGCTACAGATCCACCTGCTTTCAGCATCCAGCTTCCAGCAGAGGTCAGCTCTTCTTAAAGTGCCGGTACCCTTTTCTGCAGATTATCATTTATCACCGGCATTATTATTTCACCGCTCTCAAGCTCCAAACATCACTTTCATATTTCATCGCTCTCAAGCTACATTTATTATTTAACTGGTTCCAGCCAGTATCCACTCCGTGCCAACATCAGTCTGGTTCCAGCCAGTACCCACAGCAGCTGTTTTATCCACGGCAGCCCAGCTTTTCCTGGACTATCAGCTGGTACGATCCTGGGCTATCTCCATTGCTACAGTCGGGCCTGGTAAGGACTTTCCAACTAGAAGATTATAAGAACTATCTCACACTACCAGAGCCCTGTGGCCCTTGCTATCCTGTAGTACCCAGGAACTGTATTTATCCTCTGCTGATTTTCATGTTTTCTTTTTACTGCTGCTGTGTTACGGAGTATGTCATAATAAACATCATTGACTTTTATCCTGGTTGTCGTGGTCACGCCTTCGGGCAGTTATTCTACATGTTACTTACATGTCTAGGGGTCTGATACAACCTCCCAGGTTCCGTTACATCTCAGCCCCTACAACTGAGGCTGCCTCCCGTCAGCTCAGGCCCTCAGTTGTGACACACTCTTAGTGATTATTACAAAGAAAAGCGCATACCCCATGAGTTCAGGATCCGTAATTCAATGAACATTGGACGCCACAATACAACTTTTTGTAAATGCTGGACAGTGGTACTTAACAAGTGGAGTTTTGATCTCCTGTTGCTTGTTATCGAGTAATCAGCACAGGAGCTGGCAGTCTCACATGAAAAAATTGCTACATTTGATGCCAAATTAAAATGATCATTTTGGAGGACGCTAAAACTAATTGGCTGGAGAAGCTCAATGGCCAAATTACTTCTTATCGACATGAGCTTATACAATTTAAGTGACAGAAATTGGTCAAGGTCAATACTATGAACAAAATCAAGTCTATTTGTGGGCCCAGGAATGAACGACAGCGAAACTACCGCCAGCGTAATTATAAACAACTATGGCAATCAGATTCGTTTGATGAAAGGAATGCCACCAGTGACTCTGATACTACTTCGGAAACTGTACCTGTATCATCTAATTCCTCTTTAGGGGTTCGTACCTTCCGGGCTGGCAGAGACGGAGGTGGTGGATGCGCATAGGTGGTCATGGTCAAAGAATGCAGACGAGGGAGAGTGGACAGACCACCTTTGTTCCAGAAGAAATAATCTTCAATCTTTCCGCACATCTTTTGTCCCCGCAGAAATAAGTGTGTTGAGTAAGGGACTTTCATTTGTACCTACTGTGTGCTTTAAGCCCCTGCAATGGGAAATTGAAAAATACAAGCTGAATCATCAATTGAAGCTACATGAACACTTTAGGGGTTCTAAATCTAAAGTTAATTCTAATGTTGTGACTGATGTGATCGACATTATACCGGTTCAATTATCTAAATTACAAAAGCGAAGTCGTTTTGATCCTGTGTCTAATAATGCAGCAATAAAAACCAATGGTCGTATGCTTGATAATACTGTTACATATGAGGTTGTTTTTGATGTGAGCAACAAGGGTTGTAATAATTTAAGTAGAACAGAGTTTTCGGCTCTGAAAGATCTGGCGGGGTAGACTGATATCACAATACGTCCCACTGATAAAGGCGGGGGTATTGTGATACACGGCCTACAGGATTATAATATTGAACTGGAACGCCAGTTAGGTGATTAAACAGTGTATCGATTACTGGATGGGGACCCGACAACTACGTTTGCTAGGGCATTAAGGAATAAGCTGCAAGTTGCTGTTGACACTGGCATTAAAACTAACAATTTGATGAATGTCCTCACTGTGGAACACCCCGTAGTACCTGTATTGTATTCCCTGCCGAAAATTCATATGTGTTTGGTTAATCCACTGGGACGCCCGATTATTTCTGCCTGTGATGCATTATTCCAAAAAGTATCCACATACTTAGATGCATTGTTACAGCCCTGTATTGTGTCCCAGGACTGCTATCTTCTAGACTCTACATCATTTATTAATAAATAGCAGGCTCTCGGTAGGATGCCCACTGATTGTGTATTGTGTAGTGTTGATATCTCAAGTCTCTACACTGTGATCCCCAATGAGTTGGGTTTGGAAGCAATCCGTAGGCTTATTTTTGACAATCCACTGTACTCTGACCCTGATGTAAAGTTTGTTCTGGACATTTTGTAAATGGTACTAACACATAAAAATGTCTTATTCGATGGCAGGTTTTACCTGCAGATAACTGCATGTGCAATGGGGTCCCCTGTGGCCCCATCATACGCGAATGCTTATATGTTCTTATGTTCCGCCAGCATTGTTCTTTTAATATATATATATATATATATATACACATATACTTAAAATTGCTCGCTTGTGTGTATATGCAGGATAAACTCGACAACTACTGAAATGATTTTGATGGGGTTTGCAATGAAATGTTTCTTGAGATCCTCCGAGTAACATAGGCTATGAATAATCTCACTATCATGTTAATTGGCTAAGAAACAAAATAAAATAATAAATGGAGTCAGGACATCTTGTGGCCAAAAAGTAGAATGCCATTAGGCTACAAATTAGAGACACTGAGAAGTCATCTTGATATCATGTTAATTGGCTACACACACACACACACACACACACACACACACACACACACACACACACACACACACACACACACACACACACACACACACACACACACACACACGTGTCCCTATACATCTTTGCTGTGGAAGTCTGCATATCGTGGTGTTGTCGAGATGTATACTATAGCATAGCATCCCTGCAGCCACAGCTTTCCCCATTGTCCAATACTGATCACGGAAGCATGCGTACACACGCTCCTACTATTGCTGCTACCTCACCCTGCTCAAGTAACGGGTACTGAAAGCACAAGCTTCCATTACTTTCACTTATAACCCTGTGGCAACACCCTCTATTAAAGGAAAGTGGTAGCACCACTGCCTGTTAACTCTGTTGGCCCTTCCTGCTCATTGTCTGGTGCTGCATGCTCCCACTACGAAACGCTATGCCGCGACTTATAACCTGCGATGTGAATGCATTGCGGGCAACAACGGAAAAGGACACATCTGTACTCACCACACATTTACACACAATGCATAAACACACATCACACATATACATACACCCCACATATATATATACACACACACAAAACATATATACATGGGTAATGGGGCACATAATAATGTCATACCCTGACAGGTGTGTTTCTGGGTTTATCTTTTCCTCCTGTTTCACCAGAGAGGTAAGGAGTACGGATTGTATAATGGTTAGCAATACTGCCTCACAGCACTGAGGTCATGGGTTCGATTCCCACCATGGTTCTAATTGTGTGGAGTTTGTATATTCTCCCCGTACTTGCGTGGGTTTCCTCTGGGTACTCTGGTTTCCTCTACAATCCAAAAATATACTGGTAGGTTAACTGGATCCCAACAAAAATTAACACTATTGTGAATGTGTGTGTACATGTGATAGGGAATATAGATTGTAAGCTCCATTGGGGCAGGGACTGATGTGAATGGCCAATTATTCTCTCTGTAAAGCGCTGCGGAATATGTGTGCACTATATAAATAACTGGTGGTAATAATAATAATAATAATAATAATAAGGAGGTTTTCTTCAGGCACAAAGGGTTATAGCTGGGATATTTTCTTAAAGAAATGTAATCAAATTTACTCAAGAATGCTAGTTCCTGGAAATGAGTTGGATCCAATACAGTTACATGAAAAGTTTCTCAACAATGGGTATACTTTCAATCTAATTACATTTAGAAGTATTACACGCTTATGTTGGACAACAGAATTAATCATTTTACAGTATTTTATTGGAATTCTGCATAGACTGATGTTCTTGTCAATCCAAACCAATATCATTTACCTGGACCTTGTAACACAAATCTGCTTTTCTTCACATAAATAGATATTCATACAAAATAGAAATGTGTTACCAAATGCATTGCCATAAGTATTTAAGTAGAAATGATACACATGAATAATGCTGTACTGTTAACACTAGGGCCGGGATGTAATGGGAGGCGATAACGGCAAAATGCATTTTGCAAAGTCAGCTAATGTAATAGCGGTCGCAAAAAATGGCTTTTTCGGACGCTTTCGTTTCTAAAGTAAAGAGCCCAATAAAAAGTTGGATCCAGATGTTTTGCCCGTGTTAAGTATACAACTCGGCCAATGTAATGAAGTCCGATATTGCAAGTCAGACACAAAACAGCTCTAAAACTCTCAAAGAATTTAGAGGTGTTTTACTTTGTTGCGTTTGTTATAAATCAATTAAGTACACTTTTCAAGCACATTTGCAATAAATAAACACTTTTCAATACATTTTGACACTTTAAAAAACAAAACAAAGAACCTTTTGATCTGTAAAAATGCTCCACGTACTGTACATGTCATTTTTACTTTTTTCCCCCCGGGAAATGTGTATTAGAGTAATATAAATGTACTAAGTCGCACAAGCAGTTCCAGCTGAATCCATTGGTTTGTGACAATCCTATATTATGTGTGTAATTTCCAAATACTCCACACACTGTACTTGTTTTTTTTAAACATACAAATGCGTCATAGACGCAAATTAATGTGCTAAGTCACACAAACCGCTTATGCTGATTTAAAGGATATGCGGCATGGCTATATTCAGTGTGTAATTGCGACTGTATCTAATTATGTTACAGTGTATAGTCCGTAAATATTGGACGTTTTCTAGTCAACATACCGCAACACCTCGGATCCGAAACGCTGAAGATGGAAAATTTAAGCACGCCATTACATTGCCCGAGTTCCGGTAAATAAGCTAAAGTGGTGGATAAAGGTGGAGCCATGGATATAGCTTATCTAGACTTTAGTAAGGCTTTTGACCCTGTTCCACACCGCAGACTGCTAAATAAACTTGAAAGTTTGGGATTGGATACTAGGATTATTAAATGGATAAGATCTTGGTTGCAGGATAGAAAACAGAAAGTTGTGGTAAATGGAGTCCATTCACAGGAGGGAAATGTTACCAGTGGAATACCCCAGGGATCTGTACTTGGACCAGTGCTTTTTAATATCTTTATTGGTGACAATGCAAATGGCAATAAAGGGAAAGTATGCCTCTTGCAGATGATACAAAGGTATGCAACAGGGTAGATACACCAGGAGGGGTAAAACAAATGATTGAGGATCTAGGTAGACTAGAGAAATGGTCAAGAGTGTGGCAATTACAGTTTAATGCCAAAAAATGCAAAATCATGCACTTGGGTCTCAAAAATCCAAAGGCTAAATATAGTATTAATGGCACTATACTGGAAACTACTGAGGAGGAAAGGGATCTAGGAGTCACTATTTCAGGTGCCTTAAAGGCAGGTAAGCAATGTAACAAAGCAATGAGGAAGGCAAGTCAGATGCTTGGCTGCATTGGGAGAGGAATCAGCAGCAGAAAGAAAGAATAATGCCACTGTACAGATCATTGGTACGGCCTCATCTAGAATACTGTGTTAAATTCTGGAGGCCATATCTTCAAAAGGATATTAATACATTAGAGACTGTACAAAGACGGGCAACATCACAAAACATACACAGAAAGACTAAAACATCTCAATATGTAAAGTTTGGAGCAGAGAAGGGAAAGAGGGGACATGATAGAAACTTTCAAATATATCAAGGGTTTTAACAAAGTCCAGGAGGGAAACATTCTCCAAATGAAGAGAAGCAATAGGCAAGGACATGCACTGAGACTGGAGGGGGGAGGTTCAGGGGAAATTTGAGGAAACATTACTTCACAGAAAGGGTAGTGGATAAGTGGAATAGTGGAATAGCCTCCCATCAGAGGTGGTAGAGGCTAAGACAGTAGAGCAATTTAAACATGCATGGGATCAAATAAGGTTTGAGATGAAAAATATGGTAAAAAAAGGGGGGGGGGGGACAGACTAGAAGGGCCAAGTGGTTCTTATCTGCCGTCAAATTCTACGTTTCTATGTTTCTATGTGAATAGATGCACATTTGTAATGTCTGATGCAGTGCGATACTTTATCGGCGGCATTATCGGCTCCCATTACATCCCAGCCTATATTTCTATATATTCATCTATGGGAACAAGAATGAACCACTAATGTCTCTAGACAACACTACGATCAACACCAAACTATGGGCCTAATTCAGACCTGATCACTGTTGTGCGAAATCGCACAGCGGGTGATTATCGAATGACTGCACATGCATATGCCCCGCAATGCACAGGCACGATGCCAAACAGCGACAGAATGTTGCGAAAATTTCGATCTCTAGGCATATGCAAGGTGATTGATAGGAAGCGGATATACACGTTGTTGGTTTAAGCCTTATGCAGAGCCGGCCCTAGCTATAGGCAGACTAGGCAATTGCCTAGGGCATCTGCCTTCACATAGTGGCCGGCTCTGTAACCATTGGTGGTCGTGGGGCACCCGAGGTTCGGCGCCCGCTGGCGGCCCTGCTCTTATGTGAGCAGAGCCGCCTGCGGTAGCTCCAGACAGTACCTGCAGTTACGGAGCTGTTGAAGGGCGCCCGCTGCCCCTAACAAAGATGGCCACCGCATCGGCAGGAGGGCTGCTGCGCATGCTCGGCAGCAGCAGCTCCTCCTCCCATGCTCCTTTGCGGAGTCAGGCTGACTCCAGGCACCGCTGCGCAACGAGTCAGCAACTGTGACTGAGCCACTGCTCTTCTAGACCACCAACGCAAAACAGAGCAGCAGCTTTAAAAGATAAGGGGCGGCCAGTACTATATCAAAAAACAGTAAGGCAGTTTAATTAATTCGGTGTCAGTGTCTCTGTAATTTTGGTGGGCTGCGTAAGTGTGTGTATATATGTATGTGTATAGTGTGTATATATTTTATATATATATATATATATATACATACATACTGTACTCTCTCTCTCTCTGTATATATATATATATATATATATATATATATCTATCAGTGACGTGCGGTGAAGTCTTTTTCAGGGGAGGCACATATATATATATATATATATATATATATCTATCTATCTGCCCCCCATCTCTCACCTGAGATGTCCCCAGAGTGTAGGCGCCCGCTGCTGCTGACTGGGGGACAGAGGAGGAGGAACGAGAGGGGAGAGTGCTGGCCACCGCCGCCGCATACATTCCTGGTCTGGGCTTCCCGGGGCCGCTGCTGTAGTGACAGGAACTGCCGAGTCCTGCCCCGCTTCTCCCGCCGCGTATGTTTGATTGGGCCAGCGGATCCAGCACTGGATCCGCTGTCCAATCACATGTGGCAGAAGCGTGCTTCCCCTGCCAGCGAGGCACTTGTATAAGTGCCGCATTCCCCTTTTATCTAATGGGCTTTTACAGCCCAGCGCTTGGCCCCCCTGCTTTGTCCCCGTTCCTACCGTCTACGGGAGGCACTATCTATCAGTGCCTCCCAAACTAATTAAATGTTCTAAAAATGATTAGAATAATATAAAGAGGATACATATGACACTTAATATGTGTCTTATGTATCTTCTTTGTATTATTTTAATCATTAATGACAGGGGAGGCACTGCCTCCTACCTCCCCTGACTGCACGTCCCTGATATCCATGTAGTGAACTCGGCACTCACTTATAATAAAACTACAATCCTAACTAAAATCCTGCTGTGTGTGTAGTTTTCCTCTCTACCACTTCCCCTATGCTGTGGGTGCCCGCAGCATTATCTCCTCCATACCTCTATCCTGTCCCTGACCTCTCTGTCCTGTACCTGTCACCCCTCTCTCCTGTTCCCTCTGTCCTATCCCCCCTATCTTGGTCCTATGACTTTTGTCCTGTCCCCTCTGTCCTGTCCTCACTGTATTGTCCCAGTCCCGACTGTCATATCCATGTCCCCTCTGTCCCAGCACTATCACTCCTCTCTCCTGTCCCTTCTGTCTTGTCCCTATCTTCTCTGACCTTTCCCTGTCTCCTCTGTCCTGTTCCTGTCACTCCTCTCTCCTGTTCCCACTGTTCTGTCCTGCCCTTGCTCAATCTGTCCTGGTCCTGACACTTGTGTTCTAGCCCGTTCATGCCAGCTCTATCCTGGCCCTATTACTTATGTACTGTCCCTGTCACTTCTGTCCTGCCTTGCCTTTTGTTCTGCCATCACTGTCCTGTCCCTGTCACCTGTCCTGGTCCTGTCCCCACTGTCATGTCCCTGTCACCACTTTCTCCTGTCCCTTCTATTCTGTCCAGTCCCTTTTCCCTCTGTTCTAACCCTCTCTCTGTCACCCAGTGTCTTCCTGCCACCCACTATCTCCCTGTCTCCCTTTCCCTCTCCAGTCACTCTTTATCTCCCTGCTACCCCTCCCTCCCCAGTCAATCACTATCTCTGTCACCCACTATCTCCCTGTCTTGGGGAAGAGGGGGGGGGGGGGGGGCACCAGACATAATCTTGCCTAGGGCATCACATTGGCTAGAGCCGGCACTGGCCTTATGGAAAGGGTTAGAGCAACAGTTCAACATCCAACCTACTCCTGTTAACTCCTGTTAACACCCCCTTTAGTAATGTAAATGTTTTAATTTTTTGTCTAAATTACAACTTAGCCTCATTTGTATCTGAAATCATGAGAGGTCACACCATTGCTATCCTTATGTGTCACCTTTATGTGTGTAATACCTTTTCTTGCAAAAGTACTACAAAAAGGGTTAAAGTGCATCCCAGTAGATATAAAAATTACAACACTTGCACTGTATTATAGTAGGAATTGGGCATATTTCTTGCTAATTGCAGATGACATACAAGGAAAACAAGTTTTTCATTTGCGGATCTGCATTCTATGGATGAACTGGTGTAGGTGGATGAGACACATTTTTAGAGTGGTATTCTCCATTTTAAAAGTAGCTCAAAGCAATTACCTTTCACCACAAACAAGTACTACAGGTCAAGAGTAAAATTCAAAGCGCTTATTTGGGAGACTGAAATTAAATGTTCAAAATACAGAAGCAGACTGCATACCTAGGTCTAACCTTTAGCACTACAAGGAATTTCCAGAGGAACAAACACAAAGCTGGAGTTACAACACAAAATTATGGAAAAACTCCATCCTGTTCCACATAGAGATGAAGCACATGCAAGCAGCCATCCAACCAACCAACCAATAAGAGCAGTCCATTGTGACAGAAGACGTCCGGGTTTAGGACCCGCGAGTCCTTATGCGCACGCGATGAATGATGCACTCTCCATAGGGGGTGCTGGGAGGGATCCAATTACAATGTATCATCTAGTAAATACTTTTAAAAAATCTGTTTGATGGCCATGCTGAAGAAGCATTTGAAGATGTTAGATCAAATTAAATCCTCATTTAATTAAAGGGGATTCAAGGTCAGATTCCAATGCAAGTTCAAGTGCAACCAGGGGTGGGAATTCTGAAACTATCACAGTATACAGTAGTACAAAAGAGATATGGAACCCCTAACGTACGGTCAGTGTACACGATACCTTTTTAAAGGTGAGGAGTGGTAGGGAGTGACAGTCGTGAGTCTGGAATAAACAAAGGGCCTAATTCAGACCTGATTGGTGGGGGGGGGAGGGGGGAAGGGGGGTAATTGCCATTGTATAATTAAGCATATGTTTTAGTGCCTAAATATTAAAGCGATGAATAGAGATTGAAAATTTTAAGTTTATTTTCCAAAGTTTTTGTGAATTGTCCAGTAATTCAAGAGGAAGATCTTCATATTTACCATTATTAATGTTATAACCTGAACATCGTCGATTTGAGTATATGTGAGTAGGACATCATCACCAAAATGGGATATATTATATAGTATGTGGATTTAACAATATTGACCCTATACCGTGTATATTAGGGTTCGATCTGATTGTACCTGCTAGTGGCTCAGCAATTAGAGTGATGACGATGGGACTGGGCAGTGGCGGAACTAGCGAGCGGTGGGCCCATGTGCGACAAAATGCTTTGGCCCCCCCCTCCATCTAAGTCCACCGCCTCACCCCTGGAGAGGATCTGGTGAGGGGGACCTGCTCAGGGCCAGAGAAATGGATACCTAGCAATAGTGCCGTAATTAGTCATTTTAGTGCTGTGTGCAAGAAATGGCATCGGAGCCCCGCCCCTCTATGTAAAACAGGGGCAGTGCGCGCCGCAGACGTGCACAAAAATAGGGGCGTGGCTTCATGGGGAAGGGGTGTGGCCACAAAATAATACCAATTCATATAACGGTGCACAGTAGTCTCCATTATTCAAATTACGCCGCACGGTAGTACCACTACACCAGGTAGAGACCCTTTTACACATTATGGCGGACAGCTTCCCCTTTTTTACACATTACGGCAGACAGTGTCCCCCTTTTTACACATTACGGCAGACAGCGTCCCCTTTTTACACATTACGACAGACAGTGTGCCCTTTTTACACATTACGACAGACAGCGTCCCCTTTTTTACACATTACGGCAGACAGCGTCCCTTTTTTACACATTACAGCAGACAGCGTCCCTTTTTTACACATTACGGCAGACAGCGTCCCCTTTTTACACATTACGGCAGACAGCTTCCCCTTTTTACACATTACGGCAGACAGCGTCCCCTTTTTTACACATTACGGCAGACAGCGTCCCTTTTTTACACATTACAGCAGACAGCGTCCCCTTTTTACTAGAGATGAGCGGGTTCGGTTTCTCTGAATCCGAACCCGCCAGAACTTCATGTTTTTTTTTCACGGGTCCGAGCGACTCGGATCTTCCCGCCTTGCTCGGGTAACCCGAGCGCGCCCGAACGTCATCATGACGCTGTCGGATTCTCGCGAGGCTCGGATTCTATCGCGAGACTCGGATTCTATATAAGGAGCCGCGCATCGCCGCCATTTTCACACTTGCATTGAGATTGATAGGGAGAGGACGTGGCTGGCGTCCTCTCCGTTTAGAATTAGAATAGATTAGAGAGACACTTGATTTACTAATTTTGGGGAGCATTAGGAGTACTCAGTAGTGTACAGTGCAGAGTTTTGCTGATAGTGACCAGTGACCACCACTTTTATTTATAATCCGTTCTCTGCCTGAAAAAAGCGATACACAGCACACAGTGACTCAGTCACATACCATATCTGTGTGCACTGCTCAGGCTCAGGCCAGTGTGCTGCATCATCTATTATCTATATATAATATTATATATATCTGTCTGACTGCTCAGCTCACACAGCTTATAATTGTGGGGGAGACTGGGGAGCACTACTGCAGTGCCAGTTATAGGTTATAGCAGGAGCCAGGAGTACATAATATAATCCGTTCTCTGCCTGAAAAAAGCGATACACAGCACACAGTGACTCAGTCACATACCATATCTGTGTGCACTGCTCAGGCTCAGGCCAGTGTGCTGCATCATCTATTATCTATATATAATATTATATATATCTGTCTGACTGCTCAGCTCACACAGCTTATAATTGTGGGGGAGACTGGGGAGCACTACTGCAGTGCCAGTTATAGGTTATAGCAGGAGCCAGGAGTACATAATATATTATATAGTGAGTGACCACCAGACACACAGTGCAGTTTATTTAATATATCCGTTCTCTGCCTGAAAAAAGCGATACACACAGTGACTCAGTCAGTCACATACCATATCTGTGTGCACTGCTCAGGCTCAGGCCAGTGTGCTGCATCATCTATATATATTATATATCTGTCTGACTGCTCAGCTCACACAGCTTATAATTGTGGGGGAGACTGGGGAGCACTACTGCAGTGCCAGTTATAGGTTATAGCAGGAGCCAGGAGTACATAATATTATATTAAAATTAAACAGTGCACACTTTTGCTGCAGGAGTGCCACTGCCAGTGTGACTAGTGACCAGTGACCTGACCACCAGTATATAATATTAGTAGTATACTATCTCTTTATCAACCAGTCTATATTAGCAGCAGACACAGTACAGTGCGGTAGTTCACGGCTGTGGCTACCTCTGTGTCGGCACTCGGCAGCCCGTCCATAATTGTATATACCAGTGACCTAACCGTGGTTTTTTTTTCTTTCTTTATACATACATACTAGTTACGAGTATACTATCTCTTTATCAACCAGTCTATATATTAGCAGCAGACACAGTACAGTGCGGTAGTTCACGGCTGTGGCTACCTCTGTGTCGGCACTCGGCAGCCCGTCCATAATTGTATATACCACCTAACCGTGGTTTTTTTTTCTTTCTTTATACATACATACTAGTTACGAGTATACTATCTCTTTATCAACCAGTCTATATATTAGCAGCAGACACAGTACAGTGCGGTAGTTCACGGCTGTGGCTACCTCTGTGTCGGCACTCGGCAGCCCGTCCATAATTGTATATACCACCTAACCGTGTTTTTTTTTTTCTTTCTTTATACATACATACTAGTTACGAGTATACTATCTCTTTATCAACCAGTCTATATATTAGCAGCAGACACAGTACAGTGCGGTAGTTCACGGCTGTGGCTACCTCTGTGTCGGCACTCGGCAGCCCGTCCATAATTGTATATACCACCTAACCGTGGTTTTTCTTTCTTTCTTTATACATACATACTAGTTACGAGTATACTATCTCTTTATCAACCAGTCTATATATTAGCAGCAGACACAGTACAGTGCGGTAGTTCACGGCTGTGGCTACCTCTGTGTCGGCACTCGGCAGCCCGTCCATAATTGTATATACCACCTAACCGTGTTTTTTTTTTCTTTCTTTATACATACATACTAGTTACGAGTATACTATCTCTTTATCAACCAGTCTATATATTAGCAGCAGACACAGTACAGTGCGGTAGTTCACGGCTGTGGCTACCTCTGTGTCGGCACTCGGCAGCCCGTCCATAATTGTATATACCACCTAACCGTGGTTTTTTTTTCTTTCTTTATACATACATACTAGTTACGAGTATACTATCTCTTTATCAACCAGTCTATATATTAGCAGCAGACACAGTACAGTAGTTCACGGCTGTGGCTACCTCTGTGTCGGCACTCGGCAGCCCGTCCATAATTGTATATACCACCTAACCGTGGTTTTTTTTTCTTTCTTTATACATACATACTAGTTACGAGTATACTATCTCTTTATCAACCAGTCTATATATTAGCAGCAGACACAGTACAGTGCGGTAGTTCACGGCTGTGGCTACCTCTGTGTCGGCACTCGGCAGCCCATCCATAATTGTATATACCACCTAACCGTGGTTTTTTTTCTTTCTTTATACATACATACTAGTTACGAGTATACTATCTCTTTATCAACCAGTCTATATATTAGCAGCAGACACAGTACAGTGCGGTAGTTCACGGCTGTGGCTCCCTCTGTGTCGGCACTCGGCAGCCCGTCCATAATTGTATACTAGTATCCAATCCATCCATCTCCATTGTTTACCTGAGGTGCCTTTTAGTTGTGCCTATTAAAATATGGAGAACAAAAATGTTGAGGTTCCAAAATTAGGGAAAGATCAAGATCCACTTCCACCTCGTGCTGAAGCTGCTGCCACTAGTCATGGCCGAGACGATGAAATGCCAGCAACGTCGTCTGCCAAGGCCGATGCCCAATGGCATAGTACAGAGCATGTCAAAACCAAAACACCAAATATCAGTAAAAAAAGGACTCCAAAACCTAAAATAAAATTGTCGGAGGAGAAGCGTAAACTTGCCAATATGCCATTTACCACACGGAGTGGCAAGGAACGGCTGAGGCCCTGGCCTATGTTCATGGCTAGTGGTTCAGCTTCACATGAGGATGGAAGCACTCAGCCTCTCGCTAGAAAACTGAAAAGACTCAAGCTGGCAAAAGCACCGCAAAGAACTGTGCGTTCTTTGAAATCCCAAATCCACAAGGAGAGTCCAATTGTGTCGGTTGCGATGCCTGACCTTCCCAACACTGGACGTGAAGAGCATGCGCCTTCCACCATTTGCACGCCCCCTGCAAGTGCTGGAAGGAGCACCCGCAGTCCAGTTCCTGATAGTCAGATTGAAGATGTCAGTGTTGAAGTACACCAGGATGAGGAGGATATGGGTGTTGCTGGCGCTGGGGAGGAAATTGACCAGGAGGATTCTGATGGTGAGGTGGTTTGTTTAAGTCAGGCACCCGGGGAGACACCTGTTGTCCGTGGGAGGAATATGGCCGTTGACATGCCAGGTGAAAATACCAAAAAAATCAGCTCTTCGGTGTGGAGGTATTTCACCAGAAATGCGGACAACAGGTGTCAAGCCGTGTGTTCCCTTTGTCAAGCTGTAATAAGTAGGGGTAAGGACGTTAACCACCTCGGAACATCCTCCCTTATACGTCACCTGCAGCGCATTCATAATAAGTCAGTGACAAGTTCAAAAACTTTGGGTGACAGCGGAAGCAGTCCACTGACCAGTAAATCCCTTCCTCTTGTAACCAAGCTCACGCAAACCACCCCACCAACTCCCTCAGTGTCAATTTCCTCCTTCCCCAGGAATGCCAATAGTCCTGCAGGCCATGTCACTGGCAATTCTGACGAGTCCTCTCCTGCCTGGGATTCCTCCGATGCATCCTTGCGTGTAACGCCTACTGCTGCTGGCGCTGCTGTTGTTGCCGCTGGGAGTCGATGGTCATCCCAGAGGGGAAGTCGTAAGCCCACTTGTACTACTTCCAGTAAGCAATTGACTGTTCAACAGTCCTTTGCGAGGAAGATGAAATATCACAGCAGTCATCCTACTGCAAAGCGGATAACTGAGTCCTTGACAACTATGTTGGTGTTAGACGTGCGTCCGGTATCCGCCGTTAGTTCACAGGGAACTAGACAATTTATTGAGGCAGTGTGCCCCCGTTACCAAATACCATCTAGGTTCCACTTCTCTAGGCAGGCGATACCGAGAATGTACACGGACGTCAGAAAAAGACTCACCAGTGTCCTAAAAAATGCAGTTGTACCCAATGTCCACTTAACCACGGACATGTGGACAAGTGGAGCAGGGCAGGGTCAGGACTATATGACTGTGACAGCCCACTGGGTAGATGTATGGACTCCCGCCGCAAGAACAGCAGCGGCGGCACCAGTAGCAGCATCTCGCAAACGCCAACTCTTTCCTAGGCAGGCTACGCTTTGTATCACCGCTTTCCAGAATACGCACACAGCTGAAAACCTCTTACGGCAACTGAGGAAGATCATCGCGGAATGGCTTACCCCAATTGGACTCTCCTGTGGATTTGTGGCATCGGACAACGCCAGCAATATTGTGTGTGCATTAAATATGGGCAAATTCCAGCACGTCCCATGTTTTGCACATACCTTGAATTTGGTGGTGCAGAATTTTTTAAAAAACGACAGGGGCGTGCAAGAGATGCTGTCGGTGGCCAGAAAAATTGCGGGACACTTTCGGCGTACAGGCACCACGTACAGAAGACTGGAGCACCACCAAAAACTACTGAACCTGCCCTGCCATCATCTGAAGCAAGAAGTGGTAACGAGGTGGAATTCAACCCTCTATATGCTTCAGAGGTTGGAGGAGCAGCAAAAGGCCATTCAAGCCTATACAATTGAGCACGATATAGGAGATGGAATGCACCTGTCTCAAGTGCAGTGGAGAATGATTTCAACGTTGTGCAAGGTTCTGATGCCCTTTGAACTTGCCACACGTGAAGTCAGTTCAGACACTGCCAGCCTGAGTCAGGTCATTCCCCTCATCAGGCTTTTGCAGAAGAAGCTGGAGGCATTGAAGAAGGAGCTAAAAGGGAGCGATTCCGCTAGGCATGTGGGACTTGTGGATGCAGCCCTTAATTCGCTTAACAAGGATTCACGGGTGGTCAATCTGTTGAAATCAGAGCACTACATTTTGGCCACCGTGCTCGATCCTAGATTTAAAGCCTACCTTGGATCTCTCTTTCCGGCAGACACAGGTCTGCTGGGGTTGAAAGACCTGCTGGTGACAAAATTGTCAAGTCAAGCGGAACGCGACCTGTCAACATCTCCTCCTTCACATTCTCCCGCAACTGGGGGTGCGAGGAAAAGGCTCAGAATTCCGAGCCCACCCGCTGGCGGTGATGCAGGGCAGTCTGGAGCGACTGCTGATGCTGACATCTGGTCCGGACTGAAGGACCTGACAACGATTACGGACATGTCGTCTACTGTCACTGCATATGATTCTCTCAACATTGATAGAATGGTGGAGGATTATATGAGTGACCGCATCCAAGTAGGCACGTCACACAGTCCGTACTTATACTGGCAGGAAAAAGAGGCAATTTGGAGGCCCTTGCACAAACTGGCTTTATTCTACCTAAGTTGCCCTCCCACAAGTGTGTACTCCGAAAGAGTGTTTAGTGCCGCCGCTCACCTTGTCAGCAATCGGCGTACGAGGTTACATCCAGAAAATGTGGAGAAGATGATGTTCATTAAAATGAATTATAATCAATTCCTCCGCGGAGACATTGACCAGCAGCAATTGCCTCCACAAAGTACACAGGGAGCTGAGATGGTGGATTCCAGTGGGGACGAATTGATAATCTGTGAGGAGGGGGATGTACACGGTGATATATCGGAGGGTGAAGATGAGGTGGACATCTTGCCTCTGTAGAGCCAGTTTGTGCAAGGAGAGATTAATTGCTTCTTTTTTTGGGGGGGTCCAAACCAACCCGTCATATCAGTCACAGTCGTGTGGCAGACCCTGTCACTGAAATGATGGGTTGGTTAAAGTGTGCATGTCCTGTTTTGTTTATACAACATAAGGGTGGGTGGGAGGGCCCAAGGACAATTCCATCTTGCACCTCTTTTTTCTTTTCTTTTTCTTTGCATCATGTGCTGATTGGGGAGGGTTTTTTGGAAGGGACATCCTGCGTGACACTGCAGTGCCACTCCTAGATGGGCCCGGTGTTTGTGTCGGCCACTAGGGTCGCTAATCTTACTCACACAGTCAGCTACCTCATTGCGCCTCTTTTTTTCTTTGCGTCATGTGCTGTTTGGGGAGGGTTTTTTGGAAGGGACATCCTGCGTGACACTGCAGTGCCACTCCTAGATGGGCCCGGTGTTTGTGTCGGCCACTAGGGTCGCTAATCTTACTCACACAGTCAGCTACCTCATTGCGCCTATTTTTTTCTTTGCGTCATGTGCTGTTTGGGGAGGGTTTTTTGGAAGGGACATCCTGCGTGACACTGCAGTGCCACTCCTAGATGGGCCCGGTGTTTGTGTCGGCCACTAGGGTCGCTAATCTTACTCACACAGTCAGCTACCTCATTGCGCCTCTTTTTTTCTTTGCGTCATGTGCTGTTTGGGGAGGGTTTTTTGGAAGGGACATCCTGCGTGACACTGCAGTGCCACTCCTAGATGTGCCCGGTGTTTGTGTCGGCCACTAGGGTCGCTAATCTTACTCACACAGCTACCTCATTGCGCCTCTTTTTTTCTTTGCGTCATGTGCTGTTTGGGGAGGGTTTTTTGGAAGGGCCATCCTGCGTGACACTGCAGTGCCACTCCTAGATGGGCCCGGTGTTTGTGTCGGCCACTAGGGTCGCTAATCTTACTCACACAGCTACCTCATTGCGCCTCTTTTTTTCTTTGCGTCATGTGCTGTTTGGGGAGGGTTTTTTGGAAGGGACATCCTGCGTGACACTGCAGTGCCACTCCTAGATGGGCCCGGTGTTTGTGTCGGCCACTAGGGTCGCTAATCTTACTCACACAGTCAGCTACCTCATTGCGCCTCTTTTTTTCTTTGCGTCATGTGCTGTTTGGGGAGGGTTTTTTGGAAGGGCCATCCTGCGTGACACTGCAGTGCCACTCCTAGATGGGCCCGGTGTTTGTGTCGGCCACTAGGGTCGCTAATCTTACTCACACAGCTACCTCATTGCGCCTCTTTTTTTCTTTGCGTCATGTGCTGTTTGGGGAGGGTTTTTTGGAAGGGCCATCCTGCGTGACACTGCAGTGCCACTCCTAGATGGGCCCGGTGTTTGTGTCGGCCACTAGGGTCGCTAATCTTACTCACACAGCTACCTCATTGCGCCTCTTTTTTTCTTTGCGTCATGTGCTGTTTGGGGAGGGTTTTTTGGAAGGGACATCCTGCGTGACACTGCAGTGCCACTCCTAGATGGGCCCGGTGTTTGTGTCGGCCACTAGGGTCGCTTATCTTACTCACACAGCGACCTCGGTGCAAATTTTAGGACTAAAAATAATATTGTGAGGTGTGAGGTATTCAGAATAGACTGAAAATGAGTGTAAATTATGGTTTTTGAGGTTAATAATACTTTGGGATCAAAATGACCCCCAAATTCTATGATTTAAGCTGTTTTTTAGTGTTTTTGGAAAAAAACACCCGAATCCAAAACACACCCGAATCCGACAAAAAAAATTCGGTGAGGTTTTGCCAAAACGCGTTCGAACCCAAAACACGGCCGCGGAACCGAACCCAAAACCAAAACACAAAACCCGAAAAATTTCAGGTGCTCATCTCTACTTTTTACACATTATGGCAGACAGCGTCCCATTTTTTGCACATTACGGCAGACAGCGTCCCATTTATTACACATTACGGCAGACAGCGTCCCATTTTTTGCATATTACGGCAGACAGCGTCCCATTTATTACACATTACGGCAGACAGCGTCCCATTTATTACACATTACGGCAGACAGCGTCCCATTTTTTACACATTACGGCAGACAGCGTCCCATTTATTACACATTACGGCAGACAGTGTCCCATTTTTTGCATATTACGGCAGACAGCGTCCCATTTATTATACATTACGGCAGACAGCGTCCCATGTTTTGCACATTACGGCAAACAGGATAGATAGATAGATAGATAGATAGATAGATAGAATAGGTATACTTACCGTTTCCGCTGGCTCAGGCTCCTCGTGCAGCTTCTGTTCTGGCAGGGGAGAAGAAGGAGGAGGAGGGGTGGAGGAGGGAGCCGCAGCAGCGCTATGTCATTGGTAGAAGCGCTGCTGCTGCTGGACCTCTCCTTTACCATAGGCTGCCCTCCGCCGCTGTGAATGCTGGGATGCGATGCGCATCCCAGCATTCACAGCGGCGGAGGGCAGCCAATGGTAAAGGAGAGGGCCAGCAGCAGCAGCGCTTCTACCAATTACACAGTGCTGCTGCGGCTCCCTCCTCCATCCCCCCTCCTCCTCCTCCCCCCCTGTAGCCGGTGCGCGCATTATCTCCTCGGCGGCGGCGGAACACAGCGGCAGCCAGGCGGCATGTAATGAGTCAGTTTGACTCATTACATGCCGTTCTGGCTGCAGGCCCCTTGACAGTTGCGGGCCCCAGTGCAAGGCACTGCCTGCACTGGCGCTAGTTCCGCCTCTGGGGCTGGGTTCTATTAGCTATGTCATTAATTCAATTTTAATTAAATAACAGGGACAATTAAAAAAAAAAAAATATATATATATATATATATTTTTTTTTTTTAATTCAACAATTTTTATTAGATTTTTTATAGAAATACAAGAACAGGGAAGACCTTCATGATACAGACATACCAAAAACCGGAGAGAAACCGGTATAGTTACAATAATCCTGAGGATTCACAGGACATTATATATATATATATATATATATATATATATATATATATATATATATATATATGTATTTACATAGTTACATAGTCAGTGAGGTTGAAAAGAGGCAAAAATCCCATCGGGTTTAACCTGTATTCTGTGTTAATCTGTTTATATTATAATGCCCCTGCTGGAGTACTGGTCTAGTACCAATTGACACCTATGAATCTTACCACTCCCAGATAATTTAATGTCAATATGTTAAATGCTATAGCCCTGGATACATTTTCCAGTTAGGCATTTGTCCAATCCCTTTTTAAATGCATTTACAGAGTCCGCCATTATTACCTTCTCCGGCAGGGAGTTCCAAATCTTAATTGCCCTTACCGTGAAGAACCCTTTCCTACGTTGTGTACGAAATTTTCTCTCCTTCTGCCTCAGCGAGTGCCAACGCGTCTTATACAGAGTTCTTTTAATAAACAAATCCGCTGCTAGCTCTTTGTAATTACTCTTTACATAATTGAAGATATTAATAATGTCTCCTCTTAGTCGCTTCTTTTCTAGTGTATACATATTTAACCTAGTAAGCCTTTCCTCGTACTCCAGTGTTTCTAAGCCTTTAATCATTTTAGTAGCTCTTCTTTGAACTCTTTCTAGTTCCCCGATATCTTTTTTTATAATATGGTGCTAAAAACTGAACACAATATTCCAGGTGCAGCCGTACCAATGATTTTTACAGTGGCAGGATTACATCCTGTCCCTTGTCTCAATGCCCCGTTTAATGCACGCAAGCACTTTACTTGCCTTCTTTGCTGCAATTCAACATTGTGTACTGTTATTAAGCCTATTATCTATGAGCACCCCCAAATCTTTTTCCACCATAGTAACCCCTATATTTTCCCCATCTAGAATGTAGGATGCAAGTGTGTTTTTAGTCCCAAAATGCATAACTTTGCATTTTTCTATATTGAACCTCATTCTCCATTTAGACGCCCAGGTTTGAAGTTTAAATAAGTCATTCTGTAGAGACTCCACATCGCCTTCTGAATTAATTACCTTACACAGTTTAGTATCATCTGCAAGATTGACACTGTGCTTTCCAGGCCTATTCCTAGATCATTGATAAATATAGTGAACAGCAGTGGGCCAAGAATGGACCCTTGTGGTATTCCGCTGACTACTGGTGCCCAGCTGGAGAACATCCCATTGGCCACTACTCGTTGTACTCTGTTATCCAGCCAATTACTTATCCCTCTACAAATAGTATATCCTAGGCCAAGTTCCCCTAATTTGTTGATCAGTCTCCTATGAGGCACTGTATCGAAGGCTTTTGCAAAATCTAAATACACCATGTCCACTGCTTTTCCCTGATCAAGATTCTCACTCACTTCCTTGTAGAAGCTAATTAAGTTGGTTTGACGTGATCTGTCCCTTACAAACCCATGTTGACTTTTGCTAATAAATTTAGTCGCCTGTAGGTGCTCCTCTATGCTATCCCTCAAAATGCCTTCCAAAATATTACCCACTATAGAGGTTAAACTAACCGGTCTATAGTTTCCAGGATTACTTTTTGTTCTCTTTTTAAATAAAGGCACTACCTCAGCTATGCGTCAATCCTTTGGTACCATGCCTGATCTAATTTAACTATGAAAAATCAAGTATAGGGGTATTGCTATCTGTGACCTAAGCTGTCTAATAACCCTCGAATGAATTAATCTTTACCTTGCTTAGTCTCTCCAGCACTACTTTCTCATTTAAACAAGCATCAAGCCACAAGTCATTACCATCCCTGTAGCTATGCACTACTGTCTCCGGCTCATCCTACCTGGTGAATACTGAGGAAAAAAAGTTGCTCAATATTTCCGCTTTTAATTTGTCATCATTTATCAAAGCTCCCAATTCATCTTTTAATGGGACTACGTTCTCCTTCTTTAACCTTTTACTGTTTATATATTTAAAAAAGTTTTTAGGATTGGTTTTAATTTCTATAGTGATTTGTTTTTCGTTTACAATTTTAGCTGCTCTTATTACTTTTTGCATCTTTTATTGCATTCCTTGTAATACCGGAATTAATCCTCCTCTTCATTAGATTTAAATGTTTTGAAAGCACGCCTCTTATTAGCCATTGCTTCCTTGACCTCCTTATCAAGCCACATTGGTTTGTGCTTAGTACTCCTGCGTTTACTGCTCATGGGAATGAATTTGTGAATACTACTTTCAAGCAACCATTTTAGAGCATCCCACATTTCCGATGTGTCCTTGCCTTGAAACTAAATTTCCCAGTCAATGTCGTTTAGTGCCTGTCTCAGCATATTGAAGTTAGCTTTTCTAAAGTTAAATGTTTTGGTTGCTCCCTTATAGCTATGTATAGCTATATACACACATTTTTTTTTTTATTGGGACACTTTTAATGAAATAATGATCACGCTATGTACATAATGTCCCTTGTAGTGCCACAAATGTGCAATCTAATTTGTGTTGTCATCATTAATATGGTCCCAATTGACATAAAAACATTATTGCCACGCTATATAAATGTTAAATAAAATTGGCCAATTAAAATCTATTAATATTATATTATCTACTTATTTGCATCATTATGTAATTTGCTCCGAACATTTAATTAAATCATTGTTTTCTCATAAACATAATTATTTATTGTTTTGAGTCTTTCACATCTCTGCAGCAGATTAAGGCCCATATAGACGGGCCGATGCAGGAGAGATGTGTGCTGAGCGAACCGCTCAGCACACATCTCTCCCGCCGCTCAGCACAGCGCGATCTGTGCTGAGCGTGCGGGGGGAGACGGGGGGGGGGGGGGGGGCGCTCACTTCACCCAGCTAGATTGGCCAATCTAGCACCAGTAAAAAGCGATGCGCGGGGCTGCGCATCGCTATCGCTGTTAGGGCTACACACGGAGTGATCTTGCTGAAAATCTAAGCAATCTAGTCAGATTGCTTAGATTATCGCTCCGTGTGTACCCCCCTTTAGAGCTTTAACTTTCATTTCAGATCTTCACCCTTTTATCTACTATAATGTATTAGTGATATCAGTGAACTGTTTGAAGTTGTGTGCCTGGTAGTTGTCTGACCATTTCACAATGAGAGAGCCACATGCTGATCTGACAAGTGACAAGCATGTAGACTTGCAGGTTCTGATTCACCAGACAGGACTAACAGGTGCACATTAATAAGATACTTACTAGTTTAGCAATGTGTTGAGAATGTTTTAAAGAGTCATGTAGTCTGACAATGAGGTACAGTAAATTTCCTAAGCTGTACTGAAACATAGGATGATAACTTATTAAATGGAATAGGAATCAGCTAGTAAATGTAATTCTTACTAGATGAAACACAAGGCAGCAATGAGGTATTTTCTAATATAAATTGAAAATTCAAGTTCATATTAAAATTCCAAGTCATGAATATGGACCATTAGTAAAATGGAAAGTTTGTCAGCTCTACCAGTGATTTACCACCACACAAATAAATATACCACTGTATATATAGGCGCTACATACATATATCATGAAGAATTTTTCTTTCTACCATATATAAATTGGAACTTTACATGGTTTACACCAGTGATTCCTAAGGTCCCTTAAAATAGACAAAGAATAAAAAAAAAAAAGACAAACAGTCGGCTGTATGGAGCGGGCAATGCCAGTCATGCAGTCTCCTCAGATTTCCCATAATCTTCCATGTTTGAAAGGATAGAGAAAAGAACTCGAAATAGTATAATACTGTTTTTAATAACAATTAAAACAATTTGAAAGAACAAACAATGGGTAGAAATGGACTCTCACTGAGAATATTGGCCTACAAACAAAGTAGACACATCCAGTATCGCATGTGTTGAAATGCACAAGATGGTCCCCACTTTCTTGTCACCGAAGCGTTTCCATACTATATTTTTCAAGGTATGAAGAGACATGCTACAATTGCCAGTATTTAAACCCCCCATAGTTAGGCTGTAATTAAAAATTCCAGACATGGTGTGGCTAATCCATCTAAATACATTGCAGGCATAAGGATTAAAGTGATCCACTTGTCCTTGTATTGTAAAATCCAAAAGGCCCAGGTGAAAGCAGTTAGGCCAGTTCTCCATGAAAACCAGAAGTTGCGGCTCTGCTATGCATTCCAGGTGTCGTCTCTTCTGGTCCCGTATGCGGTCCAATGGACGTCACTTCCGGGGATGCACTTCTGCTAACACTTAGACTTCCAGGTCATTTCAGAACGGTGGAGATATCATATATTCAGTGCAGACCTCAAACAGTGCCTTGCTAAACTATTCACCCCCCTTGGCTTTTTACCTATTTTGTTACATTACAACCTGCAATTTATTTATTTTTTAATTGGATTTTATGTGATGGCTATGCATAAAATAGTCTAAATTGGTAAAGTGAATTGAGAAAAATATATATAAAAAATAATTTTTATAAATAAAAATTTGAAAATTGGCATGTGCATATGTATTCACCCCCTTTACTATGAAGCCCCTCAAAAGTTCTGGTGCAACCAATCACCTTCAGAAGTCACATAATTAGTGAAATGAAGTACACCTGTGTGCAATCTAAGTGTCACATGATCTGTCAGCATAAACACGCCTTTGCTGAAAGGACCCAGAGGTTGCAACACCACTAAGCAAGAGGCATCACACCATGAAGACCAAGGAGCTCTCCAAACAAGTCAGGGACAAAGTTGTTGAGAAGTACAAGTCAGGGTTGTGTTATAAAAAAATATCCAAATCTCTGATGATCCCCCGGTGCACCACCAAATCCATCATCTTCAAATGGAAAGAACATGGTACAACAACAAACCTGCCAAGAGAGGGCTGGCCACCAAAACTCACAGCCTGGGCAAGGAGGGCAATAATCAGGGAGGCAGCACAGAGAGCAAAGGTAACCCTGAAGGAGCTGCAGAGTTCCACAGAGAGACTGGTGTATCTGCGCATGTGACCACAATAAGCCGTGCACTCCATAGAGCTGGGCTTTATGGAAGAGTGGCCAGAAAAGTTATTACTTAGTGTTAAAAATATGACGGCACGTTTTCAGTTTGCCAAAACGCATGTGGACGACTCCCCAAATGTGTGGAGGAAGATGCTCTGGTCAGATGAGACTAAAATTTAACTTTTCGACCACCAAAGAAAATGCTATGTCTGGCACAAACCCAGCACATCCCATCACCCCAAGAACACCATTCGCACAGTGAAACATGGTGGTGGCAGAATCATGCTGTGGGGATGTTTTTTTAACAGCAGGGACTGTGAAACTTTTGAGTCGAGGGAAAGATGGATGGTGCTAAATACAGGGATATTCTTGAGCAAAACCTGTTTTAGTCTGCCTGTGACTTGAGACTGGGACAGAGGTTCACCTTCCAGCAGGACAATGACCCGAAGCATACTGCTAAAGCAACACTCGAGTGGTTTAAGGGGAAACATTTAAATGTGTTGGAATGGCCTAGTCAAAGCCCAGATCTCAATCCAATTGAGAATCTGTGGGCAGACTTGAAGATTGCTGTTCACAAGTGGAAACCATCCAACATGAAAAAGCTGGAGCAGTTTTGCCTTGAGGAATAGGCAAAAATCCCAATGGCGAGATATGGCAAGCTCATAGAGACTTATCCAAAGTGGCTTAAAGCTGTAATTGCCGCAAAAGGTGGCTCTACAAAGTACTGACTTTAGGGGGGTGAATAGTTATGCACGCTGACGTTTTCTATTATTTTGTCCTATTTGTTGTTTGCTTCACAATAAAAAAAAAAAATCTTCAAAGTTGTAGCCATGTTCTGTGAATGAAATGATGCAACCCTTCAAACAATCCATTTTAATTCCAGGTTGTGAGGTAACAAAACATGAAAAGTACAAAGGGGCTAAATACTTTACCAAGGCACTGTATATAATGCAGTTGGCTGCCACATTATTGAAGATCAAAACAGGGGATATAAAGCGTAAAAGGCACAGACATAGAATAAAACAAATAATGAATATAGATTCTGGACACTGGGGGTCATTCCGAGTTGATCGCTCGCTAGCAACTTTTTGCAGCACTGCGATCAGGTTAAAACTTGGCAAAACTGTGCATGCGTATGCACCACAATGCGCAGGCACGTCATACAGGTACAAAGAGGATCGGTGCTGGACGATGGATTTAACAAAGAATCTACAGTATTTGCACAGTCGATCGCAAGGTGATTGACAGAAAAAGGGCGTTTATGGGTGTCAACTGACCATTTTCTGGGAGTGTTTTGGAAAACGCAGGTGTGTCCAAGCATTTGCAGGGCGGGTGTCTCACGTCAATTCCGGTACCAAAAAGACTGGAGTGATCGCAGCGGCCGAGTAAGTCCAGAGCTACTCAGAAACTGCACAAACTGTTTTAGTACTGCTCGGCTGCAAAGGCGTTCACACACTTGCAAAGCGAAAATACACTCCCCCATAGGCGGCGACTATCTGATCGCAGCGCTGCAAAATGTTGCTAGTGAGCGATCAACTCGGAATGACCCCCACAGTGGATGCAAACTACAACATATATTGCATATAATAAAAACAAGTACAAAACATTATAAGATCAGAGAAACCATTTGTCCTTGTTGAGGCCATGCGGTATTAGTTTGATAATTATATATCATCTCCATCTCAGTACGTGCTAATTTAGATGCTGAATCTTGGCATCTTAAAAATAAAATAAAGCAAACACAATGGTCCCAATAGAAAAAAAACACATTGTCCCCCACTGAAAATAAATAAAACACATTGGTCCCTATAGAATATTAGGAGTAGGAGGACTGGTAGCAGGTGCTGCTACAAGGAGGGAAAAGAACAGCAGACTGGGAGATTGGGTGCTCAAACTTAGAAAAGGAAGGAACAGCGGGCCTAGGTGGTCATTCCGAGTTGTTCGCTCGGTAATTTTCTTCGCATCGCAGCGATTTTCTGCTAACTGCGCATGCGCAATGTTCGCACTGCGATTGCGCCAAGTAAATTTGCTATGCAGTTAGGTATTTTACTCACGGCATTACGAGGTTTTTTCTTCGTTCTGGAGATCGGAATGTGATTGACAGGAAGTGGGTGTTTCGGGGCGGAAACTGGCCGTTTTATGGGAGTGTGTGAAAAAACGCTGTGGCTGGAGAAACGGAGGAGTGTCTGGGCGAACGCTGGGTGTGTTTGTGACGTCAAACCAGGAACGACAAGCACTGAACTGATCGCACTGGAAGAGTAAGTCTCGAGCTACTCAGGAACTGCAAAGAAATTTCTATTCACAATTTTGAGAACCTTTCGTTCGCAATTTTGATAAGCTAAGATTCACTCCCAGTAGGCGGCGGCTTAGCGTGTGCAATGCTGCTAAAAGCAGCTTGCGAGCGAACAACTCGGAATGAGGGCCCTAATTCTGAGTTGATCGCAGCAGCAATTTTGTTAGCAGTTGGGCAAAACCATGTGCACTGCAGGAGGGGCAGATATAAAATGTGCAGAGAGAGTTAGATTTGGGTGGGGTGTATTCAAACTGAAATCTAAATTGCAGTGTAAAAATAAAGCAGCCAGTATTTACCCTGCACAGTAACAAAATAACCCACCCAAATCTAACTCTCTCTGCAAGTGTTGTATCTGCCCCCCCCCTGCAGTACACATGGTTTTGCCCAACTGCTAACAAACTTGCTGCTGCGATCAACTCAGAATTACCCCCAGCAGACTGGGAGAATGTGTGCTGGGACATGTAGCAGGAATACTGAGACTAAGAGGGAAAGTGACAGCAGTCTGGAAGCAGATGTGCTGGTAATTAGAGGGGAAGGGACAACAGTCTAGGATATGGGGTGCTTATTGGCAGATGTCTACAAGTTTTTAAATATGTAGCAGATGTGAATAAGGAGGTTAGTCCACATGTTGACTCCAAACAGATTAGGTTTTATTGAAGATAACATGATACAGGTGACGGAAGATAAATAGCAGTCAATATGATATGGTATCAATATCTCCTAGGGTAAATAATGTACAGTCATACAGCACTGTGAGCTTTAATAACACAGTGACAGCCTTTGGCATATACAGATTCTTTAACAGAGACAAGTACACAGCATGCACCTGCAGTCTGAGCTTTAAGTCCGGTGACTCAGATATATAATGTTATTGTGTCTGATGAATTATGCAGAATAACACAATTTAGAGGCAGTTTGTAGCATTTACCTACATGTAAACAGTGCTGTGATTGGGATTAGGGGTGCTGGGACTAATATGGAACAGACAAGCACAATGCAAGATTTGGTGCTCGGACTGAGAGGGAAAGAGACAACAGATGTGTGCTGGGAATGAGAGCAGGGGTGCTGGGACTGGGAGAGGAAGGAACAGCAACTTGAAGAAGGGTTACTGTGAGGGGGAGAAACAGCAGACTGGGAGCACCATTTTACTCACAAGAAGCCTGTATCAGGTTTCAGAGCAGGCACAGCCTAACAACTAGTTATTCCCATGAAGCTGTACTGCTGCTGATCTCATCAGAGGAGCATGTGATGGGCTCCTCCAATCAGAGCTCAGCACATGCTCCTCTGACCTCTTTGCAGAGTTTCATGGGATTTACCCAGTAGTGCATTGCTCAAATCTTCTGCATATTGATGCCTGACACCATTAACCTGCCTAAAGTCGGCAGCTGCTGGGTCAATCAAAACAGTCTTGACGACTGAGCAAGCAACTGCACTGTGCTTTTCTTTGGCAAATGGCTCTGTTGCCTTCCCATGATATAGGGCATGGCTACAAATCTGTGAGGCCCACTAGGATTTCCATGACTCCCTGGCAGCTTAGTCCGAGCCTGCAGGGTACTCACCTCTTGTTGGTCCCTAATCCCTGAGGTGGTGTCCAATACTGACCCCCAGAATCAGAGCCAGAACAACCCACTCCCCAAGGGTATGCAGTGCAGGGAGGCACCGGACTCAGGAGGTGCTCTCCCTGCTCTGCTGCTGCCAGAAGTAGAAGTGTGGCTCTCTGGCTCCCTCCTCCTCTCTCCATCTTGCTGCACCTGTAAAACTTTGTCAGGTAGCAGCGCCTGCAGGCTCAAGCTGATTTCCTGTTTAAGTACCGCACACTCCCCCCTCTCTTCCCTCCTGTGGACATATGTTTAAGGGTCACTTCTTCTGTGGGCATTATGAATGGTACTACTAATGTGGGCGTTATGTATGGCACTACTTCGGTGGGCGTTATGTGTGGCACTACTACTGTGGGCATTGTGTGGGATTACTACTGTGGGTGTTATGTGTGGCACTACTGCTGTGGGCATTAAGTGCAAGGGGCACTACTACTGTGGGCATTATTGTGTGGCACTACTACTGTGGGTGCTATGTGTGGAACTACTACTGTGGGCAATATGTGTGACATTGCTACTGTGGGCATTATGTGTAAGGGGAACTACTACTGTCAACATGTGTGGCACTACTAATGTGGGCATTATGTGTAATGGGCACTAATATTGTGGGCATTATGTGTATAAGGGACACTATTGGGGGCAGTATAAAAGGCACTACTGTGTAGCTTAACTTGCCTAAGGGGCACTAATGTGTGTCATAACATGAATAAGGTACACTACTATGTAGTGCAGTATGAATAAGGGGCACTACGTGTGGTGTAATGTGAATAACATTGTGCTACTGAGTTGTAATTTGAATTGGGGGTACTATTGCGTGGCCACACCATTTCCTTGTGAGACCATACCTTATTTTTTGTGGCGCACACCTCTGGCACAAGGAAGGGGGGATGCTGAACACACTAGCACCAGCACTGCCCTGAACACATAGAAGTGAAGCTCAAACACAGATCAAAGAGACAGAGCACCAACAGTAATATGAAATGTTTTTATTGAATTGTGAGGGAAGGAATGAGAGTAATTACCATAAGTATATAAACGGTAAAAGGTAAGAAAAAAAACCAAAAAAACCAAGGAGAATATTGGACCATTAAAGGGTGAGTTGAATGTCTTGATTAATGATGATAGGGAAAAATCAGATTTATTGAATACATTTTTTTCATCAGCATTCACGAGAGAGGACCGGTTGACGAGAGTAGTGCACAACATAAGCTATAATAGCGACCCATTGCTAAGTACTTGGTTAAATGAGGAAGTAGTCCGGGAGAGACTAAGTAAAATTAATAGAAATAAATCTCCTGGGCCCAATGGACTTCACCCAGGGTTCTTATGGAACGTAACTCAGAGCTATCGAGGCCCCTATATTTGATTTTTAGTGAGTTATTTACATTAGGAATGATACTGAAGGAGTGGCGTATAGCAGAGGTAGTCCCAATATTTAAAAAGGGAATTAAAACTCATCCCGGTAACTATAGACCAGTAAGTTTGACATCTATAGTGGGGAGAATACTGGAAGGTAAATTAAGGGACAGCATACTAGAGTACATGGATACCTCCAAGGTTATTAATAGGAAATATAATGGTTTTGTGAACGACAGGTCATGTCAAACTAAGTTAATAAGCTTCTACGAGAAAGTGAGCGATAATATTGATCAGGGTAAAGCAGTGGAAGTGGTCTTTTTGGACTTTGCTAAGGCCTTTGACAAAGTCCCACATAAGAGACTAATTTTCAAATCAAGAGAGCTTGGGGTAGGAAACAGTATTTGTACTTGGGTGAGTACAGCAGGGAACAGCGAGTGGTGATTAATGGGATGTTCTCTGAATGGGCCTCAGTGCTCAGTGGAATACAGCAGGGTTCAGTACTCAGGCCACTGCTGCTTAAGATATTCATTAATGACCTCAGAATGGGCCTAGAAAGCACAGTGTCAATTTTTGCAGCTGATACTAAACTATGTAGAGTAATTTATTCAGACAAGGATGTTGAGTCTTTACGGAATGATTTATCTAGACTGGAGGTCTGGGCAGACAAATGGAGAATGAGGTTTAATATAGACAAATGTAAAGTTATGCAATTTGGGACTAAAGGCCTAATTCAGGCCTGATCGTAGCAGCACATTTGTTAGCAGTTGGGCAAAACCATGGCCCTCATTCCGAGTTGTTCGCTCGGTAAAAATCTTCGCATCGCAGCGTTTTTCCGCTTAATGCGCATGCGCAATGTCCGCACTGCGACTGCACCAAGTAAATTTGCTATGCACTTAGTAATTTTACTCACGGCTTTTTCATCGTTCTGGCGATCGTAATGTGATTGACAGGAAATGGGTGTTACTGGGCGGAAACAGGCCGTTTTATGGGCGTGTGGGAAAAAACGCTACCGTTTCCGGAAAAAACGCAGGAGTGGCCGGAGAAACGGAGGAGTGTCTGGGCGAACGCTGGGTGTGTTTGTGACGTCAAACCAGGAACGACAAGCACTGAACTGATCGCAGATGCCGAGTAAGTCTGAAGCTACTGAGAAACTGCTACGAGGTGTGTAATCGCAATATTGCGAATACATCGTTCGCAATTTTAAGATGCTAAGATTCACTCCCAGTAGGCGGCGGCTTAGCGTGAGCAACTCTGCTAAAATCGCCTTGCGAGCGAACAACTCGGAATGAGGGCCCATGTGCACTGCAGGTGGACAGATATAACATTTGCAGAGAGAGTTTGGGTGGGTTATTTTGTTTCTATGAAGAGTAAATACTGTCTGCTTTATTTTTACACTGCAATTTAGATTTCACACCCAAACCTAACTCTCTCTGCACATGGTATATCTGCCCCCCCTGCAGTGCACATGGTTTTGCCCATCTGCTAACAAATTTGCTGCTACGATCAGGTCTGAATTAGGCCCTAAGAACAATCGGGTAGCCTATAAACTAACTGGGAAAAATGTAGGGATAACAGTAGTTGAAAAGGATTTGGGTGTGCTCGTAGATAATAGACTTAGTAGCAGAACACAATGTCAAAATGCAGCAACAAAAGCAAATAAGGTGTTAGCATGCATAAAATGGGGAATGGAGACAAGGGATGAGAGTGTAATCCTACCACTGTATAAGTCATTGGTGCGGCCACACCTGGAATACTGTGTACAGTTCTGGACACCACGCTATAAAAAAGATATCTTGGAACTCAAAAGGATTCAGAGGTGAGCCACCAAACTGGTTAAGGGGTTAGAGGCACTGACTTATGAGGAAAAACTTAAAGGTTAGATATGTTTACACTGGAAAAGAGGCGGATGAGAGGGGACATTACTAATATTTGTAAATACATAAAGGGACATTACAAGGATTCATCAGACGATCTGTTTGTCAAAAAAACGCTACACAGGACACCCCCTGAGGTTAGAAGAAAGAAAATTTCATACACAACTAGGAAAGAGCACAGTAAGAGCAGTAAGGATTTGGAATTCTCTGACAGAGAAGGTTGTAATGATGGACTCAATCAATAAGTTTAAAAATGGATTAGATAAATTCCTAACTGAAAGAAATATCCAAGGATACAGCATTTAAATGATATAAAATTTTATAATGCAGGTTGAACTCGATGGACATTTGTATTATTTCAACCTCATCAACCAAATAATAGTGGTGGGTGTTATGGGAAATTTCAAAGTATTATTGATGTGACAACAAAAAATGAAACTATTAATTCAATATTTCTGAGACAAACTCTCTTAGCTGTATATGCAATTATATTTTCTCTATTGAATATTAAGGGCCACATACACTGAAGTCGGAGGCGATTTCCCTTGAAGTCTCCCGGGAGCTTCCCGGGAGTGGTTCCATACGATTCCATATGATTTGGTACATTTTGCATGCGATATTTCGTATACGATCCCAGCCATGCCTGCGGGAACCGACATATCATGAGTGCAGCACTAACAATCTAGTGGAGGGGGCGTGGCCTAGCTGCTGAAGAGGACAGACGTGCAGCTCTGGAGCTCCTGCACATAAAGCTCCTTATAGCCCTGTATATACTCCCCCTCACCATTCCCTTCTACTGTATATACACCCCTGCTCCATCCAGCTCTTGTCCGTTACGCTGTGGGAGAGCCGCGGAATCGGGGAGTGACTTTGCACACTCCTGCGGGTTGCGGCCCTCTCCCCAGTTTGAAGCCGGGGCCTGGATTTTACACTGCATCCGACCTAACCTTCCAGAGCCATGCTGGACGGCCCGCGGTGCTCCGGACAGACCCTCACTTCACGTCAGTCTCCTTTGGGGAACTCCCTGGACCCCGGCCTCCGCCTACCCACCTCCGGGGGTCGCCCAGAATCTGAACCGCCGGCGTCCGGAGCACCACTTACCGGGGACCTCCGAGTGTGCAGCCGCCATCTTGCAGACTCCACTCTGACCGCGGCTCCTCCCGGGACCCGAGGCGCCGCGATCAGAGAGATGTGCCTGCTCGCAGCTCCCTGCACCTGCTGCTGACTCGCCCCTCTGTAGCCGCGACCTCTGGCTGGCGCATCACCCGCTGCGGGTCCTCTGGAGGGCGGCGCTGGTGCTGGCTGCTTGTCACGGAGCTGACGGTACATCATCTTATTGCTTGCCTCTATGGCCCGCTGACCCGACATAGCTCACCCTCTCTCCTATACCGCGGTGCATGCTCCACAGCCTCTGTGATCCCCCCCCTGACCACACTGGTCATAACACTGACGTTCCTGGCTGAGGACAGTTTTATCCCTTTGGCCCCCCCTGGATAAAGGTAGTCACTCCAGCGCCCCAACATGTCCCCTAGCCCGGCTCATCACTGAACGGATGCACAGAGGGACCCTCCCCAACTGCTCGCCATAGCGCTACCGCTCCCGCTTACTAGCGAGTTGGGGTAACATACCCGGATATATAAAAGTTGATGGTCTCGGTCTCCTCTCCCTCTGCTGAGCACTGAGAACCGTGTGTCCAAGTGGGTTACTGTCTGCCCCTGCTCGAGGACCCCCGCCACTGCTACAGGTCACTGGCTGCTCCGTGCCTGTACACCCATGGCGGCCTTTTACTTGTAAATCCCTACGGCCATCCTATTATCATCTTATGCTCCTCAGCCGTCCTGACCCTGGGGCGCCATGGCAACCCACTCCACCTCACCGTGGATCTCTACTCACGATTGCCCATTCTCTAAGAGGCGCTCCATGGCGCACCTAATGCCTGTCCTAGGCTAACTTATCCTGCGGTCACCTAGCGTTTGAGGGTCAGCTACCCTCCTAGCCGAGGTCTCTCTCAAGATTATTTTTTGGATTCATCTGTGATCTCCTAAGTGGAGTTGATATTCTTGTTGTTTACTACCTTGCCTTTCCCATTCTATTATGTCGCAAAAAAAACGTAAATCCAATGCTGTTAACAAGCCCAGCATCCTTCGTGCATGGGAGAAAGCAGGGTCTACTTCTAGTAACTCTTCAGTTGCAGATCGAATGTCGGATTCGGAGGATGCTCCGTCGCCAAAAGCTCACCTTACCACCCAAGACATCATCTCTATTGTCACTAAAACTATCCAAACCGAAATGATGTCAGCGCTCACAGAATTTAGAAAGGATCTGACCGACCTGGGCACACGTACTGATTCCCTGGAACACAAGATGGATGAAGTCTGCCAGTACCAAGCCGTGATTGATCAGGAACTAACTGACCTCGCACTGATGTCGACCTGCAAGAGGACCACCTGGAGGACCTGGACAACCGGAACCGTAGAAATAATATCAGGGTCGGCAACATCACTGAGAGTGTAACTTTGGAGTCCCTCCCAGGTTTTCTAGAAGGCATGTTCCTAAAATTGATCCCCGGTACTCCGAAAGACCTGCTCCTTCTAGGTAGAGCGCTCCGTCCTTGGCCTCCCCCGACTCAACCGCCTCGAGATGTTATCCTCCGGTTCCACTATTACAAGACTAAAGAGAAACTGATGTCAGCGGCACGGGAACACCAATCCATGGATTATTCTGGCGCTCAACTGCAAATATACCAAGACTTAGCGCCATCTACACTTAGAAAACGTCGGGACCTCGCTTCGGTTACCAGAGTCCTCCGCACTCATTCTATTAAGTATAAATGGGATTCACCTTCCAGCTCCAAGTTACCAAGGACGGGTCTCATCACTCTATTAAAACCCCTGCTCAAGGTTACGATCTTCTCAAGACTCTTGGCATTCTCGACACTCTACCTGGCAAGCTTAGGAATCAGCTCTCCCCCACGTCCCCTTTGAGACCTATGGCACCTACTCCTGATTGGTCTACTAAATGACATGGCTCTCTTATGACTACAGATACGTAACTATGTTTTGTTGATTACTGTGCAATTCCCCCCCCCCCCCTTTTTTTTTTACGGTCTGTTTGATCCATGGGACTCCTATACGATAAACCTGCCTGGTCCCATTCGGACAATGTTTACTGTGCCTTGAACTGGTAAGGCTAATACTTTGCTTAACACAGTGGGATCGCCTCAGGCTTTAGGTACGGTACTATAACTATTGTTATTCCACCTCCTGCTGTAATGTTCTACAGTCACTCGCTACATGTTTTAATACGACCTTGTTCTTCCAAATTTTTTTTTTTTTAGTTACTATCAATGTAATTGTTTCAGTATATATTTGTCTAGTCATGTCAGGATGTCAAATTTCTTTATTCATGTCTTGACCTGTTTATGTTTATGCCCTTGCGCTCGATCCGCAGGATATCCGCAGGATATCTTCATTCTTGTTTTCCATGTTCTGGTTCTTATTTAGTGTTTTCTCATGTTGTCGCTACCCCCCACACCGAAGGGGCTGCCTGGTTGTCACTACCCATTCCTCTTTTAGGCCCTACCTGCTTTTAGGAATGGGTCTATCCTTTGAGTTCGTTCTTGCACTTATTCTGCTCTGTTTCTTTCTGTTCTTTTTCATCTTCTCTGTTTGGCCACGTCGATGGTTGTTCACTGTAATGCACTCTGATGACTATTACCCTCCATGACCTTGAAACTGTTATCCATTAATGTCAATGGTCTTAACTCCCCAACTAAAAGGTCCATGGCGTTTAATATTTTTGCTCGGCACAAGCCGGATATAATCTATCTTCAAGAAACTCATTTTAAAGCTCCCCACCCTTCTTTAAACTGTAAGCAGTACCCTCACACCTTTTACTCTACGATGTCTGCTAAGCACAGAGGCACTGCTATAATGATCCACCGAGATCTCCCCATAGTCATTCACAATTCTATTCACGATTCTAATGGTAGATTTGTTATCCTTTCAGGTACCCTTAATCAACTTCCTATAACCCTGGTGTCCGTGTATGCCCCAAACATGCAGCAGGGTTCCTTTTTTGGGACCTTCTCTGACCAACTTTCTAAATTTTCGAATTCCAAAATTATGGTAGCTGGGGATTGTAATGTTACTCTCGACCCTCTTTTTTATAAGTCTCACCCTAGCACGGGGACACCTACCCACACGAAGCTGTCTAAACTTTTACAGACCTGTATCTCCTCTCACAACCTGTATGATAGCTGGAGGACTCTATATCCGTATGCTCGAGGTTACACGCATTATTCACCCCCACACGACCTTTACACTCACATCGACTACATTTTTGTAGACCGCGATTTCACTCAGATCCTCCATGGGGCACAAATAATTCCCACTACTTGGTCTGACCACAATGCGCTCATATTGGATATCGCTGTCCCTCATAAACTCTCGATCCCTCGAACATGGTGTTTAAATGAGTCTCTTCTCCTTAAACCCTCTAACATTGTTGACATTAATGACATGATTCGCACCTACCTTACTGATAATAGTTCTCCTGATATTTCCCCTGCGTTGTTGTGGGAGGCTCACAAGGCCACGTTACGTGGCCTCCTCATTAATCTTGCTTCGGCCCACAAAAAGATTGAAGCTAAACATATTCTTGATTTAGAAACAGAGTTGACTTTTTTAACCCTTCTCCACCAGCGTTTCCCGAAAAAACGACTTTACACTAAGATCCTATCACTTAAAGGACAATTATCGCAAATTCTCACCAAAAAAACAGTTAACTAATCTTTATGTTGTGGTCAACGCTCTACTACAAGGGTTTGCTATCCGCTATTTACCAAATCTTACTCTCCCACAATACCCCAGCGAAAGAGGCTCATGAAGTAGCTTGGGAACGAGATATAGGGGAAACACTAACCGTCGAGGAATGGGCTGACATCAGGCAGGAAATTGCTAAGAGTTCCTTGTCAGTTCGTATCAAGGAAAACTATAAAATCTACTACCGATGGTACATAGTACCGTCTAGACTACAGACTATCTACCCTTCCTGCTCTGATAGATGTTGGAGACTATGTGGGCAACGGGGAACCATGCTGCATGTTTGGTGGTCCTGTGGACTCGTTCGCCGCTACTGGCACCAGATTCATAAACTAATTTTGGAAATCACCAGTGTAGTTATTCCCAACTCGCCCTTTTATTCTCTAGTTTTGCGTCCTATCCCTGACACTTCAAGCCATCTACTGAAACTAATTAAACACATTTTAAATACAGCCAAATGCCAAATTGCGGTGAATTGGAAATCTGCCTCTCCTCCCACTCTCCCCGCTACTATCAATGCTATATGGTCCACATATAAACTGGAACGCATTACCGCTGCCCTTCATGATACGTCAATTACTTTTATACGCACTTGGACGCCATGGACATTGTACTTTAATGCAGAACCGTCATTGACAACCATCTAATCCAATATCTATATATGTGACTGGTCTCTATAATGTGACCGACACTCACCCCCCTCCCCTTCTTTCCTTGCTCTTGTTCTTTCTTTTCTTGTCTCCTCGCTTTACTCTGTTTTTCTTCTTGTTCTTTATATAATTGTATTGCTGTTTCTGTTTTTTTGTTATTTGATGGATAGGATCATTATGGACTAAGATGTTACTAAATCTTATTGAAGCCTCATTTTTATACTCCTATATTGATCCGCAATCTGTCTATTGTTCTTGTATTTGATCTTCTTAGTATAAAAACCAATAAAACTAATAAAAAAAAAAAAAAAAACAATCCAGGGGAGCCGATCCGACCCTCACGGGAATGCGCATCGGATCGGAAACACCTCCAAAATCGTCCCGAATGCCCTAAATTGGCTGAAATCGGGTATTATCATTCTAGTGTATGGGGCCCTCTAGATAACCCTTAGTAATCAGTTTACTTGGCCTGGCAATAGGTTAGTGTGATTTTTAACAGTGTCCTACAAAAAAAAACCCTGACAAGTATAAATTCTTATCAAACATATAAATGGGAGGCGTGTCGTATTTGGTGGATTTTTAATTTTTTTTTTTGGGGGGGGGGTTGGGGGAGGAACTAACAATCCATTTTATTCAGAGATAGGAGTGAGCACATCTTTTGAAAATGTATCTAAAAAAATGAACTGTTAAAGTATTGGCAAATAATACAGCTCTCATCTGTTTATTGTATAATGCGTAATCTGACAGACCAAGAATAGTTCGCCTTCCACTCCTAGTCCTCGGTGTAATACAGTACGCTAACATTGATAAGTGATATCTTCACTATAATACTCAATGACTGGCATGTTAGAAACACAAATCCTCCCAATGTTCTTGTCCTGAAGAGGATATTAAACAAGCTTTGCAACTTAATTAGTATGTTTGCTTCCAAAGTGACTAATCCTTAAGTGATTTTGTTGAAGGATGCTGCCATTCAAGTGAAAATTGGAACATACACCCACAGCATAGGGGCACTGAATAGATATTATACACTGCTCAAAAACATAAAGGGAACACTAAAATAACACATCCTAGATCTGAATGAATGAAATATTCTTATTAAATACTTTGTTCTTTACATAGTTTAATGTGCTGACAACAAAATCACACAAAAATTATCAATGGAAATCAAATTTATTAACCCATGGAGGTCTGGATTTGGAGTCACACTCAAAATGAAAGTGGAAAAACACACTACAGGCTTAAAACAAGTCAAAATGAGGCTCAGTAGTGTGTGTGGCCTCCACGTGCCTGTATGACCTCCCTACAACGCCTGGGCATGCTCCTGATGAGGTGGCAGATGGTCTCCTGAGGGATCTCTTCCTAGACCTGGACTAAAGCATCCGCCAACTCCTGGACAGTCTGTGGTACAACGTGGTTGGTGGATGGAGCGAGACATGATGTCCCAGATGTGTTCAATTGGATTCAGGTCTGGGGAACGGGCGGGCCAGTCCATAGCATCAATGCCTTCGTCTTGCAGGAGCTGCTGACACACTCCAGCCACATGAGGTCTAGCATTGTCTTGCATTAGGAGGAACCCAGGGCCAACCGCACCAGCATATGGTCTCACAAGGGGTCTGAGGATCTCATCTCGGTACCTAATGGCAGTCAGGCTACCTCTGGCGAGCACATGGAGGGATGTGCGGCCCCCCAAAGAAATGCCACCCCACACCATTACTGACCCACTGCCAAACCGGTCATGCTGGAGAATGTTGCAGGCAGCAGAACGTTCTCCTTGGCGTCTCCAGACTCTGTCACATCTGTCACATGTGCTCAGTGAGAACCTGCTTTTATCTGTGAAGAGCACAGGGCGCCAGTAGCGAATTTGCCAGTCTTGGTGTTCTCTGGCAAATGCCAAATGTCCTGCACGGCGTTGGGCTGTAAGCACAACCCCCACCTGTGGACGTCGAGCCCTCATACCACCCTCATGGAGTCTGTTTCTGATCTTTTGAGTAGACACATGCACATTTGTGGCTTGCTGGAGGTCATTTTGCAGGGCTTTGGCAGTGCTCCTCCTGTTCCTCCTTGCACAAAGGCGGAGGTAGCAGTCCTGCTGCTGGGTTGTTGCCCTCCTACGGCCTCCTCCACGTCTCCTGATGTACTGGCCTGTCTCCTGGTAGTGCCTCCATGCTCTGGACACTACGCTGACAGACACAGCAAACCTTCTTGCCACAGCTCGCATTGATGTGCCATCCTGGATGAGCTGCACTACCTGAGCCACTTGTGTGGGTTGTAGACTCCGTCTCATGCTACCGCTAGAGTGAAAGCACCGCCAGCTTTCAAAAGTGACCAAAACATCAGCCAGAAAGCATAGGAGCTGAGAAGTGGTCTGTGGTCACCACCTGCAGAACAACTCCTTTATTGGGGGTGTCTTGTTAATTGCCTATAATTTCCACCTGTTGTCTATTCCATTTGCACAACAGCATGTGCAATTGATTGTCAATCAGTGTTGCTTCCTAAGTGGACAGTTTGATTTCACAGAAGTGTGATTGACTTGGTGTTACAGTGTGTTGTTTAAGTGTTCCCTTTATTTTTTTGAGCAGTGTATTATGCATTCTGTACTCATAATGTTTTTTCTAAATTGTTTTCTATGGACTACTCTATAGCAAAACAATTTTAGCATTATTAACATTTATTGATCTAATTTATTTATTACACTAAGGGGGTGATTCAGATCTGATCGCAGCAGCAAATTTGTTAGCAGTTGGGCAAAACCAGGGGGGTTATTCCGAGCTGATCGCTCGCTGGCGTTTTTCACAGCGCAGCGATCAGTTCTCAACTGCGCATGCGTATGCACCACAATGCGCAGGCGTGTCGCGCAGTTACAAAGCGGATCGTTGCTGGGCGATGGATTTAACGAAAAATCCATTCGCAAAGCCGATCGCAAGGAGATTGACAGGAAGAGGGCGTCTATGGGTGTCAACTGACCATTTTCAGGGAGTGTTTGGAAACAAGCAGGCGTGTCCAAGTGTTTGCAGGGCGGGTGTCTGACATCAATTCCGGGGCTAAAAAGACTGAAGTGATCGCAAGGGCTGAGTAAGTCCAGAGCTACTCAGAAACTGCAAAAAACGTTTTCGTCCCGCGTGGCTGCACAAGCGTTCGCACACTTGCAAAGCATAAATACACTCCCCCGTGGGTGGCGACTATGCGTTTGCACGGCTGCTAAAAGTAGCTAGCGAGCTATCAACTCGGAATGACCCCCCATGTGCACTGCAGGTGTGGCAGATATAACATTTGCAGAGAGAGTTAGATTTGGGTGGGTTATATTGTTTCTGTGCAGGGTAAATACTGACTGCTTTATTTATAAATGGCAATTTAGATTTCAGTTTGAACACACCACACCCAAATATAACTCTCTCTGCACATGTTATATCTGCTCCCCACCTGCACTGCACATGGTTTTGCCCAACTGCTAACAAATTTGCTGCTGTGATCAACTTTGAATTACCCCCTAAGTTGTTAGTACTACATACATATAACATGCGCTCTATGACATTATCTTTGGGTATGCTAATGTATTCTTTTTTAGAAAGGCTGCAATGCCTGTTACACTAGAAGCCATTACTCATTATTCAGTAAGAGTGTATGTCATTTACTGGGCATGGGACACGCAACATGTGATGATACAGTAGGTGTTCCTTTACATTCCTGCTGTCTGTCCAATGAGCAGGTCCTGCTGCTTCCAACACTGGCACAGTGACAAGACCAGCAGCTGTAGCCATACGGTACATATTAAACTATGTATCTCTAGAATAAAAATAAAACATGACACCTGCAATGAAAACAAAATCTGTATTTTGGGCTACTATATATGTCCAAAAATGTTAATATGCTCCCAGCAGGTACAACACATCAGAAAAAAAGGTGACCTACTGCGCCCAAAATAACCAATGACCATTTCTGATATGATGCAACAGAGCAAAAGTGCCAAAACAAACGTGCCTTGTCTAATGATATTTTAAGCACCAAGACAAACACGGTTAGAGTTGGAGTTTATATTACTTGGAAAGGGAAATACTATTGTATATCTAAATCTAAATGGTATTGTGAGATAACAATTACGTGTTTCCACAGCTCATAAAAAGCAAAAACAGCATTAAAAAATGTTTTTTTAAAAACATTTTTTTAAGGTTTTGCTGCGACTATTGTGTCTGTTTCCTCATGGTATAAATAAATACATTTGCGGACCCTTACGCCAAATTTCCGACTACCACAGAAATGCGCTATCCCAATACCAACAACATCTCATTTTAAAATAATGCAAGCAGGGTTTTCAGCTCTGAAAACCCTGTAGACCATGAAAAAATAAAAAAGTATGCACTGGTTCGGTTGTCTCTGCGGTTCCCAGTGCTGCCGGGACGGGAGGTGGCTGCTGCCTTGTGGGAGGAGGGTCACACACACCCCAGGGGTCAGACACACACTCTTACACACACTCGCACAATATATTACACTCAGCTCTGATGCAGAACGCTGGATACTGACGCTGCATAATAGTTTAATATAATATTACCATAATTTAAAGAGATATTGGATCTAATTCATACTTGCCCATTCTACTGCAATGGCCGGCCGGCATACCGAAAATTGCGTAGTACTCCCAGCCACCCAGAAAATGGGGCCAGTCTTCCGCAACTTGGTGGCACTGCTGCTTAACCCCCCAGTCACCTGTAGTGACAGATAAAGTTACAAATACATGATAAGCTGCCAAGCCCCTTTTGCAGCATTTTTTTTCCACACCTGCCTAAAACTTTTGCACAGTACATATAGATATATATATATATATCCTACTCAACCTAACCTGGTGCTTGAGCTGTAGGAAAAGCAGACACTTTAGTCTATTTAGAGGGGGAGGATCAAGTGAATTCAGACACACTAATAAAGAGGTTTGATACAATTAACAGTGAATTTATTTTTATAATGGACAGATATGATTTAACACTGCTGTGCAGAACCCCTCTGAGAGTATACAGTGATAAACTGCCTGATTAAAACAACTAGCAAAGTAGTTTGATTATGGTGCATTAGCAAGTGAGCTCATCAGGGACAGGACTATGCGCGGGACTTATAATGATATGACTCCTGCACATTAACTATGTGAGGTTTAAACACTAGGATACTGTTCTACACATATGTATGCTACAGTACATGAGCAGTCTGATAAAAGTGCATTGAAATTAAAAAGAGAGTGTAATGTATGCAACCTCCAGCAGCATGTGCAACAAACACACTGTGTAAATTGCAACTTTGTATTGGAAATTCCCCACGACATCAGAGCTGACCCCCCCAGGGATGAAATATTCACCACCATAAACTATAAGATAGCCAATAATACCATCAAAATAAAAGTTGATACTGGCACCATGTGACGTCATGTCACATGAACTCCTCTAACGCACAAACCCCAAAACACTTAATGACTGCTCTCACACTGTAAATCTAACTGCCTACGGTGGCCAGGTAATCAAGACCATGGACGTGGGCATGTTACAATCTAAACATTTCCCGCTGCAGTTTCATATAGTGGACAGTAATGCCAAACTGCTCCTAGGTTTGCTGGACAGCATAAAACTTTAAATGCTGATCAAAGCTCTGATAAGATATACCCTCCCCTGGACTGTGGAGCAAGTCAGTGGTGGGCTGGGCTGGTGGGCAGGATGACAGATGGTCAGATGGCAGGCCAGTCCCATTTTCAGCAACGGTCGGAATGTGTAATGCTGCAGCAAGGACCATGTATTGAAAGAGGCAGTCCAGACATATTGACACGCCCCTCTCCTCCCCTGCCTGCTTTCTGAGGGCTGATACCATGCTAATTGTCACTCAGCCTCAGTTAGTAGCACAATGGCTGGCCTGAGAGACTGCTGCAAATCAAGATATCCCAGAACTGCGGCTCTCCTGGCCACCGCAGTCTCTGGCTGTCAGCCTGTTATACCTAGCATGCCGCCATCTTCTCCTGTCCCTGCCCACTCCTCTTCTTCCCATCTCCTGCTTTCTCCTGTCAGTGGTTCCACTCCAATGCTGGCATGTTTCTGACAGTGACACCCTGTGCATCAGTGGAATGGAGGAGGCCGAGCTGTGCCAGGAGTCCCGGGGATTAAAGCATGTGAGTTGTTCCATGGGGAAAGGGGGGAGTTCTTGAAGTGGACGTGTGTCACCCTCATCCTGGATGCTGTGGTCTGACTCACCCCCTTCTGTACTCTCCCCATACTGCCCAGTACAGACAGCAGCTCCTACACCTGTGCTGCCTCCTGTACCCTCCCCATACTGCCTTACTGTGACAGCAGCTCCCATAACTGTGCTGTTCCCTGTACCCTCCCCATACATCCCAGTACTAACAGCAGCTACCTCGCTACCTCACCTGTGCTGCCCCGTACCCACCCCATACTGCCCAGCACTGACAGCAGTTCCCACACTTGTGTTGCCTCCTATACCCTCCCCATACTGCCTTACTGTGACAGCAGCTCCCATAACTGTGCTGTTCCCTGTACCCTCCCCATACTTCCCAGTACTAACAGCAGCTACCTCACCTGTGCTGCCCCATACCCACCCCATACTGCCCAGCACTGACAGCAGTTCCCACACCTGTGCTTCCCTCTGTACTCTCCCCATACTGCCCAGCATGGACAGCAGCTCCCACAACTGTGCTGCCCTCCGTACCCATACTGCCCTGCTGTGACAGCAGCTCACACACCTGTGCTGTCATGGGCCAGAGTGTTTTATGCATGCCCCCAGACTAAATTTTGCCAGCCAGCCCCTGGAGCAAGTAATAGCTGAGATGCCAAATGCAAAGACATTTACCATTGGATGCCCGAATTTGGATTCTGGCAGATCACATTGGACAAGAAATCATCCATGCTTACCACATTCATGACACCTTTCTCTGAATGCTCTGTGGCATATAGTATGCATTGGCAGTGAAGTATTCCAAAATTGCATGGAATACCTCTTCAAGGTATACCCTTGTGAGATCATTGTGGGTGACAACCTTGTTTGTGGTTGCACCAAGCTGCATAACTTCCATCCACTTACTACTCAGGAAGCACCTTTGTAGTCATTGTTCAGCATGACAGCAGCTAGTAAAGTCACACTTCTGAAGTTCTCCAGAGCCCTGTGGTGATTTGCATATCAACCACCTTACACTCACTACATGCACTATGGGCCTGATTCATAGTATGCAAATTAAAAGATATGCAAAAACAATATGTGCAGGTGCAAAACAAAGAACAATTGAAAACCCAGATTACTTGAATGGATATACTTTTGATTGTGGGTAATAATTAGGTACACATTACTTCCTTTAGGAAGATGTATATAGCTTAGAATACTGTATGTGTACAACCCTTATAACAAACATTCCCCTAATGACTGGGACAATATAAGTAATTTTCAAAAGGGTATAAAACACATTTCTTTAATATACAAGAGATCAATGCACATATACATACATTGTGTGAATATAAAGGAATAAAAGATGGATAATGGTCCTCTTTGCTCATACCATTAAGGGCTGTTGGTGTCAGTTAACAGATGGTTAATACCACATGTCCGTCAACACCTTCCCAAGTTTCTGCATCCTGGAATGCTTAACTCCAGCAAAACAAAGAAGAAAACTTTTACATTTGTTGCAAATAATTATTCCTACTGTAAAATAAAGCACTTCGACAGTGTCAGACTGGCCGACCGGGGATTCGCTTCCGGTCCATTTATGCCAGAACAGTGTTTAGAAGCACCCGGCTCTTTACACCCGCTACCTGTATCGCAGGTGCGAGTGCAGAGAACCGGGTGCCTCTAAACATTGTCCTGGCATAATTGGACCAGAAGCGAATCCCTGATGAACCAGAGAAATACAGCACTTTGATTAGACCTTTAATTTTCATATTAAAAAATGTATTATGAGTATGACATACCTCATATACTGTATGATGCTTTCTACGGCAGACAATTTCTTCATATTACAAATATATCTTAAACAAGACTTTACTTGCAGGGCCTAAACAGAATTTTATTGTCCTTTAAAAGCGAATAATCTCCACTACTCTTAATAATAAATGCCTGTATGTAATTAGAGTTCTAACTTGTTTACTAGCATTTAAGCAATAGTTGTGCCTTTGTGCTATTTGCAAAGCGAGTTGTTTACAATGATATCATTGTCACGTCTAAGTTATGAGACATGGGTCTTGCTCAGTAATCCTCAAGAGATTTCTGGACAACATATATAGAATGTGCTCCCCCTTCATTGTTGGGCCCTGACATAAAATTAAATGTAAGCTCAGCCTGAAAGCAGCAGTAACCTATTTATCAGACAAACCCTCTGATACAAGCCCCCTTCCAGCATCTTTTAGTCATTTGGCAGTCAGAAGATAAATTTGGTGCGAGACCAATAGATCCAGCTGTCGCGCTAGTACAGAATAACTAGCATTGCTGAGCTCTTGAGTCATTCCCAATGAAATGGGCATCTCGCATTTCATACCGACTAGGATATGCAATGTGGTTAGTGTATGGGATATTATTTTATCATAAGGCCCATTGCTGCTGCCGCTGCCCTCCCCTCCTAGCATCTCACATGACACGAGATCTGGCTAGTTAGCATGTCTGGAATGACAGAGCACCTATCTCCGTGTCTGAACTAGGCACATAGATGTTGGGTCCCAGGTTGGAATATTACATCATTCAACCTTGCCAGGGACACAGTATATAAAGCAGATCTGGGCTGGGTTTGGAGGAGAGAACAAACTTGTCTTCATTAAGGTTAACATCAGGAAAGAGCAGTGCAAGACATCACAGGCAAAATGTTGCTAAAAGTGGAAGAACTGGTAAGTTAATTTTAGTTTCAAATATTAAAGATCAAGTAGTATTTAGGGGTTAGCTATATTAGATTTGTTTGCACAGCAATTTGTGTGTGCTTTTACAAATTAGTAATCTATAGTATTTTTAAGTCAATACCACATGATGGAAAATATATAAGATCATAAACACTATAAATTATTATTCATGCTTTAGCATAACAATGTAAAGCACAATGTAAAGCAATTTTAATTTAGTGACTATAACATTTTGTGGTATCATAAAGGTTCTACTGAGGGGTGAGGTTCTCCTACAGCACAGAGTATTATCCTTTGTCTTCTAGAATTAGAATATAATTATGTATTTGAATTAGATTCATGGCTCAGTTTTAATTAAGAAGTTTAAACATTGCACCTCAACGTTAATAAACCCATAAGGAAATTTTGAATCATGAGATAAAATATATTTTGCCGTTTACATACTTTACAAATGTATTTTTCATTGGACTCTACGGTGTTGAAAATGTTCTTAAATTACAGTGTTGCATCATATAGTTTGGTAGTTTACTTGCTAAATACCATATGTATACTGTATATTGATTTCTACGCTTTGTTGAGATGGAGTTTCTGTTTGTAGTCATTACATTTTACTCAGTATGATAAGTTATACATGAGGAGTTGCATGGTAACGTACCTTAGCTCATTCCGTGGTCATGAGAAGAGGCAATGACATACATAGATGAATATTCAGTTATTAGTTGCTGAGCATTGTTTCCAACACACAATCAGTACACAATTTATTCATGTTTCCTGTATTACTTTTTACCAACTTAAATTAGCTTTTGTGTTAGTATTATCATTTGTATCTGCTTGGGTCTCAACAATAAAGCTTGTTGAAGATTACCTTTTGTTTAATATAGACTTTATTAACTACATTCAACAATCTGTTCTAATAAGTTTTCCCTAACTGCCTCTCTCGATTACTCTATGGAACTAGCTGCCCAGCACACTTTGAGAGGCCTCCACTTTAGAATCCTTCAAAAACAGACTCAAGACTTATGCTGCATTCAGACTGCAAATGCCGGATCCTACCCGGTAAGACAAACGTGTACTTACCGGGTGGGATCCGGCATTTGCACTCCGCTGCTGGCTTTCCGACCCGGCAATATACCGGGTCGGTTGCCATAACAACGGAGCGCGCAGCAGCAGCAGGGGCGGGGGTGGAGGCGGCGTCGGGAGATGAGCTCATCTCCAGCGCCGCCTCTCCCTATCTTGTGAATGGGAACCGTGTTGCATCGACACGGCTCCCATTCACACCGCACCTGACCCGGTAATCAACCCGGGTAAAACCCTTCTTTTTTACCGGGTTGATTTACCGGGTCAGGCGACCCGCTAAATCGGCCAGTGTGCTTTCACATCGCACACTGACCCGGTTCGACACGGCAATATGCCGTGTCGGTACCGGGTTATTTGTGCGATGTGAAAGGGGTATTACCTGTTTGCTCAAGCATTTGACTAATGTTTTATTTTGTTCCTACAAAAATATAACCCAAATGCTTAGTTCTCTTTCCGGTTAAGCTTATTTTGTATTTTATGCTGTAAATGCAAATGTAAAGCACTTTGTGTCCTACTGGGAGAAAAGTATTATTATTAGTTCAGAATTAAATAAAAAGCATAATAAAATAATATTTTGTGAGATGGCAGTTTTACTTGAGCGAAGTACACATGAAATTGTATATTTTCTTTATATTTTATAGCGTCTTTTGCAGTTTTTGATATGTGGTCAACATTTTTGTAGTAAGGAGTTTGAAGCTTTAATAATGTATTTACCAACAGGTGACTGGAAAGAAAAGTGACAAGAGAGATACTGGAGATTTTGTATCTGGAGATTTTAAACAAGGCGTTTATGAAACAGCAGTAACGCTAGAGAAACATGATGACTTAAAAACAACTTCAAAATCATTGCTTCAACAAGAGGAAGAAAGACAAGCACTGCAAAAACAACTAAAGGCCGAGGTGGGCTACTGACCTTATACTACCATTTCTTAGCTGTCTTAACCACCCGCATCCATTATATAGGCCTTATGTAGCATTATTAATGTTGACTGTGCTCTGTGATGGGCCGTATGTATGTTACTTCTGCAACTATTACATTTTAGAACACTTTATATGGGTTGACATCCCTCTCATATAACTACTATAGTCCATCAGACATTTGTCAGAAGGCTTGGGGTGCTTCTCTGTATTTTGCGTCTGGCTTGGTCTCCCAGACTTTTATCGGAATGAGCTTCTTATCCCCAGTTTAGATTCCTAGTATTGTTTTTAATAAAACCATTGTGGAATGCAGTATTAAGCCAATATACAATCCCTACTATGATACTGGATCAGATATCGGGGGTAATTCAGATCTGATTGCAGCAGCAAATTTGTTAGCAGTTGGGCAAAACCATGTGCACTGCAGGGGGGACAGATATAACATTTGCAGAGAGAGTTAGATTTGGGTGGGTTATTTTGTTTCTGTGCAGGGTATATATTGGCTGCTTTATTTTTACACTGCAATTTAGATTTCAGATTGAACACACCCCACCCAGATCTAACTCTCTCTGCACATGTTATATCTGCCACACCTGCAGTGCACATGGTTTTGCCCAACTGCTAACAAATTTGCTGCTGTGATCAGATCTGAATTAAGCCCATAGATCCAATATATAAATACTAAACTGGGCTAGTGTACTTTATATGACTAAAACAACAGAAAATACTGTAGCAATGTAATAGACAATGGTAGAAAATAAGTGAATGACACCCAAAGTAAATATTTAAATGAAATGCAGTATTTGACATTTATAGATCAGAGATTATGAGCAGAACTACAAATAACATCTCTAAATGTTGAAATTAGCTTCCAATACAATTTACATTGTTGCACTAAAATTAAGACATTATGGGCAGGATGTAAGTGCACGTTCAGCGACCGTGCGAATACCGACAGAACTTGGGACTTTTTTTTACAGGGGCAAGCATTTACAAGACTAAACCATGTCTTGTAATTGACTGCCGCTTTAAAAAAAACTTCATTACATTCTGCCCACAGTAGGCGTAAATGTAATAACCTGTGCGATGCAGACATCAGTGAGTTCCCAGTAAGTCTACTAAGGTTTTAAAGGGCAATCATTTTGCCTTGTAAATGATTGCCCCTTTAAGACGTTGGGCAGACTCACCAGAAACTTCCTTTTAGATTTAGCCCATAGAAAGGGGGAGATTCATATGTTTGAAAAGTCAGTTGGGAATCTGTTTTTTCCTATCTAATAGACAGGAAAAAACAGACACCCAACCGACTTTTCAAACATTTGAATCGCCCCCATAGCATCTGGTCTACAGCTATTTACAAAAAGGAAAAAAAATACCTTTAGCATGTATACCAGGTACTGGCCAAACTGACTCTTCCACCTATAATTCCTATTTTCTTAATTAGCAATCAACATAAATATAGCACTGCAAAATAATCAGACTTTTAAGATACAGAACTAACTGCTCTAACATCAGAAAGAAAATAGGAAGCTTTGTAACGTGATTGTTCATCAACAAATTATTTCAAATTTAGCTCATCAAAAAGAAACTAGATGAACGACCAAAGTTGGATAGCTTGGAAGATCTTCAAACTATAATAAAACTTAAAAAGCGAAAAAGAACCAAAAAAGTTAAAGCGCCGGTGGTCAAGGAACCAGAACCTGAACCAATAGTAAGTCTGTGTGAAGATAACTTGTGTACAAAGGCTTATATAGGAAAGAATGCAATGCTTATTTTTTGCAATCTATCTTTATCAGATTGAACAAGTGGATGAAACAACATTCTTAAAAGCAGCGCTGGAAAACAAATTACCTATAGTTGAAAAATACTTATCAGATGGTGGGGATCCAAATGCCTGTGATGAGGTAAGATTTACATTTCTGTTTAAAGTATGTCCAGCATATGCCGCCACAACAAGGATTTAGAACAGGAGCTGGCAATGTACAGGAATTTACTTGGCAAGTAACTAGAATTCTCTTCATGCTAAGCAAGCTAGCGAATGGACAAGCATGATGGAAGTTACAGTTCATTAACAATACTGATGACGACCTACTTTATTACTCTTGTCAACAGGTATCACTCTTCTCATGCACCTTGATGAGTTATTAAAATTCTGTTAAGGATTTTGATATTGTTAGTATTGTTACATTATTAAAGTTTTCTTAACTTTGGAAGACTTCCTGGGAAAGGTGTATACTCAAACTTAGGTGTGCTCCCATATACTGAGGTCATCCTAGCACCACTGTATACTGATCTTATCTGTATTATTCTGCCTTGTCTAATGAACATATTAAGAGTTCAATGTATAACTGTATTTTTGCTGCAATACTTTACATGACTTTTACAAATGTAATAACACCTCTAGACACATTGTGCATTTAATCTTACTCAGGGGGTTATTCAGGTTTGTAAGCAAACCAAAAAAGTTAGCTCCAATTGGAGCTCACGGACCAGCAGCCAATCAGGAGCTACCACTTAGCAGCTCCTGAACTGCTGCTGGTCCGTGAGCTCCGATTGGCTCACGGCCGGCTCAATAGAAAGAATACAACCGCAGCTCTGTATGCCTTCGTGGCTGTCTGCCCTGCCGGTTCGCAGGCAGTTGGACTGTTCCCATCGACCCTTACTACTGTCATCTGGGCTCCCTCAAATTGGAGCTATGGGGCAGTGTGTGTGTGTGGGGAAGGGGGGACTTCCAAATTTATCAGTCCCAGGCCTCATCATTTCTGATGGCAGCCCTGAATAGGGGTATATGTACTAAGCCTTGAAGAGAGATAAGGTTGAGAGATAAACTACCAACCAATCAGCTCTTGTTATTTTCCAAACACAGCCTGTAACATGGCAGCTAGGAGCTGATTAGTTGTTATTTTTATCTCTCTCCGCAGCTTAATACATAAACCCCATAGTCGTAAATGCAGAAAAACAATGATGCCATGATTTATTTATTTTTTTACAAATTATATTTAAAAAAAACAACAACCACTCATGAGTGATAAATGTTCTGTCCTCTGTTGTTTAAGCATACCTCCCGCTATTTAAAATATGAAGAACCGCTGCGTGCGAATGGGTCAGAATGACCCCCTAAGTTGGGACAGTTGGGGGCCAGGGTTAACTGCCTGCAAGTTCTGTTATACTTCTGGGTGTTCATTGGAGGGAAATTAATAGTGATCGATTTTTTTACTTACTCCATTGCCATTTGGAAAATGACAGATATTAATGATTTTGAATTACTTGGAAAGAGCTAATTTTATTTCATCTATCATTTATCTGTCTGGTACGGGGCAGATAGTGAAATCGCAAGTCTGATTGGCTTGTATACTTTAATGCAGATTTGCATCTTCAAGTGTTGTTAGTAAATTAACCCCAGAATGTGCATATTATTTCGAATCTTGAGAAAGTTGAGCCCTTTAAGTCAATATCTTTCTTCAGTAGGTTCAATTTAATGAAAAGATTGGGTTATAAATACTCTTCATTGGGTTTGGTTGTTGCTCATTTAGATATGTTTCTCTTAACAGTACAGACGTACTGCCCTACACAGAGCTTGCTCAGAAGGGCACATTGCCATCGTTGAGAAGTTAATCGATGCTGGAGCGGACCTAGAATTCAACGACATGGTATGTGGATCAAATACATTTGTCTTTAAAACTGAAAACAGCTATAACAGAGCAACTAGAAGGGTGCTGGAAAAATAACACTGGAAAAAGCTGCTGAATTACAAACAATAATTCTATTCACGTAAGGCAGCCACGTTTTTTCAAGGCTCTGAAATCATAGGGAAAATAACAGACCAATGGAGAGTTACCTTTGTCACCTTCTGCTGTCTAAGTGGGATTAATGCCAATACCCTTGCCCAGAATATTACATGTGGTTATACAATTACTGCATTCACAGGAATAATAGAACCAAACTGTGACATCCCTTAGCCACAAAAACATCAAGCCAGACATTTATTAAAAGCATTATTATAAAGGAAAACATTTCATTTCCTGTTGCTGGACAAGAAAACATCATTTGTGTGCAAAGATAAATAGAGGTTTGTTAAATGTTCTCTAAACAGTATTCCTCAGTGACATCACTGGCTCCGTGTAAATTGATTTGCTGGAGCCTTGTGACTATTTCTTCAGTATTATATCTGCGCAGGGAATAGGTTTTCTTAAAAATAGTATGAAAATGTACAATGTACAAGAGGCAATAGGCATATATGTTTCATTATTATGCAGTCAGATACTCTAAAAACGGTATACGTTAAAATTGCTGTCGGGATCCTGGCGTTCAGGATTCAGGATACCGACCCCAAGATCCCTCCGGCTGCCGGTAAATCCTACTGAACTCCTAAAAATCAGTAAAGTGCAGTAAGGTCATTGGCTGGGGAGGCACTAGCTAGTATCAAAACAAGATTTACACACATATATAGGGAGCCAATGGTTCATGTGGGTATTATACAAAGGTGCAGCAGTATATAAACTTTGTTACACTATGCATAATATATGTAAAATGGTGGAAACATGGCCACACATTGATGTGCGTAGCGTGATCAGATTCCTGCGTCTAAAGGGCACATTAGAAGCTGAAATTCATCGCAAACTTGTTGAGGTGTACAGTGATAACATCATGTCTCAGAAACAGGTTTGGTGCACTGCCTTTGATAACAGCAGGGAAAGACATTCAAGATGAGCAGCAATCCGGCCGGCCAAGCATGTACACCACAGGCAGTATATCAAACCTGTTCCGTGACATTTATCACCGTAGACTGCGACAAGTTGGCAACATATATTTACACCTGATGTGGGGACAGTATGACTGATATGAGGCACAGGCCAATGACCATGAGGGGAAGTAGTGGTCTACCTGCTCTGGAGAACATTACACATGCGAGGTCTTGTTACATTACGTACTGATTCACTCTTGTGGGTGTGTATATATATATATATATATATATACGCATGTACATAGATCCCCCCCCCCCCCAACCGTCCCCGAATTCAGTTGGAAAGTGGAGGCTTTTGGCAACTGTCCTACCTGTGGGCCGCAGTGTCATGTGGGCAGGGGGGAGGTGTGACACCATGGACCCAAGATTATGACCTGCCTCAACTCTGGTCTCTCCCGGACAGTCCCTGTATTTCCAGCAGAGCACTGCAAATTTGGGGAGTTAAGACTATAAAAATAATTTGAATAAAACAAAAGATAATATTTAGAAATGATAAATACTGTCTTAAGGTCCATACACACTTAACGATATAATGAGCGACGTCGCTCATTTTCCCCCTCCTTGAGCGACGTCGCTCATTTTATCGTTAAGTGTGTATGCCGCCAGCGACGACCAATGCGCGGCCCCGCGGGTCGGCAACGATAGTCGCTGTCGGTAGGGCATGCATGAAGGATGTGGACTGTCGTCCACGACCTTCATGCAGGGCTGGCGGGGGCGTGACGTCACTGAGCGATATGAGCTGTCATAACGCTCAGTGCGTACAGGCGGCCGCCGACCGGCCGGCCCGGGAGGGGGAAACGTTAGACGATGTCGCTCACAGAGCGACATCGTCTAATGTGTATGGGCCTTTAGTATTATTCTAATCATTTGTATAGTCAACACTGGAGTATGACAGGTGAGGGTCGGCCTTCCCGGTCTGCACATCACTGCTAACAACTGATACAGAGGAAAATACTTGTTTCATAATGAGTTTCCAACTCCTCATATATGTATAGCTCCATCTTAGTTACTTGGTCTCATTAGCTAATTCTTTACTAAATACTGTATAGACACGTACCTTAAAAAATTGTTAAAGTTACATAGCATCCTCCTAGTATCTTTAATGACCACCATTAACTCTCCTTTCCCCTATTTTCATGCAATTCATCACACATCTTGGGTACACAGCCACTCATGTAGCTTTCAGTATGCTGGAGAGAGGTGGACATTTTCTTGCAGCACACACCCACCTTATTCGTCTCACTAGAGTCTCCTCCATGGAGGGTGGAGAGTGATGACATCATCATTACGTAGTATACACCCAGCCTGGCCTCGGGGATACCGATAGAATCTTCATGGAGTCAGGGGGAGCACAACTATTTCAGGGAAATTTCCATGACATTCAGTAAGGGCTGGCAATTGTGCAGTATATATACCTCAGCTGTAATATACTAAAGCAGAGATACATATCACAGAGGTGTTCTTTTCCATCAATGTATTTCTCAGATGTAAGGCTTCCCTTGTTTTATTATGAAGTAGCTCTACAAGTATGACTGTCATTAAATTAAATATTTATTTTAAGTATAATGAGGCAGATGTATTAAGCCTGGGGAAGGCATAAAGAAGTGATAAAGCAGTGATAAGTGCAAGGTGACAACGCACCAGCCAATCAGCTCATAATTGTCAATTTACATATTCGAGCTGATTGGCTGGTGCGTTATCACCTTGCACTTATCACTTCTTTATGTCTTCTCCAGACTTAATACGTCTGCCTCAATATACTTTATGCAAAACAAAAATCCAAAATGATGTGAATTTAACGGATAATGATTTGATTTGTTCACAGCTCGAGTCTACGGCAATACACTGGACCTGTCGTGGTGGAAATGTTGAGGTTTTAAAGTTATTGCTTAATAAAGGAGCAAACATCAATGCAAGAGACAAGGTAAACTCCTTTAGTAAACATATAAGGCAATTTATTGCTGCAATGCAAGCGAATACCCCTTGCATTATAATACTCCGAATCCTGTGGAAGGTGTGCAAGTATCACATTTCTCAGTGGAGACATTTACATTCTATTTAAATCATGTCTACAGTCACGAATTGCTTATGTGTTAAATAATGTGGTTCTAATATATTCCATATAGTGCCAGTCAGACCATAGTTGCCAAGTTCTTGGGAGGCCTGACAATAGACCTTTATACATTTAGACCAAATGCATTTGTTACATTGTAATTACAAAGGGCATTTGCCTAATTTACATGAAGGAGGCGTCATGTACATCAACACTGGGCAACAGACCGAGCTCATGATGTCAGACCCATAGTGACACTGATGTCTTAGAATGAACATAGTGAGAATGCAGTAAAGGGGCCTACACACTGGGCAATATCTTGAAAGTTATGAACATTATTGTTCATAAATGAACAATAAATCGAAAATATCTTTCAGTGTGGATGCATCAACAATGAACGATGCACGTGCCTGCAATCGTTCATCGTTGATCGATCATCGCTGATACAAGCCAGTCAATCTGGACAATACACCGTATTTGCCGGCGTATAAGACGACTTTTTGCCCTGCAAAACATGCCTCCAAGTGGGGGGGGTCGTCTTATACGCCGGGTGCACTTCATACGCCGGGTGCCATAGTGGCCTCCCGATGCACTGCGGCCGCGGCGGGTCATCTGTGTGGCTGCGGCGAGCATCAGAAGCGATACAGGGGTGCCAGCCTTTTTGGCGTGACCGGCCCGTTCTGCTCGGCAGGAAGCAGCGGCGCTCCGACCCGCCCCTTGCACATGCGGTCATAATATACAGTATGTCACTTGGTAAGACTGCTGCTAGTGACAGGGAGACAGGGAGGGCAGACAGGGAGCAGGGACCAATCCAATCAGGCTTTGTATACAGCCAACCACAGTACTGCACCATTGTACAGTACAATACAGCATAGAAAATGTCCAGCCGTCAAACCCCTATCAACCCTATCATGGCACCAGCAAAAAGAAAGAAATATGATGCAAGTTTTAAACTTCTTTGTTCTTTTACGTTTTATTTGGTGTGTGGAAGGTGTGCGGAAGAGGGGGTAGTCTTATACGGCGAGTATATAACAAAAACTATATTTTGAGTGGAAATGTTGGGGGTCGTCTTATACGCCGGCAAATACGGTAGATGTATGTACTCTCATATCGTCCAAATTGACCATCGATATCTTCCAGCGTGTAGGGTCAATCAACCACCGATATTATCATTGGTCGATAATATCGCTGGTTGAATACATTGCTCAGTGTGTAGGCCCCTTAAGAACGCTTCATCCTGGAGCACTGATCCCATATTTTGATCTGATGCTTCTCAACCAGAAAGGTAACAGTGGACCCCATAACTCAGGGTCATTTGTAAGGCACCTAAAATATACTGTATAATGGGGTAAACTTACTAAAGCTTCTAAAACAGAAACTTGGTGATGTTGCCTATAGCAATCAATCAGATGCTGTGTATCATTTCTCTATTGCCCTTTAGAAAATGATAGACAGCATCTGATTGGTTGCTATGGGCAACACCACCAATTCTGTCTTAGAAGCTTTAGTAAATTTACCCCAATGTTCCCCAACGCTGGTTTATGAAATATGTGATTATAATTTCAAAGTGATTCCCCTTACTCAGACAGATGGTATTACAGCTATAAAAGAAGGAGGGCTGACTGGTTTTCACATCCAGTTATTTATACATTTGCAAACTCATGAGCTATTGATATCTCTTTGCATCTATTTTTTAACTAACTGCAAAGGCCCAAGTACAATTTAGTAAATCTACTCTATGCTCTTTCCCTCTCAAGTTGTTCAGTACTCCCCTTCACGTTGCAGTCAGGACAGGGCAGTATGACTGCGCAGAACATCTCATTGCCTGTGAAGCAGACTTAAATGCCAAAGACCTGGTAAGAAAAACACTACCTTTATTACACTACCTCAAGGAATCATGGGTCAAGTACAAGTAAAGATCTGACGTGATTGCTATGAGAGATGATGGGCATACACGCTAGAATTATCTGGACGATCTGCCTTAGATTGGCAGATCGTCCAGATAATTGCAGTGTGTATGCAGGCGATCGATCCGGTAATAATGATTGGTCAGACATGCCGGATAGTCCAGCATATCTGTCCGATTCAATATTTTGCGTGGAAAGACGGCCACCTCGGGCAGTGTATGCCCTACTGCCGCCGACCGACGGACATTGCCCCCTGCTCCTTCACATTTGTAGGAACGGCAAAATGTCTCCTCCCTGTCGGTAGAGTGCAGATATTGGGTGCCATACACTGTGAGTGATCTTACAGTGTATGCCTGCAGAGTCCGAGGCTGTCAGATAAAATGCCTGTTGGTTTTACAGGCATTTTATCTGTACGTGTATGCCTGGTATTACTGGTCATTCACACTTTTTTTTTTTTTTTTACTGGTTACTGCACCTTGTTTGAAAAACAAAGCTTTATTTTGTTTAAACAACATATTCCACGTCATAGGTATGATCTTGGAAAACTTACTTTTCTGTACAGTATGGGGTCTATTTACTAAGCCTTGGATGGAGATAAAGTGGACGGAGATAAAGTACCAGCCAATTGGCTCCTGTCATTTTTCAAAGCCAGCCTGTGACATGGTAGTTAGGAGCTGATTGGCTGATACTTTATCTCCGTGCACTTTATCTCCATCCAAGGCTTAGTAAATAGACCCCATATGGTTCCGGTATGAATGGTCGACCATGTTATGGTCGACAGTCATTAGGTCGACTAATATTGGTCGACATTGGCATGGTCGACATAGACAAAAGGTCAACACATGAAAAGGTCGACATGAGTTTTTACTTTTTTTGGTGTCGTTTTTTGCGTAAAGTGATGGGGAACCCCAATTAGTGCACCGCGTCCCCTCGCATGGCTCGCCATGCTTCGGGCAAGGTTACCGATTACCGTTCCCAATCGTAGTCCACGTGGATCGTAAAGTATGGAAAAGTTCCACAAAAGAAAAAACATTTGAAAACTCATGTCGACCTTTACATGTGTCGACCATGCGTCCATGTCGACCAATAGTGGTCGACCTAATGGCTGTCGACCATAACATGGTCGACCATCCAAATGATACCACCCCATATATATGTTACATTTCATTGAGAAAAAGACATACTTGTTACAGGTTAGATACATTATTTTGTCAGTATCTAATTCAATATGCAAAACTAAAGGATATCACTATCTGATAAGCATTATCATGTCAATAGAGACACAAGGTTCACTTTTAAATGATTCTATTAAGCAAAACACACACACAGAGGCATTCATACCTAAGAATCAGGGTGAGAGGAGTAATTTTGCCTAATTTTGGTAGGATATTTGATAGGATATAAGATGGCCGCAGATGTCCAGCACAGTACAGAATACTTTGAATCCTCCAGTAAGTTTGTTTTCATGCTTTGCGCAGGAAGGAGATACACCAATGCACGATGGAGTGAGATTGAATCGCTACAAAATGATGAGGCTGTTGATCCTGTATGGAGTCAATTTAACGATCAAAAACTGTGTAAGTAACACTGGCATTGTGCAAGGAAAGATCTGCGCAAATTCACATTTACTGCTTTCATAGTCCACAATGGTTTTTTTTTTTAAATCCATTTTATTTTTTTAGCAGCATAAATGTGATTCCTGCTTTAGATGTATCACAAGTGTTGGCAATATGGAAACACAACTTTCTACTGCTTGGACTGAGAACCAGAATTCATTTTTATAACTTTTTTTTTTAAAGATAATGTGAAGGCAGTGGAAAGAAATACAACTTTATCAATATAATTATCTTAGTAGCCTAAAATATGCTTTATGGATAAACCGTTTCTTTTGCATTTTAAGTAGGATGGTAGCTGCCATGATGTTTTATACTTACATACAGATGTGTCCTCATACTTCTTGAATCAATACATCATTTAGCGGTAGAGCCTGGTGTGAGTAAGCCCTCAGGTCCTGTGCAACTCAATTAGCATTGGGTATCTTGTTTGCATCTTAGACACAACGTGATGCGACTAGAATGCACCAGGATACTGTGAAGATTAATTTGATATGCAACACTTGTATATTTGTGCGCGAGGGAGACAATCACGATAACACAAGTCGGGATCGCAGCGGTCACAAAGCCTACGCTGGAATCCGACAGTGAAATGCCAATGCCAGAAATACATGAAATTTTCCCTCTGTGGGTGTCCACAACACCCACAAAGGGAGAATATAACCTGTGGCAAGCGCAGCGAGCCATCGTGCCCGCAATGGGGCTTTCTAGCGCTCGCACCGCTGCCGGCCCCACCTTTCCCGTCCACCGGAAAACCATATGTATTCCGTGTGCGACTCATTCTGTGTATGAAGCACTGCAGAACTTGTATTGAAACAAGCTTTGCCAGCTGCATCATAGCACTCGGTATGCAGATTCAGCCGCACACAGATATACAATTGCATATTAAATTAATGAGCATGGTCTCCTGGTGTGTACTAGTTGCAACTTGTTGCGTCTAAGACACATTCTTGGCAAAAAAAATCAAAAATGCATAAAAGATGTCCAATGCTAGTCTCACAAGACCTGGCATGACACGAGGGGCTGTTTGGTGCGACTGCAGCAGTGATGTATGAGGACACTTCTCTAAAATGAAATTTAAATCAGAGTCACAACCACTGTTTTAAGCTGCTCTCTATGGTACTGTAGGCCAGTGGTTCCTAAACTTGGTACTCAAGGCACTCTAACAATCCATGTTTTTAAAAATATCTATGATTTAACACAGGTGACTTAGGTCCTAATTCTGATTTGGAAGTAAAACAAAAAAAGCAAGTAACTGTGCACCTGGGAAAAACCATGTTGGCATGTCCAAACTAAAATCTAAATTGCAATGTAGAAATAAAGCTGTCTAACATTTGTGGGCTACATGCAAAAGCAGTCAGTATTTACCCTGTATAGAAAAAAATATATAAATGTATTTGCTCTCCTTGCATTGCAACATGGTTTGTCCCAGATACAAATGTACTGTATTTGCTTTTTTCCCTTTACTTCCAAATCAGAATCAGACCCTTAAATAGTACCTCAATCAACTTGATTATACCATCTGTGCGCAAGCTTGGATACCCCTAAAACCTGGACTGTTAGGGTGCCTTGAGGACCGAGTTTGGAAAACCCTACTGTAGGCCATAGGACACCACTCTGTGCATGCTAGAGCCCTCCCAAAACCATGCACTAACCATAACTATTTGTCAGTGATGTGAGGGAAGGGTGGACAGTGAGACAACCACACATTAAAAAGTTGTCTTCTATGATGTATACTCTTTACCCACACAAACTAATCCTATAACTCAAAAGCAGAGATCAGTAATTGGGTGGTGTTTTAAACCCCCAGCCATTTACTTTATTTAGTAGGGTCCCGGTTCTTTCCTAGAACTAGGCAGTCTGCTGATTATCTATTGCACTGCACTGCTCTCACCGCAACACTTTCATTGATTTTTAAAGTATAAAACCCCTTCAAGAAAAGTGTTGGAAGGGCTTATACAAGTCAATAAGTTAAAGTAATCCGAAGGTTGAAGGTCCTTCTACACAGGCAGAAAGTAAAGCAATAACAGGTTTTCCAGAATGTATTACTGGGTATAACTAATGTAATCAAATAAAGCCTCTTTACAAATAGGGTCCTATCTCCCTCTCAGTTACAGTTACAATTTTGGGCCTAATTCAGCAAAATCTTTCTCTAATGGGCAAAACCATAACCACTGCAGGTAGGGAAAATGTAACATGTGCAGAGAGAGTAAGATTTGGGTGGGTTATATTGTTTCTGTGCAGGGTAAATACGGGCTGCTTAATTTCTACACTGCAATTTAGATTTCAGTTTGAACACACCCCACCCAAATGTAACTCTCTCTGCACATTACATCTGCCCCACCTGCAATGCAACATGGTTTTACCCATAACAGAAAGATTTTGCTTTTGCAATCCATGCTGAATCAGACCCTTAATGTGAAAAGATAAGTTGGCTAATATGTGCTGCATTGTCACTTGAAGCCTGAAAAGCTTTTTAGTTCTTTAAGTCTGATTAAATTACTTTCAAATTGACCTGACAGGCTGGGAAGACACCAATGGAACTCGTCTTGCAGTGGCAGAATGGAGCCAAAGAAATATTCAGCGGCCTTCAGGAGAAGTCTTACAAGGGCTCTCACATACAGAATTTCTGATGGAACAGCTCAGGAAAAAAAAAGAACACTTTCAAGAGGCATTGGCAGTTTTTGTTGCTTCAATAAGCTTTGAGACTATTCCATATTTATTTAAAACTCTTTGCACTTTTAATGTTGTTTTTTATATATATATTTATTTATTGTTTAGCAAGACTGTATTGCTATCGCGCTTTATACTAATTCCATGAGGATGAAAATATGTATGTCCAAGATAAAAGTGACATATATATGCCTGATTGGTATTGTTTTATTAAAACATATAAAGGATGCACATATTTATAATTTGACTATGCTAAACGCATGTAGAAGTGCAACACGTATTGCACTTTAAACATTATATGATGACTTACACAATATAACGAATTGTGGAAAATGCCATGAAGAGTGATCTAGAACGTATGTTTGGAAATGTACATTTCTGCAGTGGGCTGGGCTAACTGTTTCTTAAACGTTAAAGGCGTCCTACCCAGCAAAGTTACTAGACAACAGAATGGAGACAAATGTAACGTTGGTAAAGAGAGCGTTGTTATCTAGCGAGTGACCCAGTGGATTTACAAAGCGACATCATCCCTGTGCTGCCTGTAGCTCGCTCTGTTAATGTACAGTATTAGTATTTCAGAGCTTGAGTTTCAGCACTGGGTCCATATGTCCAGAATAGCACAGGTTTTGTCATCTTAAAACCAGTGCTATTTAATCCACTGCCATTTGCCTTAGAAAACAAACCCCATATGTGGCTTGCAGCAAGGAGCAATGTGACACTAGTCTCATTACAGGGGCTTCTAAGATTTGGGGAACAGTTAAGAAAACAGAAGTAAATGCAAATGTATTTTTCTCTAGATTCAAAGAAGCACATTAGGAAGAATCTACCAGTGCAGTCTTATAAATACCAGTAACTATGTATTTTACAACTAAAGTCAGGTTTTGTGTCCGTTTCCCCCGAAACATATGTGAGTGCGGAAAAAACAAACAGGTGACTTTACATGTCGTAATACATCTCAAAAATGGTAAAATTAGGGCTAAATCTGTGTAAGACACCTCCATGACTCTAGTGCACAGACAGAACGCTCTGCAAGCTAGTCCATTAATAGGATATGGAGCCTAGACCCAGAATAATGGGCTCTCTAAACTTTAGAGTTCCTGAAGGCCTTCAGGGGACATAAGGCTTCCAAGCTATGAGTAATAATGGACAGAGAATGGCCGAGACAGTGGAAGGGACTAGAAAGAAATGCAATGGCAAATGGAAAGGTTGTATTATAGAATGTCCATTTTGTACATTTGTATTGTATTTTCTGTACATTTTGTATTGAGCACATTTATTTATGAGGAAATAAATGACTACAGTCTTTATATACCAAATAATGACAAAGAAATGGACAAATAATTTAAGAATGATTATCTGTGATACAGAATAGCCTGGTGTTAGAATGCATCACGGTAGTTAGGATCTGCTCTACCAGAGTGCCTGCAATGCTGAAAAGTGTAATTACCCTATTCGCATTACACTGTGCAAGACCTGTGATCTTGAGAAGTGATCCTACATCACTGTGATTATCTGTTAACAGAAGGAAATCTACACCAAGTATGTAATATGAATTGCTCTAAGATTACTTTAATTTCAGGATGAGCAGTCCGCTCAAGGATGATCAAAGTTCGCCACCTAGTGGTGCCTACCTTGTAATCAAATCTTGTTCTCCTGACTTACAAAATAGACTTTACAACTGTGTTAGAAAACACCATTAAACCATTTGTTTTGTGTGTGTCAAGTTATTATAGTTAAAGTGCACGAATCATGGAGGCAGCCATTTTGTGAAATGAATTAATACATGCAACAGTGCAGCCTGATACATTTTATGCACTTTTAATAACATGGCTATTACACAAAACCTACAGGAAGGAAGAAAAAATATATATAAATCACTTCTAGAACTGCTCTATGTTGTATCACTAATGCAGGTTTTGGGAAGTGTGACGCTAAACCAGTACACAAAATGGGATTTTGAGCAACATTGTTTTGTATGATCTCAACTATTCCATTATTGTTTTTTCAAGAACAATATATATTCTGTACAGCTGTTTAGCAATAAACTTGCTAAAATGATTTGCAGATCCTGTTTTTTTTCTTCATATAAAGTTGTGCACAATTTCTACCAGCTCACCCACACTTTCAATTCTCTTTTATTGGAACATACTGAACACTTTGTGGAACATACAAATGCGTTTAAAGGTCTATACAGATCTTATTCTTTTTTAGCTTTTTTGAAAACTGGTTCTACTGTTGTTGGTTCATCTTCCTCCGATTTTGGTTTCTTCACAGTAAGAGTGATGCCAAAAGCCGTCTTCCTGGTCTCTGATGTAGAAAGGCATACAATAAAATATGCTGTGTATTTTGGCTATCATGAAATACATCTTAGTGGCTATCATGAAATACATCTTAGTGGAAACTAAGCATAACAGTATTAAAGTACAGTACATGAATGGTTTGATATGAAACACTATCATGTGTTGGGGGGATTTGTATTATTTGTTGGTTTTCCATAGTTCTAAAGGCTCTCATACATTGGCAATCACAATTTATTGTTTCACAGATTCAATGATTTTGTTCCCCGTTTTATTGTTTGCCCAATCCATCTAACTTTGCCCATATATTACAGATTTGTTACCATGAGCTGCACAATTTATCCATCCACAGTTTGGATTTGCAAACCATGAAAGTGCCTATACATGTACTGTACATCACCTCAATAGATTATTTTCATTTTCTACTGACTAGTAAAACAATGGCCGGCACTACTACCCGACCCTCTTTTCTACTTCTGATCTCAACACCACCAAAATGAACCCTTCTGTTAATAAAGTCAGTCACAACACAATGTTTTAATAACTAATTTCACTGCACATTCACCTTTAAGCTCCTTTGCCTGGCCACCGCAGCCCTAGGGCATCAGACGTCTTTGTCGTCTCCTATGATATTAACCTGGGGGCAGCGGCCTTTAAGCTCCTTTGCCTGGCCACCGCAGCCCTAGGGCATCAGACATCTTTGTCGTCTCCTTTGATATTAACCTGGGGGCAGCGGCCTTTAAGCTCCTTTGCCTGGCCACCGCAGCCCTAGGGCATCAGACATCTTTGTCATCTCCTTTGATATTAACCTGGGGGCAGCGGCCTTTAAGCTCTTTTGCATGGAAGTCACCCACCATGACTTCCTCGGCATCTTCATTATTACGCTATCGAACTACCTGCCCTTGCCTCATCCTGACTAATTTTAGCGAGCACAAGGAGACAGGGTGATGATGCAGTGAGCCGCAATAGGCTCCTCACGGCCATCTTGAATGTCAGAAATGGAGCCATGTACAAGCCAATCACAGCACGCAGTGCCATTTTGAAATGGGCAATGCTGCTTATTGTGCTCATAAGAATCATACCTGCAACCTCCACAGACGGTGCCAGGATCCCTGTGGATCCAGACCTGCTGCCACAGGAGGCATTCAGTTGGCCCCGCACACAACTGTCTCTCGATTGTTCCATCGGCAAAACGCTTGGACAATCGGCGCCATGCACTACAAATCTTCAGCATTAACTGGTTGCTAACTGGTAGGCTAAAAAAAAATCTGATTTAGTGCTCACGATAATTTTTGATCGGAATCGCTAATTGGGAGACCCCATACATTGACGATTTATTAGGACAATCATCTGCAAAACTGAGAATTGTCCCAATATATCGCAGCTCTATGGGGGCCTTCAGTCGATCTAAAGAAAAGGCTCCCCTTCAAGGTCAACCATGACTTTTGATTGGCTATCCGCCACTGAACCAAATCAATTGGTGCAAATATAAATACGCTCACCCTTTCTCCACTAGGTCACCCTAAACCTTATTCTACAACAAAGGGGTTCTCATGAAGGTAGTGGCTGTATGCTGCTAATATCCTCAATTACTTGAGGAAACAATAGAGGTATGAAAGCATCACTGCACCTACAGGCTACAAATGTGCCAGTTATATATTACCGCCAGCTGCATGATCTGCCCTCTAAAGTTCTCTCTTAAAAATGGCGTTCGAACGTCACCACAACTTTGTTCATTAGGAAAATCTGTGTATTTCAGTAAGGAAACCTTACTGTATTTATACATATTTATTTTAATGAACTGCAGCAATGCACCCAGGCATTTTATTATTATAGGGTCCCTATTATTATAGGGTCCCTATTACTAGCATAAGTAAGCAGCTATTATTCCATATATGTCTTTAGCAGAAGCTGGTCCGTGATCAGTTGCCATAACCAATACAGCTGAGGCTTTTCTTTCAGACTGGTTATGGAATATTTATCTAGCATTTAAATCGTAATACATATCGCTCAAAATATATACTATGTACATTCTCCCTTATTGATGGGTTCTTTGATTTAAAAAAAACAGATACAGGTCCTCATACATCTAGCATCAATACGCCATGCAGCGCGAGATACCTGGCACATGTGAGCCACCAGGTCCCGTGCAACTCTGGTAACATCGTCTTTTTTATGCCAAAAATGCATCTTAATCACAACTCAATATGACTAGCATGCGCGAGGAGACTGTGCTGATAAAATGTGATATATGATACTTGTATATTGTGTGTGTGCGTGTCTGTATACGGAGCAGAACTTGTATTGGAAAAAAGCCGCGGCTGCTACATTGTAGCACTTCGTATACAGATTCAGAGACTCAGTCACACACAGATAAACAAGTTATAATAAGATTTTACTTACCGGTAAATCTATTTCTCGTAGTCCGTAGAGGATGCTGGGGACTCCGTAAGGACCATGGGGAATAGACGGGCTCCGCAGGAGATAGGGCACTTTAAGAAAGACTTTAGGATTCTGGGTGTGCACTGGCTCCTCCCTCTATGCCCCTCCTCCAGACCTCAGTTAGGGAAACTGTGCCCAGAGGAGACGGACAGTACGAGGAAAGGATTTTTGTTAATCCAAGGGCAAGATTCATACCAGCCACACCAATCACACCGTATAACTTGTGATAAACTACCCAGTTAACAGTATGAAAAAACAACATAGCATCAGTACATGACCGATGCAACCATAACATAACCCTTATTGAAGCAATAACTATATACAAGTATTGCAGAAGTAGTCCGCACTTGGGACGGGCGCCCAGCATCCTCTACGGACTACGAGAAATAGATTTACCGGTAAGTAAAATCTTATTTTCTCTAACGTCCTAGAGGATGCTGGGGACTCCGTAAGGACCATGGGGATTATACCAAAGCTCCCAAACGGGCGGGAGAGTGCGGATGACTCTGCAGCACCGATTGAGCAAACAGGAGGTCCTCCTCAGCCAGGGTATCAAACTTATAGAACTTTGCAAAGGTGTTTGACCCCGACCAAGTAGCTGCTCGCCACAACTGTAATGCCGAGACCCCTCGGGCAGCCGCCCAAGAAGAGCCCACCTTCCTAGTGGTATGGGCCTTAACCGATTTAGGCAATGGTAATCCTGCCGTAGAATGCGCCTGCTGAATCGTGTTACAGATCCAGCGAGCAATAGTCTGCTTTGAAGCAGGAGCGCCAACCTTGTTGGCCGCATACAGAACAAACAGAGCTTCAGTCTTCCTGATCCTAGCTGTTCTGGACACATAAATCTTCAAAGCCCTGACCACATCCAGGGACTCGGAATCCCCCAAGTCCCGCGTAGCCACAGGCACGACAATAGGTTGGTTCATATGAAAAGATGAGACCACCTTTGGCAGAAATTGAGGACGAGTCCTCAATTCTGCCCTATCCACATGAAAAACCAAGTTTTTCATACGACAAAGCTGCTAATTCCGAAACACGCCTTGCAGAAGCCAAGGCCAATAACATAACCACTTTCCAAGTGAGATATTCCAATTCCACCGTCTTGAGTGGTTCAAACCAAGGTGACTTGAGGAAACTTAATACCACGTTAAGATCCCAAGGTGCCACCGGAGGTACAAAGGGAGGCTGAATATGCAGTACCCCCCTTCACAAATGTCTGTACTTCAGGAAGAGAAGCCAATTCTTTTTGGAAGAAAATGGATAAGGCCGAAATTTGGACCATTATGGACCCTAATTTTAGGCCCAAATTCACTCCCGTTTGCAGGAAGTGAAGCAGACGGTCCAAATGAAACTCCTCCGTAGGAGCAGTTCTGGCCTCACACCAAGACACATATTTTCGCCATATACGGTGATAATGTTTCAATGTCACGTCCTTCCTAGCCTTGATCAGGGTAGGAATGACCTCCTCCGGAATAACCTTTTTCCGCTGGGATCCGGCGTTCAACCGCCATGCCGTCAAACGCAGCCGCGGTAAGTCTTGGAACAGACAGGGCCCCTGCTGCAGCAAATCCTGCCTTAGGGGAAGAGGCCACGGATCTTCTGTTAGCAACTCTTGCAGATCCGGATACCAAGTCCTTCGTGGCCAATCCGGAACAATGAGGATCGTTCGGACTCCTCTTAGCTTTATTATTCTCAACACCTTGGGTATGAGAGGTAGAGGAGGGAACACATAGACCGATCTGAACACCCAAGGTGTCACTAGAGCGTCTACCGCTACCGCCTGAGGGTCCCTGGACCCGGCGCAATACCGCTTTAGCTTTTTGTTGAGACGGGACGCCATCATGTCTATCTGAGGCAGTCCCCACCGACCCACGAGCTGTGCGAAGACTTCTGGATGAAGTCCCCACTCTCCCGGATGCAGGTCGTGTCTGCTGAGGAAGTCCGCTTCCCAGTTGTCCACCCCCGGGATGAATACTGCTGATAGGGCGCTTACGTGGCCTCCCGCCCATCGAAGAATCCTGGTCGCTTCTGCCATGGCCACTCTGCTCCTTGTGCCGCCTTGGCGGTTTACATGAGCCACTGCCGTGACATTGTCTGACTGAATCAGAACCGGTTTGTCCCGAAGCAATGCCTCCGCTTGGCGTAGGGCGTTGTATATGGCCCTCAACTCCAGGACGTTGATGTGGAGACCAGTCTCCAGATTTGACCAGAGACCTTGGAAATTCCTTCCCAGTGTGACCGCTCCCCAACCTCGGAGGCTTGCGTCTGTGGTCACCAGGATCCAGTCCTGAATTCCGAACCTGCGGACTTCTAGGAGGTGAGCACTGTGCAGCCACCACAGGAGAGATACCCTGGCTCTGGGAGACAGGGTGATCCTTTGATGCATTTGTAAATGGGACCCGGACCATTTGTCCAGTAGATCCCATTGAAAGGTCCTCGCATGGAACCTGCCGAAGGGGATGGCCTCGTACGATGCCACCATCTTCCCCAGGACACGTGTGCAATGAAGCACTGAAACCGTTTTTAGCTTTAATAGGTTCCTGACCAGGGCCATGAGCTCCTGAGCCTTTTCCATCGGAAGAAAAACCTTTTTCTGGTCTGTGTCTAGAATCAGACCCTGAAAGGTCAGGCGCGTTGTAGGGACTAGCTGGGACTTCGGTAAATTGAGAATCCAGCCGTGCCCCTGCAACATCCTCACCGACAGCGACACGCTGACCAGCAACTTCTCCCGAGATCTCGCCTTTATGAGGAGATTGTCCAAGTATGGGATAATTGTGACTCCCTGCTTGCGCAGGAGTACCATCATTTCCGCCATTACCTTGGTGAAAATTCTCGGGGCTGTGGAAAGCCCAAACGGCAACGTCTGAAATTGGTAATGACAGTCCTGTACTGCAAATTTCAGGAACGCCTGATGAGGAGGGAAAATCGGAACATGAAGGTATGCATCCTTTATGTCCAGGGACACCATCCAATCCCCCCCCCCTCCAGGCTGGCGATGACCGCTCTGAGCGATTCCATCTTGAACTTGAACTTTTTCAAGTACAAGTTCAGGGATTTTAGATTCAAAATGGGCCTGACCGAACCGTCCAGTTTCGGGACCACAAACAGGGTTGAGTAATACCCTTTTCCATGCTGGAGAAGAGTAACTTTGACTATCACCTGTTGAAGATACAATTTTTGAATCGCAGTCAACACTAACTCCCTCTCTGACGGGGAAGCTGGCAGAGCCGATTTGAAAAACTGTCGAGGAGGCACGTCTTCGAATTCCAGCCTGTATCCCTGAGAAACAATCTCTATAGCCCAGGGATCCACCTGTGAGTGAACCCAGACCTTGCTGAAAAATCGAAGACGCGCCCCCACTTGAGCTGACTCCCCCCGGGAAGCCCCAGCGTCATGCGGTGGACTTTGCAGATGTAGGGGAGGACTTCTGCTCCTGGGAACTAGCTGCATGCAGCTTTTTTCCTTTGCCCTTTCCTCTGGCAAGGAAGGACGATCCCCGTACCTTCTTGCTTCTATTGGAACGAAAGGACTGCATTTGATAATGAGGTGCCTTTTTAGTATGCTGCGGGGGAACATAAGGTAAGAAATTCGATTTACCGGCCGTAGCAGTAGAGACAAGCTCCGAGAGGCCTTCTCCAAACAACTCCTCCCGCTTGTAAGGCAACGACTCCATATGCCGCTTTGAGTCGGCATCCCCCGTCCACTGTCGGGTCCACAGGAGTCGCCTAGCAGAAATAGACATAGCATTTATTCTGGAGCTTAGTAAACAAATGTTTCTTTGAGCATCCCTCATATACAAAGCAGCATCTTTGATATGCTCTATGGTCATTAGAATGGAATCCTTATCTAGGGTTTCAAGTTCCGTAGATAAGGAATCTGTCCATGCTGCGATAGCACTACACACCCAGGCCGATGCCATAGCCGGTCTAATGACAGTACCGGAATGTGTGTAAATGTGTTTCATGGTAACCTCCTGCTTACGATCAGCAGGATCCTTGAGGGAAGCTGTATCCTGAGAAGGCAGTGCCACCTTCTTGGATAAGCGTGTCAGCGCCTTGTCTACCTTCGGCGAAGATTCCAATCGTATCCTGTCCTTTTGTGGAAAGGGATACGCCATAAGAATCCTTTTTGGAACTTGTAGTCTCCTATCTGGAGATTCCCAAGCCTTTTCGCACAAGTCGCTTAGTTCAAATGAGGACGGAAAAGTGACCTCAGGCTTTTTCCCTTTATACATGTGTACCCTCGTGGCAGAGACAGGGGGTTCCTCAGTGATATGCAAAGCCTCTTTAATGGCCAAAATCATGTAACGAATACCTTTCGCCACCTTTGGCTGTAATTTTGCATCCTCATAGTCGACACTAGAGTCAGTCTCTGTGTCGGTATCTGTGTCAGTGATCTGGGATATGGTGCGTTTTTGAGACCCCGAAGGTCCTGGTGCCACAGGGACAGGCATGGTCTGACTACCTGACTGATCCCTAGCTTCAGCCTTGTCTAATCGTTTATGCAGTAAATTTACATTTGCATTCAAGACATTCCACATATCCACCCAGTCCGGTGTCGGCGTTGCCGACGGTGACCTGACCATCATGCACTCCCCCTCCTCCTTAGGTGAGCCTTCCCCGTCAAACATGTCGACACACACGTACTGACACACTTCACACACCGAGGGAATCTCTTTTCTGAAGACAGGTTCACCCTGAGGCCCTTTGGAGAGACAGCACACACCCCAGCGCTATATGTCCCTGGAGAAAAACACAGAATGTTTACCCAGTAGCGCTGCTGTAGTGTATAAACGCCAATAATGTGCCCCCCCTCTACTTTAAAACCCCCTTTCACCGTGTGTCAAGCAGGGGAGAGTCCGGGGAGCTTCCTCTCAGCTGTGCTGTGTAGAGAAAATGGCGCTGGTGAGTGCTGAGGGTGAAGCCCCGCCCCCTCGGCGGCGGGCTTCTATCCCGCTCAAACTTATTAAAAAATGGTGGGGGCTCTTTTATATACATGTACAGTGCCCACCTGTACATGTATATACACTTTTTGCCATAGGAGAGGTGTTTTATTGCTGCCCAGGGCGCCCCCCCTACAGTGACCGGAGTGTGCGAGGTGTAGCGGAGCAATGACGCACAGTTGCAGTGCTGTGCGTTACCTCTGTGAAGCACCGAAGGCTTCTGCCGATTGAGACGTCTTCTGTCTTCGTTTCTTCTGGCTCTGTGAGGAGAACGGCCAGGACGAACCTGTGTTCATTCCCTCTGGAGCTAATGGTGTCCAGTAGCCGAGGAAGCAGAGCCTAACATTTATGTAGGTCTGCTCCTCTCTCCTCAGTCCCTCGATGCAGGGAGCCTGTTGCCAGCAGTGCTCCCTGAAAAAGAGAAAAAATCCTAACAAAAAAGCTTTCTAAGCAGGAAACTCAGAAGAGCTCCCTGCAGTGCACCCATTCTCCTCTGGGCACAGTCTAAAAACTGAGGTCTGGAGGAGGGGCATAGAGGGAGGAGCCAGTGCACACCCAGAATCCTAAAGTCTTTCTTAAAGTGCCCTATCTCCTGCGGAGCCCGTCTATTCCCCATGGTCCTTACGGAGTCCCCAGCATCCTCTAGGACATTAGAGAAATAAAATTATTCAGCGCAGTCTCCTTGTGCATCCTAGTCACACTGCGTTGCGATTAAGATGCATTTTTGACAAAAAAATAACCAAAAGACAACCAATGTTACAAGATTCTCACACAACCTGGCATGTCAATAGCGGCTGTTTGGCATGACTACGGCAATGATGTACGAGGACACATATGTATGCAAGCCAATCTTGACCTCCACAAGTTGCAATCTACATCTATATCTATATCAGTGTTAACTGCTGGCGGTACAAAAATCAATGACAATTTTTACCATGAAAAAAATAAAAAGTAGCCTAGAGGGTCATTTTTTTATCCTTTCTTTAATATAGCAAAGGAAACTAGAAGTAGTAACTTAATAACAAGGGGATTTCAATGCAATTTTGCAATGGGATCACTGGTAATACAGATGTTTGAATGTATATATGTATATATAAAGCTGAGAAATTTTCAGCAGTCAGTGTACCAGTCCTTGTTTCCTTTCCCAATTCCGTTATACAGGTACAACAGAGAACTTGTTCTGCCATGCTGTACAGCATTAACACACCAATCGGCTCTGCAGAACACAAGCCTTGTTATACAGTAATGTCTAATAGTAAGTTGATTTGATTTTAATACTAAAACTACCATCTCAGCAGAGCATGCAAGACAACATTTACCATATAAGTATTATGTGTCTATGGCAGCACAAATATTATTTCATATTATCTTAACTTAGTTTCTTTTACAATTTCTTTCATTTTATAAATTGGCCTTTGCCATTTTTTTTTTAAACATTGAGAAAGGATGTTGGTCAATGTATAATGGGCATGGCAGGGCATAGAGGCTATTTTATGCCAGGTGACATACAGGGACCTGTATAAAACAAACTTACCACCATGAAGAAGGGCAGAGCGACAGTTTACAGACAGGGCGGCTTTGGCGGCTGCTTCCGACAATCCAAACAGCAAGCCTCTGTTCGAGTGTTCAGAATTTTACACAATGTAACAGAACAAATGGGCAGATGTATTAAGCCTGGAGAAGTGATAAAGCAATGATAAGTGCAGGTGCGTGATCACCTTCCACTTATCACTGCTTTATCACTTCTCCAGGCTTAATACATCTGCCCCATAATATCTTAAAAGAATAAATAAAATCTGGCAGCATGGAGCAACTACTAAATCTAAGCAACACCTAAAATGGTTAATGCAGAAATAAATATATAGCATCGTACATCAAACCAAACATAATATATAAGTTGGGATGAACTTTTAAGAAGATAATATGAATCATGGCAAGGTAGGTGGCTTTATATAGGTTGGCCCAATGAAGCAAGGCTAGGCCTCTCAGTAAAGGTGTGTACACATGATGAGATACTCGCTATGCCCGATGTTGACTATGAGATTTCCCTTGAACTCCCCCAGAGCCCAGATAGTACAGATTTTGACTATATGTGCTTGAGATTTTGTCTATGTACAATTTTGACTAAGGGAGTCATTCCGAGTTGTTTGCTCGCTAGCTGCTTTTAGCAGCTTTGCACACGCTAAGCCGCCGCCTACTGGGAGTGAATCTTAGCTTAGCAAAATTGCGAACAAAAGATTAGCAGAATTGCGAATAGACACTTTTTAGCAGTTTCTGAGTAGCTCCAGACTTACTCCTACACTGCGATCAGTTCAGTCAGTTTCGTTCCTGGTTTGACGTCACAAACACACCCAGCGTTCGCCCAGACACTCCTCCGTTTCTCCAGCCACTCCCGCGTTTTTCCCAGAAACGGTAGCGTTTTTTCGCACACACCCATAAAACGGCCAGTTTCCGCCCAGAAACACCCACTTCCTGTCAATCACATTACGATCACCAGAACGAAGAAAAAACCTCGTAATACCGTGAGTAAAATACCTAACTGCATAGCAAATTTACTTGGCGCAGTTGCACTGCGGGCATTGCGCATGCGCATTAGCGACTATTCGCTCCGTTGCGAGAAAAAAATACAGAGCGAACAACTCGGAATGACCCCCTAAGTCCCAATTTTGACTATACTTTGTGCTAGATAGTACACTAGATAGCTAAGATTGACTTGCCTGCACAGTCTATCTAGCCTTATGATACCGACCCCACGGGAGCGCGCATCGGGATCGAATCTGTATCGCAAGCTGCCTAGCACCATGAGATATGCACTAACTTTCCTTAAGATTTTGACTAGTCAAAACCTTATAGATTTATCTCATCATGTGTACACACCTTTAGGGGTATGGGTCGTTGGGTCGACACAACTTAGGTCGACAGTCATTATGTCGACAACTATTGGTCAAATTGCATTAAGTCGACAGGGTCATTAGGTCGACAGGTCAAAAGGTCGACATGAGGTTTTTTAAAACTTTTTTTTTGGTGTAGTTTTCTTCGTAAAGTGACGGGGAACCCCAATTAGTGCACCGTGTCCCCTCACATAGCGAGCGAAGGTGCCTCACTCCGCTACCACTGTGCTCGGAACAGGTTACTGTTCCAGTTGTAGTCCACGTGGATCATAAAGTATGAAAAAGTACAAAAATTGAAAAAAAAACGTGAAAAACTCATGGTGACTTTTTGACCTGTCAACCTGTACATGTCGACCAAATGACTCTGTCGACCTAATGCATGTCGACCAATAGTGGTCAACCTAATGACTATCTACCTAAGTGGTGTCGACCTAATGACCGTATCCCTCAGTAAGGTGTGTGCAGTCCGCTGACCTGTAGGCACCTATGAAATAACTTACAGGGCAGGTTGAAAAAAACCCGTCACTGGTTGAGTCAAACATTCCCTTGCATTTGGAATGGTACAAGGGGCGATGGTGTAAAAGGGGGGATACTGTACATGTAATATGCAGCTCAGAAACACACCATATATAACAATAACACTACTATTAGCCTCATGTAATAACAGAATGCTATGCTGTACAGTAAAGAGATACAGATAAATAGCAGTCTACTGTAGTCAGACTTGAAAGCCAACATCAGATTGACTGATGGAATTTACAGTACAGCAGAGCACTTTACAACCTGTTAGTAAATATGCCCCTAGCTTTTAGGCCGCAGTGATTACTGTCAAGTGTCTTCACATGATTGAAGTGTTCTAGAAAAACAAGTCAGTCATAAAAAGTGTCTGTGAATGTGGTGCCTAGATGCAGATTTTAACATTTTTATCTAGTAGCTAAAGTACATTTAACATAAGAAAAATGCGTTAATGTCAACAAATAGTTATGTAAATAAACATTTTACTTGCAATGGTTTTAAATAGAAGGATACAATGTGGCAACATCATAGGGACCTCTCAGTTCAAGTGGCTAAAAAAAAGAAAAAAAAAAGATAATGTTAAAGAAATAAGAAATATAAATTGCCTACACTGGAACAGTATTCTCCATTAATTATTTAGTAGATATTTCATTCAAAGGTAAAACTATATTTCCAGGTTGTGTGTAATTTAATTACCACAAGTCAGTGGCAAACACGTCTTGCTTAATGAACATCTTAGCTGTCAGACCCTTTCATATGGTCACATGGTCTCAGTGCCAAACCGTTGTCTATATATTGCTGGCTGTCAGTGCTCAGGCTGGGTGGACCTCTGACAGTGTGTCAGATCACCTCACATACAGTAGATAGATGGCAATTACTTTAAACAGATGACTTAAGCAGGGCAATTTGGGGCAAGACAAATCCAATTTCATGCTGATTTGCAGATACTGGTATGCGTACAGCCAGGATTACAAATTATGGTAGCCATCAGCCCCACTGAGGCAATGAAATACAAAACTGTGTATATCAATATACACACTGTACAAACTACTCGTGGAATTGTGAATTTAAACCTCCTAAAGTGCAATTCAAGTGCAATTACAGTAGGTTGATCTCTGTCCTATCTTCATAGGCTGTGAGCAGAAATCAGCCTCAGACATATCCAGCACAGCTTACTGACACCAATTCAGAGGTATTAGCAAGTAATTGAATCTGCTCCCTAGAGTTGATTATATGGAACTCTGTAATCACTAATGCGTTCTGTGATCATATATTCTCTTGAACGCCAAATAGCTTGCTCATATATTTACAACATACATAGTGGGACAGGCATGACCAGATTAAGGTAGGGGCGCAGGGCATACTTGTACTATGGGCCCCCCTCTGTCAGGGGGCCACCTGGCTGGAACACACTGCATCACTAGCTCTCCCCCTTGTGCAGCAGCAGAACCAGCCAGTCAGAATGTGAACAGGACAGTATGCAGTGCAGGCAAAGTCACAGAAGTATCAGGTTTCATAAGCTACCAACAGCTTCCCGACCAGAGGATAGATCATTCTATGTGTGTTTTAAAGTTATTTAAGTTGTCTTTGTTCCACTACAAGAAAACTTTATAAAATAGATGTCTCTCAATTAGATGGAGTAAATAAAAACAGTACTCAGGCATTATTAAACTATTAGTTTAAATCTAATGTACACCATTGGTTTAAATTTAATTTGTCACAGGCTGTGTTTGAAAAATGACAGGAGCTAATTGGCTGGCCACAAACCAAACATGAAGTCAAAGGAATTGTCTGTAGACCTCCAAGACAGGATTGTCTTGAGGCACAAATCTGGGGAAGGGTACAGAAAAATATCTGCTGCTTTGAAGGTCCCAATGAGCACAGTGGCCTCCATTATTTGTAAAAGGAAGAAGTTAGGAACCACCAGGACTCTTCCTAGAGCTGGCCGGCCATCTAAACTTAGCGATCGGGTGTGAAGGGCCCTAGTCAGGGACGTGACCAAGAACCCAATGGTCACTCTGTCAGAGCTACATCATTCCTCTGTGGAGAGGAGAGCCTTCCAGAAGGAGAACCATCTCTGCAGCAATCCGCCAATCAGGCCTGTATGGTAGAGTGGCCAGACGGAAGCAACTCCTTAGTAAAAAGCACATGGCAGCCCTCCTGGAGTTTGACAAAATGCACTCGAAGGACTCTCAGACCATGAAAAAATAGGATTTTGGTACTTACCAGGTAAATCCTTTTCTTTGAATCCATAGGGGGCACTGGAGTACTCTAGGGATATGGACGGTACCACAGGAACTAGGCACTGAATAGTTAAACTTTGACTATACCTCCCCTCCATATTCCAGAGTACCTCAGTGTTTTTTTACTGAGCCGAACTGGAGCTATAGAGGTTGACAATGGAGAAATACATATAACCAAAAACGGACAACAATAAAGTTGACACAAACGAAACTGACAACTAACAGTTGACACCAACCCGATAGAATTTCTAATTTGAAACAGTCGGTAAGAGTGTGTTACCATAAAATTCCCTGCACTTACCACAACCAGGTAAACAACTGCTCTGGGTGGGCGTCCAGTGCCCCCTATGGATTCAAAGAAAAGGATTTACCTGGTAAGTACCAAAATCCTATTTTATTTTTCATCCACTAGGGGTCACTGGAGTACTCTAGGGACGTACCAAAGTTTCCCCCCTGGGCGGGAGAGCTGTTTGGCACCTGTAACACTAGACGGCCAAAGCTAGATGCTGATGCCGCAAAAGTATCAAACCTGTAAAAGCGCACAAACATGTGCACTGAAGACCATGTAGCCGCACTGCAAAGCTGTGTCGTAGAACTCCACGACCAGCTGCCCATGACATTCCCGGAGAACGTGTGGAATGAGCTGTTACTGATGTAGGCGGCTGTAACCTAACATGAAGGTAAGCCTGACGTATGGTCAGTTTTATCCATCTGGATAAGGTCTGCTTAGAAGGTGGCCAACCCATCTTGGCCGCATCATAGAGAATAACAACGTATCCGTCTTAGGAACTGTAGACGTTCGGAATACATAAACTCGTAATGTGCGTACCACAACCAAAATTCCAGAATCTCCTGTTAACACAGGAACTACTATTGGATGATTGATGTGAAAAGAGGACCCTACTTTTGGCAGGAAAGTGGGATTCGTCTAAAATTCCGTTCTGTCATTATGAAACACTAAATACGGTGGCTTGCATGACAAGGCACCCAAAACTGAAACCTGCCCTGCCGAAGCTAAGGCTAGGAGAGAAATTGTTTCCCAAGTGAGAAACTTAATATCCACTTGTTGTAAGGGTTCGAAACAAAAAGACTATAAGAAATCTAAACCCAGATTCAAGTCCCATGGCGCAGTAAGTGGAGTGAAATGGAGGCTGTACTTTGAGGACACCCTGCATAAAGGTGTGTACCGACGGCAATAGAGCCAATCTTCTTTGAAAATAAATTGACGACGCAGATATCTGCACCTTTAGTGTGGATAAACGCCGACCTCCATCTAACCCCATCTGTAGACATAACAAAAGACGGGATAACTTGAAAGATGATGTCGGAAACTTCCGAACTTCACACCAACCTATATAGGCACGCCAACTTCTGTAATAATGAGCTGCCGTAACCAGCTTCCTAGCTCGTAACATGGTTGGTATAACCTATTCTGGAATGCCCTCTCTTTTTAAGAGGGCTGTCTCAACAGCCACTCCGTCAAACGCAGCCGCGCTAAATCGGAGAAAAAGAACGGACCCTGCTGTAACAGGTCCGGACGCAGTGGGAGCGGCCAAGGAACGTCCGCGAGTAGACCGCGGAGATCCGAAAACCAAGCTCTCCGAGGCCATTGAGGTGCCACTAGTATGACTGTGACGGACTCTCTTTTGATCCGTTTTAGCAACAGAGGGAGCAGCGGAAAACGGTGGAAACAGATACACGAGACTGTATGGCCACTTGATTGTGAGAGCATCCACCGCCACTGCCTTTGGATCTCTCGTTCTGGACATGTACTGGGGCGTTTGATAATTGTGGATCAGGTCCACTTGCGGGTAACCCTACTTCTGGACCAGCATGTGAAACACTTCTGGATTTAATGCACATCCTGGATAAAAATCCTGGCAGCTGAAATAATCCGCCTCCCAGTTGTCCACTCCCGGAATGAATACTGCCGACAAAATCACCTCGGCCCAATTGAGGACTCGAGCTACTTCCCGCATTGCCATGCGGCTTTTCGTTCCTCCTTGTTTGTTGATGTATGCGACCACCGTCGCATTGTCTGACTGCACCTGAACAGCCTGAGCCTGCAGCATGTGCACTGCTTGTCGTAGCGCATTGTAAATTGCTCAGAGTTCCAGGACATTTATAGACAGCAATCTTTCGTGATCCACCCAGAGACCCTGGAGCTGAAAATTTTGAACTACAGCTCCCCAACCTCTGAGACTCGCGTCCGCCGTGAGAATTATCCAATTCCAGGCGCCGAACTGTTTCCCTGCGGTCAGATTCTGTACTTTGAGCCACCAGAGTAGAGACACCCTGGCCCTTGGAGACCACCTCAGCCTGCGGTGAATCTGCAGAAGCGAGCCCGAGCATTGTTTTTGGCATGCATTGCAGGCAGACACTGTACTCGTTAGGCCACAGCCAACCATTGCGAGCACATCCAGTTAAAAAGGACGTGAGTGAAGGCTTCCGAACTGAAGCGCTTCAAAAGCCGCCACCATTGTGTCTAATAGGCGAATGTACAAATGAACCGAGACTGTGCAAGGCTTGAGCACTAATTGTACCAGATGACGAATGACCTGTACTTCTGTTTGGGTAGGTAAATTCTTTGATTTACCGTATCGAGAATCATACCTAGGAATTGAAATCGTTGAGACGGAATCATTCAGGAATTCGCGTAGACAATGGTAGGAAATCCGATTTTCCCCCCACTCGGTCTGCGATCTATTCTCGTTTGGAACGTAGCCAAAGTGGACGTTGTGCGCCATTAGCGAAGCTGAGACGCAAGAACCAACTGCCAACTTCACAGAAGCTGTAGGCAGCAAGAAGTGTAAGGTGGTCTTTATTTAGGGCAAACCTGAACTGGAGCACCCTGCCACTACAGCCTTATTACCTCAAACCCTTACCAAAGCAGGGCGAAGCAACAGCCCTACTGCTGTGTAGGGTACACTCCGATAGGTAGTTAAACGCCCAATAATTGCAATTGTCTCTCATTGGAAATTGTTCAGCCTTCGCTGAGAACCTGACGTACTGGCCTGGTGCTATGAGGGCTGGCGGCGAATCGACCGCAACAATCTAGCTGAAACAGTACATTTTTCCCTCTCAGGCAGTACATGCGCCCGCATTCCCCCCAAAGAGGACCGGTAAGGGTCTGTCTGCGCAGTCGAATTTGTCCGACACACTGTGTGACCGACTCTGCAGCGAAGGTGCTTGTTTGATTATGCATTAGACTTAGTGATCATGTACCCCGACCAGTAAGTACACCACGGAAGTAATCCGTGTATAAACCTGCATTACCGTGCATGTGGTTTCCAGCAATAGTGAATCTTCCTGTAGAGACATGCTGTCAAAAACAATTAATAAATTAAATTCCTAACAACCCCCCGCTCCCTCAGAGGCTGAGTGTTGTAGGGCAGCAACCTCCAGCAAAGACCCAGGAAGTAACGTAAAAAATGGTGTCCTACCATGTTTTTTTATTTTTATTATTTTATTTATATATATATATATATATATATATATTACACCTGTTAAACCAGGATCTGAACCAGTGTCCATGCAATCACAATGTTCACTGTGGGCGGGAAGCCTAACCACTTGGCTACAGAGCCACCTGTAAAAATAATAAGCAAAAGCTGCTGTTTAAACATCAACTCTGGTAATGAAATGGTTGCTGTAGTGACTTGCAATCCAGATGGTACCTGAACCCACAATCCCTGGTTTAGGAGGGCAGTGTCCTATCCATTAGGCCACTGGGGATCTGGGGAGGTGAGGCCTGAACTCACAATGTTTGCAGTGCTCAACAGATACTGTTTAATAAGCACTGTGTGCTGACCAATTGCGCCACTGTAGTCTTGCCAAAATAGATTTTTAATGTCAGCATATTATATATATATATATATATATATATATATACACATATACAACCATGTATATTCACACATACTCAGACCTTATAAATATATATATATTTCATATATGCATACATACACACATACACATATATATTATATACCCATATACATATATCCAGATATATCCTGATTCAGAAGTATAATAATTCTTAGAAGTCTGAAACTAAATGTGACCACTCACAGGCTTAGAAACCTGAGAAGTCTGCTGCTTAACCGCAGCTTAGTTAATGGGTCCCGAATCCAGTGTGGTGTGGCTGTAGATTTAAAAATACCTACAGCACCTTGTATTCCCAGGTGGCTAACCAGGCCCAACACTGCTCAGCTTCCAAGATCAGATGAGATCGGGCGTATCCAATTGTGGTGTGGCTAAGTGAATTAAGCAAAGCTGCTGCAGGTGAGCCTGAACTCACAATGCTTGCAGTGCTCCACAGATACTGTTTTATAATCACCATGTGCTGACCAATTGTATAACACATCTTACTTTACAACATTGAACAAAGCCAGTATTTGGCTGACCACAGCCATGATTCAGATTTGCAGTCTTTGGGATAATATCATTATAAACAGTTATGATAAGAATAATAGTCTTTGCTGGTGTCTTACTCATTATACCGACAGACAATACAAAATACAACTTGCACGACTCAGTAAATAGCACTAAGGTGTCTTTACAAATATATATCTGGCCAAGTGCAGTACACGTCAGCAATATGCCTGGTTCCAAATTCCCCTTAACACCCCTGCGCCTTCAATGGAGGAGAGATGTAATACAGGAAATTCTGGAAAAACAACAGGAAAAATGGTTAAATATGCAGACTTATAATTATGTAAGCAGATTTAATAAACATACTATGTTGCATTCAAACCTGCACATATATGAGCAACATGTATCCTGTTTAACAAAGACTTAATAGCCTATTGTAATACATATGCAGCGCTGCTGTATTCTAGTAAACATACTTCTTTTATCAACAAGAGTTGAATCATGAGATTTTATCCAGTGACCCTGACATTTCTGTGTGCAGGGAACATCACTGTGGCATCAAAGTTACTCACATTTGTGTGCCCCCCCGTGCTCCGTGTATCGTTTTCTATACACGGAGCCGGGCTATGGTGGAGAGGGAGCTGGAAGTGGCATAGAGGGCCGGGGAGCGCGCTGCATAGAGCCGTGGAGCGGCCTATGCATAAATCAACGTGGCCGGTGCGGCTCAGAGCGGCGGGGGACACAGCATAAACAGCGGCGCAGGAAGCGGCGGCGGGCGGCTGAAGGCAGCGGCCGGCGGCCACACACACACACACAGTATCCCACACAGCAGGGCGGCAGCTGACCGCCCCGTTCAACATACCTGGACCCTGTGGTGAGGGCAATGACGGGGCTTCTCTGTAAGCAGTCAGCCTTTTACTGCAGGTGACCTGCACGTGGTAGGGAGGGAGCTCTTCTAGAGAGGTCCGACACCCACAGCTGCTTCAGCAGCTTTCCTATCCCAGACCCTCGCCTTCTTGGAAGGGGGAAAGGGATTCCAAAAAAAAAATAATCAAAAAATTCAGTCATTGTGGATCAACTTCCCCAAGCCTAGTCTCGGTGAGCACCGAAAAAACACTGAGGCACTCTGGATTATGGAGGGGAGGTATAGTCAAAGTTTAACTATTCAGTGCCTAGTTCCTGTGGAACCGTCCATATCCCTAGAGTACTCCAGTGACCCCTAGTGGATGAAAAAGAAACAAAATTCTCTGGTCTAATGAGACATAGATTGAACTCTTTGGCATGAACGACAGGAGTCACGTTTGGAGGAAACCATGCACCATCCCTAAAGTGAAGCATGGTTGTGGCAGCATCATGCTGTGGGGATGTTTTTCAGCAGCAGGAACTGGGAAACTAGTCAGGATAGAGGGAAAGATGAATTCAGCAATGTACAGAGACATCCTGGATGAAAACCTGCTCCAGAGTGCTCTTAACCTCAGACTAGGATGACGGTTCACCTTTCAGCAGGGCAACGACCCTAAGCACACAGCCAAGATATCAAAGGAGTAGCTTCAGGACAACCCTGTGAATGTCCTTGAGTGGCCCAGCCAGAGCCCAGACTTGAATCCGATTGAACATCTCTGGAGAGATCTGAAAATGGCTGTGCACTGACGCTTCCCATCCAACCTGATGGTGCTGGAAAGGTGCTGCAAAGAGGAATGTGCAAAACTGCCCAAAGATAGGTGTGCCAAGCTTGTGGCATCATATTCAAAAAGACTTGAGGCTGTAATTGCTGCCAAAGGTGCAGCAACAAAGTATTGAGCAAAGGCTGTGAATACTTATGTACATGTGATTTTAGTTTTTTTTTTAAAATTTGTAATAAATTTGCAAAAATCTCCCCCAAAAACCTTTTTCACGTTGTCATTATGGGATATTGTGTGTAGAATTTTGAGTGCAAAAATGAACATATTCCATTTTGGAAAAAGTCTGTAACATGACAAAATGTGGAAAAGTGAAGCACTGTGAATATTTTCTGGATGCACTGAACATTTGGGCCTTAGGGAGATAGGGTTGACTTTATGGTTCTGATTCTAAAAAGGACATCGGTTTTTCCAGACTTGCTCAAATTTTTTAGGTAAACGGACGAGAAATAAGAAACACACAACAGACAAGGCAAACTGCTGAACTAATAACGGACAGTGGCAATCACATATACAGAGGCGGAATATTCTAGAATTGTCATGGAGTGAACCTCTAGAATATTGGGTCATTCCATATCAAATCAACTAAAAAAAACAAAAATTTTACTGACCCTCTCCGATTTTTAGGAAATTTGGTGTATTAGTAGGATGGGGGAGGGGGGGGGGGGAACTAATCTACACCAAATTTCAATATCATAGGTTGGATATTTTTGTAGGTGGAGCCATTTAAAAATGAACAAAATATGCAATTTTACTGCAGCGGGGGTCTTTTAGTTTGCCTGTAACTTGAGTTCTAATTAAGACAGAGAGATGAAATTAGTGTCATTTTGAAGATTATGACTAGATCTTTTCACTTCAATTTTAATTTAGTAAGGTAGTACTAAAAAAAAGTTTAATAACCTTTGACCTAAATTTTTTAAATAGGGATTTTTTGTTTTTTTATGAGTTCTCCCATATTTCATTTAAACATGTACCAAATTTCACCTTGGGACTCCCATGGGATAATGCGATAACAATAACTTACTGACAAGCAGGCAGCTAAATTATACAAAATTCTCACTTGCAGACAGTGTATTATAAAGTTTTGAAAAACAGCAATATACCCTTAATATATATAACAGACCAGGTTTTGTTCATGTTTTCCATGAGTTTAGTTTTGAAGTTGCAGACAGAGTTTCTCTTTCTGTAATGGTGTACACACGTCCTGTTGTAAAAAGTTGGAGTATTAAAAAAGTGGAGGAAGAGTTTGGTGCATCCAATTTTATGGTTCGTGTAGCTAAAAAGCTTGTTAAAGAGAAAGGTATACTTTCCACACCTAATCCAAAACCAGGGAAGGTGCTGCCAGAAGAAACTGCAAGTGTTGTCAGAAACTTTTATGAATCTGATGATATAAGTCGCATCATGCCCGGAAATAAAGACTTTGTTTCGGTAAAAATGCCAGATGGAAAAAGAGTTCATGCTCAGAAACAGTTGGTTTTAAGCAATTTAAAAGAGGCGTATACCTAGTTTAAAGAAAAGTTTCCGCTGCAACGTCTAGGGTTTTCAAAGTTTGCAGAATTTCGCCCCGAACACTGCACCTTAGCTGGAGGAAGTGGTACACATTCAGTGTGTGTCTGCACCATCCACCAGAATGTCAAACTCATGATATTAGGTGTGAAGACTTCTGATTTGACATCAAAGGAAGAGATCCCATTGAAATCGTATAAGGATTGTTTGATTGGTGATGATAATATGCAATCCTCCTCAGCCAGCATGCTACCTTAATGAGTGTAATGAATGTGAAGATGCCAACCGCCTCAAACATTTTAAGGAACAATTGAGGCAGTTAATGGATGACAGCATGATGTATAATATTTATTACAAACAATAGGTCTCTGTTGACCGTTATAATCTTGAGACAGTTACGCATTCATCTGATGACTTTCTGGACGTTTTTTGTGCAAGTTACAAATACTGCTGTGACATTCCTTCATTGCCAGACAACAGTCGTCTTTTCAAGCAGACCTTAAATTAAGTTTGCAACCAGGGGAGTTTTAGGTAATCTGCGACTTTGCAGAGAACTATTCGTTTGTACTGCAAGACAAAGTGCAAAGTTTCCACTGGAATAACGCACAAGCAACTCTTCATCCTTGTGTAGCATACTTCATACATGAGGCAGGGAGTCTAAAGCATGTCAGCTTTGTTATTATATTAGACTGCCTTCCCCATGATACTGTTGCAGTTCATTTATTCCAGGGGTTACTCATAAATTTTCTTAAGGAAAAGTATCCTATCGTTACAAAGATCATTTATTTCTCAGATGGAGCTGCTTCTCAGTATAAAATTCGAAAGAATTTCATTAATCTTTGCTGTCACGAGCAAGACTTTGGAATTCCAGCCGAGTGGCACTTTTCAGCCACCTCCCATGAAAAAAATAAGATTTTAAACCTACCGGTAAATCTTTTTCTCGTAGTCCGTAGAGGATGCTGCTGGGGACTCCGTAAGGACCATGGGGATAGACGGGCTCCGCAGGAGACATGGGCACTTTAAGAAAGACTTTAGGATTTGAGTGAGCACTGGCTCCTCCCTCTATGCCCCTCCTCCAGACCTCAGTTAGAGAAACTGTGCCCAGAGGAGACAGACAGTACAAGGAAAGGATTTTTGGTAAACCAAGGGCAAGATTCATACCAGCCACACCAATCACACCGTATAACTTGTGATAAACTAACCAGTTAACAGTATGAAATTCAATACAGCTTCAGTCAGAAACTGAAAGCAACCATAACATAACCCTTATTGAAGCAAAACTATAGACAAGTCTTGCAGAAGAAGTCAGCACTTGGGACGGGCGCCCAGCATCCTCTACGGACTACGAGAAAAAGATTTACCGGTAGGTTTAAAATCTTATTTTCTCTTACGTCCTAGAGGATGCTGGGGACTCCGTAAGGACCATGGGGATTATACCAAAGCTCCCAAAAGGGTGAGAGAGTGCGGATGACTCTGCAGCACCGATTGAGCAAACAGGAGGTCCACCTCAGCCAGGGTATCAAATTTGTAGAATTTCGCAAACGTGTTTGCCCCTGACCAAGTAGCCGCTCGGCACAGCTGTAGTGCCGAGACCCCTCAGGCAGCCGCTCAAGAAGAGCCCACTTTCCTAGTGGAATGGGCCTTGACTGATTTAGGTAACGGCAATCTAGCCGTCGTATGCGCCTGCTGAATTGTGGTACAGATCCAGCGAGCAATAGTCTGCTTTGAAGCAGGAGCACCAACCTTGTTGGCTGCATATAGGATAAACAGCGCTTCAGTTTTTCTGACTTTGGCCGTCCTGGCCACGGAAATTTACAAAGCCCTGACTACATCCAGATACTCGGAATCCTCCAAGTCTCGTGTAGCCACCGGCACCACAATAGGTTGGTTCATATGAAAGGATGACACCACCTTAGGCAAGAATTGAGGACGGGTCCGCAATTCCGCCCTATCCATATGGAAGACAAAGCCGCCAATTCTGACACTCGCCTAGCCGAAGCTAAGGCCAACAACATGACCACCTTCCAAGTGAGATATTTTAACTCTACTGTCTGAAGTGGTTCAAACCAGTGCGACTTAAGGAAACTCAAAACCACGTTAAGGTCCTAAGGCGCCACCGGAGGTACAAAAGGAGGCTGAATATGAAGCACTCCCTTTACAAAAGTTTGTATTTCTGGAAGTGAAGCCAATTCTTTTTGAAAGAAAATGGATAATGCCGAAATTTGAACCTTAATGGAGCCTAATTTTAGGCCCAAATTCACTCCAGTTTGTAGAAATTGAAGGAAACGGCCCAGATGGAATTCTTCCGTAGGAGCATTCCTGGCCTCACACCAAGCAACATATTTACGCCATATACGGTGATAATGTTTAGCTGTCACATCCTTCCTAGCCTTTATCAGAGTAGGAATGACCTCATCCGGAATGCCCTTTTCCGCTAGGATCCGGCGTTCAACTGCAATGCCGTCAAACGCAGCCTCGGTAAGTCTTGGAACAGACAGGGCCCCTGTTGCAACAGGTCCTGTCCTAGAGGAAGAGGCCACGGATCTTCTGTGAGCATCTCCTGCAATTCCGGGTACCAGGCCCTTCGTGGCCAATCTGGAACAATGAGAATTGTCCGAACTCCTCCTTTTCTTATTATTCTCAACACCTTTGGGATGAGAGGAAGAGGAGGAAAAACACCCACGGTGTCACTAGTGCGTCCACCGCTACCGCCTGAGGGTCTCTTGACCTGGTGCAATACCTTTGCAGTTTTTTGTTTAGGCGGGATGCCATTATGTCTATCTGGGGCAGGCCCCACTGGCTTGCAATCTGTGTTAAGACTTCCTGATGAAGTCCCCACTCTCCCGGATGCAGGTCATGCCTGCTGAGGAAGTCTGCTTCCCAGTTGTCCACTCCCGGAATGAACACTGCTGATAGGGCGCTTACATGGTTTTCCGCCCAGCGTAGAATCTTTGTGGCTTCCGCCATTGGCACTCTGCTCTTTGTGCCGCCCTGCCGAATCTGCGGCCCTCTAGAAGGTGAGCACTCTGCAGCCACCACAGGAGAGACACCCTGGCCCTGGGGGACAGGGCGATCAACCGATGCATTTGTAGATGCGACCCGGACCATTTGTCCAGTAGGTCCCATTGGAAGGTCCGTGCATGGAACCTGCCGAATGGAATGGCCTCGTAAGATGCCACCATCTTTCCCAGGACTCGCGTGCAGTGATGCACTGACACCTGTTTTGGTTTCAATAGGTTCCTGACCAAAGTCACGAGTTCTTGAGCCTTTCTATCGGCAGATACACCCTTTTCTGGTCCGTATCCAGAATCATGCCCAAGAAGGGTAGACGAGTCGTAGGAACCAGCTGCGACTTCGGGATATTGAGAATCCAGCCGTGTTGCTGTAACACCTTCAGTGAAAGTGACACGCTGTTCAGTAATTGTTCTCTTGATCTCGCTTTTATGAGGAGATCATCCAAGTACAGGATAATTGTGACACCTTGCTTGCGCAGGAGCCCCATCATTTCCGCCATTACCTTGGTGAAAATTCTCGGGGCCGTGGAAAGCCCAAACGGCAACATCTAAAATTGGTAAAGACAATCCTGTACCGCAAATCTCAGGTACGCCTGATGAGGTGGAAATATGGGAACATGAAGGTATGCATCCTTTATGTCCAGAGATACCATAAAATCTCGCCCCTCCAAGGCTGGCGATGAACGCCCTGAGCGATTCCATCTTGAATTTGAACCTTTTCAAGTATAGGTTCAGGGATTTTAAATTTAAAATGGGTCTGACCGAACCGTCCGGTTTCGGGACCACAAACAGGGTTGAGTAATATCCCCTGCCCTGTTGAAGCGGGGGAACCTTGACCACCACCTGTTGAAGATACAATTTGTCGATTGCATTTAACACTATCTCCCGTTCTTGAGGAGACGTTGGCAGAGCTGATTTGAAAAACCTGCGAGGAGGCACCTCTTCGAATTCCAGTTTGTAACCTAGGCAAACAATTTCTATTGCCCAGGGATCCACCTGCGAGTGGGCCCAGATGTGGCTGAAAATTCGAAGACGTGCCCCCACTGGGGCGGACTCCCTTAGTGGAGCCCCAGCGTCATGCGGTGGATTTTGCAGAGGCCGGGGAGGACTTCTGTTCCTGGGAACTAGCTTTGTTGTGCAGCTTTTTCCCTCTGCCCTTACCTCTGGCAAGAAAGGACGATCCACGGCCTTTCTTGTTTCTATTTGATCGAAAGGACTGCATTTGATAATGCGGTGCTTTTTTAGGTTGTGAGGGAATATAAGGTAAAAAATAAGAATTTACTCACCGGTAATTCTATTTCTCGTAGTCCGTAGTGGATGCTGGGAACTCCGTAAGGACCATGGGGAATAGCGGGCTCCGAAGGAGGCTGGGCACTCTAGAAAGATTTATGACTACCTGGTGTGCACTGGCTCCTCCCACTATGACCCTCCTCCAAGCCTCAGTTAGGACACTGTGCCCGGACGAGCTGACATAATAAGGAAGGATTTTGAATCCCGGGTAAGACTCATACCAGCCACACCAATCACACCGTACAACTCGTGATACTATATCCAGTTTGACAGTATGAAAACAACTGAGCCTCTCAACAGATGGCTCAACAATAACCCTTTAGTTAGCAATAACTATTTACAAGTATTGCAGACAATCCGCACTTGGGATGGGCGCCCAGCATCCACTACGGACTACGAGAAATAGAATTACCGGTGAGTAAATTCTTATTTTCTCTGACGTCCTAGTGGATGCTGGGGACTCCGTAAGGACCATGGGGATTATACCAAAGCTCCCAAACGGGCGGGAGAGTGCGGATGACTCTGCAGCACCGAATGAGAGAACTCCAGGTCCTCCTCAGCCAGGGTATCAAATTTGTAGAATTTTGCAAACGTGTTTGCCCCTGACCAAGTAGCTACTCGGCAAAGTTGTAAAGCCGAGACCCCTCGGGCAGCCGCCCAAGATGAGCCCACCTTCCTTGTGGAGCACCCAGCTTGTTGGGTGCATACAGGATAAACAGCGAGTCAGCTTTTCTAACTCCAGCCGTCCTGGAAACATATATTTTCAGGGCCCTGACAACGTCTAGTAACTTGGAGTCCTCCAAATCCCTAGTAGCCGCAGGCACCACAATAGGCTGGTTCAGGTGAAACGCTGACACCACCTTAGGGAGAAACTGGGGACGAGTCCTCAATTCTGCCCTATCCATATGGAAAATCAGATAAGGGCTTTTACATGATAAAGCCGCCAATTCTGACACTCGCCTGGCTGAAGCCAAGGCCAATAACATGACCACTTTCCACGTGAGATATTTTAGATCCACGGTTTTTAGTGGCTCAAACCAATGTGATTTTAAGAAACTCAACACCACGTTGAGATCCCAAGGTGCCACAGGAGGCACGAACCGGGGCTGAATATGCAGCACTCCTTTCACAAATGTCTGAACTTCAGGTACTGAAGCTAGTTCTTTTTGAAAGAAAATCGACAGAGCCGAGATCTGTACTTTAATGGAGCCTAGTTTTAGGACCATATTCACTCCTGCTTGCAGGAAATGCAGAAATCGACCTAGTTGAAATTCCTCTGTTGGGGCCTTTTTGGCCTCGCACCATGCAACATATTTCCGCCATATGCGGTGATAATGATTTGCCGTAACATCTTTCCTGGCTTTAATAAGCGTAGGAATGACTTCTTCCGGAATACCCTTTTCCTTCAGGATCCGGCGTTCAACCGCCATGCCGTCAAACGCAGCCGCGGTAAGTCTTGGAACAGACAGGGCCCCTGCTGTAGCAGGTCCTGTCTGAGCGGCAGAGGCCACGGGTCCTCTGAGATCATCTCTTGAAGTTCCGGGTACCACGCTCGTCTTGGCCAATCCGGAACCACGAGAATTGTGTTTACTCCTCGCTTTCTTATTATTCTCAATGCCTTTGGTATGAGAGGCAGAGGAGGGAACACATAAACCGACTGGTACACCCACGGTGTCACTAGAGCGTCCACAGCTATCGCCTGAGGGTCCCTTGACCTGGCGCAATATCTTTTTAACTTTTTGCTGAGGCGGGACGCCATCATGTCCACCTGTGGTTTTTCCCAACGGTTTACCAGCATCTGGAAAACTTCTGGATGAAGTCCCCACTCTCCCGGGTGGAGGTCGTGTCTGCTGAGGAAGTCTGCTTCCCAGTTGTCCACTCCCGGAATGAACACTGCTGACAGTGCTAGTACATGATTCTCCGCCCATCGGAGAATTCTTGTGGCTTCTGCCATCGCCATCCTGCTTCTTGTGCCTCCCTGTCGATTTACATGGGCGACTGCCGTGATGTTGTCTGACTGGATCAGCACCGGCTGGTGTAGGAGCAGGGATTTTGCTTGACTTAGGGCATTGTAAATGGCCCTTAGTTCCAGAATATTTATGTGAAGGGAAGTCTCCTGACTCGACCATAGTCCTTGGAAGTTTCTTCCCCGTGTGACTGCCCCCCAGCCTCGAAGGCTGGCATCCGTGGTCACCAGGACCCATTCCTGTATGCCGAACCTGCGGCCCTCTAGAAGATGGGCACTCTGCAGCCACCACAGTAGAGACACCCTGGTTCTTGGAGACAGGGTTATTAAGCGATGCATCTGAAGATGCGATCCGGACCAATTGTCCAATAGGTCCCACTGAAAGATTCTGGCATGGAACCTGCCGAAGGGAATTGCTTCGTAAGAAGCTACCATCTTTCCCAGGACCCGCGTGCAGTGATGCACCGATACCTGTTTTGATTTCAGGAGGTCTCTGACTAGAGATGACAACTCCCTGGCTTTCTCCTCCGGGAGAAACACTTTTTTCTGGACTGTATCCAGAATCATACCCAGGAACAGTAGCCGTGTCGTTGGAACCAGCTGTGACTTTGGGATATTCAGAATCCAGCCGTGCTGGTGCAGCACTTCCTGAGATAGTGCTACTCCCACCAACAACTGTTCCTTGGACCTCGCCTTTATTAGGAGATCGTCCAAGTACGGGATAATTAAAACTCCCTTTTTTCGAAGGAGTATCATCATTTCCGCCATAACCTTGGTAAATACCCTCGGTGCCGTGGACAGTCCAAACGGCAGCGTCTGGAATTGGTAATGGCAATCCTGTACCCCAAATCTGAGGTACTCCTGGTGAGGATGGTAAATGGGGACATGCAAGTAAGCATCCTTGATGTCCAGGGATACCATGTAATCCCCCTCGTCCAGGCTTGCAATAACCGCCTTGAGCGATTCCATCTTGAACTTGAATTTTTTTATGTATGTGTTCAAGGATTTCAAATTTAAAATGGGTCTCACCGAACCGTCCGGTTTCGGCACCACAAATAGTGTGGAATAGTAACCCCGGCCTTGTTGAAGTAGGGGTACCTTTATTATCACCTGCTGGGAATACAGCTTGTGAATTGCCGCTAGCACCGCCTCCCTGTCTGAGGGAGCAATCGGCAAGGCAGATTTTAGGAACCGGTGGGGTGGAGACGCCTCGAATTCCAGTTTGTACCCCTGAGATACTATTTGAAGGATCCAGGGATCCACCTGTGAGCGAGCCCACTGATCGCTGAAATTCTTGAGGCGGCCCCCCACCGTACCTGGCTCCGCCTGTGGAGCCCCACCGTCATGCGGCGGACTTGGAAGAAGAAGCGGGGGAGGACTTTTGCTCCTGGGAACCTGCTGTTTGTTGCAGCCTTTTTCCCCTACCTCTGCCTCTGGACAGAAAAGACCCGCCTTTTCCACGCTTGTTTTTCTGGGTCCAAAAGGACTGAACCTGATAAAACGGCGCCTTCTTAGGCTGTGAGGGGACATGGGGTAAAAATGCTGACTTCCCAGACGTTGCTGTGGAAACTAGGTCCGAGAGACCATCCCCAAATAATTCCTCACCCTTATAAGGCAAAACTTCCATGTGCCTTTTAGAATCTGCATCTCCTGTCCACTGGCGAGTCCATAAGCCTCTCCTAGCAGAAATGGACAATGCACTTACTTTAGATGCCAGCCGGCAGATTTCCCTCTGTGCATCTCTCATATATAAGACTGAGTCTTTTATATGGTCTATGGTTAGCAGGATCGTGTCTCTGTCTAGTGTGTCAATATTTTCTGACAGTTTATCTGACCACGCAGCGGCAGCACTGCACATCCATGCTGACGCAATAGCTGGCCTAAGTATAATGCCTGAGTGTGTGTATACAGACTTCAGGATCGCCTCCTGCTTTCTATCAGCAGGTTCCTTGAGGGCGGCCGTATCCGGAGACGGTAGTGCCACCTTTTTAGACAAACGTGTGAGCGCTTTATCCACCCTAGGAGGTGTTTCCCAACGTGACCTATCCTCTGGCGGGAAAGGGAACGCCATTAGTACCTTCTTAGGAATTACCAATTTTTTATCAGGGAAAGCCCACGCTTCTTCACACACTTCATTTAATTCATCTGATGGGGGGAAAACTACGGGTAGTTTTTTCTCCCCAAACATAATACCCTTTTTAATGGACCTGTATTTATATCAGAAATGTGTAACACCTCTTTCATTGCCTCAATCATGCAGTGAATGGCCTTAGTGGGCATCAGGTTAGACTCATCGTCGTCGACACTGGTGTCAGTATCAGTGTCGACATCTGGGTCTGCGGTCTGAGGTAGCGGGCGTTTTAGAGCCCCTGATGACCTGTGAGACGCCTGGACAGGCACGAGCTGAGAAGTCGGCTGTCCCACATTTGGCATGTCGTCAAATTTCTTATGTAAGGAGTCTATACGTGCACTCATTTCTTTCCATAAGCTCATCCACTCAGGTGTCTGCCCCGCAGGGGGTGACATCCCTTCTAAAGGCATCTGCTCCGTCTCCACATCATTATCCTCATCAAACATGTCGACACAGCCGTACCGACACACCGCACACACACAGGGAATGCTCCAACAGAGGACAGGACCCACAAAAGCCCTTTGGGGGGACAGAGTGAGAGTATACCAGCACACACCAGAGCGCTATATAATGCAGGGACTAACTGAGTTATGTCCCCTATAGCTGCTTTTTCTATATAAATGTATACTGCGCCTAAATTTAGTGCCCCCCCTCTCTTTTTTACCCTTTTCTGTAGTGTAGACTGCAGGGGAGAGCCAGGGAGCTTCCTTCCAGCGGAGCTGTGAGGGAAAAATGGCGCCAGTGTGCTGAAGGAGATAGCTCCGCCCCTTTTCCGCGGACTATTCTCCCGCTTTTTCCTATATTCTGGCAGGGGTATTTTCCACATATATAGCCTCTGGGGCTATATATTGTGGTATTTTTGCCAGCCAAGGTGTTATTATTGCTTCTCAGGGCGCCCCCCCCCCCAGCGCCCTGCACCCTCAGTGACCGGAGTGTGAAGTGTGTGTGAGGAGCAATGGCGCACAGCTACAGTGCTGTGCGCTACCTTGGTGAAGACTGATGTCTTCTGCCGCCGATTTTCCGGACCTCTTCTTGCTTCTGGCTCTGTAAGGGGGACGGCGGCGCGGCTCCGGGACCGAACACCAAGGCTGGGCCTGCGGTCGATCCCTCTGGAGCTAATAGTGTCCAGTAGCCTAAGAAGCCCAAGCTGGCTGCAAGCAGGCAGGTTCGCTTCTTATCCCCTTAGTCCCTCGCTGCAGTGAGCCTGTTGCCAGCAGGTCTCACTGAAAATAAAAAACCTAATTTCTATACTTTCTTTCTAAAGGCTCAGGAGAGCCCCTAGTGTGCATCCAACCTCGGCCGGGCACAAAATCTAACTGAGGCTTGGAGGAGGGTCATAGTGGGAGGAGCCAGTGCACACCAGGTAGTCATAAATCTTTCTAGAGTGCCCAGCCTCCTTCGGAGCCCGCTATTCCCCATGGTCCTTACGGAGTTCCCAGCATCCACTAGGACGTCAGAGAAAATTAGATTTGCCTGCCGTAGCAGTGGAGACCAGGTCCGAGAGACCTTCCCCAAACAATTCCTCACCCTTGTAAGGTAAAACCTCCATATGCCTTTTTGAGTTGGCATCACCTGTCCATTGTCGGGTCCAAAGGACTCTTCTAGCCGAGATCGACATAGCGTTGATTCTCGAACCCAATAGACCAATGTCTCTTTGTGCATCTCTCATATATATAAGACATCATCTTTTATATGTCCTAGGGTCAATAGGATGGTATCCTTATCCAGGGTATCAATTTCCGCTGATAAGGTATCTGTCCATGCTGCTACAGCACTACTCACCCATGCCGACGCAATAGCCGGTCTGAGTAAGGTACCTGAATGTGTATAAATGGACTTCAGGGTAACCTCCTGCTTGCGATCAGCAGGATCCCTGAGGGTAGCCGTATATCTTGGGAAGGCAGCGCTACCTTTTTGGATAAGCGTGTCAAAGCTTTGTCCACCCTAGGGGATGATTCCCACCGTATCCTGTCCGTTGGCGGGAAAGGATACGCCATAAGAATCCTTTTGGGAATCTGCAGTTTCTTGTCTGGAGATTCCCAAGCTTTTTCACATAACTCGTTCAGCTCATGTGAGGGGGGAAAATTTATCTCAGTTTTCTTTCCCTTATACATGTGTACCCGCGTGTCAGGGACAGTGGGTTCCTCTGTGATATGCAAAACATCTTTGATTGCAATAATCATATATCGAGTACATTTAGCCAAATTTGGCTGTAATTTTGCATCATCATATTCGACACTGGAGTCAGAATCCATGTCGGTATCCGTGTCAACTATTTGGGATAGTGGGCGCTTTTGGGACCCCGAAGGTCCCTGCGACATAGGTACAGGCATTGGTTGACTCCCTGACTGTTCCCTAGCTTCAGCTTTATCCAATCTTTTGTGCAATAAATTTACATTGGCAGTTAAAACATTCCACATATCCATCCAGTCAGGTGTCGGCGCCGTCGACGGCAACACCACATTCATTTGCTCCTCCTCCTCCCTCGAAAAGCCTTCTACCTCAGACATGTCGACACACACGTACCGACACACCACACACTCAGGGAACCCTCTTATCTGAGGACAGTTCCCCCACTAGGCCCTTAGGAGAGACAGAGAGAGAGTATGCCAGCACACACCTAGCGCTATAATAACCCAGGACAAAAACACAATATTTATGTTTACCCAGATAGTGCTTTTATACTCAATTCGCCAATTATGTGCCCCCCCCCTCTACTTTAAAACCCTCTTGTCACCGTGATCTAAGCAGCGGAGAGTCCGGCGAGCTTCTTCTCAGCGGTGCTGTGGAGAAAAAATGGCGCTGGTGAGTGCTGAGGGAGAAGCCCCGCCCCCTCGGCAGCGGGCTTCTGTCCCGCTCTAAAATACAAAACTTTGGCGGGGGCTCGTAGGTATATACAGTGGCCGGCTGTATATACCCATCTTTTGCCAGGAGAGGTTTATTTGCTGCCCAGGGCACCCCTCCCCCCCGTGCCCTGCACCCTTACAGTGACACAGTATGTGAGGTGAATGGGAGCAATGGCGCACAGCTGCAGTGCTGTGCGTTACCTCAGTGAAGAACAGTGAAGTCTTCTGCCGCCTCTGATGCTTTCTAACTTCTCATACTCACGTGGCTTCTACCTTCAGGCTCTGTGAGGACGGCGGCGGCGCGGCTCCGGGACGGACGGCGAGGATGAGACCTGCGTACCGATCCCTCTGGAGCTAATGGTGTCCAGTAGCCTAAGAAGCAGAGCCTTTCAACTTACAGAAGTAGCTCTGCTTCTCTCCCCTCAGTCCCACGATGCAGGGAGTCTGTTGCCAGCAGGCTCCCTGAAAATAAAAAACCTAACAAAATACTTTCTGTCAGAAACTCAGGAGAGCCTCTGAAAAGCATCCAGTCTCCTCTGGGCACAGTAATCAACTGAGGTCTGGAGGAGGGGCATAGAGGGAGGAGCCAGTGCACACCCAAATCCTAAAGTCTTTCTTAAAGTGCCCATGTCTCCTGCGGAGCCAGTCTATCCCCATGGTCCTTACGGAGTCCCCAGCATCCTCTAGGACGTAAGAGAAAGAGGCATGTGATGGAGTTGGTGGTACTGTGAAAAGATTAGCTGCACGAGCCAGTCTCCAAAGGCCGTACAATCAACAAATAATGACACCTTGACAATTGTTTGATTGGGCCGTTGAGAATGTTCCAACTGTCTCTTTCAAGTACGCCAGTTCAGCTGACCACGAGGCAGAAGAGAAGTTCCTGGAATTCGATTTGAGCAATCCTGCATAATTGCTGGAACCCAGAAACTACATTCCTTTATTCCCTTATCAACAACTACTCTGTCAATTAAAGTTTATTCCTACTCTACATCTTCGAAAGTGGAATGAGTTTGTTTACTGGTAGAATTTAAAGACATTAAAGGATTTGTCACTTGTGTGTATGATGCAGAGTGGTGGGTAGCATGTGTTCTTGACGTAGATGAAAAGTACGAATTAGTAATGGTCAGCTTTCTCCACCCACAAGGACCAACCCCATCATACAAATACCCAGGGAAACCCGACATTCTTCTAGTTCATTGTTGTGATATACTAACAACAGTAGACCCAATGACTACAACAGGACGTGTGTACACCATTACAGAAAGAGAAACTCTGTCTGCAACTTCAAAACTAAACTCATGGAAAGCATGAACAAAACCTGGTCTGTTATATATATTAAGGGTATATTGCTGTTTTTCAAAACTTTATAATACACGGTCTGCAAGAGAGAATTTTATATAATTTAGCTGCCTGCTTGTCAGTAAATTATTGTTATCGCATTATCCCATGGGAGTCCCAAAGTGAAATTTGGTACATGTTTAAATGAAATATGGGAGAACTCATAAAAAATTAAATAAAAATAAATCCCTATTTTAAAAAATTGAGGTCAAAGGTTATTAAACTTTTTTTAGTACTACCTTACTGAATTAAAACTGAAGTGAAAAGATCTAGTCATAAGCTTCAAATGACACTAATTTCACCTCTCTGTCTTACTTAGAACTCAAGTTACAGGGAAACAAAAAGACCCCTGCGGCAGTAAAATTGCATATTTTGTTCATTTTTAAATGGCTCCATCTCCAAAAATTTCCAACCCTTGATTTTGAAATTTGGTGTAAATTAGTTTCTCGTCAGACCTAACAAGCACAGCAAATTTAATTGAAATCAGTGATGGTCATGAAAATGGCTGTGTTGATTTGATGTGCAATGACCTTATTTGCGTGTTCCATCTTCTAGAATGTTCCCGTAGATTCCCATATACACGAGTTATGGTTACGTTCCCTATTAATTGAGGGTATCCACTATCTCAAGAACTAGAGCCAATTTGAAAAATTACTTTAATTTCTGAATTCAACAATCCCAACACACCCTAACTTTGTTAAAATACATTTCCCTTTCCTAGTATGTTCTACTTCTTCCCACAAATTTCTATTCTGCTCTTTATCCCACAATGATAACGTATACAGAAACTTAAAGCAAAACTTCTATAGAACATATCATTTCAGTAGTCAAGTAAATAATTACACACGTATGAAAAATGGAAGAAAAAAAAAAGAATTAGTTGAAAGATCTCAATAAAACAGAACTGAACGTACCCTTTCTGCAGCACTTGAAATAATTATGTTCTAAAATATAAACAAATAAAATGTTTATCATTGTATAGTAACAACTGACAGTATTGTGCATTAACCAACTGTTTAATCATAAACATACAGTATGTTATCTCCATCATACTAATAATTTTCCCCCTACCCGGTCACAATGGATAGTTCTTTCAGATACTACCATATTTAGCTGGTACAGGTTGAGTATCCCATATCCAAATATTCCGAAATACGGAATATTCCGAAATACGGACTTTTTTGAGTGAGATAGTGAAACCTTTGTTTTTTGATGGCTCAATGTACACAAACTTTGTTTAATACACAAAGTTATTAAAAATATTGTATTAAATGACCTTCAGGCTGTGTGTATAAGGTGTATATGAAACATAAATGAATTGTGTGAATGTAGACACACTTTGTTTAATGCACAAAGTTATAAAAAATATTGGCTACAATTACCTTCAGGCTGTGTGTATAAGGTATATATGTAACATAAATGCATTCTGTGCTTAGATTTAGGTCCCATCACCATGATATCTTATTATGGTATGCAATTATTCCAAAATACGGAAAAATCCCATATCCAAAATACCTCTGGTCCCAAGCATTTTGGATAAGGGAGACTCAACCTGTAATATAAGATTCTCTTTGTAGCGATAATATTACCAATAATTTATGAGTGCAAGTTTATTTCTCAATGTTTCTTATATATGTGGTTATTAAAAGCTATGTTTTAGTTATTTTTATAAATGTGCTCCAAAAAGGATGTTTTTCTTCTGTCTCTATTGCGCTATTGCAGGAAAGATCTCTGTGACATGTATACATGGTATGCGGTTAAATTACCGGCTGCCGGGATCCCGGTGCTCAGGATACTGACACCGGAATCCCAACAGCAGGGTAAATGCTGGCGTTTGGAATCCCGACCCAAGCCCAGTATTCCCACTTGGGTGGTGGGCAATGCCAATACCTGAGGGGGAATATAACAGTGTGGCAACCTAAGATCGCCACTGGGCCCGAAGCCTGGCGATAGCAGCAAGCCCGCGAGTGGACATGCTGTGCTCGCTGCCGGGATTCTGGCTGTCGGATTCTCTGCGTCGGTCTCCTGACCGCCCGGATCCCATACTGATCCCGTATTCATTACATCACTCCATGGGAGCAACACCGACAAACCAGGTGCAACCTTTCCCCTTTTGAAAGCATAAATACATTGTTTACTATATTATCTTTCCTGTGCGGAATTACCTATCCTATTTTGCACTATTGCTTACCTTCCCCTTGCAGATCTGCATTAAGCTGAGTGCATTAGATATTGTGTATCTCCTTAAAGTGGAGTCTTTAATTGCTGGGGTGTAAATCAACTCAAAAAAGATGCCTCGCTCGATTGCCTTAAAAAACAAAATACAAGTAAGTTAAGTGTTGCACTGAGTATTGATGAGTACTAGAGCATAACTAAACCACACCTCAATGGCATACAATGATAAACCACAGCAGTTTCTCCTCTCACGCACACCCCGCTGTTCACTAACAAACTCTGGCATGCCCAGCATGGGAAATATGTTAGCAAAGGAAAGAGCCCGTGTGTAACCCTATAGTCAATAGAAACTTGGAAAAAAGCCAGTTGCTGCATCATTTTTTTCTACATGCCAAGTTCTGTTGTGCTTTGTATACAGACTCCGTCACACACAATATACCAGAGTCGCATATTAAATTAATCAGCATAGTCTCAGGATGCATTCAAGATGCACTGTCTTGCGACTAAAATGCATTTTCTGCACAAAGAGACGCCCGACACTGGCAGAGTCTCACGGGACCTGGGAGCTCACTCGTACCAGGCATCCCACACTGCATGGCATATTGAGACTAGATGTATGAGCAGGCTCGGACTGTCCCACAGGGGAAAACACTGGAAGGCCCCACTGCCTAGGGGGCCCTCCTCCTCTAGGGATCAGGTTCTAGACTGTGCACTTGGATTATATATTATACATATGTTACCTTATACTGCACAGGATTATGATGTATTCTCTACAGTACATTGCTGTCATTAATCTGGCACATTATCATGCATGCACTAGTATTAATTATTATATAAATTATCAAGGAGTCCAGACCAGGTTCTCTATAATGGTTAGCCAAACCTCTATGGTGGCTGGCCACACCCTCTCTGGAGGCTGGCCACACCTCTAATCATGGGCCCCTACCACTGCATACCCCCGGTGGGCTCTTCATGCTTCAGTCCGACACTGTGTATGAGGACACATCTGTACCTGAGGTTTTTAAAGAAGTATTGTCAGTTTTTACTAGATGGTGTGCTGAAGATGAAGTTGAATCAAAATTGTGCTAAAATACAACTTGAATTCATTTGGACAATAATTTAAAAATGACCCTAAAAGTTATGTATTTGTAAAAGTAAAGCCAAGCCTTTATTACATAGACAGAGACAGTTCATGTAGCATAGAGAAAAGGATAAATTCCAAGGAAGAATTCTAAAAATATTCTTACTGGGAAACAGCACCTGCCAAGAGCTTGGAACTGCCCTGTAATCAAACATATCCACTGAACAAATCATTTCATTTACTTAATAAAACTTACAGCATTTACAGGTGGCTTTCGGAAGAAGAATGGATATTTTTCTGTAACATTGATGCATATCACGTCCACATCGATGTTTGTGCACGCAGCCTGATGGTAAAGATGTTCAGTGCACATTAAGTAAATACAATCATAATGACTGAAATAAAAACAATAGTAATAGATTTTCTTATATAAACAGTTGTATATAATACATTTAGAAAAACTTTAGACAGCTTGAAGACAGATTTGAAATTAAACTATCAACTTTAGACAAAATAGTATTTGAACACTAGTAAGCTAGGCATACACCATACAATTATCTGGCAAATAATCTGCCAGATCAGGCTGATTGGAATGCAAATGGCAGTCAACCATTTGCTCCCAAACACTGGAAAACTGTCAAAAACGGACGTTCATACAAATTGATGAAGTCCGTAATTTAACCAATTTGTCTGAACGTCAGGTTTTGTCCATTTTCCAGTGTTTGGGAGCAAGTGGTCGATTGTCATTTACTCTCATCCATTGCCAGATTTTCATTCCAACCAGCCCGATCTGGCAGATTATCTGCCAGATAATTGTATAGTGTATGACTCGCTTTATAAAGACACTATTGTTGTCAAACAAAGCTGATGACGTGGCTGTAGTGCAGCCTGATTTAATACATTCTCCTTGATTTAGGAGGGATCTAATTGAGTCAAGCTTCTAAACTTCTTATGGCTCATCTGTAGTTCAACTTTATTCCTTGTCATGTAAAACAATTTGTCAATACTATATATGAAGGTTTCATGGGTAAATAACTTACATGGAACAACTTCTCGGTTTTGGGATAGACAGCCACAATATCATACTGCCTGGTTAAAGGCGAGGTGGATCTCTATTGAAAGAATATAAAAAAAACTAAAATAAGTTATGCCAATATATAATAAAAAAAATACAAAAATAAATTCAAACCCTCACAAACTGTCTAAAGGTTATACAGACTCAAGCAGTCAAACTATGTAATAATGTCACGTTCCAAGAAATGCGAAGTACAAATATCCATAAATGTACCATAATAAAATGAGAAATTATTATTCATTCTAAAATATGCAACTAGAGACTGCTAGATAAAAATGGCACGCGGAACATGTAAACTTTTTTTTTTATAAACAAGTTGCATATACACATATATGCCAGGCAAACAGCAAGCAGATAACATGGTATTGCTACCAAAGCAATACAGATCATGATAGCCATATCCAATATTCTGTAGTCCACCTACAGATCTGGTATATTTGCTGGGAGCTCTCAGACCTGCAGGGTATATCGATAGAGTGTCCTCTTTTACTTCCTCAACGCCCAGACCTCCTCGTTCAGGACCCTTGTGTCTACCCGGACCTGGCCAGGCTGGCTTTGACAGCGTGGCTCTTGAAGCATCACTCCTGAGGCCCAAAGGATTTTCAGAGACGGTTATCCAAACTATACTGAAGGCCCTCAAACCGGCTTCGGCACGTATTTATTATAGGGTCTGGAATTCTTACTTCACCTGGTGTGCTACTAAGAATTACGATGCATAAAAATTCAGAACTGACAGACTTTTGGCTTTTCTGCAACAAGGTCTAGACTTAGGCCTTTGTCTGGCCTCCCTCAAGGTTCATATATCTGCCTTGTCGGTATGGTTTCAGAGAAAAATTGCATCTATTCCTGATGTTCATACTTTCACTCAGGGTGTATTACGGATTCAGCCTCCCTATGTCCCTACTGTGGCTCCATGGGATCTGTCTGTTGTGTTGAATGCCCTACAAGAGTCTCCATTTGAACCTCTTGAGCCTGTGGACCTTAAAATAAGAATTTACTTACCGATAATTCTATTTCTCGTAGTCCGTAGTGGATGCTGGGAACTCCGTAAGGACCATGGGGAATAGCGGCTCCGCAGGAGACTGGGCACAAAAGTAAAAGCTTTCTGACTAGCTGGTGTGCACTGGCTCCTCCCCCTATGACCCTCCTCCAAGCCTCAGTTAGGATACTGTGCCCGGACGAGCGTACATAATAAGGAAGGATCTTGAATCCCGGGTAAGACTCATACCAGCCACACCAATCACACCGTACAACTTGTGATCTGAACCCAGTTAACAGTATGATAAACGTAGGAGCCTCTGAAAATATGGCTCACAACAATAAACAACCCGATTTTTGTAACAATAACTATATACAAGTATTGCAGACAATCCGCACTTGGGATGGGCGCCCAGCATCCACTACGGACTACGAGAAATAGAATTATCGGTAAGTAAATTCTTATTTTCTCTGACGTCCTAGTGGATGCTGGGAACTCCGTAAGGACCATGGGGATTATACCAAAGCTCCCAAACGGGCGGGAGAGTGCGGATGACTCTGCAGCACCGAATGAGAGAACTCCAGGTCCTCCTCAGCCAGGGTATCAAATTTGTAAAAATTTAGCAAACGTGTTTGCCCCTGACCAAGTAGCTGCTCGGCAAAGTTGTAAAGCCGAGACCCCTCGGGCAGCCGCCCAAGATGAGCCCACTTTCCTCGTGGAATGGGCTTTTACAGATTTTGGCTGTGGCAGGCCTGCCACAGAATGTGCAAGCTGAATTGTACTACAAATCCAACGAGCAATCGTCTGCTTAGAAGCAGGAGCACCCAGCTTGTTGGGTGCATACAGGATAAACAGCGAGTCAGATTTTCTGACTCCAGCCGTCCTGGAAACATATATTTTCAGGGCCCTGACTACGTCCAGCAACTTGGAGTCCTCCAAGTCCCTAGTAGCCGCAGGCACCACAATAGGCTGGTTCATGTGAAACGCTGAAACCACCTTAGGGAGAAATTGAGGGCGAGTCCTCAGTTCTGCCCTGTCTGAATATAAAATTAGGTAAGGGCTTTTATATGACAAAGCCGCCAATTCTGAGACACGCCTGGCTGAAGCCAGGGCTAACAGCATGACCACTTTCCATGTGAGATATTTCAATTCCACAGTGGTGAGTGGTTCAAACCAATGTGATTTTAGGAGACTCAACACTACATTGAGATCCCAAGGTGCCACTGGAGGCACAAAAGGAGGCTGTATATGCAGTACCCCTTTGACAAACGTCTGAACTTCAGGCACTGAAGCCAGTTCTTTTTGGAAGAAGATCGACAGGGCCGAAATTTGAACCTTAATGGACCCTAATTTTAGGCCCATAGATAGTCCTGTTTGCAGGAAATGCAGGAAACGACCCAGTTGAAATTCCTCTGTAGGGGCCTTCTTGGCCTCACACCACGCAACATATTTTCGCCAAATGCGGTGATAATGTTTTGCGGTTACATCCTTTCTGGCCTTGACCAGGGTAGGGATGACTTCATCTGGAATGCCTTTTTCCTTCAGGATCCGGCGTTCAACCTCCATGCCGTCAAACGCAGCCGCGGTAAGTCTTGGAACAGACAAGGTCCCTGCTGGAGCAGGTCCTTCCTTAGAGGTAGAGGCCACGGGTCCTCTGTGAGCATCTCTTGAAGTTCCGGGTACCAAGTCCTTCTTGGCCAATCCGGAGCCACGAGTATAGTTCTTACTCCTCTCCGTCTTATAATTCTCAATACCTTGGGTATGAGAGGCAGAGGAGGGAACACATACACTGACTGGTACACCCACGGTGTTACCAGAGCGTCCACAGCTATTGCCTGAGGGTCCCTTGACCTGGCGCAATACCTGTCTAGTTTTTTGTTGAGGCGGGACGCCATCATGTCCACCTTTGGTTTTTCCCAACGGTTTACAATCATGTGGAAGACTTCTGGATGAAGTCCCCACTCTCCCGGGTGGAGGTCGTGTCTGCTGAGGAAGTCTGCTTCCCAGTTGTCCACTCCCGGAATGAACACTGCTGACAGTGCTATCACTTGATTTTCCGCCCAGCGAAGAATCCTTGCAGCTTCTGCCATTGCCCTCCTGCTTCTTGTGCCGCCCTGTCTGTTTACGTGGGCGACTGCCGTGATGTTGTCCGATTGGATCAATACCGACTGACCCTGAAGCAGAGGCCTTGCTTGGCTTAGGGCATTGTAAATTGCCCTTAGTTCCAGGATATTTATGTGAAGAGACGTTTCCATGCTTGACCACAAGCCCTGGAAATTTCTTCCCTGTGTGACTGCTCCCCAGCCTCTCAGGCTGGCATCCGTGGTCACCAGAATCCAGTCCTGAATGCCGAATCTGCGGCCCTCTAGAAGATGAGCACTCTGCAACCACCACAGGAGAGACACCCTTGTCCTTGGAGATAGGGTTATCCGCTGATGCATCTGAAGATGCGATCCGGACCATTTGTCCAGCAGATCCCACTGAAAAGTTCTTGCATGGAATCTTCCGAATGGAATCGCTTCGTAAGAAGCCACCATCTTTCCCAGGACCCTTGTGCATTGATGCACTGACACTTGTCCTGGTTTCAGGAGGTTCCTGACTAGCTCGGATAACTCCCTGGCCTTCTCCTCCGGGAGAAACACCTTTTTCTGGACTGTGTCCAGAATCATCCCTAGGAACAGTAGACGTGTTGTTGGAATCAGCTGCGATTTTGGAATATTTAGAATCCACCCGTGCTGACGTAGCACCACCTGAGATAGTGCTACTCCGACCTCTAACTGTTCCCTGGATCTTGCCCTTATCAGGAGATCGTCCAAGTAAGGGATAATTAAGACGCCTTTTCTTCGAAGAAGAATCATCATTTCGGCCATTACCTTGGTAAAGACCCGTGGTGCCGTGGACAATCCAAACGGCAGCGTCTGAAACTGATAATGACAGTTCTGTACCACAAACCTGAGGTACCCTTGGTGAGAAGGGTAGATTGGGACATGGAGATAAGCATCTTTGATGTCCAGAGACACCATATAGTCCCCTTCTTCCAGGTTCGCTATCACTGCTCTGAGTGATTCCATCTTGAATTTGAACCTTTTTATGTAAGTGTTCAATGATTTCAGATTTAAAATCGGTCTCACCGAGCCGTCCGGCTTCGGTACCACAAACAGCGTGGAATAATACCCCTTTCCCTGTTGTAGGAGGGGTACCTTGATTATCACCTGCTGGGAATACAGCTTGTGAATAGCTTCCAATACTGCCTCCCTGTCGGAGGGAGACGTTGGTAGAGCAGACTTCAGGAACCGGCGAGGGGGAGACGTCTCGAATTCCAATTTGTACCCCTGTGATACTACCTGCAGGATCCAGGGGTCCAATTGCGAGTGAGCCCACTGCGCGTTGAAATTTTTGAGACGGGCCCCCACCGTGCCTGAGTCCGCTTGTAAAGCCCCAGCGTCATGCTGAAGACTTGGCAGAAGCGGGGGAGGGCTTCTGATCCTGGGAAGAGGCTGCCTGCTGCAGTCTTTTTCCCCTTCCTCTGCCCCGGGGCAGAAATGAGTGGCCTTTTGCCCGCTTGCCCTTATGGGGACGAAAGGACTGAGTTTGAAAAGACGGTGTCTTTTTCTGCTGAGAGGTGACCTGGGGTAAAAAGGTGGATTTTCCAGCCGTCGCCGTGGCCACCAGGTCTGACAGACCGACCCCAAATAACTCCTCCCCTTTATACGGCAAAACTTCCATATGCCGTTTGGAATCCGCATCACCTGACCACTGTCGTGTCCATAAACTTCTTCTGGCAGAAATGGACAACGCACTTACTCTTGATGCCAGGGTGCAAATATCCCTCTGTGCATCTCGCATATATAGTAATGCATCCTTTAAATGCTCTATAGTCAATAATATACTGTCCCTATCCAGGGTATCAATATTTTCAGTCAGGGAATCCGACCAAGCCACTCCAGCGCTGCACATCCAGGCTGAGGCGATTGCTGGTCGTAGTATAACACCAGTATGTGTGTATATACCTTTTAGGATATTTTCCAGCTTTCTATCAGCTGGTTCCTTGAGGGCGGCCGTATCAGGAGACGGTAACGCCACTTGTTTTGATAAGCGTGTGAACGCCTTATCTACCCTAGGGGGTGTTTCCCAACGCGCCCTAACCTCTGGCGGGAAAGGGTATAATGCCAATAATTTATTAGAAATCAGCAGTTTTTTATCGGGGGGAAACCCACGCTTTGTCACACACTTCATTTAATTCATCTGATTCAGGAAAAACTATGGGTAGTTTTTTCACACCCCACATAATACCCCTTTTTGTGGTACTTGTAGTATCAGAAATGTTCAAAGCCTCCTTCATTGCCGTGATCATGTAACGTGTGGCCCTACTGGACATTACGTTTGTCTCGTCACCGTCGACACTGGAGTCAGTATCCGTGTCTGGGTCTGTGTCGACCATCTGAGGTAACGGGCGCTTTAGAGCCCCTGACGGTGTTTGAGACGCCTGGACAGGCACTAACTGATTTGCCGGCTGTCTCATGTCGTCAACAGTTTTTTGCAAAGTGCTGACACTGTCACGTAATTCCTTCCATACTACCATCCAGTCAGGTGTCGACTCCCTAGGGGGTGACATCACTATTACAGGCAATTGCTCCGCCTCCACATCATTTTCCTCCTCATACATGTCGACACAATCGTACCGACACACAGCACACACACAGGGAATGCTCTGATAGAGGACAGGACCCCACGAGCCCTTTGGGGAGACAGAGGGAGAGTTTGCCAGCACACACCAGAGCGCTATATATATGCAGGGATAACCTTATATAAGTGTTTCTCCCTTCTATAGCTGCTGTATATGTATTTTCTGCCAATTAGTGCCCCCCCTCTCTTGTTTTACCCTGATTCTGTAGCAGGACTGCAGGGGAGAGTCAGGGAGCCGTCCTTCCAGCGGAGCTGTGAGGGAAAATGGCGCTTGTGTGCTGAGGAGATAGGCTCCGCCCCCTTTTCGGCTGCCTTTTCTCCCGCTTTTTTTAGGAAAACTGGCAGGGGTTAAATGCATCCATATAGCCCAGGAGCTATATGTGATGCATTTCTTTAGCCATATAAGGTATAAAACATGTTTTATTGCGTCTCAGGGCGCTCCCCCCCAGCGCCCTGCACCCTCAGTGACCGGAGTGTGAAGTGTGCTGAGAGCAATGGCGCACAGCTGCAGTGCTGTGCGCTACCTTATTGAAGACAGGAACGTCTTCTGCCGCCGATTTTTCCGGACCTCTTCGCTCTTCTGGCTCTGTAAGGGGGCCGGCGGCGCGGCTCCGGGACCCATCCAGGCTGAACCTGTGATCGTCCCTCTGGAGCTAATGTCCAGTAGCCAAGAAGCCCAATCCACTCTGCATGCAGGTGAGTTCGCTTCTTCTCCCCTTAGTCCCACGATGCAGTGAGCCTGTTGCCAGCAGGTCTCACTGAAAATAAAAAAACCTATTTAAAACTTTTACTCTAAGCAGCTCTGGAGAGCTACCTAGCATGCACCCTTCTCGGCCGGGCACAAAAATCTAACTGAGGCTTGGAGGAGGGTCATAGGGGGAGGAGCCAGTGCACACCAGCTAGTCAGAAAGCTTTTACTTTTGTGCCCAGTCTCCTGCGGAGCCGCTATTCCCCATGGTCCTTACGGAGTTCCCAGCATCCACTAGGACGTCAGAGAAATATCTTACGCTTAAGGTCATGTTTCTGCTGGCTATTGCCTCTGCTAGGAGGGTGTCTGACTTAGGCGCTTTGTCCTGTCGTCCACCCTTTCTGATTTTTCACTGTGACCGGGCAGTTCTTAGAACTCGCCCTGTTATTTACCTAAGATGGCGTCATCTTTCCATTTTAACAAAGAGATTGTGGTTCCAGCTTTTATCACTTCTGGTTTGTCCTCCAAAGAGCGGTCTTTGGATGTGGTACGGGCTCCACATATTTGTGTGGAGAGACTGCCTCTCTCAGGAGATCCGATACCCTTTTTGTTCTTTTTGGTTTTCACAAAAGTGGCTGGCCTGCGAATAAGCAAACATTGGCCAGATGGATTAGAATGGTGATTGCACAAGCATATGCACAGGCTGGTCTTCTATCTCCTGCTGCTATCAAAGCCCATTCTACTCAGTCTGTTGGACCTTCTTGGGCGGATCACCGAGGCGTGTCCGCTGAACAATTGTGCAAGGCGGCTACGTGGTCCTCAGTGAACACGTTCATTAGGTTCTATGCCTTTGATACTTCCGCCTCCCAGGATGCTTCCTTTGGACGCCGAGTTCTTCTGCCCGCTAAGGTGCATCCCCTCCCATGAGGAACTGCTTTAGGACATCCCTGATGTATTCCCTGGGGAAGACAGTGTACCCCACTGCAGAAAAGGAGATTTATGGTAGACTTACCATAGTTAAATCTCTTTCTGCAAGGTACAGTGGGTTCCACAGGGCACCCACACATAGCTTCTTTGAGTTTGTATGGCATTAGCCGCTGGTCCCTTCTCCTGTCGTGAGAATGTGGTTCTATATGACCAACATCTGCCGTCTCTTTTACCTGCTACTGCATTGTACTGGTTAACGAAACTGAGCTCCAAGGCATCCTGGGAACAGTCAAAGCTTTAGCATGTTGGTGCCTCAGATCAAGATCCAACTCTACACCCCCGATGTATTCCCTGTGGAACCCAGTGTACCTCGCAGAAAGAGATTTAACTATGGTAGGTCTACCATAAATCTCCTTATCTTACATAAAGACACTGCAAAAACTCTAATCCATGCTCTCATTATGTCCCACATTGATTACTGCAATAATCGCCATAATGGTCTTCCCAAAAATACTTTCACTACTATAATCCATTCTGAATGCAGCTGCAAGGCTAATCTTCCTCGCTAAATGTTCATTGTCTGCTGATCTGCTCTGTCAGTCCCTCCATTGGTTACTGGTATTCTTCCGTATTAAATATAAAATACTTTTACTTACCCATAACGGTACTAACCAAACTACACCAATGTACGTACATCTGTTCACTTTTCTCAAAATATCTCCCAACCAGACCTCTCTGTTCTGCACAAGATCTACGTCTCTCACCCACATGCATTAGCTGCTCCAAGTTATGATTACAGGACTTTTTTCGGGCTACACCCACTCCGTGGAATGCCCCCCTCGCACAATAAGACTATCCTCTAGTCTCCAAACCCTCAACCATTCCCTGTAAACTCACCTCTTCAGATAAGCTCTCCTTGTTCATTCGATATTACACCCACTCCATTCTATTCCTCAGAACAACATTACTATACTGGAATTATGGCTCCTCGATCCAGTCCCATACCAATCCTCACTGCCAGGTCTCACCCCCAATTTCCAGATTACCCACATGCACTCAGAACCCAGCCAACCTAATACCCTTCTCCCCTCCCCCCCCTCCTCCTCACCCTTCCTTTCTCCTATGCATTCTGGAATGCTAGATCAATCTGCAACAAGCTGCCAACTATCCACAACCTCTTCATCTCCCACTCTTTTAAACTTCTCGCCATCACTGAAACCTGGCTCTCCTCCTCTGACACCACCTCCCCTGCTGCCCTCTCCTACGGAGGCATCTCCTTTCACCCACACGGTCAGACCTGATGACCTCCAGGGTGGAGGCGTGGGCATCCTTCTCTCCCCAAACTGCACCTTTCGTGTCTTCCCACCTGAGCCCTCACTCACCTTCTCCACCTTTGAGGTCCACACTGTTCGCCTCTTCTACCACATTCACTTCCTTGTGACAGTGATATACCGCCCCCCTGGCCACTGTTCACCTTTCCTTGACAACCTTGCTGCCTGGCTTCCCCACTTTCTCTCCTCTGACCTCCCCTCTGTCATCCTTGGTGACTTTAACATCCCTACTGACATCACTAATGCTGCTTCCACTAATCTTCTTGCCCTTTCCTCCTCCTTTGGACTTTCTCAATGGACCTCCACCCCTACTCACAATATCGGCCACTCCCTAAACCTTGTCTTCACCCACGGATGTGATCTCTCAAACCCTTCCCTCCCTCTCTCGGATCACCATCTGCTTTCTTTCATCCTCTCATCCTCCTTTCTCCTCTCCACGCCCAGACCCACCATGACCAGACGCGATCTCGGGTCTCTTGACCCTACTTTCATGTCCTCCCTCGAGACTTTCATCTCTTCTCTTTCCACTATGACCTGTTCCAACCAGGCAGCCTCCTTCAATAACTCTTCCCTAACCGCTGGTCTCGACTCTGTGGGCCCCCTCTCCTCTGTACCCCCCCCTCCCGCCGCTCCAAACCCCAACCCTGGCACACCAAACTAACACTTTTCTTACAAAAATGCTCACGCTCCGCTGAAGGCTCCTGGAGGAAATCTCACTCTCTGCCGGACTTTCTCCATTTCAAGTTTATTCTCTCCTTCTACAGCTCTGCTCTTTCCCTTGCCAAGCAATCCTTTTTCCAAGTACTCATCTCTTCTCAGTCCTCCTGTCTGCGCCGTCTCTTTGAAACTTTCAACACTCTCCATCACCCCCCTACTCCTCCCCCTCCATCCTCCCTCATTGCCACCGACTTTGCCTCCTTCTTCACCTCCAAAATTAAGGATATCCGACACGACATCTCCTCCCGTCACCCCTCTGCTGCCCCCATCATCCCTCCCCTCCATCTATCACACCCTGTCCTCCTTCCGTCCCACTTCAGACAAAAGTCCACTCCCTCATCTTATCCTACTCCCTACTCCACTTGCCCCCTGGACCCCCTTCCATCCCGTATTCTCCGCTCCCTCTCCCTCAATGACTGCTCCCACCTTGCTCACCTCTTTAACCTATCGCTCTCTACCGGCATCTTCCCTTCACCATTCAAACATGCTCTGGTCTCACCTATTCTCAAAAAAACAAACCTCGACCCTTCATCACTCACTAACTACCACCCCATCTCTCTTCTCACTTTCGCCTCCAAACTACTTGAACGACTGGTCTACAGCCATCTCAAAAGCTACCTCTCTGACAACTCCATCCTCGATTTACTACAATCTGGCTATCGCCCATTCCACTCCACTGAGACTGCCCTGGTGAAAGTCACCAATGACCTGCTTTCGGCCAAATCCAGGGGCCGCTTCTCTCTGCTCATCCTTCTGGACCTCTCTGCTGCCTTTGACACTGTGGATCATCCTCTCCTCCTCCGCACACTCCAAAATGTTGGCCTCTTTAGCACTGTCCTTCACTGGTTTTCCTCTTACCTCACTAACCGCTCCTTCTCTGTGTCTGCCTCAGGCACCACCTCACACCCTTCCATCCTTCCTTTTGGTATCCCTCAGGGTTCTGTCCTAGGCCCCCTTCTGTTCTCCCTGTACACCTCTTACCTGGGTGCGCTCATTAACTTCTTTGGCCTTCAATACCATCTCTATGTTGATGACACACAACTCTACCTCTCCTCTCCAGATCTGTTCCCCACTCCTCTCCGCAATCTACTCCTGGATGTCTGAGCGCTCTCTGAAGCTCAACATGGACAAAACTGAAATCATCATCTTTCCCCCATCCAGAGCAACATCCCCTACCAATATCTCTATCACTGTTGACAACACCATCATCTCCCCCGTTATCCAACTCCGCTACTTGGGTGTTACTCTTTACTCCTCCCTCTCCTTTGCACCCCACATCCAAGCTCTGGCACAATCCTGTCGGTTCCAGCTACGCAACATTGCTCGCATCATTTCTCTCCCAAACTGCAACTAAACTTATCATCCACTCACTGGTCATCTCACGACTCAACTATTGCAATGTTCTCCTCACTGGCCTCCTTGCTCCCCTCCAATCTGTCCTGAACTCTGCAGCTAGGTTTATCTTCCTCTCCTGTCGCTCCACATCTGCCACTTCCCTTCGACAAAATTTATACTGGATCCTATTCCCCTACAGAATCCTCTTCAAACTCCTCACCCTCACATACAAGGCCATCTCTAATTCCACTGCTTCCTACATCTCCAACCTCCTCTCCCTTCATACTCCCTCCCGCCCCCTACGGTTGACCAATGACCGTCGCATCTCCATTGCTCTGGTCACTGCTTCCCATGCTCAAGTTCAAGACTATGCCTGTGCTGCACCCCTTCAGTGGAACGCACTCCCCCGCTCCATTAGCCCCCCCCCCCTTGCAAAGCTTCAATCGGGCACTAAAAACCCACCTATTCATTAAAGCATACCCTCCCGATGCATAACCTAGTCCTGAGGCCACTCCTCCATCCCCCTGCCTTGAACATCTCAACTTTGCTTACATACTGCCACCAGGCTACCTCCCGCTTGCTTGCACCTCATGTCATCAGTCTGTCGACCCTTCCCACTAGATTGTTAGCTCTGCAGAGCAGGGCCCTCCTTCCTCGTTATCCATGACCTCTTCTCGACACATTTCACTTGCAGCTCTCCCCTACTCAGCGACCATCTTTACTCGCTTTTTCTCCTGCTGGTAAAGGCTCATCTCCATCTATGGTCACCAGCCCCTAGTAGTACGATGATCACTCCCTCACTATTTACATTTTAACTGTATTATGTCTTGAGAATTGTGGTGCTCTTTGTTACCTGTACTCTATTTTTGTTATTTATTTATTTATTTACTGTAATGCTAAGTTTTGTCTCCCTGTACTGTCCTTTGTACGATGCTGCGAAACACTTGTGGCGCCTTATAAATAAAAATAATAAGATTTTACTCACCGGTAAATCTATTTCTCGTAGTCCGTAGTGGATGCTGGGAACTCCGTAAGGACCATGGGGAATAGCGGCTCCGCAGGAGACTGGGCACAACTAAAGAAAGCTTTAGGTCACCTGGTGTGCCCTGGCTCCTCCCACTATGACCCTTCTCCAAGCCTCAGTTAGGACACTGTGCCCGGACGAGCTGACATAATAAGGAAGGATTTTGAATCCCGGGTAAGACTCATACCAGCCACACCAATCACACCGTATAACTCGTGATACTATACCCAGTTAACAGTATGAATATAACTGAGCCTCTCAACAGATGGCTCAACAATAACCCTTTAGTTAGGCAATAACTATATACAAGTATTGCAGACAATCCGCACTTGGGATGGGCGCCCAGCATCCACTACGGACTACGAGAAATAGATTTACCGGTGAGTAAAATCTTATTTTCTCTGACGTCCTAGTGGATGCTGGGAACTCCGTAAGGACCATGGGGATTATACCAAAGCTCACAAACGGGCGGGAGAGTGCGGATGACTCTGCAGCACCGAATGAGAGAACTCCAGGTCCTCCTCAGCCAGGGTATCAATTTTGTAGAATTTAGCAAACGTGTTTGCCCCTGACCAAGTTGCAGCTCGGCAAAGTTGTAAAGCCGAGACCCCTCGGGCAGCCGCCCAAGATGAGCCCACCTTCCTTGTGGAATGGGCTTTTACAGATTTTGGCTGCGGTAGTCCAGCCGCAGAATGCGCCAGCTGAATTGTGCTACAAATCCAGCGAGCAATAGTCTGCTTAGAAGCAGGAGCACCCAGTTTGCTGGGTGCATACAGGATAAACAGCGAGTCAGTTCTCCTGACTCTAGCCGTCCTGGAAACATAATTTTTCAAGGCCCTGACTACGTCCAGTAACCTGGAATCCTCCAAGTCCCTAGTAGCCGCAGGCACTACAATAGGTTGGTTCAAGTGAAAAGCTGATACCACCTTAGGGAGAAACTGGGGACGAGTCCTCAATTCTGCCCTATCCATATGGAAAATCAGATAAGGACTTTTATATGACAAAGCCGCCAATTCTGACACACGCCTGGCCGAAGCCAAGGCCAATAACATGACCACTTTCCGCGTGAGATATTTTAGATCCACGGTTTTTAGTGGCTCACACCAATGTGATTTTAAGAAACTCAACACCACGTTGAGAACCCAAGGTGCCACTGGAGGCACAACCGGGGGCTGAATATGCAGCACTCCTTTTACAATGTCTGAACTTCAGGTACTGAAGCAAGTTCTTTCTGGAAGAAAATCGACAGAGCCGAGATCTGTACCTTAATGGAGCCTAATTTTAGGCCCATAGACACTCCTGCTTGAAGGAAATGCAGAAATCGACCTAGTTGAAATTCCTCTGTTGGGGCCTTTTTTTGGCCTCACACCAAGCAACATATTTTCGCCATATGCGGTGATAATGTTTTGCAGTTACATCTTTCCTGGCTTGAATCAGCGTAGGAATGACTTCCTCCGGAATGCCCTTTTCCTTTAGGATCCGGCGTTCAACCGCCATGCCGTCAAAACGTAGCCGCGGTAAGTCTTGGAACAGACAGGGCCCCTGCTGCCGCAGGTCCTGTCTGAGCGGCAGAGGCCATGGGTCCTCTGATATAATTTCTTGAAGTTCTGGGTACCAAGCTCTTCTTGGCCAATCCGGAACCACGAGTATCGTTCTTACTCCTCGCCTTCCTATTATTCTCAGTACCTTTTGTATGAGAGGCAGAGGGGGGAATATATAAACCGACTGGTACACCCACGGTGTTACCAGAGCGTCCACAGCTATCGCCTGAGGGTCCCTTGACCTGGCGCAATATCTTTTATAGCTTTTTGTTGAGGCGGGACGCCATCATGTCCACCTGTGGCCTTTCCCAATGGTGTACAATCCTTTGGAAGACTTCTGGATGAAATCCCCACTCTCCCGGGTGGAGGTCGTGTCTGCTGAGAAGATCTTCTTCCCAGTCGTCCACTCCGGGAATGAACACTGCTGACAGTGTTAACACATGATTTTCCGCCCATCGGAGAATCCTTGTGGCTTCTGCCATCGCCATCCTGCTTCTAGTGCCGCCCCGTTGGTTTACATGGGCGACTGCCGTGATGTTGTCTGATTGGATCAGTACCGGCTGGTTTTGAAGCAGAGGCCTTGCCTGACTCAGGGCATTGTAAATGGCCCTCAGTTCCAGAATATTTATGTGTAGGGAAGTCACCTGACTTGACCAAAGTCCCTGGAAGTTTCTTCCCTGTGTGACTGCCCCCCAGCCTCAAAGGCTGGCATCCATGGTCACTAGGACCTAGTCCTGTATGCCGAACCTGCGGCCCTCTTGAAGATGGGCACTCTGCAGCCACCACAGTAGAGATACCCTGGTCCTTGAAGACAGGGTTATCAGCCGATGCATCTGAAGATGTGATCCGGACCACTTGTCCAACAGGTCCCACTGAAAAGTTCTTGCATGGAACCTACCGAATGGGATTGCTTCGTAGGAAGCTACCATTTTTCCCAGGACTCGCGTGCAATGATGCACCGATACCTGTTTTGGCTTCAGGAGGTCTCTGACTAGAGAGGACAGCTCCTTGGCTTTCTCCTCCGGGAGAAACACTTATTTCTGTTCTGTGTCCAGAACCATCCCCAGGAACAGTAGACGTGTCGTAGGAACCAGCTGTGACTTTGGACTGTTTAGAATCCAACCATGCTGTTGTAGCACTTTCCAAAATAGTGCTACCCCGACTGGCAACTGCTCCTTGGACCTTGCCCCTATAAGGAGATTGTCCAAGTACGGGATAATTAAAACTTTTTTCGAAGGAGTATCATCATTTCGGCCATTACCTTGGTAAACACCCTCGGTGCCATGTACAGTCCAAACGGCAGTGTCTGGACTTGGTAATGGTAATCCTGTACCACAAATCTGAGGTACTCCTGGCGAGGATGGTAAATGGGGACATGCAGGTAAGCATCCTTGATGTCCCGGGATCCCATGTAATCCCCCTCGTCCAGGCTTGCAATAACCGCCCTGAGCGATTCCATCTTGAACTTGAATTTTTTTATGTATGTGTTCAAGGATTTTAAAAATAAAATGGGTCACACCGAACCATGCGGTTTCGGTACCCCAAACCGTGTGGAATAGTAACCCCGTCCTTGTTGAAGTAGGGGTACCTTGAGTATTACCTGCTGGGAATACAGCTTATTAATTGCCTCTAGTGCAGCCTCCCTGCCTGAGGGAGTTGTCGGCAAGGCATATTTGAGGAAACGGCGGGGGGGAGACATCTCGAATTCCAGCTTGTACCCCTGAAATACTACTTGAATGAAACAGGGATCCACCTGTGAGCGAGCCCACTGATCGCTGAAATTTTTGAGACGGCCCCCCACCGTACCTGGCTACACCTGTGGAGCCCCCGCGTCATGCTGTGGACTCAGAGGAAGCGAGAGAAGAATTTTGATTCTGGGAACAGGCTGACTGGTGCAGCTTTTTCCCTCTTCCCATGTCTCTGTACAGAAAGGAAGCGCCTTTGACCCGCTTGCTTTAAGCCGAAAGGACTGTACCTGATAATACAGTGCTTTCTTAGTCTGTGAGGAAACCTGAGGTAAAAATATTTCTTCCCAGCTGTTGCTGTGGATACGAGGTCCCAGAGACCATCCCCAAATAATTCCTCACCCTTATAAGGCAGAATCTCTATGCGCCTTTTAAAGTCAGCATCACCTGTCCAGTGACAGGTCTCTAATACCCTCCTGACAGAATGGACATTACATTAATTTTGGATGCCAGCCGGGAAAATATCCCTCTGTGCATCCCTCATATATAAGACGACGTCTTTAATATGTTCTTATGTTTGACAGGGTCACCGACCACGCTGCAGCAGCACGATCTGCAGGTCTCAGTCTAGTACCTGAGTGTGTAAATACAGACTTCAGGATAGCCTCCTGCTTTTTATCAACAGGTACCTTCAAAGTGGCCGTTCCTAGAACGGCAGTGCCACCTTTTTTGACAACCGTGTGAGCGCCTTATCCACCCTAGGGGATATCTCCCAGCGTAACTTATCCTCTGGCGGGAAAGGGTACGCCATCAGTAACTTTTTAGAAATTACCAGTTTCTTAACGGGGGGAACCCACGCTTTTCACACACTTCATTCATTCATCTGATGGGGGAACAAAACACTGCCTGCTTTTTCTCCCCAACATAAAATCCCATTTTTAGAGGGTTAATGTCAGAAATGTGTAACACATTTTTTTTATTGCCGGGATCAAGTCACGGATGTTCCTAGTGGATTGTGTATATGTCTCAACCTTGTCGACACTGGAGTCAGACTCCGTGTCGACATCTGTGTCTGCCATCTGAGTGAGCGGGCGTTTTTGAGCCCCTGATGGCCTTTGAGACGCCTGGGCAGGCGCGGACTGAGAAGCCGGCTGTCCCACAGCTGTTACGTCATCCACCCTTTTATGTAAGGAGTTGACACTGTCGGTTAATACCTTTCACCTAACCATCCACTCTGGTGTCGGCCCCACAGGGGGCGACATCACATTTATCGGCATCTGCTCCGTCACCATATAAGCCTCCTCATTAAACATGTCGACACAGCCGTACCGACACACCGCACACACACAGGGAATGCTCTGACTGAGGACAGGACCCCACAAAGCCCTTTGGGGAGACAGAGAGAGAGTATGCCAGCACACACCAGAGCGCTATATAATGTGGGGATTAACACTATAACTGAGTGAAATTTCCCCAATAGCTGCTTGTATATATAATATTGCGCCTAAATTTAGTGCCCCCCCTCTCTTTTTAACCCTTTGAGCCTGAAAACTACAGGGGAGAGCCTGGGGAGCTTTCTTCCAGCTGCACTGTGAAGAGAAAATGGCGCCAGTGTGTCTGAGGGAGATAGCTCCGCCCCTTTTTCGCGGACTTTTCTCCCGCTTTTTTCTGGATTCTGGCAGGGGTATTTACCACATATATAGCCTCTGGGGCTATATATTGTGGTATTTTTGCCAGCCAAGGTGTTTTTATTGCTGCTCAGGGCGCCCCCCCCAAGCGTCCTGCACCCTCAGTGACCGGAGTGTGAAGTGTGTATGAGGAGCAATGGCGCACAGCTGCAGTGCTGTGCGCTACCTTGGTGAAGACTGATGTCTTCTGCCGCCGATTTTCCGGACCTCTTCTTGCTTCTGGCTCTGTAAGGGGGACGGCGGCGCGGCTCTGGGACCGAACACCAAGGCTGGGCCTGCGGTCGATCCCTCTGGAGCTAATGGTGTCCAGTAGCCTAAGAAGCCCAAGCTGGCTGCAAGCAGGCAGGTTCGCTTCTTCTCCCCTTAGTCCCTCGCTGCAGTGAGCCTGTTGCCAGCAGGTCTCACTGAAAATAAAAAACCTAATTCTATACTTTCTTTCTAGAAGCTCAGGAGAGCCCCTAGTGTGCATCCAACCTCGGCCGGGCACAAAATCTAACTGAGGATTGGAGGAGGGTCATAGTGGGAGGAGCCAGTGCACACCAGGTGACCTAAAGCTTTCTTTAGTTGTGCCCAGTCTCCTGCGGAGCCGCTATTCCCCATGGTCCTTACGGAGTTCCCAGCATCCACTAGGACGTCAGAGAAAATATTTTAAACCTACCGGTAAATCTATTTCTCCTAGTCCGTAGAGGATGCTGGGGACTCCGTAAGGACCATGGGGTATAGACGGGCTCCGCAGGAGATAGGCCACCTAAAAAGAACTTTGACTATGGGTGTGCACTGGCTCCTCCCTCTATGCCCCTCCTCCAGACCTCAGTTAGAGAACTGTGCCCAGAGGAGATGGACAATACAAGGCAGGATTTAGCAATCCAAGGGCAAGATTCATACCAGCCCACACCAATCATGCCATGTAACCTGGAACATACATAACCAGTTAACAGTATGAACAAACAACAGTAACGGTCCAAGACCGATGTCAACTGTAACATAACCCTTATGTAAGCAACAACTATATACAAGTCTTGCAGAGTTTCCGCACTGTGACGGGCGCCCAGCATCCTCTACGGACTAGGAGAAATAGATTTACCGGTGGGTTTAAAATCTTATTTTCTCTTACGTCCTAGAGGATGCTGGGGACTCCGTAAGGACCATGGCGTTTATACCAAAGCATCCAATCGGGCGGGAGAGTGCGTATGACTCTGCAGCACCGACTGAGCAAACGCTAGGTCCTCATCAGCCAGGGTATCAAACTTGTAGAATTTAGCAAAAGTGTTTGACCGCGACCAAGTCGCCGCTCGGCAAAGTTATAATGCCGAGACGCCTCGGGCAGCCGCCCAAGAAGAGCCCACCTTCCTAGTGGAATGGGCCTTAACCGAATTTGGTACCGGCAATCCAGCTGTAGAGTGAGCCTGCTGAATCGTATTACAGATCCAGCGAGCAATAGTCTGCTTCGAAGCAGGAGCGCCAATCTTATTAGCAGCATACAGGACAAACAGAGCCTCTGTTTTCCTAATTCTAGCCGTCCCGGCTACATACATTTTTAAGGCCCTGACTACGTCCAGGGATCTGGAATCCTCCAGGTCACTTGTAGCCACAGGCACCACAATAGGTTGATTCATATGGAACGAAGAAACCACTTTAGGCAAAAATTACGGACGTGTCCTCAATTCAGCTCGATCCACATGAAAAATCAAGTAGGGGCTCTTGTGTGACAAAGCCGCCAATTCTGACACTCGCCTTGCTGATGCTAAGTCCAACAACATGACCACCTTCCAGGTAAGAAATTTCAACTCAACCTTGTTAAGCGGTTCAAACCAGTGTGATTTTAGGAACTGCAACACCATGTTCAGGTCCCATGGTGCCACTGGAGGCACAAAAGGGGGCTCGATGTGCAGCACTCCCTTTACAAATGTCTGGACTTCTGGAAGAGAAGCCAATTCCTTCTGAAAGAAAATCGAGAGGGCCGAAATCTGTACCTTAACAGAGCCTAATTTCAGGCCCATATCCACTCCTGTCTGTAGGAAGTGGAGAAGAAGACCCAGATGAAAATCTTCCGTAGGTGCATTCTTGGTCTCACACCAAGACACATACTTTCACCAGATACGGTGATAATGTTTTATCGTCACCTCCTTCCTAGCCTTTATTAAAGTAGGGATGACCTCTTCCGGAATCCCCTTTTTCGCTAGGATTCGGCGTTCAACCGCCATGCCGTCAAACGTAACCGCGGTAAGTCTTGAAATACACAGGGCCCCTGCTGCAACAGGTCTTCCCTCAGAGGAAGAGGCCAGGGATCTCCTGTGAGCATCTCTTGTAGATCCGAGTACCAGGCCCTTCGAGGCCAGTCTGGGACGAGTATCGTCTGTACTCTTCTTCGTCTTATGATCCTCAACACTTTTGTGATGAGAGGAAGAGGAGGAAACACGTAGACCGATTTGAACACCCACGGTGTTACCAGAGCGTCTACTGCTACTGCCTGAGGGTCCCAAGACCTGGCGCAATACCTCCGAAGTTTTTTGTTGAGGCGTGACGCCATCATGTCTATTTGAGGAGTTCCCCAAAGACGTGTTACGTCTGCAAAGACTTCTTGATGAAGTCCCCACTCTCCTGGATGGAGATCGTGTCTGCTGAGGAAGTCTGCTTCCCAGTTGTCCACTCCCGGAATGAAGACAGCCGACAGAGTGCTTACATGATTTTCCGTCCAGCGAAGGATCCTTGTGGCTTCCGCCATCGCGACTCTGCTTCTTGTCCCGCCTTGGCGGTTCACATGAGCCACTGCTGTGACATTGTCTGATTGAATCAGAACCGGTAGGTTTCGAAGAAAACTCTCCGCTTGTCGAAGGCCGTTGTAAATGGCCCTGAGTTCCAACACATTGATGTGTAGACAGGACTCCTGGTCTGACCAAAGACCCTGAAATTTTTTTCCCTGTGTGACCGCTCCCCATCCTCGGAGGCTCGCGTCCGTGGTAACCAGGATCCAATCCTGAATTCCGAACCTGCGACCCTCCAGGAGGTGAGCACTCGGCTACCACCACAGGAGGGACACTCTGGTCCCTGGGGACAGAGTTATTTTCTGATGTAAGTGCAGATGGGACCCGGACCACTTGTCCAGAAGGTCCCATTGAAAAGTCCTTGCATGGAACCTTCCGAAGGGAATGGCCTCGTAGGCCGCCACTATTTTCCCCAGAACTCGAGTGCATTGGTGAACTGACACCCTTTTCGGTTTTAGCAGGTCTCTGACCATGTTCTGGATGTCTTGGGCTTTCTCTATTGGGAGGAAGACCTTCATTTGTTCCGTATCCAGTATCATACCTAGGAACGGTAGTCGAGTTGTCGGAATCAACTGTGACTTCGGTAGATTTAGAATCCAACCGTGTTGCTGGAGCACTCTCAGAGACAGCGCCACACTGCTCAGCAATTTCTCCCTTGATCTCGCTTATATCAGGAGATCGTCCAAGTATGGGATAATTGTGACTCCATGCTTGCGCAGGACCACCAACATTTCCGCCATTATCTTGGTTAAAATCCTCGGGGCCGTGGAGAGTCCAAACGGCAACGTCTGAAATTGGTAATGACAATCCTGTACAGCGAATCTAAGGTATTCCTGATGGGGGGCATATATGGGGACATGAAGGTACGCATCCTTTATGTCCAGAGACACCATAAACTCCCCCTCCTCCATGTTGGCTATTATCGCTCTGAGAGATTCCATTTTGAATTTGAATCTTTTTATGTACAGGTTTAGGGATTTCAGATTCAAAATAGGTCTGACCGAACCGTCCGGTTTCGGGACCACAAATAGGGTTGAGTAGTAACCTCTTCCCTGCTGGTGCAGGGGAACCTTGATTATCACTTGCTGTATACACAGCGTTTGAATTGCAGCTAACACTATATCCATTTCCGATGTGGAAGCTGGTAAGGTCGATTTGAAAAATCGGCGCGGGCCACCTCCTTGAATTCCAATTTGTAACCCTGGGAAACTATTTCCAACACCCAGGGATTCAGGTCCGAACTGACCCAGGCCTGACTGAAAAGTCGAAGACGTGCCCCCACCGGTGCGGACTCCCTCAGGGGAGCCCCAGCGTCATGCTGTGGGTTTTGGAGCAGCCGGGGAGGACTTTTGTTCCTGGACACCTGCCGAAGCAGGTGCTCTCTTGCCTCTGCCCTTACCTCTGGCGAGGAAAGAGGATCCCCGACCTCTTTTGGACTTGTGCGACCGAAAGGACTGCATCTGATAGGGTGTTACTTTCTTTTGCTGTTGGGGAATATATGGTAAAAAAATTTGATTTACCTGCTGTAGCTGTGGAAACCAGGTCCGTCAGCCCATTCCCAAACAATACATCACCCTTATAGGGTAGTACTTCCATATGTTTTTTGGAATCCGCATCACCTGTCCATTGGCGAGTCCATAAGGATCTTCTCGCTGAGACAGACATGGCATTGGCCCTAGAAGCTAGCAATCCAATGTCCCTTTGAGCATCCCTCATAAATAAGACTGCGTCTTTAATATGGGCTAGAGTTAGGAATATAGTATCCTTATCCATATTATCAAATTGATGTGTCAGCTCATCTGTCCAAGCTGCAATTGCGCTACACACCCATGCCGACGCAATTGTCAGTCTTAGCACAGCACCCGTATGAGAATAAATACACTTTAAGGTAGTTTCTTGCCTGCGATCTGCAGGGTCCTTAAGGGCTGCTGTGTCGGGAGACGGTAGCGCCACTTTCTTGGACAAGCGCGTCAGGGCCTTGTCCACAGTGGGGGGTGATTCCCAAATCTCCCTGTCCTGCTTAGGGAAGGGGTATGCCATATAAATTCTTTTGGGGATCTGCAGTCTCTTATCCGGAGTCTCCCAAGCTTTTCCAAAGAAATCATTCAATTCATGAGATGTGGGAAAGTTAATAATCTGTTTCTTTTTCTTAAACATGTGTACCCTTGTGTCGGGGACCGAGGGTTCATCCACAATATGCAACACATCCCTTATTGCCACAATCATACACTGAATGGTTTTAGTCACCCTAGGGTGCAATTTTACTTCATCATAGTCGACACTGGAATCAGAATCCGTGTCGGTAGTAGTGTCTTGTGTTAAGGGACGCTTTTGAGACTCCGACGGGCCCTGTGAGTCGGTCCAATCCGAGGATTGACCCCTTGATGTCCCCCCTAATTCAGCCTTATCAAGCCTTTTATGTAAAGATGCCACACTTGCATTCAACATATGCCACATGTCCATCCAATCTGGAGTCGGCACAACCGACGGGGACACACCACTCATTTGCTCCACCTCCTCCTTGGAGAAGCCTTCCGCCTCAGACATGTTAACACACACGTACCGACACCCCACACACACAGGGATTAACCTATAAGGGGACAAAACCCCAACCAGGCCCTAAGGAGAGACAGAGAGAGAGTATGCCAGCACACACCAGCGCTTAAAAACACTGGAAAAAATATGTCCAGATAGCGCTTTTCTATATATAATATACCAATTCCCACTCACTGCGTCGCTAATGTGCCCCCCCTCCTCTTTTTTCCAGCCTGTGAAGTTCAGCAGGGTAGAGACCAGGGAGCCAGCGTTTTCCTCATGCACCTTCTGTGGAGAAAATGGCGCTGGTTAGTGCTGAGGATCAAGCCCCGCCCACCCGACGGCGGGCTTCGGTCCCAGTGATTTTTCAATAAAAATGGTGGGGGATCATAGATTTACTGCCTCCGCAGCCTAATCAATCTGTATTTGCCCAAATGTGAGGTTTATTGCTGCCCAGGGCGCCCCCCCCTGCGCCCTGCACCCTTCAGTGCTGCTCTGTGTGTGTGTGACTGGGAGCAATGAAGATCTTATGTCTTCTGCCGCCTAAGATGTCTTCTGCCTTCTCTATCCGGCTTCTATCTTCGGCATCTGTGAGGAGGACGGCGGTGCGGCTCCGGGACGAACCCCAGGTGAGACCTGTGTTCCGACTCCCTCTGGAGCTAATGGTGTCCAGTAGCCTTAGAAGCAGTGCCCAACTTGACAAGCCAGCTCTGCTTCTCTCTCCTCGGTCCCGCGATGCAGGGAGCCTGTTGCCAACAGGACTCCCTGAAAATAAAAAACCTAACAAAATTTTTCTTCAACAGAAAACTCTGGAGAGCTCTCTGCAGTGCACCCATTCTCTTCTGGGCACAAGATCTAACTGAGGTCTGGAGGAGGGGCATAGAGGGAGGAGCCAGTGCACACCCATAGTCAAAGTTCTTTTTAGGTGCCCTATCTCCTGCGGAGCCCGTCTATACCCCACGGTCCTTACGGAGTCCCCAGCATCCTCTAGGACGTAAGAGAAATGTAATAATAATAAGCTTATCAAATTCCAGAACCGCCAACATAACCTTCATATACTTTCCTATCTAATTACATTCCCTCTGTACAGTCCACACAGAACCTCACATATTTTGAAATTCTGCACTTTCACATCCTCCTGACCCCAGGCTAACATTTCTGAGTGACCATATCATACAGCCCACCAAGAACCTTTGCAATGTGACTGGACTATTATGCAATAGGTAGCACCCATACTTGTGTATCAATGTCTATTTCCCTATAGATTGTAAGCTTGAGAGCAGGGCCTTCCTACCTCTATGTCTGTCTGTTATTACCCAGTTTTGTTTTATTACTGTTTTTTTCCAATTGTAAAGTACAACGGAATATGCTGCTCTATATAAGAAACGGTTAATAAATAATAAATTAGTAACAGTTACTAAAACAGAACTGATATCCTATGTCTGCTGTTTGATAATTATTAAACAGCAGACATAAGGGGTGGGATGTAATGTCGGCAGAGTTCGGCGGCTGTGCAGGATGTAGGCCGAATGCAGACTTTTTTTTTTAAAGGGGCAATAACTTACAAGGCAAAACCATACCTCTGGACAGAATATATATATATATTAATTACCATACTTACCATCACCATATTACAGTTGCCAGGGCCGAAACTAGGGGGGGGCTAGGGGGGCAGGCGACCTGGGCGCCAGATTGGAGGGGGCGCCGAGACCCCCTAACACCCGCCGCGGCACTTACTTTTAAAAACCCCCTTCTCCCGAGTGCCCAGCTCGGGGGGCGGGGTTTCGCGGAATGACGCGATTGCGTCGTGACGTCACGGCGCAAACGCGTCATTCCACGAAACCCCGCCGGAGGAGGGAGAAGGGGGAGCCCGGAGCCGCGCAGACGAGGAGGGAGAGGCGGCTGAAGAGCGGCGAGAACCGCTTCAAATGTAAGTCAGCCCCTCTCCCTTCCTCTCTCTCTCTATCCACCACCTGCCGCAATGTGTAAAATGGGGACCTGTGCCTGCCGCTATGTGTAAAATGGGGACCTGTGCCTGCCGCTATGTGTAAAATGGGGACCTGTGCCTGCCGCTATGTGTAAAATGGGGACCTGTGCCTGCCGCTATGTGTAAAATGGGGACACTTGCCAGCGTACTGTGTAAAATGGGGACCTGTGCCTGCCGCTATGTGTAAAATGGGGACACTTGCCAGCGTACTGTGTAAAATGGGGACCTGTGCCTGCCGCAATGTGTAAAATGGGGACACTTGCCAGCGTACTGTGTAAAATGGGGACCTGTGCCTGCCGCTATGTGTAAAATGGGGACACTTGCCAGCGTACTGTGTAAAATGGGGACCTGTGCCTGCCGCAATGTGTAAAATGGGGACACTTGCCAGCGTACTGTGTAAAATGGGGACCTGTGCCTGCCGCAATGTGTAAAATAGGGACACTTGCCAGCGTACCGTTTAAAATAGGGACCTGTGCCTGCCGCTATGTGTAAAATGGGGACACTTGCCAGCGTACTGTGTAAAATGGGGACCTGTGCCTGCCGCAATGTGTAAAATGGGGACACTTGCCAGCGTACTGTGTAAAATGGGGACACTTGCCAGCGTACTGTGTAAAATGGGGACCTGTGCCTGCCGCAATGTGTAAAATGGGGACCTGTGCCTGCCGCAATGTGTAAAATGGGGACACTTGCCAGCGTACTGTGTAAAATGGGGACCTGTGCCTGCCGCTATGTGTAAAATGGGGACACTTGCCAGCGTACTGTGTAAAATGGGGACCTGTGCCTGCCGCAATGTGTAAAATGGGGACACTTTTTCCTGCCGCAATGTGTAAAATGGGGACACTTTTTCCTGCCGCAATGTGTAAAATGGGGACACCTGTCTGCCGCAATGTGTAAAATGGGGACACTTGCCAGCGTACTGTGTAAAATGGGGACCTGTGCCTGCCGCTATGTGTAAAATGGGGACACTTGCCAGCGTACTGTGTAAAATGGGGACCTGTGCCTGCCGCAATGTGTAAAATGGGGACCTGTGCCTGCCGCAATGTGTAAAATGGGGACACTTGCCAGCGTACTGTGTAAAATGGGGACCTGTGCCTGCCGCTATGTGTAAAATGGGGACACTTGCCAGCGTACTGTGTAAAATGGGGACCTGTGCCTGCCGCAATGTGTAAAATGGGGACACTTTTTCCTGCCGCAATGTGTAAAATGGGGACACTTTTTCCTGCCGCAATGTGTAAAATGGGGACACCTGTCTGCCGCAATGTGTAAAATGGGGACACTTGCCAGCGTACTGTGTAAAATGGGGACCTGTGCCTGCCGCTATGTGTAAAATGGGGACACTTGCCAGCGTACTGTGTAAAATGGGGACCTGTGCCTGCCGCAATGTGTAAAATGGGGACCTGTGCCTGCCGCAATGTGTAAAATGGGGACACTTGCCAGCGTACTGTGTAAAATGGGGACCTGTGCCTGCCGCTATGTGTAAAATGGGGACACTTGCCAGCGTACTGTGTAAAATGGGGACCTGTGCCTGCCGCAATGTGTAAAATGGGGACACTTTTTCCTGCCGCAATGTGTAAAATGGGGACACTTTTTCCTGCCGCAATGTGTAAAATGGGGACACCTGTCTGCCGCAATGTGTAAAATGGGGAATGGGGACACTTGCCTGTCGTACTGTGTAAAATGGGGACACTTTTTCCTGGATATGAAATTTATGTTAGAAAAGGCAGTTTCTCAGGTAAAAAAGTTCTGAAAGAGAGAGATATATATATATATATATATAATATTTTTATTCATTTATTTTTTATTTTTTCTATTTTATTTTATTATTTTTATTTATTTATTGTAAAATATTTTTTTTTTTTTGCGGGGGGGGGGTCAAATGACTACCTTGCCCCGGGTGACAAAAATCCTAGTTTCGGCCCTGCAGTTGCCCTATTTTGTAATGGACAAGGATATCATACCTCAAGGGAATTCACATGACCTTTAAGCTGCTAAAATAACATATGATCCCAAATGCATATCATTGGATATAACATACATAGTGCTACCATATCTACTATACTTACCATTAATATATTTATTTATTTATTTATTATTCTGTGATATGTGTCATCATCTGGAACTATAAACTACCTATACAATATTTATATAAATATTTTGATTGAATGTCACAGTATCTTGATACTAATATATATAGGGAATTGTGTTTTTAATGCCATGTTCATGGAATTAATAGTTTTGGTACAATTTAGACTATCTTGGTATGACTCAGAATATTTGTAATAAAGCCCTTATGTTATAATTTAGAGTGACTGAATTGAGCTGGTACGTTTCAGAATATATTTAATTTAGTTCTCACTTAATTAAGCCTTAATGTATCACAACTAATTATATACACTTTTTCACTAGTATAAATTTTATGTAAATAATTTATCTTTTTCACTCGCACGATCACTTGATGTATCTCCACTTTCAATGTGGTAACACCTTATTTATTTTTTTATAACTAGGGAGACTTTTTGTCATTTTTAGTACAATGGAAGGGGAATTTTTCCATCTTCCCTTATCACATATCCATTTCACTATAGGTTATTTTTGTATTCACCATTATTTGATCTCACTAGATGTTTCTTGTATTTGCACAGTTACATGATGAATAGATCACATGTAATTGATTTGTGATAATTTTGTATAAAATACACTAAATTTACATTCAAATGACCCATTTTTATTTTGAATTTTATATTATAATTTATTTTTATTTTTATATATAGATATAAGATATATTTACTAATTACAGTACCAGTACTAAAAAAAAAAAATAATTTTAATTTTTATAATTTTCTTTTTTCTTTTATCCATTTATTAATACACTCATGATATTAATATTATTTATAAATATACTAATGGAATGTACATATGGGTACAATATTTAAAACATTCATACAATTTATTCACTTCAGTCACACATACATTCTCACATGTATTACACACATGGATGAGGCTTATTTAAATGTAGTTTTATTAGATTTCACATTCAATTACACGTATCATGTTAACAACTTTGGGACATATTAAATAATGGTAACAATGATTCTTTATTGAATTAATAAGTATATGGTAGTTCATAACCTCTATATTATCCTATGGGGTTATATCCACACAGCAGTAAGGAAGGGATTGCATGCACTGCTGTCTCCAAATCAATCAGGGACATGATACAGCTGAGTGAGTACATCCGAATCCGATACAGCAGCACAGATCGGGTCCAGGAGGTAACGGATGCTCAGTTTGAACTTACTTAATTGGAGAGATATTGGTCAATTAGTCCTCATACGTCACATCACGGCTCTACCTTTCCCTATATAATCAGCATATCTGGCGGGTGCCGTTCATTATTGTGCCCTGAGGAAGCCTATTAGAGCGAAATGCGCATTGGTGGCAGTTTAGCGATGTGTCCTCCTTTTAATTACAGATATTGAGCACTTAACAATCATGAACCTAGGATCTGTGACATTATAGGAATGTATATTGTGTGGTTCATTAGATAGTATTACATTGATACTATATTCACTGCTCCGGTGCATTTATGATTTAGTTCTAACAGCCGTTACGGTGCATATGCTGTATGCACATACTATGGGTCAGTGAATAGTGTTATAATAAGAATTTACTTACCGATAATTCTATTTCTCGTAGTCCGTAGTGGATGCTGGGGACTCCGTCAGGACCATGGGGTTTAGCGGCTCCGCAGGAGACAGGGCACAATAATAAAAGCTTTAGGATCAGGTGGTGTGCACTGGCTCCTCCCCCTATGACCCTCCTCCAAGCCTCAGTTAGGATACTGTGCCCGGACGAGCGTGCATAATAAGGAAGGATATTGAATCCCGGGTAAGACTCATACCAGCCACACCAATCACACCGTACAACCTGTGATCTGAACCCAGTTAACAGTATGATAACAACGAAGGAGCCTCTGAAAAGATGGCTCACAACAAGAATAACCCGATTTTTGTAACAATAACTATGTACAAGTATTGCAGACAATCCGCACTTGGGATGGGCGCCCAGCATCCACTACGGACTACGAGAAATAGAATTATCGGTAAGTAAATTCTTATTTTCTCTAACGTCCTAAGTGGATGCTGGGGACTCCGTCAGGACCATGGGGATTATACCAAAGCTCCCAAACGGGCGGGAGAGTGCGGATGACTCTGCAGCACCGAATGAGAGAACTCCAGGTCCTCCTCAGTCAGGGTGTGCCCCTGACCAAGTAGCAGCTCGGCAAAGTTGTAAAGCCGAGACCCCTCGGGCAGCCGCCCAAGATGAGCCCACTTCCTTGTGGAATGGGCTTTTACTGATTTTGGCTGTGGCAAGCCTGCCACAGAATGTGCAAGCTGAATTGTACTACAAATCCAGCGAGCAATCGTCTGCTTAGAAGCAGGAACACCCATCTTGTTGGGTGTATACAGGCTAAACAGCGAGTCAGATTTTCTGACTCCAGTCGTCCTGGAAACATATATTTTCAGGGCCCTGACAACGTCAAGTAACTTGGAGTCCTCCAAGTCCCTAGTAGCCGCAGGTACCACAATAGGTTGGTTCATGTGAAAAACAGAAAACACCTTAAGGAGAAATTGAGGACGAGTCCTCAATTCTGCCCTGTCAGAATGAAAAATTAAGTAAGGGCTTTTATATGATAAAGCCGCCCATTCTGACACACGCCTGGCTGAAGCCAGGGCTAATAGAATCTTCACCTTCCATGTGAAATATTTTAATTCCACAGTGGTGAGTGGATCAAACCAATGTGACTTTAGGAAACTCAAAACAACATTGAGATCCCAAGGTGCCACTGGGGGCACAAAAGGAGGCTGTATATGCAGTACCCCTTTTACAAACGTCTGAACTTCAGGCACTGAAGCCAGTTCTTTCTGGAAGAAATTCGACAGGGTCAAAATTTGAACCTTAATGGACCCTAATTTTAGGCCCATAGACAGTCCTGTTTTCAGGAAATGTAGGAAACGACCCAGTTGGAATTCCTCTGTAGGGACCTTCTTGGCCTCACACCACGCAACATATTTTCGCCAAATGCGGTGAAAATGTTTTGCGGTTACATCCTTCCTGGCTTCGACCAGGGTAGGGATGACTTCATCTGGAATGCCCTTTCAGGATCCGGCGTTCAACTGCCATGCCGTCAAACGCAGCCGCGGTAAGTCTTGGAACAGAAAAGGCCCCTGCTGGAGCAGGTCCTTTCTTAAAGGTAGAGGCCACGGTTCTTCCGTGAGCATCTCTTGAAGTTCCGGGTACCAAGTCCTTCTTGACCCATCCGGAACCACGAGTATCGTTCTTACTCATCTCCTTCTTATGATTCTCAGTACTTTTGGTATGAGATGCATAGGAGGGAACACATACCCTGACTGGTACACCCACAGTGTTACCAGAGCGTCCACCGCTATTGCCTGAGGGTCCCTTGAACTGGCGCAATATTTGTCTAGTTTTTTGTTCAGGCGGGACGCCATTATGTCCACCTTTGGTTTTCCCAACGGTTTACAATCATGTGGAAGACTTCCCGCTGAAGTCCCCACTCTCCCGGGTGGAGGTTATGCCTGCTGAGGAAGTCTGCTTCCCAGTTTTCCACTCCCGGAATTAACACTGCTGAGAGTGTTATCACATGATTTTTCGCCCAGCGAAGAATCCTTGCAGTTTCTGCCATTTCCCTCCTGCTTCATGTGCCGCCCTGTCTGTTTACGTGGGCGACTGCCGTGATGTTGTCCCACTGGATCAATACCGGCTGACCTTGAAGCAGAGGTCTTGCTAAGCTTAGAGCCTTGTAAATTGCCCTTAGCTCCAGTATATTTATGTGGAGAGAAGTCTCCAGACTTGATCACACTCCCTGGAAATTTTTTCCTTGTGTGACTGCTCCCCAGCCACTCAGGCTGGCATCCGTGGTCACCAGGACCCAGTCCTGAATGTCGAATCTGCGGCCCTTTCATAGATGAGCACTCTGCAGCCACCGCAGAAGAAAACACCCTTGTCCTTGGAGACAGGGTTATCCGCTGATGCATCTGAAGATGCGATCCGGACCATTTTCCCAGCAGATTCCACTGAAAGGTTCTTGCGTGAAATCTACCAAATGGGATCGCTTTGTAAGAAACCACCATTTTTCACAGGACCCTTGTGCAATGATGCACTGATACTTTTCCTGGTTTTAGGAGGTTCCTGACTAGCTCGGATAACTCCCTGGCCTTCTTCTCCGGGAGAAAACATCCTTTTCTGGACTGTGTCCAGAATCATTCCTAGGAACATTAGACGTGTCGTCGGAAAAAGCTGTGATTTTGGAATATTTAGAATCCACTCGTGCTGTCGTAGAACTACTTGAGATAGTGCTACTCCGACCGCCAACTGTTCTCTGGACCTTACCCTTATCAGGAAAGCGTCCATATTTCTTTTAGGAAGAATCATAATTTCGGCCATTACCATGGTAAAGACCCGGGGTGCCGTGGACAATCCAAACGGCAGCTTCTGAACTGATAGTGACAGTTCTGTACCACAAACCTGAGATACCCTTGGTGAGAAGGGCAAAATTTGGACATGTAGGTAAGCGTCCCTGATATCCAGTGACACCATATCGTCCTGGTTCGCTATCACTGCTCTGAGTGACTCCATCTTGATTTGAACCCTTGTATGTAATTGTTCAAATCTTTTAGATCTCACCAAGCCGTTTGGCTTCAGTACCACAATATAGTGTGGAATAATACCCCTTCCCTTGTTGTAGGAGGGGTACTTTGATTATCACCTGCTGGGAATACAGCCTGTGAATTTTTTTCCCAATACTGCCTCCCTGTCGGAGGGAGACGTTGGTAAAGCAGACTTCAGGAACTTGTGAGGGGAAGACGTCTCGAATTTCCAATGTACACCTGGGATACTACGTGTAGGATCCAGGAGTCCACTTGCGAGTGAGCCCACTGCGTGCTGAAACTCTTGAGATGACCCCCCACCGCACCTGAGTCCGCTTGTATGGCCCCAGCGTCATGCTGCGGACTTGGCAGAAGCTGTGGAGGACTTCTGTTCCTGGGAATGGGCTGCCTGCTGCAGTCTTCTTCCCTTTCCTCTAACCCTGGGCAGATATGACTGGCCTTTTGCCCGCCTGCCTTTATGGGTACGAAAGGACTGAGACTGAAAAGACTGTGTCCTTTTCTGCTGAGATGTGACTTGGGGTAACAAAAGTGGATTTTCCAGCTGTTGCCATGGCCACCAGGTCCGATGGACCGCCCCTTTATACGGCAATACTTCCATGTGCCGTCTGGAATCTGCATCACCTGACCACTGTCGTGTCTATAAACATCGTCTGGCAGATATGGACATCACATCTACTCTTGATGCCAGAATGCAAATATCCCTCTGCGCATCTCGCATATATAGAAATGCATCCTTAAAATGCTCTATAGTCAATAAAATATTGTTCCTGTCAAGGGTATCAATATTTTCAGTCAGGAAATCCGACCAAGCCCCCCCAGCGCTGCACATCCAGGCTGAGGCGATTGCTGGTCGTAGTATAACACCAGTATGTGTGTATATACTTTTTAGGATATTTTTCAGCTTCCTATCAGCTGGCTCTTTGAGGGCGGCCGTATCTGGAGACGGTAACGCCACTTGTTTTTATAAGCGTGTGAGCGCCTTATCCACCCTAAGGTGTGTTTCCCAACTCGCCCTCACTTCTGGCGGGAAAGGGTATACCTCCAATAATTTTCTATCGGAGGAAACCCACGTATCATCACACACTTTAATTTATCTGATTCAGGAAAAACTACAAGTAGATTATTCCCACCCTACATAATACCCTTATTTGTGGTACTTGTAGTATCAGAAATATGTAACACCTCCTTCATTGCCCTTAACATGTAACGTGTGGCCCTAAAGGAAAATACGTTTGTTTCTTCACCGTCGACACTGAAGTCAGTGTCCGTGTCTGTGTCGACCAACTGAGGTAAATGGGCGTTTTTACAAGCCCCTGACGGTGTCTGAGACGCCTGGACAGGTACTAATTTGTTTGCCGGCCGTCTCATGTCGTCAACCGACCTTGCATCGTGTTGACATTATCACGTAATTCCTAAATAAGCCATCCATTCCGGTGTCGACTCCCTAGAGAGTGACATCACCAATACAGGCAATTTGCTCCGCCTCCTCACCAACATCGTCCTCCTACATGTCGACACACACGTACCGACACACAGCACACACACAGGGAATGCTCTGATAGAGGACAGGACCCCACTAGCCCTTTGGGGAGACAGAGGGAGAGTTTGCCAGCACACACCAAAAACGCTATAATTATACAGGGACAACCCCTTATACAAGTGTTTTCCCTTATAGCATTTTCACATATGTAATCATATCGCCAAATAAGTGCCCCCCCTCTCTGTTTTAACCCTGTTTCTGTAGTGCAGTGCAGGGGAGAGCCTGGGAGCCTTCCTCACAGCAGAGCTGAGCAGGAAAATGGCGCCGTGTGCTGAGGAGAATAGGCCCCGCCCCCTAAAACGGCGGGCTCTTCTCCCGGAGTTTGTGAGATCTGGCAGGGGTTAAATACATCCATATAGCCTCAAGGGCTATATGTGATGTATTTTAGCCATAAAAAAGGTATAATACATTGCTGCCCAGGGCGCCCCCCCCAGCGCCCTGCACCCTCAGTGACCGCTGGTATGAAGTGTGCTGACAACAATGGCGCACAGCTGCAGTGCTGTGCGCTACCTTATGAAGACTGAAAGTCTTCTGCCGCCTGTTTCTGGACCTCTGGACCTCTTCAACTTCGGCATCTGCAAGGGGGGTCGGCGGCACGGCTCCGGGACGAACCCCAGGGTGAGACCTGTGTTCCGACTCCCTCTGGAGCTAATGGTGTCCAGTAGCCTAAGAAGCAAATCCATCCTGCACGCAGGTGAGTTTACTTCTCTCCCCTAAGTCCCTCGTAGCAGTGAGCCTGTTGCCAGCAGGACTCACTGAAAATAAAAAACCTAACTTAAACTTTTATTCTAAGCAGCTCAGGAGAGCCACCTAGATTGCACCCTTCTCGGCCGGGCACAAAAATCTAACTGAGGCTTGGAGGAGGGTCATAGGGGGAGGAGCCAGTGCACACCACCTGATCCTAAAGCTTTTATTATTGTGCCCTGTCTCCTGCGGAGCCGCTAAACCCCATGGTCCTGACGGAGTCCCCAGCATCCACTTAGGACGTTAGAGAAAGTGGCATTACTACTGATAGGTGACTATATACATACGATTTCATTACCATCAACATAGTGTACACACCTAATAGTATATGTGGGGGTTTCTCTCATATTAATACAGTGAACTAAATAAGTGAATGCGGTCACCGCATACGGATTACTACCTGCTAACAACTATATGGTGTAACGCTGTGTAATATATATCAGTATCTTTCACCCATTGACAGCTACATTTTGCGGTCATTCCATATAATTAATCTCCATCAGAAACACAATATAGTGCATTGGGGGTGACCCTAAGAAGGGTTGATTCCGAGTAATATATGGCATCTATTGATATCCCTACCATATAGAAGGAATAGGAATAATCTAGCCATATATTTATACTCCACAAACCTCTATTACCGCTGCACCAACACAATATATATATATATATATATATATATATATATATATATATGACAATCTGATTAGTGTGATTATCAGTGATTCACACTGTCCTGTCAAAGCCACAATAATTTCTATACTATCCACCATACATTATTTCCCTTTCTCTGCCCTGCTGATTTGCAAACCCACTATTAAAACATTATATCTGTGCACATCATTCATGTGCAAGATGTGAGTGTATCGTGATCGTTACTGCACCTGTATTACAATCAAGGAACGACTGTAATATTATTACACCGCTGGAGAACATACGCGCATTTTATTTAAATTTCATATTATTCATTTCAAGTAACATTATAACAGGACTAGTTTACATATACTGGGGCATTATATGAAGATATTCGAGCAGGCTGCAGCCTGCAATTTATCATCACATATCGATACTATGCTCCAAATTATAACAGTCTGACCAGTATCCTTCGGTGAATTAGTCTCATCTTATAATATATATTGGTCAGCTTAGAGGTATAACGTCCTTTACGTATATGCTTCTTAAGCCTTTGACAAGGGACAGTGTGCTCACATTTAAGCAATTCAATAGAATTAGACTATTACTGTATATTTTTTATATATATTTTTTGTTATGTGCTGTAATAATTGAGCACTAAGCCACGTCACAGCATCAATAAATATATATCACTCACTCCCAGCTAATGAATAGTTGCAGTTAATCAACTCTGCAACATTCTGATACATGAGTAATAATTATCTTGTATCATTATCAGCAAATAGTGGATAGCAACATTTCTTCATTGCAAGACATCAGCTTATTGCTTTATAATTCATTTAACTCATGCGATGACCACAGATCAGATTTACTGTATTAATGCTGTTACAGCATCTTCTGTAATTATAACTGAGGTTCATCATTGTGTAAATAACTAAATATGCACAACATACTGAGGAATGGACACATCTGCTATTGTTTTTAATCTTTATTCACTGTATGTATATTTCTTATTCTTTTTTACATTTTCTTTATTTTAATACTTCGCTCATCAAATAAATAAAAGGACATTCCAAGTCCCAATATGACATAATTATTTATCTGTTATTAAGCTATAGGTGGGCATTTAAGCCTTTATTAGACTATATTAATTTAGGGGAGCTCTGTATTAATCCTTAACTAAATTTATTTTCTAAATGTCAGTTGGGTTGTGTGCACCCTAGCTATAACTGGTTTCTCTTTCTTGTCCCCTCACTATGGGGATTTGACAATATAAGGCAAAACCATGCCTTGCAAGTGATTTCCCTTTAAAAAAAATAAAAAATCAGAGTTGGACTGGCATCCCGCATGGCTGCCAAACTCGGGCAGTATTACATCATGCTCATAAGGTTTGAGTTCTGTTTTGTTTTACATCTGACACCCTGTGATCACATTATGTTGTGCAGTAAAACCTAATGTGCTTGATCTATTGCTGACCAACAAAAAATATGATTACTCACCAATCTACTAAGATAAAAGAGAACAAACATGAAAGAAAGGGAAAAAAAGCAAAAAAGCAAAAAAAAAAAAAAGCAGTTCAACTACATACCAGCACGTTGCAATGAGAAGGGTCGGATGCTATAATTGTTAGTCTAGTAAGAATTTTGATTGGTGTCGATTTTCCCTGCAGACAATAAGCAGAACACAAAGTTCAAAGTGCGTGAGAATGTAAAAATGTAATAAAAAGGGGCAGTACAAACAAATAAATACAAGTAAAAGACTAAGGGGTATATGCAATTCCGGGCGAATTGCGGCACTTTTTCGCCCGTTTTTAAATTCAACACAATTCGACCGTCGAATTCCGGCAGGTGGGTTCCGGGAATTCGACATATTCAATAAAAAACGGATTCGACAGTCCCGCTGTCGAAAAACGGCTGAATTGACGGATTTTGATTCAATTTTTAAAAATGTTAAAATAACGGTAAAAAACCCGAAAAAAAAATTGCGTGGGATCCCCCCTCCTAAGCATAACCAGCCTCAGGCTCTTTGAGCCAGTCCTAGTTGCCAAAATACGGGGGACAAAAAGAGTAGGGGTCCCCCGTATTTTTTGTACCAGCACCGGGCTCCACTAGCTGGACAGATAATGCCACAGCCGGGGGACACTTTTATACCGGTCCCTGCGGCCGTGGCATTAAATACCCAACTAGTCACCCCTGGCCGGGGTACCCTGGAGGAGTGGGGACCCCTTCAATCAAGGGGTCCCCCCCCTCCAGCCACCCAAGGGCCAGGGGTGAAGCCCGAGGCTGTCCCCCCCATCCAAGGGCTGCGGATGGGAGACTGATAGCCAACTGTAACAATGAAAGAATATTGTTTTTTTTGCAGAAGAACTACAAGTCCCAGCAAGCCTCCTCTGCAAGCTGGTACTTGGAGAACCACAAGTACCAGCATGCGGGGGGGGGGGGGGGGGGGCGCTGGTACCTGTAGTTCTTCTGTAAAAAAATACCCAAATAAAAACAGGACACTCACACACCTTGAAAGTAAAACTTTATTACATACATGCCGACACATACATACATACATACTTACCTATGTTGACACGCCGACTCTGGCCACGTCTCCGTTTGTCGACGTCCGGGGTACCTGAAAATAAAATTATATACTCACCTGATCCAGTGTCCGGTTCTTTTATTGTAATCCTCGTACTTGGCAAAAAAACAACAACGCATAGCCGATCCAGACGGACTGAAAGGGGTCCCATGTTTCCCCGAATGCAGAGACCCCCCGTGACTGCTGTCACAGAAGGTCCCTTCAGCCAATCAGGGAACGCCACGTCGTGGCACTCTCCTGATTGGCTGTATGCGCGTCGGAGCTGTCAGACGCGCATCGCACAGCCCCCTCCATTATCTTCAATGGTGGGAACTTTGCGGTCAGCGGTGAGGTAACCCTGCCGCTGACCGCAAAGTTCCCACCATTGAAACTAATGGAGGTGCTGTGCGATGCGCTGTCTGCCAGCTCAGACGCGCATAGGGAATCAGGAGAGTGCCATGACGTGGCGCTACCTGATTGCCTGAAGGGACCTTCTGTGACAGGAGTCACAGGGGGTCTCAGCATTCGGGGAAAGGGGTCCCATGTGTAAACATGGGACCCCTTTCAGTCAGTGTGGATCGGGTAAATGCGTTTTTTTATTTTGCCAAGTACGAGGATTACAAATATCACTGGACACTGGATTTAGGTGAGTATAATTTTATTTTCAGGTACACCCCGTGGATTCTACTTGGACAAGTGGACCGAAAGTCGTGTCAACATAGGTAAGTATGTGTGTGTGACGACATGTATGTAATAAAGTTAAAAAAATGGTGAGCTGCTCAATCAGATAGTGATGTCACTCAGGTGCTAAAAGGGAGGGGTAATTCTGTGTAGGAAAAAACAATGGTTCCCTAATGCACACCGAGTGAAAAATATTACTACATAATAGTCAGATTATACGGAGATCTTGGTTGCGTATATCTGCAGATATAGGGTTAAGCCCCCAGGCCGATCGACAAGGCCTCTCCGTCACTGGGGGTCCCTAATACTAGGTATGGGTCCGGGGTGCAGGACCCCATCATGTCGGCACAGGTCGGCTACCCCAGGTCAGCACACAGGTGAAAATTAATAAGGGTTAATAGGAAGCACAGAAGTGCTATGTAAGTGGTGTGATTAAAATAATACAAAAATATATACAAAGTGATAGGGAAAATCATAAGTGTTAATAAAGTGTTAGGGTGTGCCGACCTGAAGCAGCCCAGCCACACCGACACAGGGGCCACCACACCCCACACCCACAAATAATTACAAATATGTCTGGGTTGAATTCCCAGTGTAAGGCCACATGGTAATGGCTCCTACAGCATCTGAGAGCCAGCTTACCTGGAGATACCCCTAGCTTCTCCTATGGCAGTCTAGGGTCAGCAATCCCTCCTAATGCTGACCCTTCCATGCCTCTCAATACAATACAAAAAATGGTGAGCTGCTCAATCAGATAGTGATGTCACTCAGGTGCTTAAAGGGAGGGGTAATTCTGTGTAGGAAAAAACAATGGTTCCCTAATGCACACCGAGTGAAAAATATTACTACATAATAGTCAGATTATACGGAGATCTTGGTTGCGTATATCTGCAGATATAGGGTTAAGCCCCCAGGCCGATCGACAAGGCCTCTCCGTCACTGGGGGTCCCTAATACTAGGTATGGGTCCAGGGTGCAGGACCCCATCATGTCGGCACAGGTCGGCTACCCCAGGTCAGCACACAGGTGAAAATTAATAAGGGTTAATAGGAAGCACAGAAGTGCTATGTAAGTGGTGTGATTAAAATAATACAAAAATATATACAAAGTGATAGGGAAAATCATAAGTGTTAATAAAGTGTTAGGGTGTGCCGACCTGAAGCAGCCCAGCCACTCCGACACAGGGGCCACCACACCCCACACCCACCCCATAAATAATTACAAATATGTCCTAATGCTGACCCTTCCATGCCTCTCAATACAATACAAACACCCTAACACTTTATTAACACTTATGATTTTCCCTATCACTTTGTATATATTTTTGTATTATTTTAATCACACCACTTACATAGCACTTCTGTGCTTCCTATTAACCCTTATTCATTTTCACCTGTGTGCTGACCTGGGGTAGCTGACCTGTGCCGACATGATGGGGTCCTGCACCCCGGACCCATACCTAGTATTAGGGACCCCCAGTGACGGAGAGGCCTTGTCGATCGGCCTGGGGGCTTAACCCTATATCTGCAGATATACGCAACCAAGATCTCCGTATAATCTGACTATTATGTAGTAATATTTTTCACTCGGTGTGCATTAGGGAACCATTGTTTTTTCCTACACAGAATTACCCCTCCCTTTTAGCACCTGAGTGACATCACTATCTGATTGAGCAGCTCACCATTTTTTGTATTGTATTGAGAGGCATGGAAGGGTCAGCATTAGGAGGGATTGCCGACTCTAGACTGCCATAGGAGAAGCTAGGGGTATCTCCAGGTAAGCTGGCTCTCAGATGCTGTAGGAGCCATTACCATGTGGCCTTACACTGGGACTTCAACCCAGACATATTTGTAATTATTTATGGGGTGGGTGTGGGGTGTGGTGGCCCCTGTGTCGGTGTGGCTGGGCTGCTTCAGGTCGGCACACCCTAACACTTTATTAACACTTATGATTTTCCCTATCACTTTGTATATATTTTTGTATTATTTTAATCACACCACTTACATAGCACTTCTGTGCTTCCTATTAACCCTTATTAATTTTCACCTGTGTGCTGACCTGGGGTAGCCGACCTGTGCCGACATGAAGGGGTCCTGCACCCCGGACCCATACCTAGTATTAGGGACCCCCAGTGACGGAGAGGCCTTGTCGATCAGCCTGGGGGCTTAACCCTATATCTGCAGATATACGCAACCAAGATCTCCGTATAATCTGACTATTATGTAGTAATATTTTTCACTTGGCGTGCATTAGGGAACCATTGTTTTTTCCTATGTAATAAAGTTGTAATTTCAAGGTGTGCGTGTCCTGTTTTTATTTGGGTATTTTTTTTGCAGTAGAACTACAGGTACCAGCGGGCCCGTTTTTCCTCTGCATGCTGGTACTTGTGGTTCTCAAAGTACCAGCTTGCAGGGGAGGCTTGCTGGGACTTGTAGTTCTGCTGCAAAAAACAATATTCTTTCATTTCACAAAAGGCTATCAGCCTCCCATCCGCAGCCCATGGATGGGGGGGACAGCCTCGGGCTTCACCCCTGGCCCTTGGGTGGCTGGAGGGGGGGGACCCCTTGATTGAAGGGGTCCCCACTCCTCCAGGGTACCCCAGGCAGGGGTGACTAGTTGGGGTTTTAATGGCACGGCCGCAGGGACCGATATCAAAGTGTCCCCCAGCTGTGGCATTATCTCCCCAGCTAGTGGAGCCCGGTGCTGGTTCCAAAAATACGGGGGACCCCTACGCTTTTTGTCCCCCGTATTTTTGGCACCAGGACCGGACGCAGAGCCCGGTGCTGGTTCTAAAAATACGGGGGATCCCCTGTCATTCCCCCCCCCGTATTTTTACAACCAGGACCGGCTCAAAGAGCCCGAGGCAGGTTATGCTTAGGAGGGGGACCCCACGCATTTTTTTCTGATTTTTAACCCATTCCATATAAAAAATATATATATTTTTAAAAATATATAAAAAATACTTGTGCCTCCTAAATAGACAAACCAAGTACCTAATCCCTTCTAATATAAATAGATATGCTATTACCAATAAAAAAAAATCACAAAAAAACATGGTTTTTAAATTTTTTTATTAGATTCCGCCAGCAAAGTGAGGCGGATTGAAAATGCACTGTTGTCGAATTTACAATCTTCAATTGAATATACTTTTGTCGAAATGCCGCATTTGTACCATTGCAGAAATGTCGAATTTGTCAAATGTCGAATTTCAAAAAGGCGAATTTGGAAAGTCCGTTTTTTTGACGAAAAGTACTGAATTGCATTGTCGATTTTTTTTTTTTGGGCGAAAATGTCCCGTTTTTCGACATTTTTGGGAATTCGACCGCAATTGCATATACCCCTAAATAGGAGTTATTCTTATAGATAAAAATTGTAATAAGACACCCAAGAGCTCCATTAGCTCCTAATATAAAATTCCACTAACATACGGCTACCCATTGTGCAAGCAAGGATACCTAATAGAGCTTGTCGCCAATAAAACTATCAACAAGCACTATGTGCTCCCCCAGAAGCAGGCACCAGAAAACTGGCAAACAACTGTTAACATGATGATATTTTGACCTGTTTACAGTTTTACTGCCAGCGTCTGCAGAATTCGCACATCTTCTCAACATTGTGACGCCTGCCTTCTCGAGATTCCCATAATGCTCGTCGACGTTTTGATTGTGGGCAAGCATACTAACATTATGTGCATGCAACTTATTGTAAGGAGATACAGACCAATAAGGGTTGACTTACACTAAACGCAATCAAGCAATAGTAGTATGTAACGGACTATGAAACAAGGAAAGCTTGAAAAACAATTGTTTAAAATAAACAGTTAAAAATAGGATTATAATAACCTACCGGTAAATAATTTTCTTGCAGTCCATAAGGGATATTGGTAGAGGCTAAGACTGTAGAGCAATTTAAAATTGCTTGGGATAGGCATATGAATATCCTTACAAATAATTAAGGTTCAAAACAGGTTGAGATTGCCTAAAGGATAAAAAAAGGGGCAGACTAGATGGGCCAAAGTGGTTCTTATCTGCCGTCAAATTCTATGTTTCTATATTGGGGAATCTAGCACGATGGGGTATAGACGGGGTCCAAAGGAGCAGGTGCACTTTACATTTCTTCACTGGGTGTGCTGGCTCCTCCCCTCTATGCCCCATCCCACAGGCAGTTATAGGTAAAAACGTGCCCAAAAGGAGAAAGGACATATATGAGAGAAGGAAACATGACAACAAAGAGTGGTGAGATTTAGAAACCAGCACACCACTAACATACAACGACCAGCAACAGCTGGTAACAACAACAGCAACAGCTGAACAGGTAACCACATAAAACAGAACCTGCAGAAAAGTCAACGCACTGAGACGGGTGCCCAATATCCCTTATGGACTACGAGAAAAGGATTTACCGGTCGGTAATTAAAATCCTATTTTCTCTAGCATCCATAAGGGATATTGGGGAATCTAGTATGATGGGGACGTCCCAAAGCTTCCAGAACGTGCGGGAATGTGCGGAGACTGCTGCAGCACCGCCTGCCCAAACTGGGTAACCTCTTTGGCCAGGGTATCAAACTTGTTGAACTTCACAAAGGTGTTCTTCCCCGACCAGGTAGCAGCTCGGCATAGTTGCAAGGCCGAGACTCTACGGGCAGCCGCCCAGTAAGTGCCCACAGATCATGTAGAGTGGGCCTTCAGAGACTTAGGAACAGGTAAGGCTGCCGACACATAGGCCTGTTGGACAGTAAGCCTAAGCCAACGAGCAATGGACTGCTTCGAAGCAGTAAAACCCTTTTTCTGCGCATCAGAGCACGAACAAGGAATCCGTCTTTCTGATCCGAGCTGTTCACTTGACATAGATTTTCAAGGCACGCACAGCATCCAATGCCTCCGGAAGAGCAGAAGTATCAGAACTGGACGGAACCACAATATGTTGATTCAGGTGAAACGCGGAGACAACCTTCAGCAGGAACTGCTGTCTAGTCCGGAGCTCCGCTCTGTCCTCGTAAAAGACCAAGTACGGACTTTTACACGATAAGGCCCTCAATTCTGAGACACGTCGAGCAGAAGACAGGGCCAGTAACATCACCGTCTTCCACGTGAGGTACTTGTCTTCTACCGTCATCAGAGGTTCAAACAAGGAGGACTGTAGAAATTCCAACACTACATTCAAATCCCAGGGTGCCGTAGGTGGCACAAAAAGGAGTTATATGTGGAGTACCCCTTGTAAGAAGGTCTGAACTTTTGGCAACACTACCAATTTCTTCTGGAAGAAAATTGAGAGAGCTGAAATCTGGACATTAATGGAACCCAGACGTAAGCCCTTTTCCAAACCAGTCTTCAGGAAACGTAAGAAAGGTCCCAAGTGGAACTCAGCAGGCGGATACGTGCATCCCTCGCAATAAGAGACATATCTCCTCCAGATATAACGATAGTGTTTTGACGTCACAGGCTTCTTGGCCTGAACCATGGTAGCAATAATCTTTTTGAAAAGGTCCTTGTGAGCTAGGATGTTCCGCTCAACCTCCATGCCGTCAAATGAAGTTGCTGTAAGTCCGGGTAGACGAATGGTCCTTGTTGAAGAACATCTCTTCTGAGAGGTAGAGGCCAAGGGTCTTCAACGGACATGTCCAGAAGCTCCACGTACCACGCCTCCGAGGCCAATCCGGGGCAATTAGAATTGCCTGGACTTCATGATTTCTGATGCGTTTGAGCACACTTGAGAGCAACGGAATCGGAGGAAACCGGTAGACCAGCTGATAAGGCCAAGGCGACGTCAGTGCATCTACTATCTCGCCTCAGGGTCCCTGGTTCGTGAGCAATACCAGTGAAGCTTCTTGTTGAGACGAGAAGCCATCATGTCTATCTGTGGGCAGCCCCACTGGTGGATGATCTGCTGGAACACCTGCTGGTGGAGACCCCACTCCCCTGGGTGGAGATCGTGACGACTCAGGAAGTCCGCTTCCCAGTTGTCTACTCCCGGAATGAAGATTGTGGACATTGCTCTTGCATTTCTTTCTGTCCAGAGGAGTATCCTTGACACCTCTCGCATGCAGGCTCTGCTTTTTGGCCCTCCTTGCCGATTGATGTACGCCACCGCTGTGGCGTTGTCCGGCTGTACTTGGATCGCGTGATCCTTGAGCAGAGGAGAGGCCTGAAGCAGAGCACTGTAGATCGCCCGAAGTTCCAGAATGTTGATCGGAAGGAAGCTTTCAGGGGCTGACTACCTGCCTTTGAACTGCGCCCCTTGGATGACAGCTCCTTATCCTCTTAGACTCGGATCCGTCGTGAGGATGGTCCAATCCTGAATCTCCGGCCTTTCAGCTACCACAGGAGGAAAATCCTGGCCTGAGGCGACAGCCATATCATCCAGTGCATCTGAAGATGGCATGGAACCTCCCATATCGACCATCTTTTCCAACAATCTTATGCAAAGATGGATGGACACTCGAGTAGGTCGGAGCACTATGTGGACCATCTCCTGAAGTGTTCTCACTTTGTCCTCTGGTAGGAACACCTTCTGGGCCACAGTATCCACCAACATCCCCAGGAACAGGAGCCGCTGCGTCAGCTCCAGGTAGTAAGTTGAGGATCCACCCATGGTGTGACAGAAGTTGGATAGTGCGGTCGATATGGAGCAACAAAAGCTCCCTGGATCTTGCTTTGATCAGAACCCGGAGCTGGAACATCATCTCCACCATCACCTTTGTGAACACCCTTGGAGCTGTGGACAGGCTGAAGGGCAGTGCCTGGAATTTGTAGTGATTATCCAGCAGGGCAAACCTCAGGTACGCCTGATGAGGTGGCCAAATCGGAATATGGAGGTAGGTATCCTTGATATCCAAGGAAACCATGAATTCCTGTTCTTCCAGGTCCGCAATCACTGCTCTCAAGGATTCCATTTTGAGCTTGAACACCTTCAGGTAAGGATTCAAGGACTTTAGATTCAAAATGGGCCTTACCGAACCGTCCGGTTTCGGTACCACAAACAGATTGGAGTAATGACCCATGCCTCATTGTGGTATTGTTACTGGAACAATGACGTGGGACTGGACCAACTTTAGGATGGCCTGTTGCAACGTAACCTGCATAACCTCCAAAGCTGGAAAGCTTGATTTGAAAAATCATTGGGGAGGAGCACTGTCGAACTCCAGCTTGTAGCCTTGAGAAATGAGATCCCTGACCCAGGTATCCTGGCAGGAAGCCTCATAGACGCGGCTGAAGTGACGCAGTCGAGTTTCCACCTCGAGATCCCCTCGGGGTGGGTAGGCACAGTCATGCTGAGGCCTTAGTGGAAGCAGAACTGGTAGTCTGTTCCTAAAAGGTGGTGCTTGCAGGCTTTCTTGACTTACCTCTGGTGCCTCTAGTCGCATTGGAGGCACCTCTGGCCTTAGATCGAAATCTGTGAGACTGAAAGGACTGTACAGATGGCCCCGGGTAGGAGCGTCTCGCCGGCGGGGGCCCCAGAGGGGAGAAACGTAGATTTCCCAGCCATAACTTTGGAAATCCATGTATCCAATTCAACCCCAAAGAGCCATTCCCCTGAAAAGAGGAGGGATTCCACAATGCATTTGGATTCCGCGTCCGCTATCCATGGCAGAAGTCCTAGCATTAATGTTCCCCATCTCCTTGAGCGAATCACAGAGGACGCGTGTAGTGTCCTGAATGTGCTTTAGGAGGGTCACCATAGTGACCAGAGGCGTAGCCCCGGAGAGGCCCATGAATGAATGGCATGGGTCATACAGCAACCAGCAATGACCGGCCTTTGCGATACATCTACTGCCATGTAAATAGATTTGAGTATAGCTTCTATTTTCCTATCCCCAGGATCCTTGATGGTAAAGGAGCCCGGTGCAGGCAGCACCGCCTTTTTGGACAGTCAAGAGACTGATACATCAACCCCCGCGGGTGCCTTCAAAAATTTCCTATCTTAAGGAGCAAATGGGAAAGTGCGCAAAAACTTTTTTGACACTTGGAATTTTTTTTGTCTGGATTTTTCCAGGCAACTTGAATAGGTCATCTAACTCTGCAGAATCAGGGAAAGTGACATTAGGCTTGTTTTGTGTAAAGAAAAACGACTGCTGTGACGCAGTGTCCTCTATAGGGAGCTTTAACCTGTCCCATATAGTGAGAATTAGGGGTTGAATACCCTGAGCAGAATCTGTATTTCCACTAACGGGGTCCAAGTCCTCCCCATCCTTCTGTATATCCTATATATGTCAGATAGTAGAGCAGGCAAACCACGCTTTTGTGGTCCTGCATGAGAGGAGTTGGACTGTGTAACATCTGCCCTAGCAGCTAAATCTGCAACAGCCTGTTGTAGTAGCTGAGTTTTCTGAACATTAGCAGTGAGCTGGGATGACATATCAGACATCATATTTTTAAGAGACCCTAGCCATGCGGGCTCTGGACCCTCTCCCCCAGCCCCTTCACTGATTTATGAAGATTGGCTGCACTGTTCACATGAAACAGAATCATATGATACTGGATAGAATCTGGTGTGATATACACTGCACAGCTTGTGTTTACCCATGTTTCACAGTAAGCACAATAACATGCACATAGAAACAGACAGCAATATATTTCAAGCCTGCCCTTACTGTATGTGAGAGGAGACACACAGGGAGAAGGACACCAGCACACCCCTAGCTGCACAGCCCCAGTGAGGCTGACAGCTAACTATATTACAGTAAACACTAATAATGTCTGTCCTGTAGAGGACCCAGATAGTATACAATAGCAGCTCTCCCCCTTTGCTACACCCTGTACCAGTTTTCCAGCGTGTCTTGTGAGGCAGGAAGCGCTGTGTGTGCTGTCTGTGGCTGCAATAAGCAGAGGAAGGCGCCAAAATGCCTCTGGTCCTGCTCTGAGGTAGCTCCGCCCCCTGCAATGGCGCCGGAGCTACAGTGATTATTTATACTGGCAAGTCTCCTGTTTGCTTAAAAACATCACACAAGTGCTAGTTCAAGTGATTGTTAGCCAGTCTAACTCAGGAGGGCCCCGTATGCCGCGCCCGCATTCAGACGCATTTTGAACAGGGGGACCCCCCTAGCGGGGCCCCCAGTTTGTACTCACCACAGACGTCACTTTCAGCCAATGTTAGGGGTGTGCGGCGTGCGGCGATTGTGACAGCCAAGGCGCAGTGCCCAGCTGAACAACAACCCCTCAGGACGGTAGTCCTGCAGTGGGGAAGCGGCTCTGCACCTCGCAAGGCCGGTGACCGTCCCCCCCTAACTCCCACGGTGCAGGTATGTTGTTGCCCAAACAGCATACCGAAAATAACAAACATTAAAAAGAAATTGAAGAAAACTCTCTGGAGCTCAGAGATGTGCATCCTCTCCTGAGGGTACTTTTTTCTAAACTGCCTGCGGGAGGGGGCATAGAGGGGAGGAGCCAGCACACCCAGTGAAGAAATTTAAAGTACACAGGCTCCTTTGGACCCCGTCTATACCCCATCGTACTAGATTCCCTAATATCCCTTATGGATGCTAGAGAAACAAAGTATAACCATTAAATGCTACTAAAAACATACTACTGTATATATCTGGGCTGCTTCATGCAGAAGAACTGGAAAATCCAGCTAGTAGAGGGGGCAGCAAATAATACACTGCAAATTTTACAAATCGCTCCTTATGTTAACTAAATTATATCTCTATATACAGTATACTGTCAATTCTAGTGAAGTGTACATCGCACTTACCTGCCTATAGCTTCTGTCAATTTCTTGGTGTCACCTGAAGAAAGTCCTTTGTGCACAGCCTGCCCCCTCCAAAGCAACTTTTACCCAAATGGACGTTACTGGTAATGTTTAAAAGTATTTTTTCTACTCCACTGAAGCCTGGAGTTCTCTATGGATTTAGTATGATATCTCGGCTATCGGGATCCCCGCGGTCAGGAGACCGAGGCCAGGGTCGCGACAGCTGGGATACCGGCAGCGAGCGCAGCATGTCCCATCACAGGCTTGCTGCACTCGCCATGCTTCGGGCACGGTGGCGACCGAAGGTTATATTCCTCATCGGGTGGTGGTGTGGCCCACCACCAGATTGGGGATTTCAACCACCGGTATTTCACTGTGTGTCGGGATTCCGGCGTCGGGATCCTGACAGCAGGTAAACTGAATTATTTGCTTCTGTACACTTTCTACAGCATTTATATACAACCGTTATTGGTCATATTTGGGCTATGAGGCATATGTATCAAAGCTTGGAGAGAAATAAAGTACTACCAATCAGCATCTGTCATTTTTCAAACACAGCCCGTAACATGGCAGTTAGGAGCTGATTGACTCTGTAAGCTTTGATATATATCCCTTTGATATATATTCCCATCTACTCCCAAAATCTGTTAAGATGTATTTCACAAATGTGACCCATATAAAATAAAATGCTTTATTTCCCTTTAAGTCAATATTTAATAAGTCATAGGAGAGTTATTTCCACCTATACCTCTGCGTATTTTGCATCTCTTTCTGAGCACTATTTAGTCCACCCCACTGGCCTACATGTAGGAGTTAAAAGCAGAGGATTACCATACATACATTGTTATGTGCTTTTATGAATTATTCATTGACAAATCATCTTCCAATAAGTACATTATGTAGCTCAATTTGCAAATAAAGGAGACAGCAGCTGTTGTAAAACCTGAAAGCGTGCGGTGCCAAGCACGTACCACTGCACATATTCACGGTGTCAACGTGACGGCAATGTATATAACTTTCACTGTAAAGGGCCAACATGATCACATGACATGAAATGACACTGGTTGCCCTACCTGTACAGTAGGCAGCGATGAGAATAGATCTGCAGGAGATATGGGTTTTTCAATTTCCTAAACGAAAATGCAAAACATTCACAGTGATTTATATGAAACATTAGATTGGATTATATTAAGAACTATCTGTATTTCATTGTTTCGGTAATGTATTATGTCAAGCTATCTGCCAAGTGTCGTGCGTCCTATATGAAACAGAGCATTATATAATTAAATTATTATTATTTATAGATGACACAGGGGCTAAACTGTATTGTTAAATGGTTATTTTACCAGGTTCTCTCCATACCCAGTTTGCTATTTTCAATTTATATGCCCCAATTAGTACTGATTGTGTATAATTGCCATTTTCTAAATAGTTATATTAAAGAGATTATTATATATTTTGAAATGACTTCCCAAACAAGATTATTATCAAACATGTTTTAACCACAAGAGACAGCAGAAAATGAATAACATTTACGAAGCTGTTTCATCGTAGTGGCAATTTGCAGGAAGCTGTGAAGTATTTCCCTCCCTGCAGACAGGTGATTCCGGTGTGTGCTGCAACATCATGCTGTCTGTGGAGGAGGGGGTAGCATACAGTAGTACTTAAGAAGCGCTAAGCACACTCACTAGAGGCATGGCCATAGTCACTATGACACAGTCACACCCTTAGCGTGCCCTGTGTCTTTATACTGAATGTAGAGGTATACAGGTGGGAAATATGCATTTACATAACTACAAGCTATTTCAGCTTGCCACTGTTACTGTAACAATAATGACATCATAGTGCACGCAGATCCTACATATAAACACATTTTGCAATATACCAATTCTAATAGTATACCAACATGATGTAATACTGTACATTTCTAAGTGGTCATGTGGACAGCTCCCATGTGAACAGAGATTGTGCAGATTAGATTACCAGCTGGCGTTGCATTACTGTGGTGTTAATACACAGAAAACCGCTGTTTCAAATCTTACCATTTTCTTTCTCTCCATGTCCGCTACATGATTTATGGCGACAGCCGAATAGCCGACTGAAAGATTAAAATAAAATATTACTACTCAGGATTATGTATATGTAATATCACAAAACTATGACTGTAAATAATAAGAATGTACTCACCGGTAATTCTATTTCTCGTAGTCCGTAGTGGATGCTGGGAACTCCGTAAGGACCATGGGGAATAGACGGGCTCCGCAGGAGACTGGGCACTCTAAAAGAAAGATTAGGTACTATCTGGTGTGCACTGGCTCCTCCCTCTATGCCCCTCCTCCAGACCTCAGTTAAGGAAACTGTGCCCGGAAGAGCTGACACAACAAGGAAAGGATTTGGAATCCAGGGTAAAACTCATACCAGCCACACCAATCACACTGTACAACTTGTGATAACCATACCCAGTTAACAGTATGAACAACAACTGAGCCTCAGTAACAGATGGCTCATAACAATAACCCTTTAGTTAAGCAATAACTATATACATGTATTGCAGAGAGTCCGCACTTGGGACGGGCGCCCAGCATCCACTACGGACTACGAGAAATAGAATTACCGGTGAGTAAATTCTTATTTTCTCTGACGTCCTAGTGGATGCTGGGAACTCCGTAAGGACCATGGGGATTATACCAAAGCTCCCAAACGGGCGGGAGAGTGCGGATGACTCTGCAGCACCGAATGAGCAAAGGCAAGGTCCTCCTCAGCCAGGGTATCAAACTTGTAGAACTTAGCAAATGTGTTTGAACCCAACCAAGTAGCAGCTCGGCAAAGCTGTAAAGCCGAGACCCCTCGGGCAGCCGCCCAAGAAGAGCCCACCTTCCTTGTGGAATGGGCTTTTACAGATTTAGGATGCGGCAACCCTGCCGCAGCATGAGCTTGCTGAATCGTGTTACAGATCCAGCACGCAATTGTTTGCTTTGAAGCCGGAGCACCCAGTTTGTTGGGTGCATGCAGGATAAACAGCGAGTCAGTTTTCCTGACTCCAGCCGTCCTGGCTACATAGATTTTCAAAGCCCTGACTACGTCCAGCAACTTGGAAGCCTCCAAGTCCCGAGTAGCCGCAGGCACCACAATAGGTTGGTTCAAATGAAACGCAGATTCAAACCAGTGTGATTTCATGAAATCCAACACAACGTTAAGATCCCAAAGGTGCCACTGGAGGCACAAAAGGGGGCTGAATATGCAGCACTTCCTTAACAAACGTCTGAACGTCAGGCAGTGAAGCCAGTTCTTTTTGAAAGAAAATAGATAGGGCCGAAATCTGGACCTTTATGGATCCTAATTTTAGGCCCATAGTCACTCCTGACTGTAGGAAGTGCAGGAATCGACCCAGCTGGAATTCCTCTGTAGGGGCCTTCCTGGCCTCACACCAAGCAACATATTTTCGCCATATACGGTGATAATGTTTTGCTGTCACGTCTTTCCTAGCCTTCATCAGCGTAGGAATAACTTCATCCGGAATGCCCTTTTCCGCTAGGATCCGGCGTTCAACCGCCATGCCGTCAAACGCAGCCGCGGTAAGTCTTGGAACAGACAGGGCCCCTGCTGTAACAGGTCCTGTCTGAGAGGCAGAGGCCATGGGTCCTCTGAGATCATTTCTTGTAGTTCTGGATACCAAGTTCTTCTTGGCCAATCCGGAACGATGAGTATAGTTCTTACTCCTCTCTTTCTTACTATCCTCAGTACCTTGGGTATGAGAGGAAGAGGAGGGAACATATAAACCGACTGGTACACCCACGGTGTCACTAGTGCGTCCACAACTATCGCCTGAGGGTCCCGTGACCTGGCGCAATATTTTTTTTTTTTTTAGCTTTTTGTTGAGGCGGGACGCCATCATGTCCACCTGTGGCAGTTCCCAACGGTTTACAATCTGTGTGAAGACTTCTTGATGAAGTCCCCACTCTCCCGGGTGGAGGTCGTGCCTGCTGAGGAAGTCTGCTTCCCAGTTGTCCACTCCCGGAATGAACACTGCTGACAGTGCTAGCACGTGATTCTCCGCCCATCGAAGAATCCTTGTGGCTTCTGCCATTGCCATCCTGCTTCTTGTACCGCCCTGGCGGTTTACATGGGCGACCGCCGTGATGTTGTCTGACTGAATCAGTACAGATTGGTTTTGAAGCAGGGGCTCTGCTTGACTCAGGGCGTTGTAGATGGCCCTTAGTTCCAATATATTTACGTGTAGAGAAGTCTCCAGACTTGACCACTGTCCTTGGAAATTTCTTCCCTGAGTGACTGCCCCCCATCCTCGGAGGCTTGCATCCGTGGTCACCAGGATCCAGTCCTGTATGCCGAACCTGCGTCCCTCGAGAAGATGAGCACTCTGCAGCCACCACAGCAGAGACACCCTGGCCCTTGGGGACAGGGTGATCAACCGATGCATCTGAAGATGCGATCCGGACCATTTGTCCAACAGATCCCACTGAAAGATCCTTGCATGGAACCTGCCGAAGGGAATTGCTTCGTAAGAAGCCACCATCTTTCCCAGGACTCGCGTGCAGTGATGCACCGACACCTGTTTTGGTTTCAGGAGGTCCCTGACCAGAGATGACAATTCCTGGGCCTTCTCCTCCGGGAGAAACACCTTCTTCTGTTCTGTGTCCAGAATCATTCCCAGGAAAAGCAGACGCGTCGTAGGGATCAGCTGCGACTTTGGGATATTCAGAATCCAGCCGTGCTGTTGCAACACTTCCTGAGAGAGTGCTACGCTGACCAACAACTGCTCTTTGGACCTCGCCTTTATGAGGAGATCGTCCAAGTACGGGATAATTATAACTCCCTTTCTTCGAAGGAGTATCATCATTTCGGCCATTACCTTGGTAAATATTCTCGGAGCCGTGGAGAGACCAAACGGCAACGTCTGGAATTAATAATGACAGTTCTGTACCACAAACCTGAGGTACTCCTGGTGAGGTGGGAAAATGGGGACATGCAAGTAAGCATCCTTGATGTCCAGCGACACCATAAAATCCCCCTCTTCCAGGCTTGCAATAACCGCCCTGAGCGATTCCATTTTGAACTTAAACTTCTTTATATAAGTGTTCAAGGATTTTAAATTCAGGATGGGTCTCACCGAACCGTCCGGTTTCGGTACCACAAACATTGTGGAATAGTAACCCCTGCCTTGTTGAAGGAGGGGGACCTTGATTATCACCTGCTGGAGGTACAGCTTGTGAATTGCCGCCAGTACTACCTCCCTTTCCCTGGGAGCAGCTGGCAAGGCTGATTTGAGGTAACGGCAAGGGGGAGTCGCCTCGAACTCCAGCTTGTATCCCTGAGATACAAATTGTAAAGCCCATAGATCCACTTGTGAGCGAACCCACTGGTTGCTGAAGTTTCGGAGACGCGCCCCCACCGCACCTGGCTCCGCCTGTGGAGCCCCAACGTCATGCGGTGGACTTAGTGGAAGCAGGGGAGGATTTTTGTTCCTGGGAACTGGCTGCCTGGTGCAGCTTCTTTCCTCTACCCTTGCATCTGGCCAGAAAGGATGCTCCTCTGACCCGCTTGCCTTTCTGAGGCCGAAAGGACTGCATTTGATATAACGGTACTTTCTTAGGCTGTGAGGGAACCGGAGGCAAAAAAGTCGACTTCCCAGCAGTTGCTGTGGATACGAGGTCCGAGAGACCGTCCCCAAATAGTTCCTCACCCTTATAAGGCAAAACCTCCATGTGTTTTTTAGAATCAGCATCACCTGTCCACTGCCGAATCCATAATACTCTCCTGGCAGAAATGGACATTGCATTAATTCTAGATGCCAGCAGGCAAATGTCCCTCTGTGCATCCCGCATATATAAGACGACTTCTTTTATATGTTCTATGGTTAGCAAAACAGTATCCCTGTCGAGGGAATCAATGTTGTCTGACAGGGTATCAGTCCATGCTGCTGCAGCACTACACATCCAGGCTGAAGCAATAGCAGGTCTCAGTAGAGTACCAGAGTGTGTATACACAGACTTCAGGATAGCTTCCTGCTTTCTATCCGCAGGATCCTTTAGGGCGGCCGTATCCTGAGACGGCAGTGCCACCCTTTTAGATAAGCGTGTCAGCGCCTTGTCCACCCTAGGGGATGTTTCCCAACGTAACCTATCCGTTGGCGGAAAAGGGTACGCCATCAGTAACCTCTTAGAAATCACTAGTTTCTTATCAGGGGAACTCCACGCTTCTTCACACAAATCATTTAATTCATCAGATGGGGGGAAAAGTCACTGGCTGCTTTTTCTCCCCAAACATAATACCCCTTTTGGTGGTAACCGGGTTAATATCAGAAATGTGCAATACATCTTTCATTGCAGTAATCATGCATCGGATGGCTTTTGTAGACTGTACATTTGTCTCATCCTCATCTACATTGGAGTCAGACTCCGTGTCGACATCTGTGTCTACCATCAGAGCTAGCGGGCGTTTATGAGCCCCTGACGGCTTCTGAGTCGCCTGGGCAGGCGCGGGCTGAGACCCCGGCTGTCCCAAGGCTGCTGCGTCATCAAACCTTTTATGTAAGGAGTTGACACTGTCGGTTAAGACCTTCCACATATCCATCCAATCAGGTGTCGGCCCCGTCGGGGGCGACACCACATATATCTGTCCCTGCTCTGCCTCCACGTAACCCTCATCAAACATGTCGACACAGCCGTACCGACACACCGCACACACACAGGGAATGCTCAGACTGAGGACAGGACCCCACAAAGTCCTTTGGGGAGACAGAGAGAGAGTATGCCAGCACACACCACAGCGCTATATAACACAGGGATTTACACTGCTAATAATAAGATTTTACTCACCGGTAAATCTATTTCTTGTAGTCCGTAGTGGATGCTGGGAACTCCGTAAGGACCATGGGGAATAGCGGGCTCCGAAGGAGGCTGGGCACTCTAGAAAGATTTATGACTACCTGGTGTGCACTGGCTCCTCCCACTATGACCCTCCTCCAAGCCTCAGCTAGGACACTGTGCCCGGACGAGCTGACATAATAAGGAAGGATTTTGAATCCCGGGTAAGACTCATACCAGCCACACCAATCACACCGTACAACTCGTGATACTATATCCAGTTTGACAGTATGAAAACAACTGAGCCTCTCAACAGATGGCTCAACAATAACCCTTTAGTTAGCAATAACTATTTACAAGTATTGCAGACAATCCGCACTTGGGATGGGCGCCCAGCATCCACTACGGACTACGAGAAATAGATTTACCGGTGAGTAAAATCTTATTTTCTCTGACGTCCTAGTGGATGCTGGGAACTCCGTAAGGACCATGGGGATTATACCAAAGCTCCCAAACGGGCGGGAGAGTGCGGATGACTCTACAGCACCGAATGAGAGAACTCAAGGTCCTCCTCAGCCAGGGTATCAAATTTTTAGAATTTTGCAAACGTGTTTGCCCCTGACCAAGTAACAGCTCGGCAAAGTTGTAAAGCCGAGACCCCTCGGGCAGCCGCCCAAGATGAGCCCACCTTCGCTGTGGAATGGGCTTTCACTGATTTAGGATGCGGCAGTCCAGCCGCAGAATGCTCCTGCTGAATCGTGTCACAGATCCAGCGAGCGATAGTCTGCTTAGAAGCAGGAGCACCCAGCCTGTTGGGTGCATACAGGATAAATAGCGAGTCAATTTTCCTGACTCTAGCCGTCCTGGAAACATAATTTTTCAAGGCCCTGACTACGTCCAGTAACTTGGAATCCTCCAAGTCCCTAGCAGCCGCAGGCACCACAATAGGTTGGTTCAAGTGAAAAAACTGATACCACCTTAGGGAGAAACTGGGGACGAGTCCTCAATTCTGCCCTATCCATATGGAAAATCAGATAAGGGCTTTTACATGACAAAGCCGCCAATTCTGACACACGCCTGGCCGAAACCAAGGCCAATAACATGACCACTTTCAACGTGAGATATTTTAGATCCACGGTTTTTAGTGGTTCAAACCAATGTGATTTTAAGAAACTCAACACCACGTTGAGATCCCAAGGTGCCACTGGAGGCACAACTGGGGGCTGAATATGCAGCACTCCTTTTACAATGTCTGAACTTCAGGTATTGAAGCTAATTTTTTCTGGAAGAAAATCGACAGAGCCGAGATCTGTATCTTAATGGAGCCTAATTTTAGGCCCATAGACACTCCTGCTTGTAGGAAATGCAGAAATCGACCTAGTTGAAATTCCTCTGTTGGGGCCTTTTTGGCCTCACACCAAGCAACATATTTCCGCCATATGCGGTGATAATGTTTTGCAGTAACATCTTTCCTGGCTTGAATCAGCGTAGGAATGACTTCCTCCGGAATGCCCTTTTCCTTTAGGATCCGGCGTTCAACCGCCATGCCATCAAAACGTAGCCGCGGTAAGTCTTGGAACAGACAGGGCCCCTGCTGCAGCAGGTCCTGTCTGAGCGGCAGAGGCCATGGGTCCTCTGATATATAGTTTCTTGAAGTTCTGGGTACCAGGCTCTTCTTGGCCAATCCGGAACCACGAGTATCGTTCTTACTCCTCGCCTTCTTATTATTCTCAGTACCTTTGGTATGAGAGGCAGAGGGGGGAACACATAAACCGACTGGTACACCCACGGTGTTACCAGAGCGTCCACAGCTATCGCCTGAAGGTCCCTTGACCTGGCGCAATATCTTTTATAGCTTTTTGTTGAGGCGGGACGCCATCATGTCCACCTGTGGCCTTTCCCAATGGTGTACAATCCTTTGGAAGACTTCTGGATGAAGTCCCCACACTCTCGGGTGGAAGTCGTGTCTGCTGAGAAGATCTCCTTCCCAGTTGTCCACTCCGGGAATGAACACTGCTGACAGTGCTAACACATGATTTTCCGCCCATCGGAGAATCCTTGTGGCTTCTGCCATCGCCATCCTGCTTCTTGTGCCACCCTGTTGGTTTACATGGGCGACTGCCGTGATGTTGCCTGATTGGATCAGGACCGGCTGGTTTTGAAGCAGAGGCCTTGCCTGACTCAGGGCATTGTAAATGGCCCTCTGTTCCAGTTATGTAGGGAAGTCACTTGACTTGACCAAAGTCCCTGGAAGGTTCTTCCCTGTGTGACTGCCCCCCAGCCTCAAAGGCTGGCATCCATGGTCACTAGGACCTAGTCCTGTATGTCGAACCTGCGGCCCTCTTGAAGATGGGCACTCTGCAGCCACTACAGTAGAGATACCCTGGTCCTTGGAGACAGGGTTATCAGCCTAATGCATCTGAAGATGCGACCCGGACCACTTGTCTAACAGGTCCCCCTGAAAAGTTCTTGCATGGAACCTGCCGAATGGGATTGCTTCGTAGGAAGCTATCATTTTTCCCAGGACTCGCGTGCAATGATGCACCGATAACTGTTTTGGCTTCAGGAGGTCTCTGACTAGAGATGACAGCTCCTTGGCTTTCTCCTCCTGGAGAAACACTTATTTCTGGTCTGTGTCCAGAACCATCCCCAGGAACAGTAGACGTGTCGTAGGAACCAGCTGTGACTCTGGACTGTTTAGAATCCAACCGTGCTGTTGTAGCACTTTCCAAAATAGTGCTACCCCGACTAGCAACTGCTCCTTGGACCTCGCCCTTATAAGGAGATTGTCCAAGTACGGGATAATTAAAAACTCCCCTTTTCGAAGGAGTATCCTCATTCCGGCCATTACCATGGTAACACCCTCGGTGCCATGTACAGTCCAAACGGCAGAGTCTGGACTTGGTAATGGTAATCCTGTACCACAATCTGAGGTACTCCTGGCGAGGATAGTAAATAGGGACATGCAGGTAAGCATCCTTGATGTCCCGGGATACCATGTAATCCCCCTCGTCCAGGCTTGCAATAACCGCCCTGAGCGATTCCATCTTGAACTTGAATTTTTTATGTATGTGTTCAAGGATTTTAAATATAAAAAAGGGTCACACCGAACCATGCGGTTTCGGTACCCCAAAACCGTGTGGAATAGTAACCCCGTCCTTGTTGGAGTAGGGGCACCTTAAGTATTACCTGCTGGGAATACAGCTTATTAATTGCCTCTAGCACAGCCTCCCTGCCTGAGGGAGTTGTCGGCAAGGCATATTTGAGGAAACGGCGGGGGGAAGACATATCGAATTCCAGCTTGTACCCCTGAAATACTACTTGAATGAAACAGGGATCCACCTGTGAGCGAGCCCACTGATCGCTGAAATTTTTGAGACGGCCCCCCACCTTACCTGGCTACACCTGTGGAGCCCCCGCGTCATGCTGTGGACTCAGAGGAAGCGAGAGAAGAATTATGATTCTGGGAACAGGCTGACTGGTGCAGCTTTTTCCCTCTTCCCTTGTCTCTGTACAGAAAGGAAGCGCCTTTGACCCGCTTGCTTTTCTGAAGCCGAAAGGACTGTACCTGATAATACAGTGCTTTCTTAGTCTGTGAGGAAAATTGAGGTAAAAATATTTCTTCCCAGCTGTTGCTGCGGATACGAGGTCCCAGAGACCATCCCCAAATAATTCCTCACCCTTATAAGGCAGAATTTCTATGCGCCTTTTAAAGACAGCATCACCTGTCCAGTGACAGGTCTCTAATACCCTCCTGACAGAATGGACATTACATTCATTTTGGATGCCAGCCGGTAAAATATCCCTCTGTGCATCCCTCATATATAAGACGACGTCTTTAATATGTTCTCATGTTAGCAAACTAGTATGTTTGACAGGGTCACCGACCACGCTGCAGCAGCACGCTCTGCAGGTATCAGTCTAGTACCTGAGTGTGTAAATACAGACTTCAGGATAGCCTCCTGCTTTTTATCAACAGGTACCTTCAAAGTGGCCGTTCCTAAAACGGCAGTGCCAAACCTATTTTGACAACCGTGTGAGCGCCTTATCCACCCTAGGGGATATCTCCCAGCGTAACTTATCCTCTGGCGGGAAAAGGTACGCCATCAGTAACTTTTTAGAAATTACCAGTTTCTTATCAGGGGGAACCCACGCTTTTCACACACTTCATTCATTCATCTGATGTGGGAACAAAACACTGCCTGCTTTTTCTCCCCAAACATAAAAACCCATTTTTAGAGGTTAATGTCAGAAATGTGTAACACATTTTTTATTGCCGGGATCAAGTCACGGATGTTCCTAGTGGATTGTGTATATGTCTCAACCTTGTCGACACTGGAGTCAGACTCCGTGTCGACAGCTGTGTCTGCCATCTGAATGAGCGGGCGTTTTTGAGCCCCTGATGGCCTTTGAGACGCCTGGGCAGGCACGGGCTGAGAAGCCGGCTGTCCCATAGCTGTTACGTCATCCAGCCTTTTATGTAAGGAGTTGACACTGTCGGTTAATACCTTTTACCTAACCATCCACTCTGGTGTCGGCCCCACAGGGGGCGACATCACATTTATCGGCATCTGCTCCGTCACTATATAAGCCTCATCAAACATGTCGACACAGCTGTACCGACACACCGCACACACACAGGGAATGCTCTGACTGAGGACAGGACCCACAAAGCCCTTTGGGGAGACAGAGAGAGAGTATGCCAGCACACACCAGAGCGCTATATAATGTGGGGATTAACACTATAACTGAGTGAATTTTCCCCCATAGCTGCTTGTATATACAATATTGCGCCTAAATTTAGTGCCCCCCCTCTCTTTTTAACCCTTTGAGCCTGAAAACTACAGGGGAGAGCCTGGGGAGCTTTCTTCCAGTTGCACTGTGAAGAGAAAATGGCGCCAGTGTGTCTGAGGGAGATAGCTCCGCCCCTTTTCCGCGGCCTATTCTCCCGCATTTTTATGGATTCTGGCAGGGGTTAAAATACATCCATATAGCCCTGGGGGTTATATGTGATGTATGTTTGCCAGCCAAGGTGTTTTTATTGCTGCTCAGGGCGCCCCCCCCAAGCGCCCCGCACCCTCAGTGACCGGAGTGTGAAGTGTGCTGAGGAGCAATGGCGCACAGCTGCAGTGCTGTGCGCTACCTTGGTGAAGACAGGATGTCTTCTGCCGCCGATTTTCCGGACCTCTTCTTGCTTCTGGCTCTGTAAGGGGGACGGCGGCGCGGCTCCGGGACCGAACACCAAGGACTGGGCCTGCGGTCGATCCCTCTGGAGCTAATGGTGTCCAGTAGCCTAAGAAGCCCAATCCGGCTGCAAGCAGGCGAGTTCGCTTCTTCTCCCCTTAGTCCCTCGCTGCAGTGAGCCTGTTGCCAGCAGGTCTCACTGAAAATAAAAAACCTAATTCTATACTTTCTTTCTAGAGGCTCAGGAGAGCCCCTAGTGTGCATCCAACCTCGGCCGGGCACAAGATCTAACTGAGGCTTGGAGGAGGGTCATAGTGGGAGGAGCCAGTGCACACCAGGTAGTCATAAATCTTTCTAGAGTGCCCAGCCTCCTTCGGAGCCCGCTATTCCCCATGGTCCTTACGGAGTTCCCAGCATCCACTAGGACGTCCGAGAAAAGTGATTTTCCCAATAGCTGCTTGTTTGTATCGATTTGCGCCTAAATTTATGTGCCCCCCCTCTCTTTTTAACCCGTCTTGTACCTGGATACTGCAGGGGAGAGCCTGGGGAGCGTGCTTCCAGCGGAGCTGTGAAGGGAAAATGGCGCTGGTGTGCTGAGGAAGAAGGCCCCGCCCCCTCATTATAATTGCTGCCCAGGGCGCCCCCGCCCCCCCCCCCCCCAGCGCCCTGCACCCTACAGTGACCGGAGTGTGTGCTGTGGGAGCAATGGCGCACAGCTGCAGTGCTGTGCGCTACCTTAATGAAGACAGGAGTCTTCTGCCGCCGATTTCATTTGTTCTTCTGTCTTCTGGCTCTGCAAGGGTGACGGCGGCGCGGCTCCGGGAACGGACGATCGAGGTCAGGCCCTGTGTTCGAACCCTCTGGAGCTAATGGTGTCCAGTAGCCTAAGAAGCACAAGCTATCTGCAAGCAGGTAGGTTTGCTTCTCTCCCCTCAGTCCCACGTAGCAGTGAGTCTGTTGCCAGCAGATTTCACTGAAAATAAAAAACCTAACAAATACTTTCTTTCTAGCAAGCTCAGGAGAGCCCACTAGGTGCATCCAGCTCTGGCCGGGCACAGATTCTAACTGAGGTCTGGAGGAGGGGCATAGAGGGAGGAGCCAGTGCACACCAGATAGTACCTAATCTTTCTTTTAGAGTGCCCAGTCTCCTGCGGAGCCCGTCTATTCCCCATGGTCCTTACGGAGTTCCCAGCATCCACTAGGAGTCAGAGAAATAAACATGATAAAGGTCACCTGCAACCAACTGGTCCCATTAAAGATGCCCTTTATATTCCCTGTGAGATTCTGAATTGCCCATATGCCAGATCCCCAACCTAAAAGCCACATTCACGATCACTACAACTGTAGAAAATCCGTCACATGACAGTACTTACCGTATCTACACCTCTTCCATACTCCTTGCCCCCCCTGATATACAGCATACCAAACATTGTGTGACGTCATACAAATAGCCTACATATAAATGTGTAATCAAGCCACACAAACCGGTCGAAGCAATATGGTTATATACTCAGCAATAGCATACAGGAGTCAAATATATCACAGAGACAAACATAACATGAGGCCATTTCATAGAACTATGCATTAGTACTATAGTATCCGCACGTCACAGAGTCTAACTACTGTAGAAGCTGATCAGGAAAATGCAGCATCACTCCTGTCATTACATACTCATACGTCCCAACCACTCCGATTTTGTCAGGACAGTCACATTTTTCCAGGCACTATCCTGTCATCCCAACCACTGGCCGCAGGAGAAAGGACTGGGGAATGACAGCAGCTCCCAGAGTGCTGATCATGCCCCCATAGTGACGAAAATCATGGGCATGCCTCGCGATGGCAACATTCCAGCGAGGTCACGCACCCTAATTTCGGTGGTAGTCCTACAGCACTGGCAGATGTCTCTGTTCCCACCTTCAAGATGTTGGGAGGTATGCATACTCCATGTACATCTCTAACACACAGATACCTGTTTGAGGTTAAGGGAGTCTGCTGGTTGTGCCCGCAGACTTGAAGCGTGACTACTTTGAATATGATCTTGTTCACTTCTACTATTGGAAGCTCTAGAAAGACAGCACTGGTAACACTATCATTTGACTAAAATAAAATATTACTATTCAGGATTATGTATATACTGTATAAAAACCACAAAACAAAGTGGCAGGCTCCACTCATCATCTGTCTATACGCCAATGCAGTGTTCTGAAACTGTGTGCCATGGCTCTCCAAGGTGCCTCAGGGCACTTGCAGGGGTGCCTTGGACTGGTGCTCCAGCACCAATTCAAATTCTTTATAGTCAATGTAATAGGCAAAACCAGTGCTAGTGGCTGCCAATTATAAAATATATGGACAAACAGAAGCAAATCCTGTCCCTCAGCACATAACTAAACCGAAGGATGACATATAAACACAATTTGAATTAATTTAATTTTTCTTTCTAAAATTCTCAATAAGAAACTTTTGGCCTAGGGGTGCAGTGAAAAAAGTTCCGATACTCTAGGGCGCTGTGATTCAAAAAAGTTTGGGAACTACTGCGCCATTGTATACACCAGTGCCCCCTAGTGGATTAAGAAGAAACTATTGATGTAAATATAATAATGATCACTTGCAAATAACTGGTCACATTACAGATCCTCTTTATAATCCCTGAGAGTTAAAATATTCCCTTTATAATGCTAATGACCATCCTCTTCAGTAAATTAAGCAGGTTTGTGAGGAATGTAGTTTGGGTACTGTCAGAAGTTGATGACTTTAGCTATTAGTTTCTTATAATATAAAGCTCATTTGATGGTTTGCTCCGGTAACTATGCATAGCATCCTAATGTCCAGGGGGAAGGGCAGTCCTGCTAGTTATGGGTTCCCATGGGTTCCCTCCACATGGTTTCTCCTCTCCTGAGTGTTGAATAGCTAAATCCATCAAGTTCTGACAGTGCCCAAACTACATTCCTCGCAAAGCTGCTCAATTTGCTGAAGAGGGAATATAAAGAGGCTCTGTAATGAATCACAAGGCTTCCATACCCTGCAATATTTGACATACAAGGTCCTCTTGTAGCACAAGTCTGTAAGAGCCACTGGCTAAACTTAGGGCTCAATTCAGAATGGATCGTTAATCTGAAACATTGCAGTTGTCTGTGAGTAGACAGGCGCCACTCTGACAGAAAGAAAAAATTGCCCCGTACAAATTTGCGAATACATTGCAGGTCGCTATACACTCGCAGATGCATAAGCAGTTCCTGGAACATCGAAGAAACTTTGCTGTCTGAGCAAATGTGAGTAGGTCTGAGGCTGCCACTAATCTTCGACTGAGATGGGCTGGAAGTGGTCTGCACTGGTGTCAGAGACCCTCCCCAAACACGCCTGTTTTTTCTGACACACCCAGAAAACGGCAGATTTCTACCCAGAAACGCCAGCTTCCTGTCAGTCAAACAGCGGGTGCATTGCGTTTACAATCTGTATGCATTTTCTGTTGCTATTACCTCACGCGCGTGCACAATGCGAACGCTACACATGCGCATTCATTCGATAATTGCTCCATTTGCAAATTCTCTTATTACCGACCCATGCACTTAGTTAGTCAATAATGTCCTATCTTATAATGCAGAGCTATAAAGTCACACTTACTTGTGATAAAAACTATTAATAAATGTATATCAAAAGATATTTAGCTTCATTTTGTCTTTGTTTTATTAACGAATGCTCACGAAAGGTGAAGACGCACCGAGTTCTAGCAATGTAAATGAGACAAAGGATCTTATTCTGAATCGCATGCTGCTTCAACTGCTTTAGCCGTAGTCAAGTCTGCGACTATACAGTAAAGCTAGTGTCAACCCTTCCCCTGGGGTACAAGCGTGCAATGATTGTACAAGGACTGAGACGTCCACTTACAGCATCTTCAGACACTATACTACTGCTTGGTGCGTCAGTTGCATCAATGAAACTTGTACCAGCCCCATGGTAGGTGCAGATTTTCCGTGGACTATAGTTTCATGTGTGAGCAAGTAAGTGACTGTATATGGAGCCACTTCAGCGACACTCACATAACCCGCCTATAAGATGGACTAATTCTGTGCATCTGAATAGCCACCACCAAGTGGATTTCTAATACATTTCTCATACCGTGCGTTTCAATCGAAATTGCGCCTGTGTGTATACACACAGTGTAACGTATATGCCATAGGGCACTTCAGGGTTATTCACAAACGTTCAGTAGCAGAAAATTACTGAACCCGTGAACTGCGCGTGACTCAAAACCAGGCTCTAGACATGGTAACAGGTACAGCGGTGGGGAGGATGAAAGGATGAGATTTCACCATACAGCATAGGAAAATGCAGATAGGTGCCATTGTGCTCTTAGGAGTGTTCCAACAAAATGCCCTTAATGGTCATCAACTTTTATTTCACAATCACCCCACGTCCGACTAGGCTAATCTCTCTCCTGACTCTCTGCTTACCAGCTTTTCCCTCATATACCCATCTGCTTTTCTCTCACATGCTCCCCCGCCCCCATCCACCAGTTTCTCCTCTCACCTGACAGCCAGTTTGTCGATCATATGCCCGTCTGCCCATCTGAATCTTTTACATACCCCCTGCCTACCTATTCTTCTCCCTTACAACCCTCTGCTCGCAAACTTTAGTCTCACAAGCCACCAGCCCACAAGTATTACTCACACACAGCTCTTGCAAACCAGCATTTGTTTGACATGTCCCCCTGCCCAGCAACTTTTCTACCACATGCCATCCCCTGCCTGTAAGCTTTGCTCACATCGATCCCTATCCATTAAGATTTTCTCCGATATGCAACCATTTACTAGTTTACTACATGCCAGCATTGACCAATAGCTTATCACATGCCTCACTGCCCGACAGCTCTTCCCTCACACATTTATGACACCAACTTTTCAATTTCCTGACACACAATGCTCACAATCTTTTCTCAGACATACAATCACGCCCAGCAATTTTTCTATCACATACCACACACTGCCAAAAGTATTTCCCTCTTCTGCATAAAGACTACAGCAACTTTTCAGAATGACAGGGTTTCTCAAATTAACACAATGATGCCACCTTTTTAGTATGAATGTATATTATTGCTATCGAAAAATGTGAGTGAAGAAATATAGAAAGAGCAGTGACTAAATAAAACATCACCTCTTAGCACATGTACTCAGTGGCAAACGCAGGATTTGCATGGGGGGGTTCCAGAACTGGGTGGAGCCAAGCACGGGGCTGGGGACTGAGCTGACCCAGTATATGCTGGGTCCGTAAATCTAGTGTGTCTGTGTATATATATATATATATATATATTGGTCGAAGTGGACATTTTGAAGTGGGGGTATGGAGAAGTCAAGGATGCAAATATGTGCACGCCGAAGGCACGCGCGCTCCAGAAAAAGGGGGCGTGTCCAGTGTAGTAGAACCCCTTATACTATCTAGTACTGGTGCCCCTTTCACCTTATAGCACACGGTACGAGCTGAAATTCACATTATAGTACACTGAATGAGCCGAAATTCACATAGCACACTGAATGAGCCGAAATTCACATTATAGCACGCTGAATGAGCCAAAATTCACATTACAGCACACTGAATGAGCTGAAATTCACATTATAGCACATGGTATGATCCACAATTCAGGGACAGGGACAGCCAGGGTGACAGCAGGGACAGCCAGAGTGGCGACAGGGAGAGAGAGAGAGTGGCGACAGGGAGAGAGAGAGCGAGAGTGGCAGCAGGGAGAGAGAGAGAGCGAGAGTGGCAGCAGGGAGAGAGAGAGAGAGAGTGGCAGCAGGGAGAGAGAGAGAGAGTGACAGCAGGGAGTGAGAGAGAGTGACAGCAGGGAGAGAGAGAGAGTGAGGACAGTGACAGCAGGGAGAGAGTGACAGCAGGGAGAGAGAGAGTAAGGACAGTGACAGCAGGGAGAGAGAGAGTGACAGCAGGGAGAGTGACAGCAGGGAGAGAGAGAGTGACAGTAGGGACAGTAAAGACAGGGCGAGAGGGTGACAGCAGGGGAACATTACCTGACTGTGGTCGGCAGATGCACCCATGGGCAGCGGCGGTGATAAGGAGGCCTTTGGTGCGGTGAGGTCCCTCTGACCGCCATTTGTAGCGGGCGCTGTGAGTGGCGGGCGGCGGTGAGCGGCTGGGAGCTAGTCCAGCGATCTACACAGCCGCCGAGCAGGGATGGGAGCACCATCTGCAGCAGGATGGCCACTTCCCTCGCCTCCTGCTGCACTTTTCATTTAATATAATAAAAAAACAAACTTCCGGGTCAGTGGAAGAAGTTGCGGTATACCATACCGCCCCACTTCGACCACTATTATTTATGTATATATATATATATATATCTCCACAATATGTAGCAATCCCCATATGTATACCAGCACACCACTCGAAGTGACATCAATACTTCATATTTTGTTTATTATCCATAAAGTGCATTTAATACTTAGCGTGTTGTATGCTTCATGGCAAATAGCACAGCGGGCGGCAATTCCTACAGCTGTTTCGGTGCACATAGCACCTTCTTCCAGGGAGACGCCATTGATCTATCTCATCACAGTCAGACACTGAATATGATGTACCATAACACCTGTGCTGTCCCTTTTGGCGCCATCTCTGGGCTATTTAAAACACCTGGTGTTTGATCCATAGCATTTCACCCCACTTGTAATAACTGCCGCCCCTCACCACACTCTGGGACTTGGCGTCGCCATCCCGCGGCCGCTTGCCTCTGGTACCTGGTACTCAAGTTCAGGTTCTCTGCAGCAGGGAATAGACGTAGAGTGCGTGTACCCGGAAGTGACGCACCGCGCTCCGTCCTCCCCGTACAGAAGATTACCACTTGGTCTCCTGGTAACTGTGGGCATGTCCGCGATCTGTATCTGCCAGTCTCCTGCTTTGTGTAGTGAGTGACAGTCGACCCAAACAGCGTGATGATCTGCAGCGGACCCAGGAAAAACATAACAAAAAATAGAGTCTAACCTAAACAAAAACATCAATTCATTACAATGAAAATCATATTATAACAACAATAATGTTTATAATGATAGTTGCCCAATTCATGGCTACTTATTCAAAGTAATTTAGCGTTGTGGATACAAAGTACCCACTAGTATATGCTTATTCTAGGACAATACTATATCAGGAATCATCTCATAATGAAAAAAAAATCATCTATTATCATAAATATGGACTGAGGGTAACTCATCTAAATACTATATTTAAGCTAACCTGTGGGATCCATAATAACTAGATGACAGCTAAATATTGAGATAATGCCTATAGGAAAGGAGTGAGAATCAGTTCCTCGTTTAAACCATCGGGGGTCATGGCATTTAGATTATAGATCCATTTGCACTCTTTCTGTAACAAAAGATTGTTTCTATCACCTCCTCTTCGAAGTGGTGGAACTTGTTCAATCGGCATCACTCTCAGATCTTTAATAGTGTGTCTCAATCTTTTGTTACAGCGGTGTACATTGGCATTCCACAGGGACTAACATCGGGGATGTCCTAAAGCAGTTCCTCATGGGAGGGGACGCACTATAGCGGGTACAAGAACCCAGCGTCTAAAGGAAGCATCCTGGGAGGAGGACGTATCGAAGGCATAGAACCTGATGAACGTGTTCACTGAGGACCACGTAGCCGCCTTGCAGAATTGTTCAGCGGACGCGCCTCGGTGGGCAGCCCAAGAAGGTCCAACAGACCGAGTAGAATGGGCTTTGATAGCAGCAGGAGCTGGGAGATCAGCCTGCGCATATGCTTGTGCAATCACCATTCTAATCCATCTGGAAAAGATCTGCTTATTCGTAGGCCAGCCACGTTTGTGAAAAACAAAAAGTACAAAAAGGGTATCTGACCTCCTGAGAGAGGCAGTCCTCTCCATGTAAATACGGAGAGCCCGTACCACATCCAAAGACTGCTCTTTGGAGGACAAACCAGAAGAGATAAAGGCCGGAACCACAATTTCTTGGTTAAGATGAAAAGATGATACCACCTTCGGTAGATAACCAGGGCGAGTTTGAAGAACTGCCCGGTCATGGTGAAAAATCAGAAAGGGTGGATGACAGGACAAAGCGCCGAAGTCTGACACCCTCCTAGCAGTTGCAATAGCCAATAAAAACACGACCTTAAGTGTAAGACATTTAAGACCCACAGACTCAAGAGGTTCGAATGGAGACTCCTGCAGGGGATTTAAGACAATAGAATGATCCCATGGAGCCACAGGAAGGACATAGGGAGGCTGAATCCTTAAAACACCCTGAATGAAAGTATGAACGTCAGCAAGAGACGCATTTTTCCTCTGAAACCACCCCAACAAGGCAGTTATACGAACCTTGAGGGAGGCCAGACGAAGGCCTAAATCTAGGCCTTATTGCAGAAAAGCCAAAAGCCTAGAAGTTCTAAATGAATAGGCATCATAATTCTTAGCAGCACACCATGTGAAATAAGAATTCTAGACCCTGTAATAAATCCGTGCAGAAGCCGGTTTGCGGGCATTCAACATAGTTTGAAGAACCGTCTCAGAGAATCCCTTGGCCCTCAGGAGTGAAGCTTCAAGAGCAACGCCGTCAAAGTTAGCCTGGCAAGGTCCGGATAGAAACAAGGGCCCTGAACGAGGTGGTCTGGGCGTTGAGGAAGTAGAAGAGGACGCTCTATCGAGAGACCCCGCAGGTCTGAGAACAAATGCTGTCTGGGCCACAATGGAGCGACTAGAAGTAGTATTCCTCCTCCTTGATTAAACTTCCGTAGAACCCTGGGCAGGAGTGACACTGGAGGGGATATGTATGGCAGCCGAAAGTTCCATGGAATTGCCAGTGCATCCACGAACGCTGCTTGAGGATCCCTTGTCCTTGATCCGAGGACCGGAACGTTGTGTTTGTGTCGAGACGCCATCAGGTCTACGTCTGGTAGGCCCCACTTGTCCACTAGGAGTTGAAAGACTTCCGGATGAAGACTTAACTCTCCGGCGTGAAAGTCTTGACGACTGAGGAAATCCGTTTCCCAGTTGAGGACTCCAGGGATGAACACTGCAGATATTGCTGGCAGATGGCGTTCCGCCCAACGGAGGATTTTTGATACTTCCAGCATTGCCATGCGGCTTAGAGTGTGCGTGTGGTGGCGTTGTCTGATTGTACTTGAACAGGCACGTTCCGTACTAGAGGCAGGGCCAGTGTCAACGCATTGAACACTGCCCGCAATTCCAGAATGTTTATCGGGAGGAGAGACTCCTCCCTGGTCCACCGACCCTGGAGAGAGTGTTGCTACAACACGGCGCCCCAACCCCGCAGACTGGCATCCGTTGTCAGGAGGACCCAGTTGGAGATCAAGAAGGGACGGCCCCTGCTCAACTGTTGGTCCTGTAGCCACCAGCTCAGTGACAGACGAACCTCCAGAGTCAAGGAGATCATCTGAGACCTGATCCAATGAGGCAGGCCGTCCCACTGGGAAAGAATTAACCTCTGCAGAGGGCGGGAATGAAATTGAGTGTACTCTACCATGTCGAAAGCCGACATCATGAGGCCTAGAACTTGCATCGCCAAGTGTATCGACACTCTTGGGCGAGTGAGGAAATATCTGATCCTGTCCTGAAGTTTCAGGATTTTCTCTGCAGACAAAAACAATCGTTGGTTGTGTGTGACCAGTAGTGCCCCCAGGTGCACCATGCTCCGAGCAGGGACCAGCGAGGACTTTTTCCAGTTGATGAGCCACCCGTGGGCTTGTAGGAATTGAACCGCAACTTCCAGATGACTGAGGAGAACCTCTTGGGTGTTCGCCAGGATCAGCAAGTCGTCCAGATATGGCAGGATCCTGATACCCTGACGGCGAAGAAGAGCCGTCATCATGGCCATGACCTTGGTGAAGATCCGAGGGGCCGTGGCCAATCCAAAAGGCAGTGCCTGGAATTGATAATGGAGGTTGCCAAAAGCAAACCGCAGATATTGCTGATGCGACATGGCAATAGGTATGTGCAGGTAAGCATCCTGTATGTCCAGGGATACCATATAGTCTTCAGGTTCCATGGCCAGCACTATAGAGCGCAGAGTTTCCATACGGAATTTGGATACTCTAACAAACTTGTTCAATGATTTGAGGTTGAGTATAGGCCGGAAGGACCCATGTAGCTTCGGAACTAGAAACAGGGTCGAACAGTAACTCCTGCCTCTCTGAGACAGAGGTACCGGCACTACCACTCCTGTATCCAGGAGGGATTGTACAACCAAGTGTAGAGCTTGCACCTTTAATGGATCCGCAGGGATAACCGTTGTGCAAAACTGGCGAGGGGGACATCTCTTGAAAGAGATTGCATACCCGTGAGAGACAACTTCCCGCACCCAGGCGTCCAAAGTGGTCTTTAACCAGGCCTGGGCAAACTGCAGAAGTCGGACTCCCACCCTGGGAGGCTTAGTTGTTTTAGAAGCACGAGCCTGTGTTGGATATGCCTGACCCTTTGCTTTTCCTGGAGGTCAAAAGGAACGAAAGGTGGTACTCTTAGCTTTCAGGACAGAAGGATTAGTATTTGGGAGACACGCAGTCTTGGCAGCAGCCAAGTCAGTCACAGTCTTGTTCAGATCCTCCCAAATAGGATGTCTCCCTTAAAAGGGAGCACCTCCAAGGTCTTTTTGGAGTCCAGGTCCACCTTCCAGGACCTCAACCACATAATTCAACGAGCCAGGATAGACGTAGTAGATGCCTTGGCCGCCATTACACCTGCATCAGAGGCCGCCTGCTGAATATAGTGGGAGGCTGTGGTAATATAAGACAGATATTGTCTGGCAGTGTCAGAAAAATCCTGAGGCAGCTCATCCTCAATTGCCTGAACCCATGCTTCAATACCTTACATAGCCCAGGAGGCTGCTATAGTGGGTCTATGTACAGCGCCAGTAAAGGAGTAAATAGACTTCAGACATTCCTCCACCCGCTTATCCGTCGGTTCCTTCAGTGAGGCGACAGTGGTGACAGGCAGAGTAGATGACACCACAAGACTGGCGACATGAGAGTTCACCGGCGGTGGAGTTTCCCACTTGTTACTCAACTCCGCAGGGATAGGATAACGAGCTAGCATCTTTTTGTCACAACTGAGGGCCTGATCTGACGGGAGGCAGCCTCAGTTGTAGGGGCTGAGATGTACCGGAACCTGGGAGGTTGTATCAGACCCCTGGACATGTAAGTAACATGAATAATAACTGCCCGAAGGCGTGACCACGACAACTTAGATAAAAGTCAATGATGTTTATTATGACAACTCCGCAACACAGCAGCAGTAAAAGAAAACGTAAAAGTCAGCAAATAATAAATACAGTTCCTGGGTACTACAGGATGGCCGGAGCCACAGGGCACTGGTAGTGTGAGATAGTTCTTATGATCTTCTAGATGGAAAGTCCTTACCAGGCCCGACTGTAGCAATGGAGATAACCCAGGATTGTGCCAGCTGGTGTTCCAGGAAAAGCTGGGTTGCTGAAGGTAAAACAGCTGCTGTGGATACTGGCTGGAACCAGACTGTTAGCACGGAGTGGATACTGGCTGGAACCAGTTAAATAATAAATGAACTTGGGAGCGATGAAATATGAACTGAAATGTAGAACTTGAGAGCGGAGAAATAATAATACCGGTGGAGAGTGGTAAAGTGTAGAAAGGACACCGGCCCTTTAAGGGAAGCTGTACTCTGCTGGAAGCTGAGCTGGAAGCAGGTAATGTTGTAGCTGGAAACAGATGAATCCACAATAGATTGGAGAGTCAGGCTACACCGCAGGTGGAATGCTGGTGCGGGTCTCTATGGTGGAAGTCTTGAGACAGGAGCTGGAACCTGGAAGACAATCACAGGAGAGAGACAAACAGGAACTAGGTTTGACAACCAAAGCACTGACGCCTTCCTTGCTCGGGCACAGTGTATTTATACCTGCAGCAAGGAAGGGATTGGCTAGGCAATTATGCAGATTAACAATACTGACAACAGATTGGAGGAAATGATCAGCTGACAGAATCCAAGATGGCTGCGCCCATGCAGACACTTGGAGGGAAGTTTGGTTTGTAATCCATGTGGTAATGAAAACAGTAATGGCGGCGCCGGCCACTGGAGACAGGAGACGCCAGGCTGACAAGTGCACATCCAACCACGCGGACACAGCGGAGGCCGCGGCTGACGTTATCGCCACTCTGACACTCTGCATGCAGAAGCTCAGGGACGGCGGCGGAGGCCGCGGGAGACGCCATGCCAGATGTAATAAGGCGTTACTGTGACAGCGTCTCAGAGAGACAGGAGAGGATGCAGGAATGTGAACATTAGGATAACAGATGGGATCCGGTCCTGGAGCGCTGAGCCAGCCTTAGGAGGCATCTGATGGGTAAGAAATGGCGTCCAGATACCCGGATCGTGACAGCACCCCCCCCTTTAGGAGTGGCCCCAGGACACTTCTTTGGCTTTTGAGGAAACTTGGAATGGAATCTCCGGACCAAGGCAGGAGCATGGACATCAGAAGCATTGGTCCATGAACGTTCCTCAGGGCCGTAACCCTTCCAGTCAATAAGATACTGTAGTTGACCGTAACGGTGACGTGAGTCCAGGACCTTGGCTACTTCATACTCAACGCCTCGTTGAGTTTGGACTTTCGGAGTTGGAGGAAGTGAGGAATGAAACCGATTCAAGATCAGCGGTTTCAACAGGGAAACATGGAATGTCCTGGGTATTTTTAAGAAGGGAGGCAACTGAAGTCTGTAAGCAACAGGATTGATGACTTGTTCAATCTTAAAAGGACCGATATAGCGAGGTGCAAACTTCATACTGGGAACTCTTAACCTCAAATTCTTCGTGGATAACCATACCCGATCACCCACCTTGAGAGCAGGAACTGCTCGACGCTTCTTATCCGCAAACTTCTTGTACCTGAACGATGCCTTGAGCAGAGCTGATCGTACGCTCTTCCAGATATTGGCAAACTGATGCAAGGTGATATCCACTGCGGGAACAGAAGTTGCTGGAAGCGGTTGGAACTCAGGGACTTTAGGGTGGAATCCAAAGTTAGTGAAGAATGGTGTTGAAGCAGATGAAGAATGATACTGGTTGTTATGACAGAACTCGGCCCAGGGAAGTAATTGAACCCAGTCATCTTGAGAGGAGGACACATAGATGCGGAGGAAGGCCTCCAAGTCCTGATTCACCCTCTCGGTTTGACCATTGGTCTGAGGATGGTAAGCCGTGGAAAACTTTAGCTTGACTTGGAGGACTTGACATAAACTTCGCCAGAATTTGGCTGTGAATTGAACTCCTCGATCTGAGATAATTTCTTCAGGAAGACCGTGGAGTCGGAAGATCTCTTGTATGAATACTTGAGCCAACTTGGAAGCTGACGGAAGACCGGTGAGAGGAATGAAGTGTGCCATCTTGGTGAACCGGTCAACTACCACCCAGATGGTATTGAACTTGTTGCACATGGGTAAGTCTGTAATGAAATCCATCGACAAATGGGTCCATGGTCGACGGGGAACGGATAGTGGAACCAGTTGCCCCGCAGGCGACTGGCGGGATACTTTATGTTGGGCACACTTTGGGCAAGATGCAATAAACTCCAAGACGTCCTTTTTCAGAGTTGGCCACCAATAGGACCTAGAGATAAACTCCAGGGTTTTTTGGATACCTGTATGTCCGGCAAAACGGGAAGCATGGGCCCAATGCATGAGCTTCTTCCTTAGCATCGGCTTCACAAAACTTTTCCCTGATGGGGGCGTAGAGTCCATCCCTACCGTGGAGAATGCCAACGGATTTATAATAGGATGCTTGTCTGAAGACTCTGACTCATTTTCTTGCTCCCATGAGCGGGAAAGGGCATCGGCCTTGCGATTCTGAGAGCCCGGACAGAACTGGAGTTTAAAGTCGAACCTGGAAAAGAAAAGTGCCCATCTGGCCTGACGAGGGTTGAGACATTGTGCGCCCTTCAGGTATAAAAGGTTCTTGTGGTCTGTAAGTATGGTGATTAAATGAGAAGCTCCCTCCAACAGATACCTCCACTCTTCTAGAGCGAGCTTGATGGCTAGCAACTCCTGGTCGCCAATGGCATAGTTGCGCTCAGCTGGGGAGAACTTCCGGGAGAAGAAACTGCAAGGATGTAAATGGCCATCTTTAGCCCTCTGAGATAACACCGCTCCTACTCCAACGGAGGAGGCATCCACCTCTAGGATGAAAGGAGAGTCGATGTCAGGCTGTTTCAGGACAGGCGCAGAGATGAACCTCTGTTTTAAAAGATGAAAAGCTTGCATGGCTTCTTCAGACCACTTGGACGGGTTAGCACCCTTCTTGGTGAAAGCAGTAATAGGCGCCACAATGGTGGAAAAGTCTCGTATAAACTTTCGGTAATAATTGGCGAACCCTAAGAACCCCTGGACCCCTTTGAGGGTTAAGGGTACCGGCCAATTCTGAATTGATTGTAGTTTCTCAGGATCCATCTCTAGTCCGGAACCGGACACAATGTACCCTAGAAACGGAATGGACTTGACTTCAAAGACGCATTTTTCTAATTTGCAATAGAGATGATTGACACGGAGACGGGACAGAACCTCTTTAACCCAAAAACGATGTTCCTCTAAATCGTTGGCAAAAATGAGGATATCGTCTAGATAGACCATGACATGACGGTATAGAATGTCTCTGAAAATCTCATTGACAAAATGCTGGAAGACAGCTGGAGCATTGCTCAATCCGAAGGGCATGACGAGGTACTCATAATGTCCGTCACGGGTGTTAAAGGCGGTCTTCCACTCGTCACCCTCACGGATCCGGATGAGATTGTATGCACCTCGCAAGTCCAGCTTTGTAAAGATGGTAGCTCCGCTAACTCTGTCAAAGAGCTCAGTAATCAGGGGTAAAGGATAACGGTTCTTGATGGTAATGTCGTTCAAACCTCTGTAGTCGATGCACGGCCGCAGACCACCATCTTTCTTTTTTACAAAAAAGAAGCCTGCGCCGGCTGGGGAAGAAGAAGGTCGAATGAACCCCTTTGCTAGGTTCTCTTTAATGTATTCCTCCATAGAATGCGTCTCAGGCAGAGACAACGGATAAGTTCGGCCTCGAGGTGGAACCTTCCCTGGAACGAGATCAATCGGGCAGTCCCATTCTCTATGAGGAGGAAGGATATCAGCAGAAGCTTTACTGAACACATCCGTGAAATCTTGATATGGAGGAGGTGGAACATCAGACGACCTGGGGGAGGAAGAACAGACAGGCAATACTTTAAACAAACATGTCTCTGCACAGGAGGAACCCCATGCCAGGATTTGCGTAGTCGTCCAATCAATTGTAGGATTGTGAAGACGGAGCCATGGAAGGCCCAGGACCACAGGATGTGTGGCTCTTGGAATCACTAAAAGTGAAATAAGTTCGGAATGAAGAACTCCCACTCTCAGACGAACTGGTAGAGTCCTTAGAGCAATAACAGTATCAAAAATTTTACTGCCATCCACGGCAGTTAAGGAAACGGAGGAAGGAAGTCTCTCGGTGGGTAGGGACCACCGTTTAACATAGGCTTCAGTAATAAAGTTCCCAGCTGCTCCGGAATCAAGGAGAGCAATGACGTTCCGATAACGTTGAGCAACTTGAAGCGAGACTGGGAGATTACAATCATGAGGAGATGGAGAGGAGATCATTACTCCTAGCCGGCCCTCTCCTGGGCGAGCTAGGGTTTGGAGTTTTCCCGGACGTTCGGGACAAGCATTGATGGTGTGAGACGGAGCTGCACAGTAAAGACAAAGAGACTCAGAGAGACGTCTTCGGCGCTCAGCAGGAGTTAAACGGGAACGGCCAATTTGCATGGGCTCATCTTTAGATGGTGACAGTTGACGAGGAGGAGGAGCAGAAGATTTTGGAGCAGATGATCTTCCACGCTCAGTTGCTCTCTCTCTGAAACGTAAATCAACTTTCGTGCAGAGTGAGATTAGCTCATCTAACTTAGAAGGTAAGTCTCTGGTAGCTAACTCATCTTTAATAAGCTCAGATAAGCCATGCCAGAATGCAGCATACAGGGCCTCGTCGTTCCATGCCAGTTCGGATGCCAGGATCTGGAACTGTATCAGATATTGTCCTACAGTACGTGACCCCTGGCGTAAACGGAGAATCTCGGATGAAGCTGAGGTTACCCGGCCTGGCTCGTCGAAGATGCTCCTGAATGTTGACACGAATACCGTGTAAGAAGATAGCAGGGTGTCGGACCTCTCCCATAACGGTGATGCCCAGTCAAGGGCGGAGCCACTGAGAAGAGAGATGATGTAGGCAATTTTTGTACGGTCACTGGGAAAATTGCCAGGTTGTAGCTCAAACTGAATCTCACACTGGTTGAGAAATCCCCTGCAGAATCTTGGAGATCCGTCAAATTTTGCTGGCGTTGGAAGATGAAGACGTGGAGCAGAAATGGGTAAGGTGGGTGGGGTTATAGCTGGAGTTACTGTGGTTGACGCACCAGATGCGCCTGATCCACGGAGAGTTGTCTGAATCCCATCCAGCCGAGTAGAGAGATCCTGGAGACAGCGGATGATGTGGCCCTGTGCAGCCTCCTGATGTTCTAGTCGGGCTGCCAGTTCTTGCATCGGCCTGGCCGCTTGATCCTGGTCTCCGGCTGGATTCATTTGGTCAGTGCTTACTGTCACAACTGAGGGCCTGATCTGACGGGAGGCAGCCTCAGTTGTAGGGGCTGAGATGTACCGGAACCTGGGAGGTTGTATCAGACCCCTGGACATGTAAGTAACATGAATAATAACTGCCCGAAGGCGTGACCACGACAACTTAGATAAAAGTCAATGATGTTTATTATGACAACTCCGCAACACAGCAGCAGTAAAAGAAAACGTAAAAGTCAGCAAATAATAAATACAGTTCCTGGGTACTACAGGATGGCCGGAGCCACAGGGCACTGGTAGTGTGAGATAGTTCTTATGATCTTCTAGATGGAAAGTCCTTACCAGGCCCGACTGTAGCAATGGAGATAACCCAGGATTGTGCCAGCTGGTGTTCCAGGAAAAGCTGGGTTGCTGAAGGTAAAACAGCTGCTGTGGATACTGGCTGGAACCAGACTGTTGTTAGCACGGAGTGGATACTGGCTGGAACCAGTTAAATAATAAATGAACTTGGGAGCGATGAAATATGAACTGAAATGTAGAACTTGAGAGCGGAGAAATAATAATACCGGTGGAGAGTGGTAAAGTGTAGAAAGGACACCGGCCCTTTAAGGGAAGCTGTACTCTGCTGGAAGCTGAGCTGGAAGCAGGTAATGTTGTAGCTGGAAACAGATGAATCCACAATAGATTGGAGAGTCAGGCTACACCGCAGGTGGAATGCTGGTGCGGGTCTCTATGGTGGAAGTCTTGAGACAGGAGCTGGAACCTGGAAGACAATCACAGGAGAGAGACAAACAGGAACTAGGTTTGACAACCAAAGCACTGACGCCTTCCTTGCTCAGGCACAGTGTATTTATACCTGCAGCAAGGAAGGGATTGGCTAGGCAATTATGCAGATTAACAATACTGACAACAGATTGGAGGAAATGATCAGCTGACAGAATCCAAGATGGCTGCGCCCATGCAGACACTTGGAGGGAAGTTTGGTTTGTAATCCATGTGGTAATGAAAACAGTAATGGCGGCGCCGGCCACTGGAGACAGGAGACGCCAGGCTGACAAGTGCACATCCAACCACGCGGACACAGCGGAGGCCGCGGCTGACGTAATCGCCACTCTGACACTCTGCATGCAGAAGCTCAGGGACGGCGGCGGAGGCCGCGGGAGACGCCATGCCAGATGTAATAAGGCGTTACTGTGACAGCGTCTCAGAGAGACAGGAGAGGATGCAGGAATGTGAACATTAGGATAACAGATGGGATCCGGTCCTGGAGCGCTGAGCCAGCCTTAGGAGGCATCTGATGGGTAAGAAATGGCGTCCAGATACCCGGATCGTGACACTTTTTAGACAGGAAAAATTTCTTTCCTGGAGACGACCAGGATTCCTGACGTATATTCAATTAAATGGTCAGAATGTGGTAAGACTACTTTAGCAACCTTCTGACATTTGAACTTATCAGGTTTCTTGGATGCAGTAGTAGGCTCAATGTCATCATCTATTTGAAGAATTAGCTTAAAAGCCTCCACTAAGTCAGGAACATCAACCTGGGTTGTAGATTCCTCATCAGAAGCAACTATCAGTGTCTGATGGATCAGTATATTCCCCATCCTCATCGGAAGAATTATCTGAAATATTAGTGGAGTGTGAGGAAGAAATGGCCCGTTTAGATGACCCCTTGGACCCAGAGGAGCGTGGGGTAGACTTTTGTCTAAACAAAGACTGATTTAATTGTTGTAATTGGGTAGACAAAGTATCCGCCAATGGCGGATTAACTACAGGGACAATATGTGGCTGCAATGGCACAAGAGGCCCCACAGGGGGGCGTAAGACGTGTCAAAAGTGTAGTCAGCAGACTTGAGAACGCTGCCCAGGGTGGGTCATGATTGGCCACAGGTGCTGCAGGTTGACTGGGTGTATGGCACTCAGCGCCTGTACCAGCAGCTAAAACTTCCTCCTCAGGTAAATCCATGGTGCCAGTATTGTCCATGAAGCAGAACTCCCAAAAACCGTGAATTACCTCAGCCCGGTGCCTGCCTAGGATCCCCTGTCAGGGAGTCCAATGTACACACCCGGAGCTTCAAATAAAGTCACAAGAGGCAGGAGGGAGTGATCCGGGTGCCGCCAACAGCCGTGTTGGCACTTAGCTCCTCAGGGTACAGAATATAGTGATAGCAATATGTGATATAGGAGAATGGAATCCCACACAACTACAGGCACACTCAGTCACATGTACAGTGCAGAAGTTATTACATATAAACAATAACACTGCATTGGACTATAAAACTACATATAAATATGTATGAGTATAGATATAACAATGCACAGTAGATACTGGATGTATATCACAGAATACTTGTACTAAATATTCATATAGCAGTACACTTGTTCTTAACTAACACTGTCTAAAATGACATGTGGAATACTTAAGAGCCTGTAAATGCAGTGCTGAAGAGACAGGCGGCTTTACAGAGGAAACAGAGCCCTGCAGTCCCGGAGATCAGCCCAGCTAGTAGTGAAGATGGCGCCATAATCTCTGTCAGGGAGTGAGGGAGAGAGAAATGCGGTTTCAGTGTGGGAACACCAGCAGTAGATGGCGCCCGAAGCTGGGGGAGAGGCTACAGGTCAGCGCCTTATCCCCTATGCTGGGCCTCACCACAGGGTACTATGGAGCCTATATTAAACGGATTTTAGTAAATCCGGCCTGTGCTCACTGCCCTGGTGGATATAGTGGGGTCCCTGTGCAGTAAAGTGTCCACGCCAGCGGCATGGTCCGTCTCCTGGGACCGCAACCGAACAGCGATTTTCGGCGGGTCCCACCTTGGGGACCCTCTTACCTCCTCCCTAATGTGCAGCCACGCGATCTAGGAAAGCGTCAGCGGTGTGTGCCTGAAGTCCGGTGCGCCTCCGCTACAAGTACCCGGGAACCAGACCGCGGGAGTATGCAGTTCTGCTGGGGGAGGTGATGGAGCTGCAGCACAGCATGTCAGAATGTCATAGAAAGTGCTGCGGCCCTTGAAGTCTTCCTAAAAAGCTCTTTTCAGGGCTGCCTAGCGCAGTCCCCTGTCAGTGACCTGCTATGCAGGTACCAACTTACAAACTGATCTCCAGTGCCTGGAGGCGGGGCTATAGAGGAGGCGGTGCAATGCATCCTGGGAACAGTCAAAGCTTTAGCCTGTTGGTGCCTCGGATCGAGATCCAACTCTACACCCCCAATGTTATTCCCTGTGGAATACCAGTGTACCCCGCTGCAGAAACTTTGTTTTCTGATGGCTCAATGTACACAAACTTTGTTTACTACACAGTTATTAAAAATATTGTATTAAAATAAGAATTTACTCACCGGTAATTCTATTTCTCGTAGTCCGTAGTGGATACTGGGTACTCCGTAAGGACCATGGGGTATAGACGAGCTCCGCAGGAGACTGGGCACTCTTAAAAGAAAGATTAGGTACTATATCTGGTGTGCACTGGCTCCTCCCTCTATGCCCCTCCTCCAGACCTCAGTTAGGGAAACTGTGCCCGGAAGAGCTGACATTACTAGGAAAGGATTTTGAATCCAGGGTAAGACTCATACCAGCCACACCAATCACACCGTACAACTCGTAATAACTATACCCAGTTAACAGTATGAACAATAACTGTGCCTCTCTCAACAGATGGCTCATACAATAATCCTTTAGTTAAGCAATAACTATATACATGTATTGCAGAGAGTCCGCACTTGGGACGGGCTCCCAGCATCCACTACGGACTACGAGAAATAGAATTACCGGTGAGTAAATTCTTATTTTCTCTGACGTCCTAGTGGATGCTGGGTACTCCGTAAGGACCATGGGGATTATACCAAAGCTCCCAAACGGGCGGGAGAGTGCGGATGACTCTGCAGCACCGAATGAGCAAACTCAAGGTCCTCCTCAGCCAGGGTATCAAACTTGTAGAATTTTGCAAAAGTGTTTGAACCCGACCAAGTAGCAGCTCGGCAAAGTTGTAAAGCCGAGACCCCTCGGGCAGCCGCCCAAGAAGAGCCCACCTTCCTCGTGGAATGGGCTTTTACTAATTTAGGATGCGGCAGTCCAGCCGCAGAATGTGCAAGCTGAATCGTGCTACAGATCCAGCGAGCAATAGTCTGCTTTGAAGCAGGAGCACCCAGCTTGTTGGGTGCATGCAGGATAAATAGCGAGTCAGTTTTTCTGACTCTAGCCGTCCTGGAAACAAAAAGTTTCAGAGCCCGGACTACGTCCAGCAACTTGGAATCCTCCAAGTCCCTAGTAGCCGCAGGCACCACAATAGGTTGGTTCAAATGAAACGATGATACCACCAAAGGGAGAAATTGGGGACGAGTCCTCCATTCTGCCCTTTCCATATGGAAGATCAGATATGGGCTTTTACATGACAAAGCCGCCAATTCTGACACACGCCTAGTCCAAACTAAGGCCAAAAGCATGACCACTTTCCACGTGAGATATTTTAGCTCCACGGTCTTAAGTGGCTCAAACCAGTGGGATTTTAGGAATCCAACACACGTTAAGATCCCAAGGTGCCACTGGAGGCACAAAAGGGGCTGAATATGCAGCACCCCTGTAACAACGTCCGAACTTCAGGCAGTGAAGCCAGTTCTTTTTGAGAGAGAAAAAGGGATAGGGCCGAAATCTTGGCCTTTATGGATCCTAATTTTAGGCCCATAGTCACTCCTGACTGTAGGAAGTGCAGGAATCGACCCCCCTGGAATTCCTCTGTAGGGCCTTCCCGGCCACACACCAAGCAACCTATTTTCGCCATATACAGTGAAAAAGTCTTGCTGTCACGTCTTTCCTAGCCTTTATCAGCGTAGGAATAACTGCATCCGGAATGCCCTTTTCCGCTAGGATCCGGCGTTCAACCGCCATGCCGTCCAACGCAGCCGTGGTAAGTCTTGGATCAGACAGGGTCCCTGTTGCAACATGTCCTGACTGAGAGGCAGAGGCCATGGGTCCTCTGAGAGCATTTCTTGCAGTTCCGGGTACCGAGTCCTTCTTGGCCAATCCGGAGCAAAGAATATTGTTCACACTCCTCCGTTTATTACAATTCTCAGCCCTTGGGTCTGAGAGGAAGAGGAGGGAATATATAGACCGACTGGAACACCCACAGTGTTACTAGTGCGACCACAGCTATCGCCTGAGAGTCCCTTGACCCAGCGTAAAACCTTTTTTATCTTTTTATTGAGGTGGGACGCCATGTAGTCCACCTGAGGCAGTTTCCATCAATTTGCAAAACTGCGTGAAGACTTCCTGATGAAGTCACCACTTTCCCGGGTGGAGGTCGTGTCCACTCCCGGAATGAACACTGCTGACAGTGCGCTTACTTGATTCTCCGCCCAGCGAAGAATTCTGGTGGCTTCTACCCTCGCCACCCTGCTCCTTGTGCCGCCCTGGCGGTTTACATGAGCCCCTGCGGTCTGACTGGATCAGAACCGGTTGGTCGCGAAGCAGGAACTCCGCTTGACTTAGGGCGTTGTATATGGCCCTTAGTTCCAGGATATTGATGTGAAGGCAAATCTGTTGGCTTGACCACAAACCTTGGAATTTTCTTCCCTGTGTAACTGCCCCCCACCCTCGGAGGCTTGCATCCGTGGTCACCAGGACCCAGTCCTGAATGCCGAATCTGCGGCCCTCGAGAAGGTGAGCACTCCGCAGCCACCACAGCAGAGACACCCTGGCCCTGGGGGATAGGGTGATTAACCGATGCATCTGAAGATGTGATCCGGACCACTTGTCCAGTAAGTTCCATTGTCCTTGCATGGAACCAGCCGAAGGGGATGGCCTCGTATGATGCCATCATCCTTCCCAGGACTCGAGTGCAGTGATGCACTGACACCTGTTTTGGTTTTCAATGGATTCCTGACCAGTGTCATGAGCTCCTGAGCTCTCTCTATCGGGAGATAAACCCTCTTCTGGTCTGTGTCTAGGATCATGCCTAGGCGAGGCAGATGAGCTGTAGGAGCCAACTGCGACTTCGGAATATATAGAATCCAGTCGTGTTGCCGTTTCACTTCCAGAGAAGGTGATACGCTGTCCAGCAACTGCTCTCTTGATCTCGCTTTTATGAGGAGATCATCCAAGTATGTGATAACAGTGACACCTTGCTTCCGCAGGAGCACCATCATATCCGCCATTACCTTGGTGAAATTGGTAATGACAATCCCGTACCGCAATTCTGAGGTACGCCTGATGAGGTGGATAAATGGGGACACGAAGGTATGCATCCCTTATGTCCCGATTAATTTCAGGCTTGCAATGACCGCTCTTAGCGATTCCATCTTGAACCTGAACCTTTTCAGGTATATGTTCAGGGATTTTAATACAATATGGGTCTAACCGAACCGTCTGGTTTCGGGATTATAACATGGTCGAATAATAACACCCTCTTGTTGAAGGAGGGGACCCTTGACCACCACCTGTTGAAGATACAACTTACGAATTGCAGTTAACACTGGCTCCCTCTCTTGGGGGGAAGCCCGCTGGGTCCTCAGTGAGGGGGCATCTTCTCACAGTCCAGCCTGTATCCCTGCGATACAATTTCTATTGCCCAGGGATCTAACAGGGAGTGAACCCACTTGTGGCTGAACTTACGAAGGCGTGTCCCAACCGGGCCTAGCTCCGCCTGTGGAGCCCCAGCGACATGCGGTGGATTTTTGTAGAGGCCGGGGAGGACTTCTGTTCCTGGGGACTAGCTGTGTTGTACAGCTTCTTTCCTCTGCCCCCGGCTCTGACAAGAAAGGACGCACCTCAGACTTCCTTGTTTCTTTATTCGAAAAGCTGCATTTAATAATGTCGTGCTTTCCTAGGCTGTGCAGGAATATAAGGCAAAATATCAGAATTACCAGCTATAGCTGTGGAGACCAGGCCCGAGAACCTTTCTCCACACAATCCTCAGCCTTCCATATGCCTCTTAAGTCGGCATCATCTGTCCAGTGTATATTCTACAGGACACGTCAAGCAGAAATCGACATAGCTTTTGTCTCTAGGACCCAGTATACTCATGTCCCTTTGGGCATGCTTTATAATTATATATCTATCACTTAAGACAGCATCTTAAAATATTTATATGCATACTAGGGTCTCAATCTCTGCTGATAAGGTACCTGTCCACGCTGCCACAGCGCTATAAACCCATGCCGACACAATCGCCGGTCTGGGTAGTATACTAGAATGTCCACACTATCTGCAGGATCCCTGAGAATAGCTAGTGCAAACAGGACACCCAAGGGGAATATTCTCAACACATCCTGGCCCTAGTGGGGAAAGGATACAGCCTGAGAATTCTCTTGTGGGAAGCTGCCGTCTCTTGTCTGGAGATTCCCGCTCTTTTTCCTCATGAGAGGAGGGAAATTTACCTCAGCATTCTTCCCCTTAACATGTGTACTCTCGTGTCAGGGACAGATGAGTCATCAGTGATATGCAAATCATCTTTTATTCCAATAATCATATATTGAATATTTTTTAGCCCTCTTGGCTGTAACTTTGCATTATCGTAGTCGACAGTGGAGTTAAACTCTGTGTCGATACTTTGTTATTTTGGATAGTGAACATAGAGAGACTCTGAAGGACTCTATGACATAGGGACAGAGCAGGGTAGATTTCCTTTCTGTTCCCTAACCTTTTGTGCAATAATTTTACCTCAGCACTTACACATATCCAAACAGGTGTCGACGGAGACACCCTCCCACACACATATCCGCTCTATCACCTCCTTAGAGGAGCCTTTTACCTCAGACATGTCGACACACGCGTACCGACACACCACACACACACAAGGGATGCTCTATTTGAAGACAGTTCCCCCACCAGGCCCTTTGGAGAGACAGAGAGAGAGTATGCCAGCACACACCACAGCGCTATATAATACAGGGATGTACACTAAACTGAGTGATTTTTCCCCTATAGCAGCTTATATACACAGTTTTGCGCCTAAATTTATGTGCCCCCCCTCTCTTTTTTACCCTTTGTGTACCAGGATACTGCAGGGGAGAGCCTGGGGAGCTTCCTTCCAGCTGAGCTGTGAAGAGAAAATGGCGCCGGTGTGCTGAAGAAGAAGGCCCGGCCCCCTCAGCGGCGGGCTTCTGTCCTTTTATGTACTTTAATGGCGGGGGTTAATGCACATATACAGTTTATCAGACTGTATTATGTGCTTTTCGCCAAGTAAGGTAATCTAACTGCTGCCCAGGGTGCCCCCCCCCACAGCGCCCTGCACCCAGTGACCGGAGTGTGTGGTGTGCTAAGGGAGCAATGGCGCACAGCTGCAGTGCTGTGCGCTACCTTAATGAAGACCGGAGTCTTCAGCCGCCGATTTTCAACTTCTCTTCGTTCTTCTGGCTCTGCAAGGGGGACGGCGGCGCGGCTCCGGGACCGGACGACCGAGGAATGGGCCTGTGTTCGATCCCTCTGGAGCTAAGGGTGTCCAGTAGCCTTAGAAGCCCAAGCTAGCTGCAAGCAGGTAGGTTCGCTTCTCTCCCCTCAGTCCCACGTAGCAGTGAGTCTGTTGCCAGCAGATCTCACTGAAAATAAAAAACCTAACAAATACTTTCTTTTCTAGGAAGCTCAGGAGAGCTCCTAGGGTGCATCCAGCTCTGGCCGGGCACAGATACTAACTGAGGTCTGGAGGAGGGGCATAGAGGGAGGAGCCAGTGCACACCAGATATAGTACCTAATCTTTCTTTTAAGAGTGCCCAGTCTCCTGCGGAGCCCGTCTATACCCCATGGTCCTTACGGAGTACCCAGCATCCACTAGGACGTCAGAGAAAGGCTGTGTATGAAACATAAACCTATTGTGTGAATGTACACACACTTTGCTTAATGCACAAAGTTATTAACAATATTGGCTAAAATTACCTTCCGGCTATGTGTATAAGGTGTATATGAAACATAAATGCATTCTGTGCTTAGACTTGGGTCCCATCGCCATGATATATCATTATGGTATGCAATTATTCCAAAATATGGAAAAATAAGAATTTACTCACCGGTAATTCTATTTCTCGTAGTCCGTAGTGGATGCTGGGAACTCCGTAAGGACCATGGGGAATAGCGGGCTCCGAAGGAGGCTGGGCACTCTAGAAAGATCTTAGACTACCTGGTGTGCACTGGCTCCTCCCACTATGACCCTCCTCCAAGCCTCAGTTAGGTACTGTGCCCGGACGAGCGTACACAATAAGGAAGGATTTTGAATCCCGGGTAAGACTCATACCAGCCACACCAATCACACCGTACAACTCGTGATATGAAACACAGTTAACAGTATGAAACAATAGAGCCTCTCAACAGATGGCTCAACAATAACCCGATTTAGTTAACAATAACTATGTACAAGTATTGCAGATAAACCGCACTTGGGATGGGCGCCCAGCATCCACTACGGACTACGAGAAATAGAATTACCGGTCGGTGAGTAAATTCTTATTTTCTCTAACGTCCTAGTGGATGCTGGGAACTCCGTAAGGACCATGGGGATTATACCAAAGCTCCCAAACGGGCGGGAGAGTGCGGATGACTCTGCAGCACTGAATGAGAGAACTCCAGGTCCTCCTCAGCCAGGGTATCAAATTTGTAGAATTTTGCAAACGTGTTTGCCCCTGACCAAGTAGCTGCTCGGCAAAGTTGTAAAGCCGAGACCTCTCGGGCAGCCGCCCAAGATGAGCCCACCTTCCTTGTGGAATGGGCATTGACAGATTTTGGCTGTGGCAGGCCTGCCACAGTATGTGCAAGCTGAATTGTACTACAAATCCAACGAGCAATAGTCTGCTTAGAAGCAGGAGCACCCAGCTTGTTAGGTGCATATAGGATAAACAGCGAGTCAGATTTTCTGACTCTAGCCGTTCTGGAAACATATATTTTCAGTGCCCTGACAACGTCTAGCAACTTGGAGTCCTCCAAGTCCCTAGTAGCCTAGGCACCACAATAGGCTGGTTCAGGTGAAACGCTGACACCACCTTTGGGAGAAACTGGGGACGAGTCCTCAATTCTGCCCTATCCATATGAAAAATCAAATAAGGGCTTTTACAAGACAAAGCCGCCAACTTTGATACTCGCCTGGCAGAAGCCAAGGCCAATAACATAACCACCTTCCACGTGAGATATTTCAGATCCACGGTTTTTAGTGGTTCAAACCAATGTGATTTTAAGAAACTCAACACCACGTTGAGATCCCAAGGTGCCACAGGAGGCACAAACGGGGGCTGACTCTGCAGCACTCCTTTTATAAATGTCTGAACTTCAGGTACTGAAGCTAGTTCTTTTTGAAAGAAAATCGACAGAGCCGAGATCTGTACCTTAATGGAACCCAATTTAAGGCCCATAGTCACTCCTGCTTGCAGGAAATGCAGAAATCGGCCTATTTGAAATTCCTCTGTTGGGGCCCTTTCGGCCTCACACCATGCAACATATTTTCGCCATATGCGGTGATAATGAGTTGCTGTAACCTCTTTCCTGGCTTTAGTAAGCGTAGGAATGACTTCCTCCGGAATGCCCTTTTCCTTCAGGATCCGGCGTTCAACCGCCATGCCGACAAACGCAGCCGCGGTAAGTCTTGGAACAGACAGGGCCCCTGCTGCCGCAGGTCCTGTCTGAGTGGCAGAGGCCATGGGTCCTCTGATATAAATTCTTGAAGTTCTGGGTACCAAGCTCTTCTTGGCCATCCACGAGTATCGTTCTTACTCCTCGCCTTCTTATTATTCTCAGTACCTTTGGTATGAGAGGCAGAGGGGAGAACACATAAACCGACTGGTACACCCACGGTGTTACCAGAGCGTCCATAGCTATCGCCTGAGGGTCCCTTGACCCGGTGCAATATCTTTTATAGCTTTTTGTTGAGGCGGGACGCCATCATGTCCACCTGTGGCCTTTCCCAATGGTGTACAATCCTATTGGAAGACTTCTGGAGGAAGTCCCCATTCTCCCGGGTGGAGGTCGTGTCTGTTGAGAAGATCTGCTTCCCAGTTGTCCACTCCGGGAATGAACACTGCTGACAGTGCTAACACATGATTTTCCGCCTATCGGAGAATCCTTGTGGCTTCTGCCATCGCCATCCTGCTTCTTGTGCCGCCCTGTTGGTTTACATGGGCGACTGCCGTAATGTTGTCTGATTGGATCAGTACCGGCTGGTTTTGAAGCAGAGGCCTTGCCGGCCTCAGGGCATTGTAAATAGCCCTCAGGTCCAGAATATTTATGTGTAGGGAAATAACCTGACTTGACCAAAGTCCCTGGAAATTTCTTCCCTGTGTGACTGCCTCCCAGCCTCAAAGGCTGGAATCCATGGTCACTAGGACCTAGTCCTGTATGCCGAACCTGCGGCCCTCTTGAAGATGGGCACTCTGCAGCCACCACAGTAGAGATACCCTGGTCCTTGGAGACAGGGTTATCAGCCTATGCATCGGAAGATGCGATCCGGACCACTTGTCCAACAGGTCCCTCTGAAAAGTTCTTGTATGGAACCTGCCTAATGGGATTGCTTCGTAGGAAGCTACCATTTTTCCCAGGACTCGCGTGCAATGATGCACCGCTACCTATTTTGGCTTCAGGAGGTCTCTGACTAGAGATGACAACTCCTTGGCTTTCTCCTCCGGGAGAAACACTATTTCTGGTTTATGTCCAGAACCATCCCCAGGAACAGTAGACGTGTCATAGGAACCAGCTGTGACTTTGGACTGTTTAGAATCCAACCATGCTGTTGTAGCACTTTCCAAAATAGTGCTACCCCGACTACCAACTGCTCCTTGGACCTCGCCCTTATAACGAGATTATCCAAGTACGGGATAATTACAACTCGCTTTTTTTGAAGGAGTATCAACATTTCGGCCATTACCTTGATAAAACACCCTCGGTGCCATGTACAGTCCAAACGGCAGTGTCTGGACTTGGTAATGGTAATCCTGTACCACAAATCTGAGGTACTCCTGGCGAGGATGGTAAATGGGGACATGCAGGTAAGCATCCTTGATGTCCCAGGATACCATGTAATCCCCCTCGTCCAGGCTTGGAATAACCGCCCTGAGCGATTCCATCTTGAACTTGAATTTTTGTGTTCAAGGATTTTAAATATAAAATGGGTCACACCGAACCATGTGGTTTCGGTACCCCAACCCGTGTGGAATAGTAACCCCGTCCTTGTTGAAGTAGGGGCACCTTGAGTATTACCTGCTGGGAATACCGCTTATTAATTGCCTCTAGCACAGCCTCCCTGCCTGAGGGAGTTGTCAGCAAGGCATATTTTAGGAAACGGCTGGGGGGAGACATCTTGAATTCCAGCTTGTACCCCTGAAATACTACTTGAAAGAAACAGGGATCCACCTGTGAGCGAGCCCACTAATTGCTGAAATTTTTGAGACGGCCCCCCACCGTACCTGGCTACACCTGTGGAGCACCCGCGTCATGGTGTGGCCTCACAGGAGGCGGGGGAAGAATCTTGATTCTGGGAACAGGCTGACTGGTGCAGCTTTTTTCCCTCTACCCTTGTCTCTGTACAGAAAGGAAGCGCCATTTGTTTCTGAAGCCGAAAGGACTGTACCTTTGTCTGTGAGGAAACCTGAGGTAAAATTATTTCTTCCCAGCAGTTGCTGTGGATACGAGGTCCCAGAGACCATCCCCAAATAATTCCTCACCCTTATAAGGCTCTCTATGCGCTTTTTAAGTCAGCATCACCTGTCCAGTGACAGGTCTCTAATACCCTCCTGACAGAATGGACATTACATTTATTTTGGATGCCAGCCGGCAAAATATCCCTCTGTGCATCCCTCATATATAAGACGACGTCTTTAATATGTTTTTATGTTTGCCAACTAGTATCCCTGTTTGACAAGGTCACCGACCACGCTGCAGCAGCACTATCTGCAGGTCTCAGTCTAGTACCTGAGTGTGTAAATACAGACTTCAGGATAGCCTCCTGTTTTTTATCAACAGGTACCTATTAAAGTGGCCGTATCCTAAGACGGCAGTGCCACCTTTTTTGACAAACGTGTGAGCGCCTTATCCACCCTAGGGGATATCTCCCAGCGTAACTTATCCACCTGGCGGGAAAGGGTACGCCATCAGTAACTTTTTATAAATTACCAGTTTCTTAACGGGGGAACCCACGCTTTCACACACTTCATTTATTCATCTGATGGGGGAACAAAACACTGCCTGTTTTTTCTCCCCAAACCTAAAACCCATTTTTAGAGGTGTTTGGGTTAAAGTCAGAAATGTATAACACATTTTTTATTGCCGGGATCACGTCACGGATGTTCCTAGTGGATTGTGTATATGTCTCCACCTTGTCGACACTGGAGTCAGACTCCGTGTCGACATCTGTGTCTGCCATCTGAGAGAGCGGGCGTTTTTGAGCCCCTGATGGCCTTTGAGACGCCTGGGCAGGCGCGGGCTGCGAAGCCGGCTGTCCCACAGCTGTTACGTCATCCACCCTTTTATGTAAGGAGTTGACACTGTCGGTTAATACCTTTCACCTATCCATCCACTGTGGTGTCGGCCCCACAGGGGGCGACATCACATATATCGGCCTCTGTTCTGTCACCATATAAGCCTCCTCATTCAACATGTCGACACAGCCGTACCGACACACCGCAGACACACAGGGAATGCTCTAAACGAGGACAGGACCCACAAAAGCCCTTTGGGGGGACAGAGTAAGAGTATGCCAGCACACACCAGAGCGCTATATATATACAGGGACTAACTGAGTTATGTCCCTAATAGCTTTTATATAATATACTGTATACAGTGCCAATTTTAATGCCCCCCCTCTCTTTTCCCTCTTACTGTACTGTAGAATTGCAGGGAAGAGCCAGGGAGCTTCCCTCCAGCCGAGCTGTGAGGGAAAAATGGCGCCAGTGTGCTGAGGAGATAGGCTCCGCCCCTTTTTTGCGGCCTATTCTCCCGTTTTTTATGGAATTCTGGCAGGGGTATTTACCTCATATATAGCCCCTGGGGCCATATATTGAGGTATTTTAGCCAGCCAAGGTGTTTTTATTGCTGCCTCAGGGCGCCCCCCCCAGCGCCCTGCACCCTCATTGACCGGAGTGTGAAGTGTGTGAGAGGAGCAATGGCGCACAGCTGCAGTGCTGTGCGCTACCTTGGTGAAGACAGAGTCTTCATGCCGCCGATTTTCCGGACCATCTTCTTGCTTCTGGCTCTGTAAGGGGGACGGCGGCGCGGCTCCGGGACCGAACATCAAGGCTGGGCCTGCGGTCGATCCCTCTGGAGCTAATGGTGTCCAGTAGCCTAAGAAGCCCAATCCGGCTGCAAGCAGGCGAGTTCGCTTCTTCTCCCCTTAGTCCCTCGCTGCAGTGAGCCTGTTGCCAGCAGGTCTCACTGAAAATAACAAATTCTAAGACTATAACTTTCTAAGAGCTCAGGAGAGCCCCTAGTGTGCATCCAACCTCGGCCGGGCACGAAATCTAACTGAGGCTTGGAGGAGGGTCATAGTGGGAGGAGCCAGTGCACACCAGGTAGTCTAAGATCTTTCTAGAGTGCCCAGCCTCCTTCGGAGCCCGCTATTCCCCATGGTCCTTACGGAGTTCCCAGCATCCACTAGGACGTTATAGAAAATCCGATATCCAAAATACTTCTGGTCCCAAGCATTTTGGATAAGGAATACTCAACCTGTATTGCTTTTTTGGTTTTTCTGTGGCTGGTCTACTTTGTTGCCCTCAATATTAGCTGCACACTTTTCTTTATTGCACACTGATCGAAGGTTGTTTTCATTCTACTTACGGTGTGCTGCCATTTCAATAATGCTCTGTAACTTCTTTACTTCAGTACAGTTCGTAATATTCAGGTCTACAAACACTGCCATTCTGAAATGAGAAGTATGACACATTAACTTTGTTATGGTATGAAACCGTGAATGAGTGGGGAAGATACGGTAGGTTACAGGAGTCTTGGCAAATTACAAATGCACTAAGAACTTCTGCAACAATGTCCCCACAAAAAAATAATAATTTATATATTCTAGAACACAGGTTCTCAAACTCGGTCCTCAGCACACCACACAGTGCATGTTTTGCAGGTCTCCTCACAGAATCACAAGTGAAATAATTGGCTTCACCTGTGGACCTTTTAAAATGTGTCAGTGAGTAATTAATACACCTGTGCACTTGCTGGGTTAACTGCAAAACATGCACTGTGTGGGGTCCTGAGGACCGAGTTTGAGAACCACTGTTCTAGAACACCACTATCGCTGTAATTTCTTATGCGCTGTTTACTACTTTGCCTATAACTCTCGGTCATCTTAAAAAAAACAAATACAAACTGTTGTGGGTACCCAAAATAAACCCCAAAACACATCCTGGAGTTCAGACAGTTATATAGGCCATATTCAGGGGCGGATTGGCCATAGGGATCACCAGGAAGTTTCCTAGTAGGCCGACGTGTCTGGGGGGGCCTGTTTTGTGTGCTGTCATGTTTTATGGACTCTATATAGCAGGGCTGGCCAAACCGGTCCTCGAGATCTACCAACAGTTCATGTTTTCCAGGCCTCCTGGAGATCTGTAGAATTGTCAGTTAGGAATGAATGCAGCACATCTTAATTAGTAATGACTACACCTGTGCACCAGCTAGGTGGTCTGGAAAATGTGTACTGTTGGTAGATCTCGAGGACTGGTTTGGCCAGCCCTGCTATATTGGATCCCAATGCACTGGATGCCTGCTGTCGCTATACTGACAGCGGCATCCTGTCCACCAGAATGCCGGCAGCAAGGCAAACACATCAAGGCCCCTAGCTGGCTTGCTTCGATCACCGCGCTGCGGGCACAGTGGCTCGCCACAGGTTCTATTCTCCCTATGGGGTCTATTCATGAAGCAGAGAAAAGCCATGTTTTGCGTTAAACAGGGCTTTTCTCTGCTTACTGCAATTCACAGAGCTGGTTACCGTGGAGAAGTCTCTGACTTTTCCAGCGGTACCCCCGCTCTGTGCCTGAATCGCATCACCATACCTTTGTATGGTGAGTGCGATTCATGAAGGTGCGGAAAGCTCTGCTTTCCGCTTCTCCATGGAGTTCAGGTTCGCCATCTCAGGACGGCGTAACCTGAACTGTGGTGCGGAGACATCAGGGAAGCTCAATGCTTCCCTGATCGCTGCTCGGCACCTCGTGCAGGCTCCGCCCCCCGACCTCCCAGCAACCACTGCGGCCGGCCGGGAGGTCAACACCGTGCGCATGCGCAAAGGGACCGTCGCTGGACCCCGCGCATCGCTGGGAAGGACCGCCGGAGAAGACCTCACCGCGGGAGCCCCAGACACCGCAGCGCATCGTCGGAAGGGTAAGTATACATGAATTGCTACTTATCACGGCTATACATCGCATCGAAGCGATGCGATGTATAGTGATAAGTAGCAATGCTGATTTCGTTTTCTACATGAATAGACCCCTATGTGAGTGTCATGGACACCCACATAGGGAGAATCACCTACATCACCAGTATTCTGGCAGTTGCATTGTACCTCCGTCACGATTCTAGCGTCAGTATTGCGACTGCCTGGATCCAGACGATCGGTATGTTAAACACATACCATGTTTTATAGTAGAAAGTACAATCACTGCCCTGCTGTACTAGACACATATGCTGTATAACGCAGTGGGTGATGTGCATGGTACTAGTGATGCACAATGTGGTGCAGTAATCGCTGTATGGCTACTGTACCAGACCTTAAAATGACTCTGTATTTTGCTCCAATATGGAGTGCTGTTATTGCACGTCAGCACCAGCTCCACAGGATCCTGTAACCCCAGACCTCAGTGTTACAGTAACAGGATGATACTACTACATATGAAATGAACAAAACGAGGCTGCGAGTAAGCGGCTTCCTATGGAGATCAGTCCTGCCAGACACACTCGCAGCGGCAGTGTATGTACTACATGGACATACAGATTCTCGCACTGCCAGCATTACAGGAGCGGAGCCGCTGACACGGTGCTGAGCGTACACAGAGCGCCATACACGGCTACCTGCTTGCTGCTGCGGCTGGTGTACTCTAGTCCCAAGACTGCGACAAGCGGCGTCCATGTGCTAGCTAGCAGCACTTCCTGAATCCGCTCCCCCCCCCTTCCTAACCAATCAAGTACTAGGCAGTAGGGGTGGGCGGAGCTTATATAGCTGGTCACTCACCGATTTCCCTGTGTACTACTCTCCCATACAGTGCGGTGTCTACGCGTGAGCATTATTACTGTATGCGGGCGAAGCAGCTTTCGGCCCAGTGATGAGGATGTGAAAGTGTACCGTACGAGAGTGTGCCCCCTTAACCCTCAGTGTGCTGGACATATTTAACGCCCAACATACACAACAACGTAACGAGTACGACTAATTTCCGCGCTGTACATCAACATAACCTCCAATTGTACCTTTTTAATTGGTACAGTACATTTTTTTATGGTCTGTACCGATTTTTGGCTATCCAAACTTCCATTGAAATCCTTTGAAAGTATAGGAAAAGGGATGTGGCCACGCCCCCTTTTCTAATTTGTACCGATTTTTATGTGTAAAATGTTGGAGGGTATGCAACAAGCGACCAGTGCACCTCAGCCCGTCTAAATCCGGGTACTTGTTATTGGCTGCCGCTGTATAGCTGTGTTTGTGCTGTTGGGTCACGTGGCTGTTCTCATAGTAAATCCAGCAGCCATGCAGCAGCTGCATGTGTGATTCGTCTGCTGGTAGCCAGATGACTTCCATTAGAGCAGTGGTTCTCGGGTTACGGTCATTAGGTCGACACTCATTGGGTCGACCACTGAAGGTCGACAATGCCATTAGGTCGACATGCATTATACCCTGGTTCTCAGTTGATCTGGAAAACATGAACTGTGTGGGGCTATGAGAACAGATATGATCGCAGCAGCAAATGGACAAAACCATGCTGCACTGCAGGGGGGCAGATATAACATGTGCATAGAGAGTTCGATTTGGGTGTGGTCAGGGCCGGTGCAAGGTTTCTCAGCACCCTAGGCAAATCGACAGCAACCTCCCCCCACCCCTACTCAGCAAAATACCAAGCCCCTCAGGTGATAATGTGCGGACACGGCATCTTTTACAAGGTGTAATGATTAGGGAGGGGTGTGTGTGTGTGTGTACACGGCATCTTTTACAAGGTGTAATGATTATGGAGGTGTGTGTGTGTGTGTGTGTGTGTGTGTGTGTGTATATATATATATATAGAGATAGATAGATAGATTAGATAGAGAGATACTGTATATACACAGCCACACTTTAATGTAGCACTGACCGTGGTTGCCTTTCTGTTCAGACTGATGCTGTGGCTACAGATAAGGGATGTCGCCCTTGAAGACCCACTTGTGCATGGGGCAGTGGTTTTTCCGGCCTTGGACTCCCTGTTGCCGCCGCTGGTCAGAGCTGGCTGTGAGGGGGACAGATCAGCCGACGGTTAGGAAAGCCCTTTCCTGCCTGGGTGAAGGTGCCGCCCCCGCGCTCCTCCTCGAGCTCCATCAGCTCCTAACAGGGGTAGAGTCAGGGTAATAAGATGACTGATGCCAGCATAGAGAGATCTCTGCAGCACTGGATCGCTGCCTCATTGTGCCAGAATCATGTTCCTCAGACTCACTCACCCTCTTCACTCTCCTCTGGGCATGTCCTGGCTCCTCTCACTGTGAGTGTGACGTTATTCGCACAGCACACGGAGTACTGCCGGGACTCAGCCAGCCCAGTGCATGGAAAATTTTGGTGGAGCTTGCGGTCCACCAGAAATTAGAACTCCCTCCAATGCATCATGATTCAATACTGTCAGAGGACCCCACTTGGACCAGCTGGGTCTTAAGCAGCCGCTTGGGTTACCTAACAGTAAATCCGCTAATGGGGAGCAGTCAGGGGCATAGGGAGCAGTCAGGGGTGTATTGGGAGCCGAGGAAGCAGTCGGGTGTATCGGGGGCATAGGGAGCAGTCAGGGGTGTATCAGCGGCCTAGGGGGCAGTCAGGGGTATATTAGGAGCATAGGGAGCAGGGGATTAGGGGGCAGTCAGGGACGTAGGGAGCAGTTAGGGGCATAGGGAGCTTTCAGGGGTATATTAGGAGCATAGGGAGCAGGGGAATAGGGGGCAGTTAGGGGCATAGGGAGCAGTCAGAGGTATATTAGGAGCATAGGGGGCAGGGGCATAGGGAGCAATCGGGGTATATTTGGAGCATAGGAAGCAGTCAGGGGCATAGGGAGCAGTAAGGGGGTATATTAGGAGCATAGGGAGCAGGAGAATAGGGAGCAGTCAGGGGGTATATTAGGAGCATAGGGAGCAGTCAGGGGGTATATTAGGAGCATAGGGAGCAGGAGAATAGGGAGCAGTCAGGGGGTATATTAGGAGCATAGGGAGCAGGAGAATAGGGAGCAGTCAGGGGGTATATTAGGAGCATAGGGAGCAGGAGAATAGGGAGCAGTCAGGGGGTATATTAGGAGCATAGGGAGTAGTCAGGGGTGTATTGGGAGCCTAGGAAGCAGTCGGGTGTACCGGGGGCATAGGGAGCAGTCAGGGGTGTATCAGCGGCCTAGGAGGCAGTCAGGGGTATATTAGGAGAATAGGGAGCAGTCAGGGGGTATATTAGGAGCATAGGGAGCAGTCGGGCATAGGCAGCAGTCGGGGTATATTAGGAGCAGGGGAATAGGGAGCAGTCAGGGGCATAGGGATCAGTCAGATGTGCAGCATAATGTACGGAATGGGGCTGTACAAGAGACTTGCTGTGAGTGTACTGTACATCAGGCAAATAGAGACAGTGAGAGTGACCGACCTGAAGTAGTAGTAGCAGCAGCGACAGTTCCAATGTCCCGGCCTCCTGTGTCCAATGTTCTGGCTCCTGGAATGTTCACTTCACTGTCTGTGGCAGCACCTGTGAAGGGCGGAATTACTGACTTCTGCTGCCAACCTCATATTATCTGGGATGGAGCCTGAGGAGCTTTGGCAGAGTGGCGGCCGGCCACTTGTCCCTGGGGAGGGGTCAGCAAGCCTCCTGCAAGTACACCGTAAGCTCAGCCGGCCCCGTCAATGTGCCCTGGAGCTGGCTTATAGGCAGGAGGGGGAGGGAGGGAATCTAGTAACACGATGCGGGGGGGGGAGGTAACATGCGGAAGCCGAATTGCGCGCGCGGGGGGATCTAGTAGCAACATGCGGGATCCGAATTGCGGGGGGGGTCTGATGTAGTAATAAGATGCAGGGGGGGAGGCAACATGTGGGATCCAAATTGCGGGGGGGGATTTAATAATAAGATGCAGGAGTGGGGGTAGGCAACAAATTGCGGAGGGAAGAGGAACAGCAAGTAACCAGATGCAGGAGGCGGGGTGCGCGAGGGGAGCCGAATAGCCGTGGGGGGGGATCAGATGACAAGATGTAGGAGGCGGGGGGAGGGGGGGGGGGAGGAGGCAGCGGGAGCGGGAGACGAATAGCCGTGGGGGGGAGCACGTGACAGGATGCAGGAGGGTGGGAGGACTCGAGGGAGCGGAGCGGCCCAGTGGGTAACTGCTTACGGAGGAGTTTGGCTGAGCTGAAGCGTTCCCTCTTTCATTCACTGTGCGGTGCCGCCCTCCAGTGGTCGCCGCCCATAGGCAGCTGCCTAAAGCTGCCTAGTGGTAGCGCCGGCCCTGGGTGTGGTGTGTTGAAACTGAAATCTAAATTGCAGTGTAAAAATAAAGCAGACAATATTTACCCTGCACAGAAACAATATAACCCACCCAAATCTAACGCTCTCTGAACATGTTACATCTGCCCCCCTGCAGTGCACATGGTTTTGCCCATTAGCTAACAAATTTGCTGCTGCGATCAACTTGGAATTAGGTCCCGAGTTTGAGAACTTGCGCATTAGAGGGAAATGGGTCACACCTTCTCAAGAGTGTAGGTGTTGTAGCTTAGGCTGATACTGTATATGAACATACAATATCATGTAATGTGTACACGTGATATTGCATGCAATGCGCTCCCGCAGCACGTTGGACCTGCATGCAGTTCCAATGCGTGATATTGCTTACGAGGGCCATGCTACCGAATGCAGCATGGCCCTGCTCCTCCCCCTGTCGCAGCCAACATTGGCAAGTGTATACAGTGCATCCGGAAAGTACTCACAGCGCTTCACTGTTTCCACATTTTGTTATGTTACAACCTTATTCCAAAATGGAATAAATTCATTTCTCTGACGTCCTAGTGGATGCTGGGTACTCCGTAAGGACCATGGGGAATAGACGGGCTCCGCAGGAGACTGGGCACTCTTAAAAGAAAGATTAGGTACTATATCTGGTGTGCACTGGCTCCTCCCTCTATGCCCCTCCTCCAGACCTCAGTTAGAATCTGTGCCCGGCCAGAGCTGGATGCACCTAGTGGGCTCTCCTGAGCTTACTAGAAAAGAAAGTATTTGTTAGGTTTTTTATTTTCAGTGAGATCTGCTGGCAACAGGCTCACTGCTACGTGGGACTGAGGGGAGAGAAGCAAACCTACCTGCTTGCAGCTAGCTTGTGCTTCTAAGGCTACTGGACACCATTAGCTCCAGAGGGATCGAACACAGGGCCCGACCTCGATCGTCCGTTCCCGGAGCCGCGCCGCCGTCCCCCTTGCAGAGCCAGAAGACGGAAGAACCAGAAGAAAAACGGCGGCTGAAGACTCCGGTCTTCAATAAGGTAGCGCACAGCACTGCAGCTGTGCGCCATTGCTCCCACAGCACACCACACGCTCTGGTCACTGATGGGTGCAGGGCGCTGGGGGGGCGCCCTGGGCTGCAATAAGTATACCTTTGGCAAAATTGCACATAATACAGTGTATAACACTCTATATGTGCCTAATTCCCCGCCATTAACTTTATTAAAAAGCGGGAGAAGCCCGCCGCGGAGGGGGCGGGGCTATCTCCCTCAGCACACCGGCGCCATTTTCTCTTCACAGCTCCGCTGGAAGGACGCTCCCCAGGCTCTCCCCTGCAGTATACACTACAAGAAGGGTAAAAAAGAGAGGGGGGGGGGCACATAAATTTAGGCGCAATATTGTGTTTAATAGCAGCTATTGGGAAAAATCACTCAGTACAGTGTTAATCCCTGTGTTATATAGCGCTGAAGTGTGTGCTGGCATACTCTCTCTCTGTCTCCCCAAAGGACTTTGTGGGGTCCTGTCCTCAGTCAGAGCATTCCCTGTGTGTGTGTGTGCGGTGTGTTGGTACGGCTGTGTCGACATGTTTGATGAGGAGGCTTACGTGGAGGCGGAGCAGGAGCCGATAAGTGTGATGTCGCCCCCTGCGGGGCCGACACCAGAGTGGGTGGATATGTGGAAGGTATTAACCGACAGTGTCAACTCCTTGCATAAAAGGTTCGATGACGTAACAGCTTAGGGACAGCCGGCTTCTCAGCCCGCGCCTGCCCAGGCGTCTCAGAGGCCATCAGGGGCTCAAAAACGCCCGCTACCTCAGATGGCAGACACAGATGTCGACACGGAGTCTGACTCCAGTGTAGACGAGGATGAGACAAATATACAGTCCACAAGGGCCATCCAATACATGATTACGGCAATGAAAAATGTGTTGCACATTTCTGATATTAACCCGGTTACCACAAAAAAGGGTATTATGTTTGGGGAGAAAAAGCAGCCAGTGACTTTTCCCCCATCTGATGAGTTAAATGAATTGTGTGAGGAAGCGTGGTGTTCCCCAGATAAGAAATTAGTGATTTCTAAGAGGTTACTGATGGCGTACCCTTTCCCGCCAACGGATAGGTTACGTTGGGAGACGTCCCCTAGGGTGGACAAAGCGTTCACACGCTTATCAAAAAAGGTGGCACTGCCATCTCAGGATACGGCCGCCTTGAAGGAGCCTGCAGATAGAAAGCAGGAGGCTATCCTGAAGTCTGTGTATACACACTCAGGTACTATACTGAGACCTGCAATTGCTTCAGCATGGATGTGTAGTGCTGCAGCAGCTTGGTCCGATACCCTGTCAGATAACATCGATTCCCTCGACAGGGATACTATTTTGCTAACCATAGAGCATATAAAAGACTTCGTCTTATATATGAGAGATGCACAGAGGGACATTTGCCAGCTGGCATCTAGAATTAATGCAATGTCCATTTCTGCCAGGAGAGTATTATGGACTCGGCAGTGGACAGGTGATGCTGATTCTAAAAGGCACATGGAGGTTTTGCCTTATAAGGGTGAGGAATTGTTTGGGGACGGTCTCTCGGACCTCGTATCCACAGCAACAGCTGGGAAGTCGACTTTTTTACCCCAGGTTCCCTCACAGCCGAAGAAAGCACCGTATTATCAGGTACAGTCCTTTCGGCCTCAGAAAGGCAAGCGGACCAGAGGCGCATCCTTTCTGCCCAGAGGCAGGGGTAGAGGGAAAAAGCTGCACCAGACAGCCAGTTCCCAGGAACAAAAATCCTCCCCTGCTTCCTCTAAGTCCACCGCATGACGCTGGGGCTCCACAGGTGGAGCCAGGTGCGGTGGGGGCGCGTCTCCGGAACTTCAGCGACCAGTGGGTTCGCTCACAGGTGGATCCCTGGGTTCTACAAGTGGTATCTCAGGGATACAAGCTGGAGTTCGAGGCGGCTCCCCCTCGCCGTTACCTCAAATCAGCCTTGCCAGCTGCTCCCAGAGAAAGGGAGGTAGTACTGGCGGCAATTCACAAGTTGTACCTTCAGCAGGTGATAATCAAAGTTCCCCTCCTTCAACAGGGACGGGGTTACTATTCCACAATGTTTGTGGTACCGAAACCGGACGGTTCGGTGAGACCCATTCTAAATTTGAAATCCTTGAACACTTATATAAGGAAGTTCAAGTTCAAAATGGAATCGCTCAGGGCGGTTATTGCAAGCCTGGAAGAGGGGGATTTTATGGTGTCGCTGGACATCAAGGATGCTTACCTACATGTCCCCATTTACCCACCTCACCAGGAGTACCTCAGGTTTGTGGTACAAGACTGTCATTACCAATTCCAGACGTTGCCGTTTGGTCTGTCCACGGCACAGAGGGTATTTACCAAGGTAATGGCCGAAATTATGATACTCCTCCGAAAGAAGGGAGTTATAATTATCCCGTACTTGGACGATCTCCTTATAAAGGCGAGGTCCAAGGAGCAGTTGCTAGTCAGCATAGCACTATCTCGGGAAGTGCTGCAGCAGCACGGCTGGATTCTGAATATCCCAAAGTCGCAGCTGATTCCTGCGACGCGTTCTGCTGTTCTTGGGCATGATTCTGGACACAGAACAGAAGAAAGTGTTTCTCCCAGAGGAGAAGGCCCAGGAATTATCATCTCTGGTCAGGGACCTCCTGAAACCAAAGCAGGCGTCGGTGCATCACTGCACGCGAGTCCTGGGAAAGATGGTAGCTTCTTACGAAGCAATTCCCTTCGGCAGGTTCCATGCAAGGATCTTTTATTATTATTATTATTATTATCCTTTATTTATATGGCGCCACAAGGGTTCCGCAGCGCCCAATTACAGAGTACATAAACAAATAATCAAACAAGAAAACAGCAACTTACAGTTGACGACAATATAGGACAAGTACAGGGTAAATAAACATAGCTACATCAGCAGATGACACTGGAATAAGTATCAGGTGGCAGAAGACTGCTGGATTTGGTGCAGTTGAAGATTATTAAAGTAAGAAAAGGGTAAGCACATGAGGGAAGAGGGATCTGTTTCTTTCAGTGGGATCTGTTAGACAAGTGGTCCGGATCGCATCTTCAGATGCATCGGTTGATCACCCTGTCCCCGAGGGCCAGGGTGTCTCTGCTGTGGTGGCTGCAGAGTGCTCATCTTCTCGAAGGCCGCAGATTCGGCATACAGGACTGGGTCCTGGTGACCACGGATGCAAGCCTCCGAGGTTGGGGGGCAGTCACCCAGGGAAGAAACTTCCAAGGACAATGGTCGAGTCAGGAAACTTCCCTACACATAAATATTCTGGAACTAAGGGCCATTTACAACGCCCTGAGTCAAGCAGAACCCCTGCTTCAAAACCAACCAGTTCTGATTCAGTCAGACAACATCACGGCGGTCGCCCATGTAAACCGCCAGGGCGGCACAAGACGCAGGATGGCAATGGCAGAAGCCACAAGGATTCTTCGATGGGCGGAGAATCACGTGATAGCACTGTCAGCAGTGTTCATTCCGGGAGTGGACAACTGGGAAGCAGACTTCCTCAGCAGGCACGACCTCCACCCGGGAGAGTGGGGACTTCATCCAGAAGTCTTCAAGCTGATTGTAAATCGTTGGGAACTGCCACAGGTGGACATGGTGGCGTCCCACCTCAACAAAAAGCTAAAAAAATATTGCGCCAGGTCAAGGGACCCTCAGGCGATAGCTGTGGATGCTCTAGTGACACCGTGGGTGTACCAGTCGGTTTATGTGTTCCCTCCTCTTCCTCTCATACCCAAGGTACTGAGGATAATAAGAAAGAGAGGAGTAAGAACTATACTCATCGTTCCGGACTGGCCAAGAAGAACTTGGTACCCAGAACTACAAGAAATGATATCAGAGGACCCATGGCCTCTGCCGCTCCGACAGGACCTGCTACAGCAGGGTCCTGTCTGTTCCAAGACTTACCGCGGCTGCGTTTGACGGCATGGCGGTTGAACGCCGGATCCTAAGGGAAAAGGGCATTCCTGAAGAAGTCATTCCTACCCTGATAAAGGCTAGGAATGATGTGACAGCAAAACATTATCACCGTATATGGCGAAAATATGTTGCTTGGTGTGAGGCCAGGAAGGCCCCAACAGAGGAATTTCAGCTGGGTCGATTTCTGCACTTCCTACAGTCAGGAGTGACTATGGGCCTAAAATTGAGATCCATTAAAGTCCAGATTTCGGACCTGTCTATTTTCTTTCAGAAAGAACTGGCTTCACTGCCTGAAGTTCAGACGTTTGTTAAGGGAGTGCTGCATATTCAGCCCCCTTTTGTGCCTCCAGTGGCACCTTGGGATCTCAACGTTGTGTTGGAGTTCCTAAAATCACATTGGTTTGAGCCACTTAAGACCGTGGAGCTAAAGTATCTCACGTGGAAGGTGGTCATGCTGTTGGCCTTGGCTTCGGCCAGGCTTGTGTTAGAATTGGCGGCTTTGTCATGTAAAAGCCCATATCTGATTTTCCATATGGATAGGGCAGAATTGAGGACTCGTCCTCAATTTCTTCCTAAGGTGGTATCAGCGTTTCATTTGAACCAACCTATTGTGGTGCCTGCGGCTACTAGGGACTTGGAGGATTCCAAGTTGATGGACGTAGTCCGGGCCCTGAAAATCTATGTTTCCAGGACAGCGAGAGTCAGAAAAACTGACTCGCTGTTTATCCTGCATGCACCCAACAAGCTGGGTGCTCCTGCTTCGAAGCAGACTATTGCTCGCTGGATCTGTAGCACGATTCAGCTTGCACATTCTGCGGCTGGACTGCCGCATCCTAAATCAGTAAAAGCCCATTCCACGAGGAAGGTGGGCTCTTCTTGGGCGGCTGCCCGAGGGGTCTCGGCTTTACAACTTTGCCGAGCTGCTACTTGGTCGGGTTCAAACACTTTTGCAAAATTCTACAAGTTTGATACCCTGGCTGAGGAGGTCCTTGAGTTTGCTCATTCGGTGCTGCAGAGTCATCCGCACTCTCCCGCCCGTTTGGGAGCTTTGGTATAATCCCCATGGTCCTTACGGAGTACCCAGCATCCACTAGGACGTCAGAGAAAATAAGAATTTACTCACCGGTAATTCTATTTCTCGTAGTCCGTAGTGGATGCTGGGAGCCCGTCCCACGTGCGGACTCTCTGCAATACATGTATATAGTTATTGCTTAACTAAAGGGTTATTGTTATGAGCCATCAGTTGAATGAGGCTCAGTTATTGTTCATACTGTTAACTGGGTATAGTTATCACAAGTTGTACGGTGTGATTGGTGTGGCTGGTATGAGTCTTACCCTGGATTCCAAATCCTTTCCTAGTAATGTCAGCTCTTCCGGGCACAGTTTCCCTAACTTAGGTCTGGAGGAGGGGCATAGAGGGAGGAGCCGGTGCACACCAGATATAGTACCTAATCTTTCTTTTAAGAGTGCCCAGTCTCCTGCGGAGCCCGTCTATTCCCCATGGTCCTTACGGAGTACCCAGCATCCACTAGGGACTACGAGAAATAGAATTACCGGTGAGTAAATTCTTATTTTTTCCCCTCAAAATTCTACACACAATAGCCTATAATGACAATGTGAAAAACGTTTTTGTTTTTTTTTGCAAATTTATTAAAAATAAAAAACTAAGTTATCACATGTACATAAGTATTCACAGCCTTTGCTTAATACTTTGTTGATGCACCTTTGGCAGCAATTACAGCCTCAAGTCTTTTTGAATATGATACCACAAGCTTGGCACACCTATCTTTGGCAAGTTTCCTCTATTTCTCTTTGCAGCACCTCTCAAGCTCCATCAGGTTGGATGGGAAGCGTGGGTGCACAGCCATTTTCAGATCTCTCCAGAGATGTTCAATCAGATTCAAGTCTGGGATCTGGCTGGGCCACTGAAGGACATGCACAGAGTTGTCTTGAAGCCACGCCTTTGATATCTTGGCTGTGTGCTTAGGGTCATTGTCCTGCTGATAGATGAACCTTCGCCCCAGTCTGAGGTCAAGAGCACTCTGGAGCAGGTTTTCATCCAGGATGTCTCTGAACATTGCTGCATTCATCTTTTCCTCTATCCTGACTAGTGTCCCAGTTCCTGCCGCTGAGAAACATCCCAACAGCATGATGCTGCCACCACCATGCTTCACAGTAGAGATGGTATTGGCCTGGTGCCTGGTCTCCTCCAAACATGACGCCTGGCATTCACGCCAAAGAGTTCAATCTTTGTCTCATCAGACCAGAGGAATGCTGTAGCTCTGACAGAGTGACCATCGGGTTCTTGGTCACCTCCCTGACTAGGGCCCTTCTCCCCCGATCACTCAGTTTAGACAGCTGGCCAGCTTTAGGAAGAGTCCTGGTGGTTCCGAACGTCTTCCATTTATGGCCACTGTGCTCATTGGGACATTCAAAGCAGCAGATATTTCTCTGACGTCCTAGTGGATGCTGGGAACTCCGTAAGGACCATGGGGAATAGACGGGCTCCGCAGGAGACTGGGCACTCTAAAAGAAAGATTAGGTACTATCTGGTGTGCACTGGCTCCTCCCTCTATGCCCCTCCTCCAGACCTCAGTTAGATTTCTGTGCCCGGCCGAGCTGGATGCACACTAGGGGCTCTCCTGAGCTCCTATAAAGAAAGTATATTTTAGGTTTTTTATTTTACAGTGAGACCTGCTGGCAACAGGCTCACTGCAACGAGGGACTAAGGGGAGAAGAAGCGAACCTACCTGCTTGCAGCTAGCTTGGGCTTCTTAGGCTACTGGACACCATTAGCTCCAGAGGGATCGACCGCAGGACCCGTCCTTGGTGTTCGTTCCCGGAGCCGCGCCGCCATCCCCCTTACAGAGCCAGAAGCTAGAAGAGGTCCGGAAAAATCGGCGGCAGAAGACTTCAGTCTTCACCAAGGTAGCGCACAGCACTGCAGCTGTGCGCCATTGCTCCTCTTGTACACCTCACACTCCGGTCACTGATGGGTGCAGGGCGCTGGGGGGGGGGGGGGGGGGGGCGCCCTGAGCAGCAATAATTAGACCTTGGCTGGCAAAATAATCACAATATATAGCCCCAGAGGCTATATATGTGATAAATACCCCTGCCAGATTCCATAAAAAAGCAGGAGAAAAGTCAGCCGAAAAAGGGGCGGAGCTATCTCCCTCAGCACACTGGCGCCATTTCTCCCTCACAGCTCCGCTGGAAGGAAGCTCCCTGGCTCTCCCCTGCAGTCTGCACTACAGAAGGGTAAAAAAGAGAGGGGGGGCACTAAATTTAGGCGCAGTATATAATTTATAGCAGCTATAAGGGGATATAATTCAGTTAGTCCCTGTATTATGTAGCGCTCTGGTGTGTGCTGGCATACTCTCTCTCTGTCTCCCCAAAGGGCTTTTTGTGGGGTCCTGTCCTCTGTCAGAGCATTCCCTGTGTGTGTGCGGTGTGTCGGTACGGCTGTGTCGACATGTTTGATGAGGAGGCTTATGTGGAGGCAGAGCAGATGCCTATAAATGTGATGTCACCCCCTGCGGGGCAGACACCTGAGTGGATGGACTTATGGAAGGAATTACGTGCAAGTGTCGACTCCTTACAAAAAAAAATTGACGACATGCCAAATGCGGGACAGCCGGCTTCTCAGCTCGTGCCTGCCCAGACGACTCAAAGGCCATCAGGGGCTCTAAAGCGCCCGCTACCTCAGATGGCAGACACATATGTCGACACGGATACTGATACCAGTGTCGACGATGAAGAGTCTAATTTAATGTCCACTAGGGCCATTCGTTGCATGATTGAGGCAATGAAAGAGGTATTACACATTTCTGATATAAACCCAGGTACCTCAAAAAAGGGTATTATGTTTGGGGAGAAAAAACTACCAATAGTTTTTCCCCCATCTGAAGAATTAAATGAAGTGTGTGAAGAAGCGTGGGCTTCCCCCGATAAAAAATTGGTAATTTCTAAAAAGTTACTAATGGCGTTCCCTTTCTCGCCAGAGGATAGGTCACATTGGGAAACACCCCCTAGGGTGGATAAAGCGCTCACACGCTTGTCAAAAAAGGTGGCACTACCGTCTCCGGATATGGCCGCCCTAAAGGAGCCTGCTGATAGAAAGCAGGAGGCGATCCTGAAGTCTGTATATACACACTCAGGCATTATACTGAGACCAGCGATTGCTTCAGCATGGATGTGCAGTGCTGCAGCTGCGTGGTCAGATTCCCTGTCGGAAAATATTGACACCCTAGACAGAGACACTATTCTGCTAACCGTAGAGCATATAAAAGACTCAGTCTTATACATGAGAGATGCACAGAGGGAGATCTGCCGACTGGCATCTAAAATAAGTGCACTGTCCATCTCTGCTAGGAGAGGCTTATGGACTCGGCAGTGGACAGGGGATGCAGATTTGAAAAGGCACATGGAAGTTTTGCCTTATAAGGGTGAGGAGTTATTCGGGGATGGTCTCTCAGACCTAGTTTCCACAGCAACAGCTGGGAAGTCAGCATTTTTGCCCCATGTCCCCTCACAGCCTAAGAAAGCGCCGTATTATCAGGTACAGTCCTTTCGACCCCAGAAAAACAGGCGGGGAAAAGGCGGGTCCTTTCTGTCCAGAAACAGAGGTAGGGGAAAAAAGCTGCAACAAACAGCAGGTTCCCAGGAACAAAAGTCCTCCCCCGCTTCTTCCAAGTCCGCCGCATGACGGTGGGGCTCCACAGGCGGAGCCAGGTACGGTGGGGGGCCGCCTCAAAAATTTCAGCGATCAGTGGGCTCGCTCACAGGTGGATCCCTGGATCCTTCAAGTAGTATCTCAGGGGTACAAGCTGGAATTCGAGGCGTCTCCCCCCCGCCGTTTCCTCAAATCTGCCTTACCGACAACTCCCTCGGGCAGGGAGGCTGTGCTAGAGGCAATTCACAAGCTGTATTCCCAGCAGTTGATAGTAAGGTGCCCCTAATTCAACAAGGACGGGGTTACTATTCCACACTGTTTGTGGTACCGAAACCGGATGGTTCGGTGAGACCCATTTTAAATTTGAAATCCTTGAACACATACATAAAAAAATTCAAGTTCAAGATGGAATCGCTCAGGGCGGTTATTGCAAGCCTGGACGAGGGGGATTACATGGTATCCCTGGACATCAAGGATGCTTACCTGCATGTCCCCATTTACCATCCTCACCAGGAGTACCTCAGATTTGTGGTACAGGATTGCCATTACAAATTCCAGACACTGCCGTTTGGACTGTCCACGGCACCGAGGGTGTTTACCAAGGTAATGGCAGAAATGATGATACTCCTTCGAAAAAAGGGAGTTTTAATTATCCCGTACTTGGACGATCTCCAGGCGAGGTCCAAGGAGCAGTTGTTGGTCGGAGTAGCACTATCTCGGGAGGTGCTACAACAGCACGGATGGATTCTTAACATTCCAAAGTCACAGCTGGTTCCTTCCACACGCCTACTGTTCCTGGGGATGGTTCTGGACACAGAACAGAAAAAAGTGTTTCTCCCGCAGGAGAAAGCCAAGGAGCTGTCATCTCTAGTCAGAGACCTCCTGAAACCAAAACAGGTATCGGTGCATCACTGCACACGAGTCCTCGGAAAAATGGTAGCTTCATACGAAGCAATTCCATTCGGCAGGTTCCATGCAAGAACCTTTCAGTGGGACCTCTTGGACAAGTGGTCGGGATCGCATCTTCAGATGCATCGGCTGATAACCCTGTCTCCAAGGACCAGGGTGTCTCTGCTGTGGTGGCTGCAGAGTGCTCATCTTCTAGAGGGCCGCAGATTCGGCATACAGGACTGGGTCCTGGTGACCACGGATGCCAGCCTTCGAGGCTGGGGGGCAGTCACACAGGGAAGAAATTTCCAAGGACTTTGGTCAAGTCAGGAGTCGTCCCTACACATAAATATTCTGGAACTGAGGGCCATCTACAATGCCCTAAGTCAGGCAAGGCCCCTGCTTCAAAACCAGCCGGTACTGATCCAATCAGACAACATCACGGCAGTCGCCCATGTAAACCGACAGGGCGGCACAAGAAGCAGGATGGCGATGGCAGAAGCCACAAGGATTCTCCGATGGGCGGAAAATCATGTCTTAGCACTGTCAGCAGTGTTCATTCCGGGAGTGGACAACTGGGAAGCAGACTTCCTCAGCAGACACGACCTACACCCGGGAGAGTGGGGACTTCATCCAGAAGTCTTCCAACTGTTGGTAAACCGTTGGGAAAGGCCACAGGTGGACATGATGGCGTCCCGCCTCAACAAAAAGCTAAAGAGATATTGCGCCTAGTCAAGGGACCCTCAGGCGATAGCTGTGGACGCTCTAGTGACACCGTGGGTGTACCAGTCGGTTTATGTGTTCCCTCCTCTGCCTCTCATACCAATGGTACTGAGAATAATAAGAAGGCGAGGAGTAAGAACGATACTCGTGGTTCCGGATTGGCCAAGAAGAGCTTGGTACCCAGAACTTCAAGAAATGATATCAGAGGACCCATGGCCTCTACCGCTCAGACAGGATCTGCTACAGCAGGGGCCCTGTCTGTTCCAAGACTTACCGCGGCTGCGTTTGACGGCATGGCGGTTGAATTCCGGATCCTAAAGGAAAAGGGCATTCCGGAGGAAGTCATTCCTACGCTGATAAAAGCCAGGAAAGAAGTAACCGCAAACCATTATCACCGTATTTGGCGAAAATATGTTGCGTGGTGTGAGGCCAGGAAGGCCCCTACTGAGGAATTTCAGCTGGGTCGTTTTCTGCACTTCCTACAGTCGGGAGTGACTATGGTCCTAAAATTGGGTTCCATTAAGGTCCAGATTTCGGCTCTGTCGATTTTCTTCCAGAAAGAACTGGCTTCACTGCCTGAAGTTCAGACATTTGTAAAGGGAGTGCTACATATTCAGCCCCCTTTTGTGCCTCCTGTGGCACCTTGGGATCTCAACGTGGTGTTGAGTTTCCTGAAATCACATTGGTTTGAGCCACTTAAAACTGTGGATCTGAAATATCTCACGTGGAAAGTGGTCATGTTATTGGCCTTGGCTTCGGCCAGGCGTGTGTCAGAATCGGCGGCTTTGTCATGTAAATGCCCTTATCTGATTTTCCATATGGATAGGGCAGAATTGAGGACTCGTCCCCAGTTTCTCCCTAAGGTGGTATCAGCTTTTCACTTGTTAGGGTATGTTAACCTATTCAGGTCTGGTCTATAAACTCTCTGCAGTCATCAGTCAGAATTCTGTTTCTTTTGCAACCGGTTGGAGATCAGTGAATGAAAAGGTGACACAGGATCATGTGTAACCTAAGCAGTCCATAGTTGACCTGCTTAGGGGCCATATAAGCTTTATTTTTATAGCTCAAGGACAAAGGATTCATGTTTGCCAATACATTTAGCCAATCAGAATACACCATGTATGTCTCAAAAACTGTAATACATCAATTGTCATACAAGATTATAATTAGCAATTAGAACATTCTAGAAAATGGTTAGTGCTTCGTTTATCAGTCTTTCGGACATAAACTTCTTTCCAATTAGCCTTGGATACATCTGGCGTTGCCTTGTCCTTGAACACGTCATGCTTTAAAACAAGATATTCGAGGTATATAGTCTGAATATATCTGTCCAATATTTTTAAGGATACACGAACACATTTTGTGATTAACAGTAAATATCTTAATCAATGCAAAAAAGCGTGAATCAATATATTTGCTATACTGCGGAAGCTCCTACACCATCACACTTGAACCAACCTATTGTAGTGCCTGCGGCTACTAGGGACTTGGAAGATTCCAAGTTACTGGACGTAGTCAGGGCCTTGAAAATGTATGTTTCCAGGACGGCTGGAGTCAGGAAAACTGACTCACTTTTTATCCTGTATGCACACAACAAACTAGGTGCTCCTGCTTCTAAGCAGACTATTGCTCGCTGGATTTGTAGCACAATTCAGCTGGCGCATTCTGCTGCTGGATTGCCGCATCCTAAATCAGTAAAAGCCCATTCTACAAGGAAAGTGGGCTCATCTTGGGCGGCTGCCCGAGGGGTCTCGGCTTTACAACTTTGCCGAGCTGCAACTTGGTCAGGGGCAAACACGTTTGCTAAATTCTACAAATTTGATACCCTGGCTGAGGAGGACCTTGAGTTCTCTCATTCGGTGCTGCAGAGTCATCCGCACTCTCCCGCCCGTTTGGGAGCTTTGGTATAATCCCCATGGTCCTTACGGAGTTCCCAGCATCCACTAGGATGTCAGAGAAAATAAAATTTTACTCACCGGTAAATCTATTTCTCGTAGTCCGTAGTGGATGCTGGGCGCCCATCCCAAGTGCGGATTGTCTGCAATACTTGTATATAGTTATTGCCTAACTAAAGGGTTATTGTTGAGCCATCTGTTGAGACGCTCAGTTATATTTCATACTGTTAACTGGGTATAGTATCACGAGTTATACGGTGTGATTGGTGTGGCTGGTATGAGTCTTACCCGGGATTCAAAATCCTTCATTATTGTGTCAGCTCTTCCGGGCACAGTATTCTAACTGAGGTCTGGAGGAGGGGCATAGAGGGATGAGCCAGTGCACACCAGATAGTACCTAATCTTTCTTTTAGAGTGCCCAGTCTCCTGCGGAGCCCGTCTATTCCCCATGGTCCTTACGGAGTTCCCAGCATCCACTACGGACTACGAGAAATAGATTTTACAGGTGAGTAAAATCTTATTTTTTCTGTACCATTCCCCAGATTTGTGCCTTTCACTGAGGAAGTGCCTGCATTTTGTTGTCACCCTCCTGGGAATGTCCTGCACCTCCTTAGTGACGACACTGAATATTTCAACACACTGGGTTGATTTACCTTTACCCAGTGCACAAAGTGAACATTTTGAAGTGGTGAATATGAATAATTGAATATGATTACATCTGAATAATTGAAGGAAAAAGAGGCATCCTATTTAAATCCTCCGCTCACTTAAACAAGTCTTAAGAAACTGGTGTGTGCTATCACATGACAATAAATTGGATACAATTAACAAGAAGAATAAAAATTGTCGTGATGTGATGGACCTTGGGGGTCATTCCGAGTTGTTCCCTCGCTAGCAGTTTTTCGCAGTCGTGCAAACACTATGCCGCCGCCCTCTGGGAGTGTATTTTAGCTTAGCAGAAGTGCGAACGAAAGGATCGCACAGCGGCTACAAGAAACAATTGTGCAGTTTTAGAGTAGCTCCAGATCTACTCAGCCCTTGCGATCACTTCAGACCATTCAGTTCCGGATTTGACGTCACAAATACGCCCTGCGTTCGGCCAGCCACGCCTGCGTTTTTTCGAACACTCCCTGAAAACGGTCAGTTGACACCCAGAAACGCCCGCTTCATGTCAATCACTCTGCGGCTGCCATTGCGACTGAAAAGCCTCGCTAGACCTTGTGTAAAAATACATCGCCCGTTGTGAAAGTACGTCGCGCGTGCGCACTGCGCCGCATACGCATGCGCAGAAGTGCCGGATTTTTACTTAATCGCTGCGCAGCGAACATTTTCAGGTAGCGATCAACTCGGAATGACTCCCCTTATGTTTAAGAGTTAACCTTTACTAAGTATATATTTAAATGTCTTTAAAACTGCGAAATATACAAAGAAAGAGAAGAACAGTGAATAAACTAGGAATAGCAATATAAAATCTCACTGTGTGTGGGAATACAATTGCATGATGTTAATTCAGCGGTGTCTTCTCATGCTCTGAATCAGGCACTATACTGTATACATACTTTCCTACTAGAGGCTATAGAAAATCGAGTGGCGATCCCGTCTGGCTCGGGGAGATTTACCCAGTCTTCTGTTCAGAAGGAATGAGCAAATCTCCCAGAACCGGATGCCATTCACTATCAGCCACCCACCACGAGCAAAACTGAGAGGTCCGGGTGGCTGATCTCATCCCCATCCCCTACTTTACAGTGCTTGCCCCATTGTGTAGTGGGGGCGGCCACACCCACTGGCCTGCCCATTTTCCTGCGCGTGCTGCCCATTCCTAGAGGAGGCAGCTCATTAGTCAGCATGTATGCCTATACTTCAATCCCTTTGCCTTAATCCAAAGTGTTTCCCAAACTTACTTGAGTCACAGCGCCCTAGAGTATCAGCATTTCTGCAGCGGGGTACACTGGGGTTCCACAGGGATAACATCGGGGTGCAGAGTTGGATCTTGATCCGAGGCACCAACAGGCTAAAAGCTTTGACTGTTCCCAGGATGCTCAGCGCCGCCTCCTCTATAACCCCGCCTCAGGAACTCAGTTTGTAAATTGGTGCCTGCAGTGCAGGCAGCTTACATGGAGGGCTGCGCTGGGCAGCCCTGAAAAGAGCTTTTCAGAAGAAAGAAGACTTCAAGGGCCGCAGCATAGGCACTTACAAATGGACACTGTGGCCGTACAGGGACCCCACTAGACCACCAGGGCAAGGGCACAGGTCGGATTACCTCATAATCTGTTTTGCTAAGGCCCGCAGTACCCGCTGGTGAAGTCCAGCAAGGGGATAAGGCTCTGACCTGTAGCCCCAGCCCCAGGCGCCATTACTGCTAATGTTTCCGCCCTGGAGCTGCATCTCTCTGTCTCCCTCACTCCCTGTCAGCGTTTGGGCGCCATTACACACATGCTGAGCTGACTTTGGGACTGCTGGGTGCTGTCTCCTCTGTAAAGCCACCTGCATCATCAGAGCTGAACATTTACAGGACACTTAAGTATTCTACATGTCTGTTAGACAGTGTTAGTTAAGAACAAGTGCATACATTCAGGGTTATTTAGTACAAGTACCCTGGGATATACATCCAGTCTTTACTGTGCATTGTTATATCTATATACATATGTAGCATTACTTTGTAGTGCAGTTACTTAGTATTGCTAGTCCAGTGCAGTTTTATTGTTGTCTGTGATAATTTCTGCATTGTACATGTGACTGTGTGTGTGCCAGTAGCTGCTGTGTGATTTCCATTCCGTGTATCTCACATATACTGCTATCCCTATATTCTGTACCCTGAAGGGGGCTAAATGCTTCAGGGTTCTCATATAATATAGTGTTTCACAGGATATACTCTTTTGGTATTTTTCTTTGTGTATTACAGTCACCATATACCTCTTAAATCCTCCGTGTGTGCTCTGCTTGCAGTCACACTATACAGGGGGATTTCTGCCAGGTACTTTGTCTGCTTATATTGTACTATTTTGCCCTACGGTTATGCTTTCATATAATGTCAGTTAAACAGGGTGATAATTCTATGGCTGATCCTGCAACATGCAGTGCTACTGCCATGGATGTCTCTGAGGAGAATATTGCAGCTGAGGGTTCTGGCACTGGGGGTTATATACCCCACAGTCAGTCTACAGCAATGGGGGCGAATCATGACCCGCCGTGGGCTACATTTTCTACTTAAGAGAAAAACATATAGCTATCCCTAATGCACACTGAGTGAGAAATAACCTGTGTGCTGCCCTATCGTATCCGACCTGTGCCGACATGATGGGGTCCCGCACCCTGGATCCACACCTAGTATTAGGGACCCCCAGTGACAGAGACGCCTTGCCGTTCGGTTTGGGGGCTTAACCCTATATCTGCAGATATACGCAATTAAGATCTCAGTATTACCTGATATATTATGTAGTGTTATTTCTCATGTGTGCATTAGGGATAGCTATACGTTTTTCTTACCCAGAATTACCCCTCCCTTTTAGCATCTGAGTGACATCACAGTCTGATTGAGCAGCTTACCAATAAATGTGCATTACATTTTCTACTTTATTGACTATGCTGCTAACTAGACTTGCGCCCCCTTTGGGACCTCCTGTGCCATTACAGCCACATATTGTCCCTGCAGTTAATCCGCCATGGGCAGATACTCTGTCCTCTCAGTTACAGCAATTAAATCAGTCTTTGGCTAAGCAAAATCCTAACCCTCGCCCGCCTAAGACCAAGGGGTCATCTAAACGGGCTATTACTTTCTCACAATCCACACATGTTTCAGATACTTCATCTGATGAAGATGGCGCATATACTGACCCCTCAGACACTGATGCAGATGCTTCTGATGGAGAATCTATGACACAAGTGGATGTTCCTGACCTCTTGAAGGCTATCAGGCTGATTCTTCAAATTGATGATAACGAAGAACCTCCAGCTCCCTCTAAGAAACCAGATAAGTTCAAGCGTCAGAAGGTTAATAAATTAGTTTTGCCTCACTCTGACCACTTAGTTGACATATGTCAGGAATCCTGGGAGTATCCAGGAAAGAAATTCACCCTGTCTAAAAAGATGCTAGCTCGTTCTCCCCTCGCTGCAGAGTTAAGTAAAAATTGGGAAACACAACCGCCAGTGGACTCACAAGTCACGCGTGTGGTGGTGTCCTCTGCTCTGCCTGTCACTACCGTCACCTCTCTGAAGGAACCGATGGAGAAGCATGTGGAGGGTTGCTTGAAGTCCATTTACACTCTTGCAGGAGCTATACATAGGCCCACTATTGCGGCCTCTTGGGCTGCTAAAGCTATTGAGGCCTGGGTTCAGAAAGTTGAAGCGGAACTACCGTCTAATTTTCTAGATAATGCTAGACAGTGTCTTTCATACATTATTACAGCCTCTCATTATATTCAGGAGGCGGCATCTGATGCAGGTATCCTGGCGGCCAAAGCATCTACTACGTCTATTCTGTCTCGCCGGATCCTCTGGTTGACTCCTGGTTTGTAGATCTGGACTCTAAAAAGACCTTGGAGGTGATCCGTTTTAAGGGAAACATACTTTCTCTTACGTCCTAGAGAATGCTGGGGTCCACATTAGTACCATGGGGTATAGACGGGTCCACTAGGAGCCATGGGTACTTTAAGAGATTAATAGTGTGGGCTGGCTCCTCCCTCTATGCCCCTCCTACCAGACTCAGTATAGAAAATGTGCCCGAAGGAACTAGGGGAGCTCCTAGGAGTTTTCTTAGTTTTTTTATTTTATTAGAACATTAGGTACAGGAAGGCTGCGGGCAACAGCCTTCCTGCTTCGTGGGACTTAGGGCGGGAGTAGGAACCAACTCTAGAAGTTAATGGTTCTCTATCTCCGCTGACAGGACACTGAGCTCCTGAGGGTGATAATCACAAGCCCCTGAGGCGACCGCTCACTCCCGCATCCCGGCGTCCTGGGCCAGCGCGGTCACCCTAAACTGGTCACAGATGCTAACAGGAGCTAATACTGCTGTTAGCATAGATACCTCTGGCCAGTATAATCAAATTTGTGCGGGAAACTGTGTGCCATTACAGGGGGCGGGGCTTCTCCACAGAGCGGATCCAGCATTCACCAGCGCCATTTTCCTCCCTGCAGACATACAAGAAGACGCTGACAGGGATCGTTGACCCTCCAGATTACTCCAGTTACTGCAGTACAAGGGTGTTATAGACAGGGGGGGAGTGCATTGTTAGTATTAATTAACCTATTAAGTTTGGTTACTCAGCGCCGGGCTTTTATCATAATAATTGCTTACAAGGGCGCTGTGTAGCTGGCTCCTTAGACTCTGTGACTCTCTGAAGGTACTCTGGGGAAACTGTATCTGACATTTTCGTGTGTGTGTGTGTGTGTGTGTGTGTGTGTATCCCACATTACCATGTCTAAGGACTCTGTGTCCTGTGCTGCAGAGAGTTTATCTTCTCCTGAGGAGTCTATTCCATGTACTCAGGACTGCAATATACTGTCTCAACCTTCTGAATCCGAGCCCCCATGGGTGGATTCTTTAAGGGGAATGATATCCCAGATTTCTACTAGGATGTCACATACTGAGAAAGAGACGCAGTTTTTGAGGAAATCTGTGGAGGGGTTACAGTATTTGGCCCCCACTACTACATCAAAAACCCCACCTACATACCCACAAAAGCATACACTTGCCCAGATAATGCAAGCTGACACTGATACCGACTCTGATACAGGGGACGGTGATGGGGATATGCAGGGGGACGGGGACGGGGATGCATCCCTGGCTAAAGAGGTGCAACTAATGATTGAAGCCATTAGGGATGTTTTACACATTTCTGAGAACGTACCTGAACAGGTGGAGGAATTTTATTTTACAGAAAGTAAGAAATCCTCGCTTACCTTTCCGGCTTCCAAGGAGTTACACTCTTTGTTTGAAAAATCTTGGGAAAACCCAGAGAAAAAATTCCAGATCCCAAAAAGGCTTCTCATTGCTTTTCCTTTTCCTGTAGAGGATAGGAAAAAGTGGGAAAACCCACCTATAGTTGACGTATCTGTATCTAGGTTGTCAAAAAAGGTGGTTTTACCTGTTCCTGGTTCAACCGCTTTAAAAGAACCGGCTGACCGTAAGACTGAGACTACACTCAAATCACTATACACAGCTAATGGCATCGCTTTACGCCCACCATTGCTTGTGCATGGATTTCTAAAGCCATAGTAAAGTGGTCAGGCACATTACTAGAGGACTTAGATACTATGGATAGAAGTGACATTGATTTGTTCTTACGTCACATACAGGATTCTGCAGGGTCCATTGGTGGAGGCCATGAAAGACCTTGGCATGCTGAATGCACGGGCTACTTCTCTGGCGATCTCGGCATCCAGAGGACACTGGCTATGCCAATGGACTGCGGATGCAGAATCCAAGAGAAGTGTGGAGAACCTACCCTTCACAGGTCAGGCTCTGTTTGGGTATGCTTTGGATGCATGGATCTCCACGGCAACTGCGGGTAAATCATCCTTTCTTCCCTCAGCAGCACCAATGGCTAGGAAATCTTATCCTTCGCCTACACTGCAGTCCTTTCGGACCGCAAAATTTAAGAAATCCAAACCCCCTCCCACCTTCTTTAGAGGAGGTTGGGGAAAGTCCAGAAAATCTGCACCATCAAGTTCCCAGGAACAGAAACCAGGGCCAATATTTACTAAAAAATCGAGTTTGTCCGATTTGTGTTTTTTTTTCTAAGTCCCAACACGGGAATTCACTAAGCACAAATCTCGGCAGTGTTTGGACTATTCGTAATGGTTTGAATGACAAAGTTCAGAAATACGAATGAATAGACCATCGGTCAAACGCGGCTGTTATTTCATACAACACGGGTATTCACTATTCATTCGTATTTGGGTGTTAGTCTCTGAGTGCTCAATTGAGGTCGTATTTTTTTGCGATTCGTTAAAAAAAGCGGCAAAAAAATAGACCTGCTTTTTTCAGGCGTGTTTACATGTGTTGCAAATAACAAATCACTCACACCTGAATAAGGATGCCTATAAAAGGATCTTAGGCCCATTTCAATCCACCTACACTCAGAAATGGCAGCAGGACTGTGGGCCAGTGATATTTTGTGTGCTGTGGGATTCCTCAGACTCAGACATCAGCCTGTAAGTAACCAGGGCCAAGAAACTGAACATGGTCAGCAGGTTGTACAGGTTCCGCGGAGGCTGCGCAGGCCTCGTTTTTTTAGGGGGCGTTTAAACTTGAACGCATTGTCCGATGATACGGTCATACAGATGTTCCGTCTAAATCGTAACAACATTTTCCTTCTGTATGACCTTGTCAAACTGGGCCTAGACCCTGAGACAGCACGCTCTCGCTCTGTCTCAGGCCTGCACAAACTCCTGGCTGTGTTGCACTTTATGGCTACTGGCAGCTTTCAGGCTGTGTCTGGGGATGTCATAGGAATCTCACAGCCCTCATTTTCAAGAATATTAACACAGGTGATGTATACCTAACTACCTCCTCTGTTTTTGGTTGGTTTTAATTACTCGGTGGCCAGTTTTGTCCTAAAATCTCAGGTTTAATTTTCTTTCAAATATACACACAGGTGTTGGCTGTTTTGCAGCCCCACATCGATGCCTCAATCTATTTCCCTACCCAGGAGTCTCAGTGGCATGCCGTCAGGGTAGATTTCTATGAGCTGGCTGGCATGCCCAATGTGCTGGGAGCCATAGATTGCACACACATTCAGCTGAGACCACCTAGGGGCAGGCAGCACATCTATACTAATCGTCATCTAGAGTACTCCACAAATGTGCAGGTGGTTTGTGATGCAAATCTCAAAATAATGAGTGTTGTTGCTGGTTACCCTGGGGTCTGCCATGACTCCTTCATCCTCAGTCAGTCATCCCTCTTTGATAAGTTTGAGGACGGACAAATGCCAGATGGATGGCTGCTGGGTATGTAATTTGATATGTGTAGGCCTGCGTCTACTTTGTCCAAATACAGGGGCAGATGTATTATCCTGGAGAAGGCATAAGGAAGTGATAAACCAGTGATATGTGCAAGGTGATAAAGGCACCAGCCAATCAGCTCCAATATGTAAATTATCATTTAGGGACAGATTGCCCACTGCCTTTATTACCTTGCACATATCACTGGTTTATCACTTCCTTATGCCTTCTCCAGGTTAATACATCTGCCCCACAGTGTGTTACTTATGTGTTGCTGTATCTTAACATGAATCACGTTACTATATCTGTCTTTTAGGTGATGGAGGGTATGGCTGTTTCTCTTGGCTTCTAACTCCATTGTCCCGACCTGATACCCCTGCTGAACACAATTACAATCATGCACATAAGTCCACGCGGAATGTGATAGAAAGATGTTTTGGTGTGCTGAAATCTAGGTTTCGGTGTCCGAATAAGTCTGGTGGCCTTTTGTTGTATAGTCCCTTGAAGGTGACTCAAATTGTGTTCTGCTGTTGCTTTCTTCATAACATGTGTTTACAACAACATCTGCCACATCTTGAGGAGGAGGAGGAGGATGAAGAAAGCAGCCAGCAAGCAGAGGAATTAGAGACATCTGGTGATACTTGGAGTACAGATGTAGGGAGGCAGGTTAGGCAAGACCTCATAAATCGTTATTTTTAAGGTAAGTTTTGTTTGCTTCTTTCATTTGTTGTGTAAGGCTAAATATATGTTGCCCCATTTTTCAATTAAAAACCATTACTCAGAATGTGTCTGTCTCCTTGAGACATACAAACATACCCTCGCTTTATGCTATACAAATGTAGCATGTGTATTGTGTTTATTTAAAAACTCAAAACAACAGATTATGAGTTGTATGCATGAAGTCTGGATAAGTGTTAATAAACTTGGATTGAAAATTTATTACAAGCACACATAATCCACATAGTAATTTATTTTGTATTTTACTTTATGATTGTGTGTAACGTCCTAATGCACAGGTTCACAAACTCGGCCCTCAGGAACCCACACAGTGCATGTTTTGCAGGTAACCCAGTAGAAGCACAGGTGTATGAATTACTCACAGACACATTTGAAAAGGTTCACAGGTGGAGCTAATTATGTAACTTGTGATTCTGTGAGGAGACCTGCAAAACATGCACTGTGTGGGGTCCTGAGGCCCGAGTTTGAGAACCTGTGTCCTAATTAAACAATCCTCCACATATAATATGTTAGCCTTGAGGAATACATGTGTCCCTATGTGTGATGCTCCATCGTATTTAAGGGACACAAACTTAGTCTCATCCAAAAAAAAATATTTTGTAATGTTTGCTGCAGTAAACTTGCGGATTTGTAAGTAAATACACAGTTTGCCACATATATACATTATTATACACATTATTTGTGTTTTTAAAAAAAAAATCAAATTTATTTGTTTCTGCATCATGTGTAAGAAACTGATTACTCGTTTTTAACACACACACAAACATGGCCCAACAATAATGACATTCATTTTGGCACTGAATTATCTAAATTCAATCACAACATATTAAAACCTTTTTAGCCAACTCAATTGTGTTATTCTTGTAATGTTGTATAGAGAAGAAAGGTAAAAGAGTTAACAATCACATTGCAATTTGTATTGGTCATGGATGAATCTGCCTGGCTGCCAATTATTGTGTCTGCAGGATATGAGAATGATTAGAATCTAGAAAGAGTAATGATTAGAAAAAAATCAAGTGGTCTGGTTACTTCCTGCTAACATCTATGTGCAGCTCAAGCAACATTTCCCTCCTCCAAAAAAATTCAAAGATGGTAAAGAATAAATGTGCATACAAATTTCCTGTTGTTGTTTGTACCACTTATAATTAATGATGTTGTACAAATTGTCAAGGAGCTAAGTGTTATATCTATTTTGACAAACATACACTTACTAAGTATTTTGATGTACTTCTCTGAAATTAAAAAGGTGAGGTTTATTTGTTAATTTTTTTTGGGTGGCTGCTTGTCCTGCCCTTTGCTTTTACCACTGTCATGTTGGCGTGCTCTGGTGGAGCGTCTTGGTGGTGATGACACTGGCGTGATATTTGGAGTAGTCGTACCAGAACTGCTGCTTGTTTGCTGTTGGTGCATGGATCTGAGTGTTTCACTGAGGTTAGTGAGGGTGGCATTGAGTTCACGTGTAGCAGCATTTTGATTGTCTACAATTCGGAATAAAGTTTCATTTATCTTTTGATTGTTTTGAAAAATGTTCATATAGCTTTGCTGTTGTCTGTGCTGTTCTTCCATTAGTCTGTGCTGTTCTTCCATTATGCGCTGTCAGTTGCCCATGACCTGTGTAATGTCTGCACGCATGAGTTCCATGGTATTGCCAATTCTCGTGGTTTGTTCATTTTGTCTACTCATATTTCTGGTTATTCTTCTGAGGTGACATGGTAGGCTTGCAAACATTTGTGTCTGCCTACGCAGGCAATCTTCATTAGTGTCCTGCTGTCTAGCCCAAATGTTCCAAAACACGTGATCAGGGCCTTGTGTTACTGGTTTTGTTGGGCTGTGTTGTGGTGGTGGTGGTGTGCTTAACTGTGGTGGTGTACTCACAGGTGCTGGGGGCCTGATTCCTTGGCTTAATGGCTGCATTTCTAACATGATTGTCTCATCCATGTCACTGTGTTGCTGTTACCAGGACTAGAAGCTGAAATTTAGAAAAATTATCCGTTAGCTATCCATATGTTTGAAAAATTATAACAAATCACTACACATGGAACACATGTCATTGACTGTTGCTTTCAGATATCCTGCCTAGCAACATCATCACTCATAACTTAAATACATACATATGCGTGTTTGTGGCAAATGTGTCTGGTTACTTCATTGTGAAAACAAACACATTAGTTTTATTGTAGATCAGACATACTCCACCATAAAAACACATTGTAATCCATAATGTGTTACCTTATAGCTTTTCAAAAACAAACATAGTAATGTTTTTATATGTATTTGGCAATGTTAGGTCAAACACACATGTGAAAATTTGTTTAACAACCTTACTATTTTCCAAAATTAAACATGAGTTTTTGTTGCAGCATCTTACACACAATGTGCTACTGTATGGCTGAAGTGGACATACATATCTTTACAGGATGAGGACAAGGCCATTTTGCTAGGATTCCATTTCATGTTTTACTGACTTCGGTAAGTATATCAGATTTTGATGTGTTTTGACTTAATGCGTTTAAGTAAAAGTTTTATTACGATCTGAAATTTATTAAATTTATTTCAGTTTGATACTCACAATCAAGATGAGGGGAGTGTGGTTCACGTCTTGGAGGTGTGTCCAAAATTTGGAGTGGGAGGACCGAACATACTGTCGATAATCTTCGTGGTGGGGTAGCCTGCTGTGGTTGGCCATGGACATCAGACCTTGCTTTCTTTGCTGCCACATGTTTTTTTTGGTGGTGTGTTACAGAAGTCCGACTTCTGCTGCTCCAGACTTCTTTTGATGGACCTAGTATTGAAAGCTAAATTTTGTTATGGCCATTCCTTTACAAACATACCCTATACTACAATGGACACTTTACCTGCTTCCGCAGCGTCATCATCATCAGATGTCATGGGAGTTACTGTAGGACGACCAGTACTGCTTTTTTTCAACACTGTAAAACCAAAATAAAATCTCATGTATTCATGCTATTGTTGATAGATCCACCCATTATGCTTATAAACATTAATTCTTTAAAAAATGCTTGTTTTATTTAAGAAAAAAAACATAAGGACCGTAAACCAAAAAACCACTACATAAAACAATAAACATTGTCCAATAGCCATATGCACTATGGAAAATGCAACACAGGAAAACATGTACAGGACACAGACATAGGACACAAGTAAAAATACATACACTAACAACCAAAAACACACACATATTCATTTTGTAATGAAAGGAAAAAAATTACAGATGCAATATAGAAATTGCTCTGTGATGTGGCACTCCAAACACACATTACCACTATATGAGCCAAAAAAAAATAAAACCCCCAAAAAATAAAACAATTTTTTTTTAACAAAAAATTAGACTGCAGTGTTGTGTCAGGGTACAAATACAGACTCAAACTGATCAAACAAATAGTGGGTTTTTGAAAAAAATTATTACATTCAGTAATAATGACATTACACATGTAAGTGGTTTCCAAACCACTTCCCACTACTCCAGCCTCTAACATGACAACCACTGTTTTTGCCACAGTGCACATGGATAACCTAAATATAAAACATAGTCCAAATTAAAAACTTAAAAATGTGCAAAAGGAAAACATTATTGCTGGACAATTCAATGACACACCAAGTCCAAACTACACATGGAAAATATACAGAAAAAAAACACATGACATACAATAAAGTAAGATGTTACATTGACTTTTGTAGAAAACATTACAAAAAATTTTTTATTTGCTGACACACACTTGAAGATGGGAGTAATATGCAACGTCACATGACACACATTTGAAAAAATAAATAAATAAGGTCATAGAATGTTAATGCAAATACACATGCTCACCATTCTTCCTGGGCCTATCTGAATCCCGGACATGGGTTGCAGAGACTACTTCAGGAGGTATTACACTCCGCATGGGCTCCTCATACTCCAGATATCTTGCAATATAGGGCTGCCCACCACCGGTTTTTCGAGCCGACTTCGCCTCCTTGGCCATTTTGGACTTGACATGTCGCTTTATGTCATAGTACCGTTTGCGGCACGTGTCCTCCGTCCGCTTGACCACCCCCTCACTATTGACAGCAGCAACAACTTTCGCCCACAACACCGTCTTCTTCCGTGTTGGCACCTTGGCGGACTCAGGCCCAAATAGCTGCCGCTGATACTTCATCAGCTCCCGCACCAATGCCACATTTTCTGCATAACTAAACTTGACATTCCGCCCAGTCTTAGTAGTGGTGCGTGGCTGCGGAGCTCTCTGACTGTCACTATCACTGTCACTTGAGGCTGCTGCAGCAACCTAACCCACCTCCTCCACCTCACTAACCTCACTCACACTCACCTCCTCAACCTGACCGACCTCCTCCCCCTCACTCACACCCTCCACCTCACCCACCTCTGAGTCACACATAATTGTGTGTCTAAACACTTAACACAGAAAAAAACAAACAAACAACACACTCCTCCACTACCACTGCACAAATCACACACACACACACACACACACACACACACACACACACACTGACAAAGGACTATAAATAAAAAATACTTGTACAAAAATTAGACAAAACCACAAAAAACAAGACTACAAGAATGACAAGACTACTTTCAAACACAATACTACACTCAGAAATCGCAAACAACACTCCTCACCAAACCAAAAACTCACCTACCTCCACAGCACAACCTCCCTCCTCACCACTAACTAAACCCACGAGGTGCAGACGGTTTGGGGCGTATTTATATGGTTGCGCACAGACACTCCTACATCTGAAACACAACCAATCACGAACGGGGATGAAAAACGAAACTAAAAGTGAAAATGCGGCCGGGGTTTAAAAAAAATCCTGCCGCGTTTAACTTAGAAAATAAACCAGCAAAAACAACAAAAACACGTACGCAAACGACAATGACGGCCGTAAATGTGGCAAAAAAAAAAATGACTGGCATCGACATCGGAAAACACGAAAACCATAAAGTCGACTGATTCGTGACTTTGCGTGTATAGTTTCAAAAAGTTGCATGAAAATGCACCCGATACAAAATGAGTTAAAACACTACACAAACCGACTCAAACACGAATATTAGTAAATATTGGCCCAGGTTCTGCTTCCTCAAAATCTTCTGCATTTCAGTGGACCTCCCAGCCTGGAGTTCGGGCAGTTGGGAGTGAGACTAAAAGCTTTCAGTCATGTTTGGGCGTCATCATGCCTAGACCCCTGGGTAAAGGATATTGTGGCGCAGGGATACAGACTGGAGTTTCAAGAACTCCCACCTCACAGATTCTTCAAATCAGGCTTACCAGTTTAGCTGACAGACAGCGCTGTTCTACAGGAAGCCATTAAAAAATTGGTTCAAACAAATGTCATTGTTCCTGTTCCACTCCACCTACAACACAAGGGTTGTTACTCAAACCTGTTTGTGGTACCGTAACCGGACGGTTCGGTAAGACCGATATTAAACCTAAAGTCATTAAGCCCCTACTTGAGGGAATTCAAATTCAAGATGGAGTCTCTGAGAGCAGTGATCTCAGGTCTGGAGGAGGGGGATTTCCTGGTATCCCTGGATATCAAGGATGCACACCTTCATGTTCCAATCTGGCCGCCTCACCAAGCTCATCTCAGATTTGCGCTTCTGGATTGTCACTATCAGTTCCAGGCTGCCTTTTGGCCTCTCCACAGCGCCGAGAGTGTTCACCAAGGTCATGGCAGAGATGATGCTACTCCTCCGCAGGCAAGGAGTGAACATAATTCCATATCTGGACGATCTGCTGATAAAGGCATCTTCCAGGGAGAGGTTGTTGCAGAGTATTGCTCTCTCAACTCGACTACTCCAGGATCATGGGTGGATCCTGAACCATCCAAAGTCAAATTTGGAGCCAACAAGGAGACTGCCCTTCCTAGGGATGATACTCGACATCGAAGTGCAGGGGGTGTTTCTGCCGGTAGAGAAAATGTTGGTGATCCAATCAATGGTATGGGATGTCCCGAAGCCAGCCCAGGTATCGGTTCATAAGTGCATTCGCCTTCTGGGGAAGATGGTGGCCTCCTACGAGGCTCTTCAGTACGAAGATTCCATGCGAGGTCCTTCCAACTGGATCTCCTAGACAAATGGTCGGGATCACATCTTCACATGCACCAGCGGCTACGCCTGTCGCTGAAAAGCCAGAATTTCACTCCTCTGGTGGCTGCAAACTTCTCACCTACTCGAGGGCTGCAGGTTTGGGATTCAGAATTGGATCCTTCTAACCACGGATGCAAGTCCCAGAGGTTGGGGAGCGGTCACCCAAGGGGAAAGCTTCCAAGGAAAGTGGTCAAGTCTGGAATCCATCCTTCCGATAAACATTCTGGAACTATGGGCCATATACAACGGCCTTCTACAAGCGGCCCATCTTCTGCAAGATCAGGCCATTCAGGTTCAGTCAGACAATGTAACGACAGTGTCCTACATAAACCGACAGGGCAGAATGAAGAGCAGAGCGGCAATGTCAGAGGTAACAAGAATCCTCCTCTGGGCAGAAAGGCACGTGGTGGCGCTGTCAGCAATCTTCATTATGGGAGTGGACAACTGGGAAGCGGACTTCCTCAGCAGACACGATCTCCATCCAGGAGAGTGGGGACTCCACCCGGAGGTATTCGCAGAGGTAATAAGCCGATGGGGTGTACCTCAGATAGACATGATGGCCTCTCGCCTCAACAAGAAGCTTCGGAGGCACTGTTTCAGGTCAAGGGACCCGCAAGCAGTGGCGGTGGACGCCCATGTAACTCCGTGGGTGTCTCAGTCAGTGTATCTGTTCCCTCCACTTCCACTCATCCCAAGCTAATAAAAAGAACAAGAGTTCAGGTGATCCTCATTGCTCCAGACTGGCCAAGAAGGACTTGGTATGCAGATCTTCTGGAATTACTGCTGGAGGATCCGAGTGTCACTGACCTGGGTTGGGAGTGTTGTGAACTCGGGGGTTGTTCCGATGGTCGGGAAGAGGAACCACAGCTGGGTCGGAGCAGAGATGGCCGGATATAGGTTTTTCTCATACAGGACTCTGACAGTTAGGCTTGGTGTAAAATGCTGAAGAACTTTATTATGGGAAGGGAGCAATACAGTGACACATAGACGAAAGAGAACTTATGGGCGGTGTCCAAGGCTACTGAAGAACTTGTGAGCGATGTTTTAAAGACACTGATGAATGAAGAACTTGTGAGCGATGGTGAAAGACACTGATGAATGAAGAACTTGTGAGCGATGTTTAAAGACACCGATGAATGAAGAACTTGTGAGCGATGGTGAAAGACACTGAAGAATTTGTGAGCGATGTTTAAAGACACTGATGATTGAAGAACTTGTGAGCGATGGTGAAAGACACTGAATAATTTGTGAGCGATGTTTAAAGACACTGATGAATGAAGAACTTTGTGAGCGATGGTGAAAGACACTGAAGAATTTGTGAGCGATGTTTAAAGACACTGATGACTGGAAACACTAAAGTTTGTTCAGCCCGCAGGCCATGCTGAATCCAGAGAGCACTGGTGACGGCACTGCAGAGGAACACACCAGTAGCTGGGAACACTGGAAACTTTGCTGCAGAAAGGCACCCTGAAATGCTGGAAGCACTGGAGTACAGCTGCAGGGAGACACACTGCGTACAGGAGCACTGGCATCCACTTCAGGAAAAAGAGACGATACTCAGGTGCTGGGGCTCTGCCCGGCATCTGGTTTTGAATCTCCCGCCTCTACTGGATTGGTGGAGCGGGTTAGTGACGTCACCCGTTCCCCGCCCACGTGATGCCGGATGTCATGGCGGCGCCCACGCTCCGGGGAACCGCCAGGAGCCGCGCCAGCCAGACGCCGGGACCCGAGGACCGCCAGAGGTGGGGGCCGCCAAACGGACCAGCAGACACGCAGGGGTAAGCGCGGCGGCCGCTGCCCCTGGCGTGTGACACCGAGGCCTCTTCCTCTTTGCGAGGACCTTCTCCAACAGGGGCCGTTCGCCTATCAAGACTTACCGCGGCTACGTTTGACGGCATGGAGATTGAACGCCAGATCTTAGCTCGGAAAGGCATTCCGAAAAAGATCATTCCTACCCTGATACAGGCTATGAATGGAGTAACGTCAAAACTTTACCATCGGATTTGGAAAAAGTATGTGTCTTGGTGTGAATCTAAGAGGTTTCCTATGGTGGAGTTTCAACTTGGACTGTTTCTCCTCTTTCTGCAAGCAGGTGTGGATGTAGGCTTATGCTTGGGCTCCATCAAGGTCCAGATTTCGGCCTTGTCCATTTTCTTTCAGAAACAATTGGCAGCTCTTCCTGAGGTTCAGACGTTCTTGAACGGGATTCTGCATATTCAACCACCCTTTGTGCCTCCTACGGTACCTTGGGATCTTAATGTGGTGCTGCAGTTCCTGCAGTCGGATTGGTTCGAGCCTTTACAGGACGTGGACGTCAAGTTTCTTACTTGGAAGGCGGTCACTCTGTTGGCATTGGCGTCTGCTCGGCGTGTGTCGGAATTGGGGGCATTGTCATGCAAGAGTCCCTACTTGATTTTCCATGAGGATAGAGCTGAGCTCAGAACACGTCAGCAATTTCTTCCAAAGGTTGTGTCGGCTTTTCATACCAACCAACCTATTGTGCTGCCAGTGGCTTCTGACTCCTCAATTACCTCAAAGTCCTTGGATGTTGTGAGGGCTTTGAAGATCTATGTGATGAGAACTTCTCGTCACAGGAAGTCGGACACTCTGTTTGTCCTTTATGATCCCAACAAGGTTGTGTGTCCTGCTTCTAAGCAGACAATTTCTAGCTGGATTAGGTTCACTATCCAGGATGCTTATTCTACGGCAGGCTTGCCGTGTCCAAAATCTGTTAAGGCCCACTCTACTTGTAAAGTGGGTTCTTCCTGGGCGGCTGCCCGGGGTGTCTCGGCTTTACAGCTTTGCCGAGCAGCTACTTGGTCAGGGTCGAACACGTTTGCTAAGTTCTACAAGTTCGATACTTTGGCCTCTGAGGACCTAAAGTTTGGTAAATCAGTTCTGCAGGAACCCCAGCACTCTCCCTCCCGTACTGGGAGCTTTGGTACATCCCTATGGTACTAATGTGGACCCCAGCATCCTCTAGGACGTAAGAGAAAATAGGATTTTAATTACCTACCGGTAAATACTTTTCTCGTAGTCCATAGAGGATGCTGGGCGCCCGCCCAGTGCTTCATATTCCTGCATTGTTACTTGGTTCAGTTTGTTAGTTCAGCCATTGCTGAATCGTTCCAAGTTGGTTAGCTTGGCTTTCCTATTGTTGTACGTGTGAGCTGACGTGAGTCTCACCACTATCTGTGTATTTCCTACTCTCGAAGTATGTCCGTCTCCTCGGGCACAGTTTCTAGACTGTCTGGTAGGAGGGGCATAGAGGGAGGAGCCAGCCCACACTATTAATCTCTTAAAGTGCCCATGGCTCCTAGTGGACCCGTCTATACCCCATGGTACTAATGTGGACCCTAGCATCCTTTACGGACTACGAGAAAAGGATTTACCGGTAGGTAATTAAAATCCTATTTCTCATACGTCCTAGAGGATGCTGGGGATGCTTCAAGAACCATTGGGGTATAGACGGGATCCGCAGGAGACATGGGCACTTTAAGACTTTAAAAGGGGTGTGAACTGGCTCCTCCCTCTATGCCCCTCCTCCAGACTCCAGTTAGATTCTGTGCCCAGTGAGACTGGATGCACACTGAGGAGCTCTCCAGAGTTTCTCAGAAAAAAGACTTTTGTTAGGTTTATTATTGTCAGGGAGACCTGCTGGCAACAGGCTCCCTGCATCGTGGGACTGAGGGGAGAGAAGCAGACCTACTTCTTTGAGTTTCAGGGCTATACTTCTTAGGCTACTGGACACCATTAGCTCCAGAGGGTCTGATCGCTAGGTACGCCTAGATGCTCGTTCCCAGAGCCACGCCGTCAACCCCCTTGCAGAGCCAGAAGTCAGAAGCCAGGTGAGTAGAAGAAGATCAGAAGACTTCAGTGACGGCAGAAGACGGCTTTTGAAGTACCGCGCTGCGCGCCATGCTCCCACATTCAAATTGGCACTGCAGGGTGCAGGGTGCAGGGGGGGCGCCCTGGGCAGTATAAATCCTCAATAGCGACTGACACAAGTGTATACAGTGCCTGGGCACTACATACAGACCCCCGCCAGTATAAATATGTAAAATTAAGCGGGACTGAAGCGCGCCATTAAGGGGGCATGGGTTAGCCCTCACAGCTCTGACCAGCGCCATTTTCTCTTCACAGAAGCTGCAGAGACGCTGAGCCTGGCCTCCCACACTACTGTACAAGTAACAGGGGGGCACAGGTGATTTGGTGCTATTTTATTGAATATAAAGGCGCTAACAGGTCTGGGCAGTATATTACTCGTTTCAGAACCGGGATAGGCGCTGGGTTGTGAGCTGGCAGAACTCCCTCCGTGTTTCTCTAACAGGCTTTGCTGTGGGTCTGTCTCCTATAGCCCCAGTGTGGTTGTGGGTGTCAGTACGCGTGTGTCGACATGTCTTTGGCTGAGTTCTCTTCCCAGGAGGAGGCTGGAGTGGGGACAGAAAAGGCTGCGGGAGTGACCGTGTCGGCACCGCCGACGGCTGATTGGGTGAATATGTTGAGTGTTTTGAATGCAAATGTGGCTCGGTTGAATAAGAGATTAGATAAATCTGAGTCTAAGAACCAGAGATGGAGGAAATCCATGGAGGATGCATTTTCACAAGCTCAGACCCCTTCGGGGTCACAGAAACGTGCATTTACCCAGATAGCAGATACAGATACCGACACGGACTCTGATTCCAGTGTCGACTATAGTGATGCCAGACTGAATCCTAAACTGGCTAAGAGCATTCAGTACATGATTGTGGCGATAAAAGAAGTATTACATATCACGGAGGACCCTGCTGTTCCTAATACAAGGGTCTGTATGTTTAAAGGAAAGAAACCTGAGGTAACGTTTCCTCCCTCTCATGAACTGAACGCTCTTTTTGAAAAGGCTTGGGAAAATCCTGACAAGAAGGTACAGGTTCCCAAAAGAATTCCAGTGGCATATCCGTTCCCCTCTGGGGACAGGGAAAAGTGTGAGTCAACCCCCACGGTGGACAAAGCTCTATCGCGTCTGTCCAAAAAGGTGGAGCTTCCGTCTCCTGACACGGCAGCCCTAAAGGATCCTGCGGATCGTAAGCAGGAAAATACACTAAAATCCATTTATGTCACTACAGGTTCGCTACTCAGGCCTGCCGTTGCTTCGGCATGGGTGAGTAGTACTATTGAAAAGTGGGCCGATAACTTGTCATCTGAGATAAATACCCTGGACAGGGATAGTGTGCTTTTGACTCTGGGTCATATCAGGGACGCTGCAGCATATTTAAAATAAGCTGCAAGGGATATTGGCCTTTTGGGATCAAGGGCCAATGCCATGGCAGTCTTGGCTAGGAGGACATTGTGAATTCATCAATGGAATGCTGATGCTGACTCTAAGAAGACGGTAGTGTCTTGTTTGGTGACGGCCTCACTGACCTGGTATCTACGGCTACCGCGGGTAAGTCATAATTTTTACCTTATGTTCCTGCACAACAAAAGAAAACGCCCCACTATCAGATGCAGTCCTTTCGGCCCAATAAATACAAAAAAGGATGAGGGTCCTCCTTCCTTGCTGCGAGAGGAAGAGGAAAGGGAAAAAGGTCACAGGCTGTGGCAAGTTCCCAAGAGCAGAAGTCCTCTCCGGCTTCTACCAAATCCACCGCATGACGCTGGGGCTCCTCTGTGGGAGTCCGCACTGGTGGGGGCTCGTCTCAAACTCTTCAGTCAGGTCTGGGTTCACTCTGACCTGGATCCTTGGATTTTATAAATAGTAACCCACGGGTACAAATTAGAGTTTCCCCCTCACCGATTTTTCAAATCGGCCTTGCCAGCTTCTCTTCCAGAAAGGGAGGTAGTGTGCGTTGCGATACTAAAGCTGTGTCAAAATCAAGTCATTGTCACGGTACCCCCGTCAAAACAAGGGGAGGGCTTTTATTCAAGTCTGTACGTGGTCCCGAAGCCGGTTGGCTCAGTCAGACCGATTCTGAACCTAAAATCCCTCAATTTCTTTCTAAAAAAATTCAAATTCAAGATGGAATCTCTCCGAGCAGTGACCTCCAGTCTGGAGGAGGGGGATTTTATGGTGTCGGTCGACATAAAGGATGCCTACTTGCATGTCCCCATATATCCTCCACATCAGGCATACCTGAAGTTTGCTGTTCAGGATTGTCATTACCAATTTCAGACGTTGCCGTTTGGTCTGTCCACGGCCTCGAGGATTTTCACCAAGGTTATGGCGGAAATTATGGTTCTCCTGCGCAAGCAGGGAATCACAATTATCCCATACTTGGACGATCTCCTCATAAAGGCGAGATCCAAGGAGCAATTGCTGAAAAACGTTGTGCTCTCACTGACGATTCTGCAACAACATGGTTGGCTCCTAAACTTGCCAAAATCACAGTTGGTTCCGACGAGACGGCTGTCGTTCCTGGGTATGATTCTGGATACAGAACTACAGAGAGTTTTTCTTCCAGTGGAAAAGGCTCTGGAAATACAGAACATGGTAAAACAGATTCTGAAACCGGCCAGAGTGTCGATTCTTCAATGCATTTGGGTGCTGGGGAAGATGGTGGCGGCCTACGAGGCCATTCAGTATGGCAGGTTCCATGCCAGGGTGTTTCAGTGGGACCTGTTGGACAAGTGGTCCGGGTCTCACCTGGACATGCACCGGAAAATAATCCTATCTTCCAGGACCAGGATCTCCCTCCTGTGGTGGCTGCACAGTTCTCACCTTCTGGAGGGACGCAGGTTCAGGATTCAGGATTGGATCCTGGTGACAGATTCTGTCCTTGGCCCCCTTCTGTTCTCCCTGTACACCTCTTCCCTGGGTGCGCTCATTAACTCCTTTGGCCTTCAATACCACCTCTATGCTGATGACACACAACTCTACCTCTCCTCTCCTTATCTGTCCCCCTCTGTCCTCTCTCAGGTCTCCAGCTGCCTCTCTGCCATCTCCTCCTGGATGTCTGAGCGCTTTCTGAAGCTCAACATGGATAAAACTGAACTTATTATCTTTCCCCCAGCCAGAGCAACACCCCCTACAAATATCTCTATCACTGTTGACAACACTATCATCTCCCCCGTTCCCCAACTCCGCTGCCTGGGCGTCACTTTTGACTCCTCCCTCTCCTTTGCACCCTACATCCAAGCTCTGGCGCAATCTTGTCGGTTCCAGCTACGCAACATTGCTCGCATCAGGCCATTTCTCTCCCAGAGTGCAACTAAACTTATCATCCACTCACTGGTCATCTCACGACTCGACTACTGCAATGTGCTCCTCACTGGCCTCACTTGCTCCCACATCGCTCCCCTCCAATCTGTCCTCAACTCCGCAGCTAGGCTCATCTTCCTCTCCCGCCGCTCCACTTCTGCCACTCCCCTTCGACAAAATCTACACTGGCTCCCATTCCCCTACAGAATCCTCTTCAAACTCCTCACCCTCACATACAAGGCAATCTCTAATTCCACCGCTCCCTACATCTCCAACCTCCTCTCCCTTCATACTCCCTCCCGCCCACTACAGTCGGCTGATGACCGTCGCCTCTCCTCTGCCTTGGTCACTGCTTCCCATGCACGAGTTCAGGATTTTGCCCGTGTTGCACCCCTTCAGTGGAATGCGCTCCCCCGCTCCATTAGACTCTCCCCGACCTTGCAAAGCTTCAAACGGGCACTGAAAACCCACCTATTTATCAAAGCGTACCCCTCCAATGCATAACCTAGTCCTTAGGCTGCTCCTCCATCCCCCTGCCCCATGCCTTGGACATCTCTGCTTTGCTCGCATACCACCATCAGACTTCTACCTGCTTGCTTGCACCTCATGTCATCTGTCTGTTGCCCCTCCCCACTAGATTGTTAGCTCTTCAGAGCAGGGCCCTCTTTCCTCTTGTCTAAGCCCTCTTCTTGACACATTTCACTCAGCGACCATCTTTACCTGCTTTTTCTCCTGCTGGTAAATGGCCCCTCTCTATCTATGGCCGCCAGCCCCAAGTAGTACAATGATTACTCCTTCGCTACTTACATCTAAGCTGTATTATGCTTTGAGAATTGTGGTGCTCTTTGTTACCTGCACTCCATTTTTGTTATTTATTTACTGTTATGCTAAGTTTTGTCTCCCTGTACTGTCCTTTGTACGGCGCTGCGAAACACTTGTGGCGCCCTATAAATAAAATGTAATAATAATAATTAATGCAAGTCTCCGAGGCTGGGGAACAGTCACACAGGGGAGAAACTTTCAGGGAAAATGGTCAAGCCAGGAAGCTTGTCTGCACATAAACATTCTGGAATTAAGGGCCATTTACAACGGCATTCTGCAAGTGGAACATCTTCTTCGCGGTCTGCCCGTCTTGATTCAGTCAGACAACATAACAGCAGTGGCGTACATAAACCGCCAGGGCGGAACAAAGAGCAGAGCGGCGATGGCCGAGGCCACAAAAGTTCTTCGCTGGGCAGAGAGACATGAAAGCGCTCTGTCAGCAGTCTTCATTCCAGGAGTGGACAACTGGGAAGCAGACTTCCTCAGCAGACACGATCTCCATCCAGGAGAGTGGGGTCTTCATCAAGAGGTCTTTGCAGAAGTGACAAGTCGTTGGGGAATTCCTCAAATAGACATGATGGTGTCCCACCTCAACAAGAAACTTCAGAGATATTGTTCCAGGTCAAGGGACCCTCAAGCAATAGCGGTGGACGCCCTAGTGACACCGTGGGTGTTTCCGTCGGTCTATGTGTTCCCTCCACTTCCACTCATTCCAAAGGTGATGAAGATTATAAGAAGAACAAGGGTTCAGGCGATACTCATTGTTCCAGACTGGCCAAAGAGGGCCTGGTATCCAGATCTTCAGGAGTTGCTCATAGAAGATCCCTGGCCTCTTCCTCTACGACAGGACCTGTTACAACAAGGACCGTGTGTGTTTCAAGACTTACCGCGGCTGCGTTTGACGGCATGGTGGTTGAACGCCAAATCCTAACCCGAAAGGGTATTCCCAGTGAAGTCATTCCCACACTTCTTCAGGCTAGAAAAGAAGTAACGGCAAAGCATTACCACCATATTTGGAGGAAATATGTGTCTTGGTGTGAATCCAAGAAGGCTCCTACGGAAGAATTTCAGCTGGGGCGTTTACTCCATTTTTTGCAAGCAGGTGTGGATGCTGGCCTAAAGTTAGGCTCTATTAAAGTTCAGATTTCGGCCTTATCAATCTTCTTTCAGGAAGAATTGGCCTCCCTTCCAGAAGTTCAGACCTTCGTGAAAGACGTGCTGCACATCCATCCTCCATATGTGCCTCCTGTGGCACCGTGGAATCTTAATGTGGTATTGCAGTTCCTGCAATCTCATTGGTATGAACCTTTACGTAAGGTTGAGTTAAAATTCCTTACTTGGAAAGTAGTCATGTTGTTGGCCTTGGCATCCATGCTGATAGAGCGGAGTTGAGAACTCGTCAGCAATTTCTGCCAAAAGTGGTTTCATCATTTCACGTAAACCAGCCTATTGTGGTGCCAGTGGTTACTGACGCCTTGGCGGAATCGAAGTCTCTCGATGTGGTCAGAGCTTTGAAAATCTATGTCGCCAGAACGGCGCAGATTAGGAAAACAGAGGCTGTTTGTCCTGTGGGCTCCCAACAAGATTGGGGCTCCTGCTTCCAAGCAGACTATTACGCGCTGGATCTGTAATACGATTCAGCAGGCTCATTCTACGGCAGGATTGCCGTTACCGAAATCAGTGAAAGCACATTCTACCAGAAAGGTGGGCTCTTCCTGGGCGGCTGCCCGAGGGGTCTCGGCATTACAGCTGTGCCGAGCTGCTACTTGGTCGGGTTCAAACACCTTTGCGAAGTTCTACAAGTTTGATACCCTGGCTGAGGAGGACCTCTTGTTTGGTCAATCGGTGCTGCAGAGTCATCCGCACTCTCCCGCCCGTTCTAGAGCTTTGGTATAAACCCCATGGTTCTTGAAACAACCCCAGCATCCTCTAGGACGTATGAGAAAATAGGATTTTAATACCTACCGGTAAATCCTTTTCTCTTAGTCTGTAGAGGATGCTGGGCGTCCGTCCCAGTGCGGGCTGTATCTGCAGTTTGGTTATGGTTACACTCATGTTGAGTTAAGTACAGTCACTCTGGGGCTGATGTTGGTCATGCCGTTGCATGCGTTGTTGTTGAATGCCATGTTGTACGGCGTGTTTAAGGTGTGAGCTGGTATGTATCTCACCTTAGTTTTAAAATTAAATTAAATAAATCCTTTTCCTCAAAATGTCCGTCTCCCTGGGCACAGTTCCTATAACTGGAGTCTGGAGGAGGGGCATAGAGGGAGGAGCCAGTTCACACCCCTTTTAAAGTCTTAAAGTGCTTATGTCTCCTGCGGATCCCGTCTATACCCCATGGTTCTTGAAGCAACCCCAGCATCCTCTACGGACTAAGAGAAAAGGATATACCGGTAGGTATTAAAATCCTATTTTTTGGGGGAAGACCTCAATAAGATTGTTGCTGACTTAGCATCGGCTAAGACTGCATGTCTACCTAGTACTACACCTTCGGCCCCGAAGGCTAAGAGTACTTCCTTTTGTTCCTTTCGACCTCCAGGTAAAGCAAAGGGTCAGGCGTACCCAAAACAGGCTCGCACTTCCAAACCACTAAGCCCAAACCTAAACGTGCCTGGTCAGCCTGCTTCCAAAACAGACAAGCCTGCCGCATGACGGGGCGGGCCTCCCTCTGTGGGATCCCAGTATGGGAGGCTGACTTCTATGGTTTGCTCAGGTATGGACACAGAACACTTCGGACGCCTGGGTAAGGGAAGTCGTCGATACGCCATCTATTTTAAGAAACGCCCTCCTCGACAGTTTTGTTTGACAAACGTCCCTACGGATCCGGTGAAAGCAAAAACTCTCCATCTGGTGATGCAATCCCTCCTGGACACTGGAGTGATAGTGCCGGTGCCTCTGACTCAGAGAAGCAGGCGGTATTATTCAACGCTGTTCCTAGTTCTGAAGCCGAATGGTTCTTCCCGGCCCGTTCTCAACCTCAAGTCTTTGAACAAGTTTGTGAAAGTTTCCAAATTCCGTATAGAAACTCTTCGCTCTATTGTTCTGGCTTTGGAGCCCAAGGACTATATGGTGTCTACTACCACGGCTCCAAGGATTTTCACCAAGGTCATGGCGGTCATGACGGCTCTACTCCGCCGTCAGGGTATCATGATCCTGACGTATCTAAACAACTTGTTGATCCTGGTGAACTCCCCAAAGGTTCTCCTCCATCACATGGAGCTGACGGTCCAATTCCTGCAAGCCCACGGGTGGCTAATCAACTGGAAGAAATCCTTGCTGGTTCCTTCTCAGAGCATGGTACACCTGGGGGCGTTACTGGACACACACAAGCAACGATTGTTTTTGTCTCCGGAGAAGGTCATGAAACTTCAGGACAAGATAAGATGCTTCCTCTCTCGCCCACGTGTGTCGATACACTCGGCGATGCAAGTACTAGGCCTCATGGTGTCGGCTTTCAACATGGTGAAGTATGCTCAATTTCATTCCCGCCCTCTGCAGAAGTTGATACTCTCCGAGTGGGATGGCCTGCCTCACCGAATCAGGACTCACATGGGGGTATATGCAATAGCGGTCGAATTCCGGCTGGAATTTGACCGTTTTTGGATTCGACACAATTCGACACTCGAATCCCGACCGCCGGGACCTGAATTCGACATATTCAATAAAAAACGGATTCGACAGTCCCGCTGTCGAAAAACGGACCAATTGACGAATAGTGTGCGTCCTGGATTCGATTTCATGGATGGCACAAAAGTGTTCAATAATCTTGAAAAAAATATGCGTGGGGTCCCCCCTCCTAAGCATAACCAGCCTCGGGCTCTTTAAGCCGGTCCTGGTTGTAAAAATACGGGATATGGAAACTATGCGGTCAGCGGTTGACCGCAAGGTTATGTGGGGTCACCCTCGTGGTCAACCGCTGACCACAAAGTTCCCACCATTGGATATAATGGAGCGCCTATGTGCTACATGGTATCTTGAGTGCGCCGCCTGACAGCTCAGACGCGCACAGCCAATCAGGAGAGTGCCATGACGTGGCGCTCCCTGATTGGCTGAAGGGACTCTCTTTGACAGCAGTCACGGGGGGTCCCGGCAGTCGGGGAAAGGGGTCCCATGGTAAACATGGGACCCCTTTCAGTGCATGGATCGTGTTTGTCGTTTTTTTATTTTGCCAAGTATGTGGATTACAAAGAAGAGGACCGATCTACACTGGATTGTTGTGAGTATCATTTTATTTACAGGTACCCTGTGGATTCTACGTGGAGAAGAGGACAGACACTTCGTGTCAACATAGGTAAGTGTGTGTTTATGTTGGTGTCCATGTATGTAATAAAGTTATAGTGTCACGGTGTGTGTGTTCTGTTTTTATTTGGGTATTTTTTTTGTAGTAGAACTACAGGTACCAGTGGGCCTGTTTCCCCCCCGCATGCTGGTACTTGTAGTTCTCCAAGTACCAGCTTGCGGGGGAGGCTTGCTGGGACTTGTAGTTCTGCTACAAAAAACAATATTCTTTTTTTTTGACAAGGCTATCAGCCCCCCATCCGCTGCCCTTGGATGGGGGGGGGGGACAGCCTCGGGCTTCACCCCTGGCCCTTGGGTGGCTGGAGGGGGTGACTAGTTAGTGATTTAATGCCAGGACCTCAGGGACCTGTATAAAAGTGTCCCCCGGCTGTGGCATTATCTCTCTGACTAGTGGAGCCTGGTGCTGGTGTGAAAAATATGGGGGACCCCTACGTGTTTTGTCCCCCGTATTTTTGGCACCAGGACCAGGCGCAGAGCCCGGTGCTGGTTGTTAAAATACGGGGGATCCCCGGTAATTCCCCCCCCCCCGTATTTTTACAACCAGGTCCGGCTCAAAGAACCCAAGGCTGATGTCGAAGTCAAAAATATTACATAAAAAGAACATACAAACTACACACATATAAGTCGCTATACTTGCAAATACGCGCAGCGAGCACAGCAATATATGGTAACACACGCATTTACACGGACATGCCACAGAGATGGATTCCCAAAATGGAAAGCTGCTCAATCAGATTGTAATGTCACTCAGGTGCTAAAAGGGAGGGGTAATTCTGTGTAGGAAAAAACTGTGTTCCCTAATGCACACCGAGTAAAAAATATTACTACATAATAGTCAGATAATACGGAGATCTTAGTTGCGTATATCTGCAGATATAGGGTTAAGCCCCCAGGCCGATCGACAAGGCTTCTCCGTCACTGGGGGTCCCTAATACTAGGTATGGGTCCGGGGTACAGGACCCCACGATGTCGGCACAGGTCGGCCACCCCAGGTCAGCACACAGGTGAGAATTAATAGGGGTTAATAAGAAGCACAGAAGTGCTATGTAAGTGGTGTGATTAAAATAATATATACAAAGTGATAGGGAAAATCATAAGTGTTAATAAAGTGTTAGGGTGTGCCGACCTGAAGCAGGCCAGCCATACCGACACAGGGGCCACCGCACCCCACACCCACCCCATAAATAATTGCAAATATGTCTGGGTTAAATTCCCAGTGTAAGGCCACATGGTAATGGCTCCTACAGCATCTGAGAGCCAGCTTACCTGGGGATACCCCTGGCTTCCCCTATGGCACTATGGAGTCAGCAATCCCTCCTAATGCTGACCCATCTATGCCTCTCTAAATACAATACACAAAATGGAAAGCTGCTCAATCAGATTGTAATGTCACTCAGGTGCTAAAAGGGAGGGGTAATTCTGTGTAGGAAAAAACTGTGTTCCCTAATGCACACCGAGTGAAAAATATTACTACATAATAGTCAGATAATATGGAGTTCTTAGTTGCGTATATCTGCAGATATAGGGTTAAGCCCCCAGGCCGATCGACAAGGCTTCTCCGTCACTGGGGGTCCCTAATACTAGGTATGGGTCCGGGGTGCAGGACCCCACGATGTCGGCACAGGTCGGCCACCCCAGGTCAGCACACAGGTGAGAATTAATAGGGGTTAATAAGAAGCACAGAAGTGCTATGTAAGTGGTGTGATTAAAATAATATATACAAAGTGATAGGGAAAATCATAAGTGTTAATAAAGTGTTAGGGTGTGCCGACCTGAAGCAGGCCAGCCATACCGACACAGGGGCCACCGCACCCCACACCCACCCCATAAATAATTGCAAATATGTCTGGGTTAAATTCCCAGTGTAAGGCCACATGGTAATGGCTCCTACAGCATCTGAGAGCCAGCTTACCTGGGGATACCCCTGGCTTCCCCTATGGCACTATGGAGTCAGCAATCCCTCCTAATGCTGACCCATCTATGCCTCTCTAAATACAATACACAAAATGGAAAGCTGCTCAATCAGATTGTAATGTCACTCAGGTGCTAAAAGGGAGGGGTAATTCTGTGTAGGAAAAAACTGTGTTCCCTAATGCACACCGAGTGAAAAATATTACTACATAATAGTCAGATAATACGGAGATCTTAGTTGCGTATATCTGCAGATATAGGGTTAAGCCCCCAGGCCGATCGACAAGGCTTCTCCGTCACTGGGGGTCCCTAATACTAGGTATGGGTACGGTGTGCAGGACCCCACGATGTCGGCACAGGTCGGCCACCCCACGTCAGCACACACAGAGATGGATTCGACACTTATTTCATGCAGTACATAATTATAATATCAAGCGCCAGACATCATGATGATTTAAAATGATATATAATGAAGTCATGTCATGTATGTGTATTATTTGAATGAAACCAGATAGACCGGTCATATTTACTATTAAAGCAACCAGATTAATGTGTAGATTCATTTGATACTTGTTATAAAGTTGTAGGACATTGCAACAAATAATTATGATTAAATGTATGTAAACTTAAATCACTTTTATTAGAACAATAGATTTTCCAAACAGGTAGTGGACAGGAAGCTCAGGCCAGCCCCTTTGGACGTCCCCAAGGCTGAACCTGTTCAGCATATACAAAGAGACTAGTGACTCATCATTAATGAGTGAGTCCCCTCCCCCAGAAACTAGATAACACATTGCTGACCACACAGGAAGTTAGTTGCTTTTTGGTACCAGAGGATGAAGGAGTTGCTGGCAGACCAGTTCCTGCATTTATTTACAGAGAAAGAGAGAGTGATATGGAAAGACAAATTTATATAACTTAAGGATAATGGTATTGTATGCTGGCCTGTAACTGTATGTAACTGTGACTGTAACTGTATGTTTTAACTGCTTACTGTGTGAGTTGTAACCATGTAACTGTAGGTATACTGTACTTTGTAATATATCGAATCCATATTCTTTTAATAACAAATATATACATCAATGAGCTTTGGAACTCAGATAATGTGTGGGTGTATTGTTTTCTCTTATGGGATGCAGTGTTTTGCACTGTATAGCGCACATTCATGGGCTATGGTAATAAGAGGTGCAGGCGTTTACAATATATATTAGAGCGGGCATTTTAAATATTTGTGAGAAAGCAATTTGGCACTCACAGATGAGAGCTCTTACGGGATATCATGGTCTTAATGATGCACTGTACATTATAAACGTGATGCTGTGGTCGATCAGATTGTGATGGACGCATCCTGACGCTGAGAAAATCATATCCACGTGTATTGTTGTGGTATCAGTAAGCCAATGATATGAAATTTCAAGGGACAATGCGTTTCTCATAATATTTAAGATGCTAAAATGTATTTTTATTGTTGCAAAACAAAGTTCAAATAAGTCATATTGTGTTTGATTCAGATTGGATTGTTTATCTGTTAAGTAGGGTTAAAAGTACATTTAAAAGTTGCTGCATAGCCTTGATATAGTTTTTTTTTTAACTCAGGCCTAAGCTAACTTCTGGTGCTTGTATAATGTGTGATTTCTTTGTGACAAAGGAAGTCGCATGGTCTGTCCTCCATTTTGGACTAACCACATGGCCTGTCCACCATTTTGTGTAAACCTCATGCATGGGGAAGGGGGAGGAGCAGTGGCCATTTTAGGAAGGCCATTTTCTAAATAGCTGATTTTCAGTCTGCTCATAATAATCAGTTTCCTTGGTCACATCAAACACCATTTATGAGTTACCAATGCATTTATTTAACCCATGCCATATAGTCAATTACAAATAGTTTCAATTGGGCCTAGTGAGAGTAAATGGTAAGATAAATGCTTGGCTTGGGGTAAAAGAAATTGCACAGATAGAAAAAGGAAAGAAAGGGTTTTTTTTTCTTTCTCTTTTTCCTTCCAAGACTTGTAGAATCTGCTTGCTATAAGATAGCCATTGAAATGCAAATTAAACTGTGTAACTGCTTTTTTTTTTTAGCAGGGAAAAGCAAATAGCTTTGATATGCAAATAAGAGGTAAGGTGTCTCATAGGAGACCAGTGAATGGTACATATTGTCAAAGTCAGAAAAATATCACGATGCACACTGCCATATTTGCACCTCATACAGGTCCGCGCTGCGCATGCGTGCGCTCTCCCGTGCGTGCGCATACTCGCTGTTGCGGGCACCCGTGGGCGCGCAGTATGTGCATTTACGGTAGAGTTCATGTGTTCGTAGCGTGCGACTCAATCGTTACATATTTTCACTATATAATGTATTTTGTAGATTATGGTCCCTTTGATAGAATCTGAAAGTTTAGTTAATGTAGCATGTTCATGGACAGAGAAATCCCTCTTTGTTTGATACGAAGGGTCAGACAGGAGTAGTACAGTGGTGTTTAGTATCCATCGGAAGAGTATTTAATTAGCAATATTCCGGTGTTGGTTTGAAGCGGATTAATCGCTCGTGCGAATAGTTATGGACATAAGAAGTTTATGTCCATTTACTATTATTTGCACTTACTTATTCATGCGGCGGGAAACCCAGTTTCCCACCCACCTGAGCAGTTGGAAATCGTCACAGCCCACCTGTATGAATCAACCTATGACCTTTTGTTATGATGCGAGGAGGAATCCCTGTGTCCAATGAACAATGAGATTGTAGGGACCATTGAATTGTATTGTGTGTGGGGCATAAATAGACAAGCCGATCACATCCAGCTCACTCTTCAATGGTTCTCATTGCTGAAAATCGGGAGCTGGATGTCCAGAGGCGCATGCGATCGTTCCCCTTGTGCGTAAGTTTTCTCCGCAATCATATTGTCTTTCTTGTTATTATGGGCCATATCTCTCTCTCTCTCTCTTCTCTTTCTCTCGTATTCTCTTAAACGTAATAGTATTGTATTGTATTTACTGTGTAGTTATCTGGTTAGTTAGTCTATGTTATATTGTAGTGTATGACTTGTAATTGTATTATTCTTTTTTCAAGTATAACATTCATATTAGGCGTTAGACCCTAAGCACGGTATCTGTGTATTTCTTATAGTGTTAAGTATTCACAGAGCGTCGGTGACGCTCAAACAGCTTTTAAGTTAATAAGGTTACACTGTGTTGCATCTACACCCTATCTCTACACTAAGGTTTTACAACATATTACATTGTTTATGGTTTAGATATAAAGGTTTAACATTGTGAGCGTCTGCGCCGCTGGTGATCTCCTCGTGGTCCCGAGCGTCCGCCACGCTATAGCGAACCATTACGTTAGTCAGCAGCCAATAGTGTGCCTGCCTGTGATCTCTTGGCCGTGAGCGAACGTGACGCTTGAGCGTCTCGACCTCGGCTAAGCGATTGCTACGCAACGTGCGTACCCTTACGGTACTCCATACGGCAATAGCGTACAGTGTTCTTAGGCCTCTCAAAGGGTTTTAAATAAGATAAATATTTAGCTTTATCAATTGGCGGCTCGTCCTGTCCTTCACATATCTCTGCTAGGTAATTACAGCAGACATTATCCAGCAGCAAAGGGCGGGAGGTCATATTCCTCGTAGTGCTGTTTGGATAAGTGTCTGCTTCGCTTAGTAAAGGGTGCTGAAGGAATCCGGAACCGGAGGTAAGAACAACACGCTAGTGTCTTTTAAAACTGTTTATTTCTGTCTTGCGTACGCACGCACATATCTGCATTTCTTTTTCATTCGTGTATTTTCATATATCACTCTCCTGTTTGCCATTTTATAATTGATAAAACGTGCTAAGAGAGATTTGTCGCTATTTCATAGTTAAAGTGTAAAAACCCACACGCAACTCTACCTAAGGTATAAGGAGAGATTGGTGTGTTGCGCGGTAGACGATCGAGAATCATCTACATTGATAAACGTGTTAGTTGTGTTACGGTGGATATTTGCTTTGCGTACACGTGTCTCTAACAAAGGGTGAGACTCACGTACGCAACTCAAAGGCCGACGCACGCAGCGTAAATTACGCAACGGAGCGTCTGGGTACGCCCACGTAACTCAAGCCACACGATAGTGTTGATTTTCAACAGGCGATAAATAGCGCAACAGGCGATAAATAGCGCAATAGGCGGTAAGTAGCGCAAGTCTATTTTAGTGTCCGAAATTTAGATTAACAGATCCTTCTCCAAATTCACAACACATCTGGTCTAAAGAAAATTTCTGCGCAGAAATAGAAATAGAAACAAAAGTGTACATGTGGTGAGTGAGTGTTTTGTATATATAAGTTTATACAATTTTCCAGGTTGAACCACAAGAAGTCGAGTTCTCGCAGAGGTACATGCATGTAAGTGTCGTACATGGTGGCGAGGGAGGCATCCCTTGTTAAATATAAAATTTGAGCAGTAGAGTATAGTAGACCAGGAGGTCATACTACAGACCAGGAGGTCCAGGTACAGCAGACTAAGAAGTCTGCCATAAATAAGAGAAAAGGGCACAACCCAGGGGGTTGGTGCAAAACCCATATAGGCCAATAAAGCTCTGGCTGAAGGAATTCGCAGCCGAAATTTTCGATTCCACTGGTCGCTCAGTACATAAGATTAGTTGCTTATGTGCTGAACGATTGTACCGCACGTAATTGTGTACATTAGTTAGTCTGACCAGTACCATTTGTGTACGAACCCGGTCGTAAAACTATTTGTACACTCTGATGTGATTTGTGTAATTTTTTATTTTCTGAAGGGAAGTTCGCTGGTCACTCAGGAATTGTCCAACAACCAATAGTTACTGGAAAGAGTAAGTGTTCTGCGGATATCCCTCGCATGTTCCAGTAAATAGAGGTTCATAGGGGCCCTGGGTCGAGTACGCCAGCGCTAAGGCAGTGTGTGGGTCGTATTGGTCGGCGTGGGCGAGTGAGTGGGGTACTCGGTAAACCGCCACCGTCAGCCTATCGTGAACATTTTGGTTTTTGTAAGGGTTCGCTGAAGACCCTGATTGAAGATCAGAGGTGGTGAAAGCAACGCCTGCAAGTTATGGGGGCCAATTGTTCAGGAAGGGGGCGATCAACCTCCGTTCGGGTTGATTCAGTAAACCGACCAGTCGGGTCGGCAAGGTACGTAATGTGTGAAAAATATGGTTCACATACAGAGGTTTTATGTGATGAATGGGAGAGAATGACAGTGCATGACGGGGAGAAATTCCCAAGAGTAGGTAGCTTTAGCCCAGAAGTGTTGCAAAATTTAAGGAGGAGGATATGTCTCATTAAATCAACAAAGAGACGAATCCAACATTATGATTATTTGCAGTTATGGCAACAGGAGGGTGAAATACAGAGAAGATTGGCTCTGGCGGCGGGATCTAATCCTATCAAGAAATTGATAGCGACGGCCCCGCCGCCACCATACATATCAGGAGAGAAATTGGTTGCGGAGAATGACGCATTAGGGTGTAACAAACAAACACTTAGCAACTGTGTAAATGTTAATAAGTTAACTAATGCAAGTATTAACCCGTGCAAGTTGTACCCTGTTTTGAACTTTCCCCAGGAGTGTGATCAAGAGGACGAATCGGCAACAATATCAGCGCTCTCTCTCGCAGCCACCATAGCAGAGACAACAGTAGGCACGGCTCCACCCACGAGATTAGTAACAAAAGCCCCTAGCGGAGGGATAGGTGAGGTCGTATCTACAGGTAAGTACGGCACCATACACTATGCTGAAACCATTTCACCACAGGCTATAGAACCTACACAGAGTGATGTTAGTAGACTTAATCCTGTTAGGGTAATAGCAGTGCCAAATGGGAAAACTGACACGACAGGAATCACACCTGTTAGGAACATTGCCATGTACAGCCCATTTTCCCGAATGGAATTAAGAACCATAGTGTCTGAATTCCCTGATCCCAGAAAAGATTTAGTTGCTAGCCAGAAATACATCAGAGACCTAGGGAACACTTTAGAGCCCAATAACAAAGACTGGCAGGTATTGCTGAGGGCATGTTTACCCTCCAATGTCGACGCAACTCAATTTTTAGCTGACTGTGGATTAGATCAGGATGTACCTCTTACAGATGTGTACAACAAAGATAACGTAAAAAGAATAAGTTTACAGTTAAAGGAGTATTTTCCAGCGGTAGTTAAGTGGAACAAGATTTTCTCCATTAGACAGAAAGAGTCAGAAACTGCTGCAGAATATTATTAGAAATGGCAAAATACACAGGTATAGAGGACATTAAAACAAACATAAACCATAGAGAAGTAGCTGTATCTGTACTGATGGATGGTTTAAAAGAGACACTAAAGACAAGAGTACAGACCACGCAACCATGTTGGCGAGGTCTGTCGGTGGCTACTTTGAGAGAGGCTGCTATTGATCACGACCGGAATATCACCCGACACAGGGAGTCACAAGGTGATAAGTTAATGGCCGTAAGTATACAGGCCCTGACCACAAGGCAGCCTTTGTATAAATCACCAAACCCTGTGGGTAAGTCAAATGTGGTAACTTGTTTTTCATGTCATAGACAGGGACACATGGCACGAGACTGTAGAGTGAAACATTCACAAAACTCATATCAACCCCCTAGACAACGACACGACACACGACATTGGGAGCAGGGTCCGCAGAAACGGAGTTATGAGCCACATGCAGGGGAAACAAAAAGATACCCCCCGAACAGAGACTGGCAAACTCCTGGCAGTTCCCATTTAACCCCTTCACAAGTAGTTGCTGCCAGCGGGATTCAGGGAGGTCACCATACCCAATAGGGGTGTGGCCATACCTGGAATCTGCAGCCAGTAAAATTGATTGCAAATCTTGGAAGTGAACCCGAAATTGCAATCAATGTAGCTGGTAAATCATTAAACTTTCTTGTAGATACAGGGGCGGCCAAATCAGTGATAAATTCGACAGTGGGCATGAGAACCACTGGTAAGACAATTCCAGCCATAGGGGTAACGGGAGTAGTCCAGCACTACCCTGTTAGCAAACCAGCCGAGATTACAGTAGGGCCTTTACATACCAAGCATTCCTTTTTGCTGGCTGCATCGGCACCGACTAATCTCCTGGGAAGAGACTTATTGTGTAAAATGGGGTGCGTCATTTATTGTACTCCTGAAGGTGTATTCTTGGACATACCTGAGAATCACGCTCAGGAAGTGCAAGACATGTTAGACTCCCCATCAAAATTAATGTCACATACCATTATGACAAATAGGACTCCATCCCAAGTAGAAGAAATGACATCTCAGATACCAGAGTCACTTTGGACTAAAGACGGACAAGACACTGGATTGATGGCAAACGTAGCTCCAGTAATTGTACAAGTAAAAGATGGTAGGATAGCTCCAAAAATCCCACAGTACCCTCTGAAGCCAGAGGTGGAGTTAGGAGTTTACCCAGTAATAGAGCGCTTGCTACAACAGGGCATTCTGGTAAGAACGTCCAGCACTGCCAATAGTCCCATCTTCCCTGTGAAAAAGAGTGGGGGGAGGGGTTACCGGCTAGTGCAGGATCTAAGGGGGATTAACAAAATAGTTGAGAGTCAGTTCCCCGTAGTGCCAAATCCAGCTGTCATCCTTATGCAAATCCCTCCCACTGCGAAATTTTTCACTGTTATTGACCTCTGCTCCGCTTTCTTTTCGGTACCTCTGCACCCTGACAGCCAATATTTGTTTGCATTCACATACAGAGGAGTCCAATACACATGGACTCGATTACCACAAGGTTTCATAGACAGTCCAAGTATATTTTCCCAGGCTTTGCACGATTGTTTACAGTCTTTCCAACCAGAGAGTGGATCAGTATTAATACAGTACGTGGATGATTTACTACTGTGTTCTGATTCATTGGAAGCATCCCTGAAGGATACGAAACAGCTCCTGTTTCATCTTTCAGACACAGGACACAAGGTTTCCAAAGACAAGTTGCAATTATGCCAAACTAAGGTAAAATATTTGGGACACTGTCTAACACAAGGACTGAGACACCTGACCGCTGATAGAATTCAAGCAATTAGAGACATGACTCTGCCACAAACCCAGCAACAGATCAGAACATTTTTAGGAATGTGTGGGTATTGCCGTAACTGGATCCCAGGGTTTTCCATTCTAGCGTTACCTTTGCAGGAGATGGTCTCCTCAAACAAACCTGATCGGATTTCGCATACAGACGAGTCCGAGTTGGCATTTGAGAGACTTAAACAGTGCCTAACGCAGGCACCAGCACTAGGTATGCCAGACTATGGGAAACCCTTTGAGCTGTACGGAACAGAAAGTGCTGGTTGCGCGGCAGGCGTCTTAACCCAAAAGCACGGTGATGCCAGCAGGCCAGTAGCATACTACAGCGCTCAGCTAGATACGGTAGCGCGATCCCTCCCCACATGCTTGCGAAGCGTTGCTGCGATAGCATTGCTAGTAACGAAAAGCGAAGATGTAGTGCTAGGTCACAACCTCACAATTCATACACCACATGCAGTGTCAGCCTTGCTTAATTCTGCCCAAACCAGGCACGTCTCATCAGCGCGGTTTACAAGATGGGAATTGGCACTAATGGCCCCCGTAAACATCACCATAAGGAGATGCAGTGCATTCAATCCTGCAACATATCTCCCAGGTGTGCCTGGACAGGCACAAAGGGTGGAGGATGAGAGTGGTGGGGAAGGAGAATTTAATACAAAGGAGGACACACATGATTGTATGGAATATTTGACCCAAAATTTTACCGCAAGGCCTGACATCAGTGACAACCCACTGGAAGATGTAGATCTAACTTTCTACACGGACGGTAGTTGTCACAGACAGTCAGACTCGGGAGACTTGTGTACTGGATACGCAGTCGTAGATGACCAAGGCACCATAGAAGCGGAACCGCTAGGCCCACCTCACTCAGCCCAGGTTGCTGAACTGGTCGCCCTAACCAGAGCATGTGAATTGGCTAAGGGCAAATCAGCCAATATCTACACCGATTCTAGATACGCATTCGGGGTAGTCCATGATTTCGGAGCCCTATGGCGCCTCAGAAATTTCATGACGGCAGCTGGTACACCGGTAGCGCATGCAGCTCACATCAAAAGGCTTCTAACAGCGATACAGGAACCCGACAGAGTGGCTGTTATCAAGTGTAATGCACACACATATAGCCAAGACCCAGTATCACTTGGTAACAGCCGAGCAGACGAAGCAGCTAAGTTAGCAGCTGAGACCCCCAGACAGACAGACACCACACAACTGATGGTATTTAATACCATCAACACACAGAAGTTGTGTGAGATGCAAAATTTGTGTTCCACACAGGAAAAGGCAGTCTGGAAGGCAAAGGGATATGGCCAGGAGTCCTCAGGACTCTGGACGGATGGACAAGGTAAACCGGTGGCCCCCAGAGCATATCTCCCATGTTTAGCTGAGGCAGCTCACGGGCTGACTCACCTGGGCAAGGAAGGAATGTGCAAGTTGGTAAGAGCATATTGGTGCGCCCCAGGATTTTCATCTCATGCAAGTAAGAGAGCAATGTCATGCCTTACATGTCTGAGAAAGAATATCGGAAAGGCAATACCAACAGAACCATCTCATATCCCACCTACAGGCGGCCCTTTCCAGGTAATACAGATTGACTTTATTCAATTACCCCCTTGTCGAAATTTGAAATATGTACTTGTTTGTATAGATGTGTTCTCAAATTGGGTCGAAGCATTTCCTGCGGCCACAAATACCGCTATGTTTACTGCTAAGAAAATTGTGCAGGAATTTGTATGTAGATATGGTATCCCTAGAATAATTGAAAGTGATAGGGGTACCCATTTTACAGGTGATGTCTTTCAAGGAATGTGTAAGTTGATGGGAATTGATAGCAAGCTGCACACTCCATACCGTCCACAGGCGAGCGCGAAGGTGGAAAGAGTGAACAGCACTATTAAAAATAAACTGAGCAAAGTTATGGCAGAAACAGGATTGACATGGCCAGAAGCTCTACCCATTGTACTGTACAGCATCAGAACCACTCCCAGGTCCCCTCTTAATCTGTCTCCCTTTGAAATCTTGTTTGGTCGACAACCGCATGTTATGATTAACCCTCAGGATGATTTGAAGTGTAACAATGAAGTGACTGTAAAGTACCTGGTTAATATGAGTAAACAGCTAAGGAATCAAAATGATAATTTGAAGTTAGTGATTCCTGATTTACCAGATAGTAATTGTCATGACATCGAACCTGGGGATTATGTAATGATACGGAATTTTCTACGCTCAGGTTGCCTTATTGACAGATGGGAAGGACCATACCAAGTCTTATTGACTAGCACTACAGCATTGAAAGTTGCCGAGAGAGAGACTTGGGTTCATTCGTCCCATTGTAAGAAGGTTGCTGATCCAGAGAGGTCCCGTGATAAGGAACAGACGGTAGAGGAAGTCGTATCACTGGAGTGTCTGTTCCAGGAGGACTGAGGCGGCACCTGAGCATTGAGAATCACAAGATCAAAAGCAGTTGTCGATTCCCTGTTCCCTTTTATTGTTTTTCTCCACTTCCCATCCCCCCTCCCTCAAATTATTTTTCCCCCTTCTCATTCTTCTTCGTTTCCTCCTATAAGATGGACTTGCCCCAAGAGACTGTGATCCGGATTTTCCTGTTGACCATGATGTTGACCAGAACAGTCTGTTCCGGCGAGAGTACCATGGAGGTCGAGAGAGGTTCTGGAATGGGTTCTGATGACAGAGATGGAGGCGTAGTTTTCCGAGAACAACATAATCAACAAGCAAAGGCGAGTATCAGAAAACGATCCGATAGCATTGACCATAGAAGGAATTGTGAAGGATTGTTAGCTGAAGAAAACTGTATCTGTAGGCTCTGTGACAATGTAGTTGAGGATGGATGCATCAAGAAATGCCAATCCAGTTTTAATATCCACATGGACCGGCATCCCTTGAGTGACTATCACTCCTTAGTGGGTAGTGTGTTAAATCAAACAGATTGTTGGGTATGCTCTCAAGTACCTCAAGGTCATAGCAAATCAGGACTAGTACCATTTCCTTTAACGATAGGGGAGGTACTTGAGCTAAGTGGTGGGAGGCCGGTGGACAAGAGGTTTAATATCTCCAGTCCTCCTAGTTTGAAGCTCCACCAATATCATGTGGATAGATCCCTCATATGTTTTAACATTTCCAATCCCCGAAAGCCGGGAAATTGGGAAGTGTCATGGAGTAACCAAACCATGACCTTTTCATATAGAGCAGATAGAATGCCGACAGATACAGAGCTTATACGCCACATAGCCAGTAGAGGAAAATCTTTCCGATATAGGTATACCCTAGGAAATAGGATTACGAGAGTTGGAGAGGTATCACCAGGATACTGTGCACATATCGTACAAGCTGATACGTGTACTAGACAGATGGGAGAATTAGGGTTAGGAGATTTCACATGGAAGATGTGTAATATGGTTATGTCCTACTCCGTCCCATATGTTCTCCCCGATGATGCATATTTCATATGCGAGAGGAAGGCGTATAAGTGGCATGCCCCAAACTCTGAAGGATTGTGTTATATTGGAAAAGTATTGCCTGAAGTAATGACTGTATCACATGCCAAAATGAAAGATATACACCGTGTTGCCCAAGCTCCTTATACTCACACCCATTACGAGCACGTAGTTAAACGGCACCTGATAGAAAGAACAGAGCATCCGGCCTCTGACATGATCCATGAATCCACCGGGATTCAGTTTCTAATCGCGTTAGACATCACTCGCACCGCCAGAGGAGTGTTGAATTATAAATACATATCTGCGCTCGCAAATTTGTTAGACAATATCACAGAAATGTATGATGACACGTTTAGGTATACTGGAAGAGAACTTCAAGCTTATAAAACAGAACTGGTTCAGCATAGAATGATTCTCAATTATCTCACGGCAGTGACAGGTGGATATTGTGTCACACTGGCAACGCAGTACGGCGTGAAATGTTGCACATATATTACAAATAGTACCGAGGACCCGGTCGAGGTCATAGACCAAAAGATGGACGATATTCTCCAACTGAAGTGGGAATTTCGCAGGAGACACAATCTCACTCTTGCTGCTGTAGGTAATGAGCTGACTGGTTGGGTGTCATGGTTGAACCCGCGAAATTGGTTCTCTGGTTTAGGAGAATGGGCTCAAGGAGTCATAATGGATGTTGGGAAGTTTCTCCTATGTATCTTAGGTGTTATCATAACGATTGGCTTGATATTTAGATGCGGTCAGGCTTTAACGAAGTGTAAACGAAGTACCAGGGTGATGAGTTTAAGGAGTGAGGAAATTGTAATTCCAATGGATTTGATTTATGACCCAAATGTAGAAACAATGATGTGATGAAAATGCGATTTCTACGGTCCGTTTCTTTCACCTGTTTTTCCGTTTTCTCCAAGGTAAAAAGACCCACTTGGACGAGGAATTTGATGATCCTGTATACAGACAACTGATGGATTAAAGAAGAAGTTTTGACAACCTTATACACAGATATTTGATGAACTTTGCCATAGATCCCCAGTTTCCCTAGAAATTTTAAAATTACGCTAGCCCAACACTTTTGTAAATCTATGGACATTGACAAAGCTTTTTGCCCACACGCCTTTTGGCAAAAGCACAAAGAAGACTGCATTCAACAGACACCGAACAAGACTTCAACCGACAAATGTTCATTTACCTGACATAGAATACCACTGCATTTACCGTAATTATGTCTTTTCTTCATCTCTACAACCTTCAGGTAATTACACACATAGTCGATAGGGAATACAGGCACAGATATCAGCAATCACATATTCCCCCATTCATGTATCATCAACTAAAATGTGCTCCCCATTTTGTTACAACCACAGCCGAAAAGAGCTCGGTAAAGTTTGACAGCCCATCCACAGACCCGTACCACGGGATAAGAAGGAATTCAAATGTATACTTCGCAATGCCTCAAAGCTTGATTTAAAACACGTACGGCACGATGATACATGACCCCCAAACACGGATTCATACACACATGCTTCTGCTATCTCACTAGGTCATACCCTTTTCCTACCTTCTCCTCTCCTCCCCTACCCAACCATGTAAATGTATTAACCCCTGACATATATTTTTCTCTTTTTGAAATGTTTTAGGAAGTGGCAGTTATTGTTGACTGCCAAAGGGTGGACTGTCAAAGTCAGAAAAATATCACGATGCACACTGCCATATTTGCACCTCATATAGGTCCGCGCTGCGCATGCGTGCGCTCTCCCGTGCGTGCGCATACTCGCTGTTGCGGGCACCCGCGGGCGCGCAGTATGTGCATTTACGGTAGAGTTCATGTGTTCGTAGCGTGCGACTCAATCGTTACATATTTTCACTATATAATGTATTTTGTAGATTATGGTCCCTTTGATAGAATCTGAAAGTTTAGTTAATGTAGCATGTTCATGGACAGAGAAATCCCTCTTTGTTTGATACGAAGGGTCAGACAGGAGTAGTACAGTGGTGTTTAGTATCCATCGGAAGAGTATTTAATTAGCAATATTCCGGTGTTGGTTTGAAGCGGATTAATCGCTCGTGCAAATAGTTATGGACATAAGAAGTTTATGTCCATTTACTATTATTTGCACTTACTTATTCATGCGGCGGGAAACCCAGTTTCCCACCCACCTGAGCAGTTGGAAATCGTCACAGCCCACCTGTATGAATCAACCTATGACCTTTTGTTATGATGCGAGGAGGAATCCCTGTGTCCAATGAACAATGAGATTGTAGGGACCATTGAATTGTATTGTGTGTGGGGCATAAATAGACAAGCCGATCACATCCAGCTCACTCTTCAACGGTTCTCATTGCTGAAAATCGGGAGCTGGATGTCCAGAGGCGCATGCGATCGTTCCCCTTGTGCGTAAGTTTTCTCCGCAATCATATTGTCTTTCTTGTTATTATGGGCCATATCTCTCTCTCTCTCTCTTCTCTTTCTCTCGTATTCTCTTAAACGTAATAGTATTGTATTGTATTTACTGTGTAGTTATCTGGTTAGTTAGTCTATGTTATATTGTAGTGTATGACTTGTAATTGTATTATTCTTTTTTCAAGTATAACATTCATATTAGGCGTTAGACCCTAAGCACGGTATCTGTGTATTTCTTATAGTGTTAAGTATTCACAGAGCGTCGGTGACGCTCAAACAGCTTTTAAGTTAATAAGGTTACACTGTGTTGCATCTACACCCTATCTCTACACTAAGGTTTTACAGCATATTACAGGTTGAGTCTCCCTTATCCAAAATGCTTGGGACCAGAGGTATTTTGGCTATGGGATTTTTCCGTATTTTGGAATAATTGCATACCATAATGAGATATCATGGTGATGGGACCTAAATATAAGCACAGAATGCATTTATGTTACATATACACCTTATACACACAGCCTGAAGGTCATTTTAGCCAATATTTTTAATAACTTTGTGCATTAAACAAAGTGTGTGTACATTCACACAATTCATTTATGTTTCATATACACCTTATACACACAGCCTGAAGGTCATTTAATACAATATTATTAATAACTTTGTGTATTAAACAAAGTTTGTGTACATTGAGCCATCAGAAAACAAAGTTTTCACTATCTCACTCTCACTCAAAAAAGTCTGTATTTCGGAATATTCCGTATTTCGGAATATTTGGATATGGGATACTCAACCTGTACATTGTTTATGGTTTAGATATAAAGGTTTAACATTGTGAGCGTCTGCGCCGCTGGTGATCTCCTCGTGGTCCCGAGCGTCCGCCACGCTATAGCGAACCATTACGTTAGTCAGCAGCCAATAGTGTGCCTGCCTGTGATCTCTTGGCCGTGAGCGAACGTGACGCTTGAGCGTCTCGACCTCGGCTAAGCGATTGCTACGCAACGTGCGTACCCTTACGGTACTCCATACGGCAATAGCGTACAGTGTTCTTAGGCCTCTCAAAGGGTTTTAAATAAGATAAATATTTAGCTTTATCAATATATATAATATTATTATAATTATGTGTATATTTAAATCAGTGTATGTTCTGCAAGATAGCTATCCAATCTGAATCATATCATTTAAATTATTGATTATTGCTAGAGTCATTATAGATCTGTGTGAAATTGGATACATTTGTTGCTATATAGGTAAATTTGAAATAACAGTATTTTAAGGAAGTAAGTGTAAAGACACAAACGCAGGTCTACATAAAAGTTTATACAGAACAAGTTGTGTCTAGTGGGCAATAGTAATTAGTATTGTTCACATTTATAGAGCTGTGTCATTTGTTTTATTGCGGTCGCAGGGTTTTGTACACGTGTCTCGGACAACGTAAAGGACTGCAAATGCAGCGTAAGAGACACGAACGGTCGCGTGTTTACGCTAAGCTCGTAAGAATGCTGGCGCTAAGTACAAATTATATAATAGTGTCGTTTAGTTCAAAGGTGGGATAGTAGACCTTTAATACAATAGCACAAAACTACCCGGTTTCTAAAGCAGATTAGTATAAAACTTTTGTTTAAACTGTATTGCCTCTGGGGTAAAGCTGCCTATCTGAATTAATTGAAATTTTCTGTACAGAAAAAACCAAAGTGTATTTGAGTGAGCGAACGTAGGAGTGAGTGGATATTGAACCCAGGGAATTCGGGATCCCATAGTGTGGTACATCAAGTAAGTGGAGGCTTGGTGGCGTGAGGCGGCTGACTCATGTTAATATAGATTGAAATACGCAAATCGTGAGGAGATTTGCAGAGGAGCGTAATAGGGAATTGTGCATTGTGTAGTATTGAAGTAAAAAGGTTTTTTGTTACGCTCCGAGCTGAGGGTCACAGTTTGTACATTGACCCGTGGTTGTACGGCAGATAGGTAACAAGTACCTATACGCTGTGTGATTGGACCGCGCGTTTGTGGGGGCGATACATAGCGCAACTTGATACCCCTTTTACGAGCTTTTTGCGTAGAATCGCGGTATCATTAGCGCTGTAGAGAGCATACGCAAGCGTGATTTGTGTATAAAAAAGTGTATAGGGAGTTTTCACTGGTCTCTCTCAGGAAAATCTCCAGCGGCAGATATTTACTGGAAAAGGTAAGTCACTCCTAACACTTCCAGTAAATAGAAACTAGATAGGGCCTCACTGGGTACGCAGTGTTCACTATTGGAGTGAGTCGTGGTACTCAGCGGAGAAGGAGCGAGTGAAAGCGCTAGGTGTCTTTCACCGTCTATTTGCGGTTTGCATTGGGGATTGCGTGTATTGGCAAAAAGTCCGCGATGGGATCCAATTGCACAAGCAGTGGGCGTTTTGTAGCTAGGGTTCAGGCTGAAGAAGAGTTGGGACCGAGAAGGTCAGACTCGGGACCGAGAAGGTCATAATTGCGACCGAGAAGGTCAGCAAGGTTTATTATGTGTGAAAAGTATGGTTCACACACGGAGGCTTTTTGCAATGAATGGTTACGTATGACTGACAAAGATAGGGTACCATTCCCTAAGGTGAGCAGCTTTGAACCAGAGGTACTGCAGAACTTAAGGATAAGAATATGTCTGATAAAATCCCAAAAACAAAGGGTCAGACATACAAATTGTTTAAACCTGTGGCAGCAAGAGGGGTTGGTGAGTTTGATCCTAAGGTATTTCAGGTGGTATGTCTAACCAAAGTCATATAAGACAAAAATGAAAATATAAGAACTGTTTGAACTTGTAGCAACAATAAACAAGTAGGAAAAAAAAGAGAATGCAAGTACACAGCCATATGTAAATGTGGAAGCAGTTACGGCCATCATACAAACTATAGAAAATAATAAAAATATGAAAAATATGACTAACCTATTTATGTACTAATGAATGTTGAAGTTTTATTTAGGAGGAGAAGGTGACCTGATTGTTTTCAGCCATTTCTAATGTACCGAGAGGAGTATCCAACCGGTAAAAGAAGAGCAGTAGCCTGTGGGGGAAGTGGCTGAGACCAGTGGAACAGGTAAGTATGGTATCATTCGTGTACATATATAGTAAAACCCAAAAATAAAACAAAAAAAATCAAGAAAGTAACGTCAGAAATGGAGAAAAACCTGTCCTCACATTAGTATTTGCCAGTAGGAAAGCGGACAGAGACAAGGTAACCCCCGGGTATTTCTTTCAGTTACTATATAAGAAGTATTCATTCCTAGTAATGCCCCTAGTCCAGATGAGCTCGGAAATGTTTGTTGGACCATGTACAGACCCTTAATACGGGATGAGAAGGATTGAGTGAATACTTCGCATGACCTAGAAGCTTGTTAAACTTTTTTTTTGTTTTTGTCTCTTGCAGAAATAGAAAACTCTCCATCTGGATAAGATCACTGGTAAACACTAATTTGGCAAATGGGAGATGGCTGTCTCTGTGCAAATAGACGGGCTCAATAAGGCATTGAGTGTCAGGGTGCAGACTTCTTTGCAAAATTGGAAAGGTCACAGTAGCTAATCTTAAATAGTGTGCTATTGAACATCACAAGAATAGTGCTAGGCGCAGAGAACAACAGGTGAAGACGTTGAGGACGGTAAGTATACTGGCACATACAGGAAAGACCCATCAGTCCAAACCCCAGATCCCTAATGGTCAATAATATGTTACACTCGTAGCAAGGAAGGGCATTTTGCCAGAGATTGTAGGAGTAGTAGGACACATAGTCAATATAGATCCCCTACACAGAAAACACAAGCCACATTATTAAACACATAGACGGGACCAAGGGACATATAGTAAGGAATCATAAGCCATATAGAAAGCACAGATTCAGCTAATGGGAAGATCAAAATAAATGCAACATTACCCTTTGACAAAACTTGCTGGGGTTAAGATGGGGCCTCTAAACTTTTGCTTCTTTTTCCTAGCAGAAATGGCCCCTGATTAACTTAATTTTGTTAGATATGATATACATATACTATGCTCCCGCTCAGGAAGTACAAAGAATGTTAGACACCCACGAAGACTAATGTCGCATTCTACTGTTCTAGATGCATGTCCATCACAGGTAGAGGAAATTATCTCACAGATACCGGGTTCCCTATGAACTTAGGATGGACAGGACACTGGATTGATGGCTGGGATAGTCCCAATAGCGATACGACAAACACAGAATTTTTTTTTAAGGGGAGTAGACCAAGTAGAGAATCACTTCCCCGTAGTGCCCAATCCAGTTGTCAAATTTTTATAAAATCTTCTTCACCTCTACAAACTCATCTGTCACCAACCTCTATTCTGTGTCTCTACAGTTTCCTCTTCATTTTTTACGTTCACACATACGTGGACCCAATTACAGTTCAAACTCCACATGCCTAGGTCCTTCAGAGTTCTGCCTGAACTCAGTATATCTCAACAGCACGATGACACCAGTATTACTGCAGTGTGCCTTGTCATGCACAAAGGGTGGAGAATGGGAATACTGGTGAAGGGAAATTTTGTATAGACACTGATATGCCTGTTGGTGAATGGCAAACCTCACATTTTCTTTTTCATTTTCTTCTTCTTTCTCTCCTCTAGAGATGTTTCTTTTTTTTTTTTTTTTGAGTTATGCTCATGGTACTCTACATTGCAAACACACAATAGTAAATTAAGATACAAAAATTTGTGTTCCCTACAGGAAAAGGCAGTCTGGAGGACAAAGGGTTATGGCCAGGAGTCCTCAGGACTGTGGGCAGGTGGACATGGTAAGCCAGTAGCCCCCAGAGCATACCTTCCAAGTCTAGCTGAGGTGGCACACGGTCTGACTCATCTTGGCAAAAAGGATAGGTGCAGGCTGATGAGAGCCTACTGGTGTGCGCCAGGTTTCTATTCTCATGCAGATAAGAGAGCAATGACCTGTCTTGCTTGCTTGAGGAAGAATATTGGTAAAGCAATGCCAACAGAGCCATCCCATATCCCTCCTGCAGACGGATCTTTTCAGGAAATACAAATCGACTTTGTACAGTTAACACCCTTTAGGAATTATTGTTATGTATTGGTGTGCACTGATGTTTTCTCAAACTGGGTAGAGGCATTTCCTGCCGCCACGGATGATGCTGTGTTTACCGCAAAGAAAAATTGCGCAGAAATTTGTGTGTAGATAATGGTACCCCTAGAAGTAGGAGCAAAGCTTGAAATTGTACTATTGTGATCATAGATACTGCCACTAGTATTATGTAGCTTTGGAACCACTCCCAGATCTTCACTTAACAAATCACCCTCTTCGAAATTTGGTTTTGTTTTGGTTTTGGTATCTGTGTTTTTTTTGGTTGTTTTTGGAAGACAACCTCATGTCATGATTGATCCGCAGAATGATCAGAAATACACCAATGAGGTGACAGTACAGTACCTTATTGAGATGAGCCAGCATTTGAGAACTTGACAAAAGAACTTGAAACTGTTTATTGCTGGTATGCTAAATACTAACTGTCTTGATTGTGAACCAAGAGACTGTGTGATTGTTCTTACGCTCAGGTTGCCTAATAGACAGGTGGGAAGGACCATACCAAGTTTTGTTGACAGCACTAAAGGTCGCCGAAAGAGAGACTTGGGTCCACTCGTCCCACTGCAAGAAGGTCGCTGACCCGGAGAGAACTCGTGACAAAGTAGTTTATTGCTCACATTCATCGAGTTTGTGTCGTTTGGTAACTGTGTGTTCGAAGTGAACTGTGTGTTCCAATTGAACTGTGTGTTCAAAGAGCAAGGTGGAGAGCAAAGTGAACTGTGTGTTCCAAGTGAACTGTGTGTTCAAAGAGCAAGGCAAAGAGAACCTTGTATCACTAGAGACTCTGTTCCGTGAAGACTGAGAGGCGGCACTGTTGAACACTACCTGAGCGTACTAAAGGATTGCAGAAAGACCAGTCATTGTAATTGATTTGTTATGAACAAGAGTTGTTTTGTTCTATTTCTCTTTTCTCTCTTTCCCGCTGACAAACATTTTCTTTCAGGATATTCTATTTTTGCGAGGTTTTTTTATGAGGAGTCGAGTGTGGGACTGGAACTGGTTCTGGAGGAAGGAGTGATTTCCTTATAGGATCCCAGGATTAGCCGATCAGTTTGTTAAAGTCAGAGAAAAATCAAAGTTCTAGTAGTTATGGAGTTCAGAGGTAATCAGGAACAATCAGACAATGGCTATTCACACATTGCAGATAAAGAGCGCATTAATATATGTGGAAGAAAGGTTTATGAGTGGCTCTCCCCGAACTCTGAAGGTTTATGTTATTTAGGAAGAACACTACTTATAACCCATGTTCAATGATTAAACAAACCTAGCATACGTTCCAGAAATGGAAACAATGTTCAGAAAATTATAGGAATATGTAGATCATGAAAATTTTATATGTCACTGTCACGATTTGTTTGTGTTTTCTTCATCTACCCAGCAGAACCTCAATCGAATCCAAACATCAGTGTACAAAGACGTAGGTACATGTATGTGTGAAATGTTCGTCGCAAATCAGACATTATAGGCCAAAACACTGTCCCAGCATACTCTATAGGTTGAATGTTGTCCCACACCCAACCAGTGGTCCCGTGACCGCCGAGTGCATATAGAGGATGTCTCGTCCTCCTCCCTGTCTTCCCCAAATATAGTCAAGTGTCTGATTTGCGAAATGCATACATACTTGTGTCTAGGTCACCGATTATTGTATGAAATATTTTTCTTATGTTAATAAATGATGGCAGTTATTGTTTGCTGCCAAAGGGTGGACTGTCGAAGTAAAAAATATTACATAAAAAGAACATACAAACTACACACATATAAGTCGCTATACTTGCAAATACGCGCAGCGAGCACAGCAATATATGGTAACACACGCATTTACACGGACATGCCACAGAGATGGATTCTACGCTTATTTCATGCAGTACATAATTATAATAATATCAAGCGCCAGACATCATGATGATTTAAAATTATATATAATGAAGTAATGTCATGTATGTGTATTATTTGAACGAAACCAGATAGACCGGTCATATTTACTATTAAAGCAACCAAATTAATGTGTAGATTTATTTGATACTTGTTATAAAGTTGTAGGACATTACAACAAATAATTATGATTAAATGTATGTAAGCTAAAATCACTTTTATTAGAACAATAGATATTCCAAACAGGTAGTGGACAGGAAGCTCAGGCCAGCCCCTTTGGACGTCCCCAAGGCTGAACCTGTTCAGCATATACAAAGAGACTAGTGACTCATCATGAATGAGTGAGTCCCCTCCCCCAGAAACTAGATAACACATTGCTGACCACACAGGAAGTTAGTTGCTTTTTGGTACCAGAGGATGAAGGAGTTGCTGGCAGACCAGTTCCTGCATTTATTTACAGAGAGAGAGAGAGAGTGATATGGAAAGACAAATTTATATAACTTAAGGATAATGGTATTGTATGCTGGCCTGTAACTGTATGTAACTGTGACTGTAACTGTATGTTTTAACTGCTTATTGTGTGAGTTGTAACCATGTAACTATAGGTATACTGTACTTTGTAATATATCGAATCCATATCCTTTTAATAACAAATATATACATCAATGAGCTTTGGAACTCAGATAATGTGTGGGTGTATTGTTTTCTCTTATGGGATGCAGTGTTTTGCGATATATAGTGCACATTCATGGGATATGGTAATAAGAGGTGCAGGCATTTGCAATATATATTAGAGCAGGCATTTTAAATATTTGTGAGAAAGCAATTTGGCATTCACACTGGTTATGCTTAGGAGGGGGGACCCCACGCATTTTTTTTCCTGAAATTGTAAGCCATTCCCACCCCTTCCCACTGAAAAACATGCACTGATCTCTCCATATTATTTTAGTCAGTAAAAAAAAAAATATATTCTTTTAAAAAATCTATTAAATAATACTTGTGGCTCATAAATAGACAAACCAAGTAGATAATCCCTTCTAATATAAATAGATATGCTATTAGCAATCAAACAAACACACAAAAAAAACATGTTTTTAAAATTTTTTATTAGATCACGACAGCAAAATGAGGCGGAATGAAATTGACGAAATGACTGTCGAAAAGCACTGTTGTCGAATCGACATTCTTCAATTGAATATACTTTTGTTGGAAAGCCGCATTTTTACCATTTCAGACATGTCGAATTTGACAAATGTCGAATTGCAAAAAGTCGAATCTGAAACGGCAGGTTTTTTGTCAAAAAGTACTGTATTGCATTGTTGAATCCAATTCGACAGGGTTTTTTTGTCGAAAATACCCAGTTTTTCGACATTTGCGGCAATTCGACCGCAATTGCATATACCCAATGGTCTCCTTGACTCCGGAGGTCCGCTTCTCACTGAGCTGGTGGCTACAGGACCAGCAATTGAGTTGGGGTCGTCCCTTCTGGATCTCCAACTGGGTTCTTTTGACAACGGATGCCAGTCTGCGGGGCAGGGGCGTGGTGTTGGAGCAACACTCTCTTCAGGGTCGGTGGACCAGGGAGGAATCTCTCCTCCCGATAAACATTCTAGAATTGCGGGCAGTGTTCAATGCGTTGACTCTAGCCCTGCCTCTGGTACAGAACAGGCCTGTTCAAGTTCAGTCAGATAACGCCACCACAGTGGCATGCATAAATCATCAAGGCAGCACTCAAAGCCGCATGGCAATGATAGAAGTATCAAAAATCCTTTGTTGGGCTGAATGCCATCTGCCAGCCATATCGGCACATTCCGGGAGTCCTCAACTGGGAAGCGGACTTCCTCAGTCGTCAGGACGTACACGCCGGAGGGGAGCCTTCATCCGGAAGTCTTTCAACTCCTAGTGGACAAGTGAGGCCTACCAGATGTAGACCTGATGGCATCTCGACACAATCACAAGTTTTCGGTCTTCGGAGCAAGGACAAGGGATCCTCAAGCAACATTCGTGGACGTGCTGGCAATTCCATGGAACTGTCAGCGTATGTGTTCCCTCCAGTGTCACTCCTGCCCAGGGTAATAAGGAAGTTCAAGCAAGAAGGAGGAATACTACTTCTGATCGCTCCAGCGTGGCCCAGACGGCATTGGTTCTCAGACCTGCAGGGTCTCTCGATAGAGCGTCTTCTTCTACTTCCACAACGCCCAGACCTCCTCATTCAGGGCCCTTGTGTCTACAAGGATTTGGCCTGGCTGGCTTTGACGGCGTGGCTCTTGAAGCTTCCGTACTGAGGGCCAAAGGATTTTCTGAGGCAGTCATTCAAACTATGTTAAAGGCCCGTAAACCGGCGTCTACTTAGATTTATCAAAGGGTCTGGAATTCTTACTTTGCCTGGTGTGCGACTAACCATTATGATGCATACAAGTTCAGTACTGCCAAGCTTTTGGCTTTCCTCCAACAGGGCCTAGACTTAGGCCTTCGTCTGGCCTCCCTCAAGGTTCATATTTCTGCCTTGTCGATATGGTTTCAGAGAAAAATTGTGACTCTGCCTGATGTTCATACACTCACTCAGGGTGTTTTACGGATTCAACCTCCCTATGTCCCTCCTGTGGCTCCTTGGGATTTGTCGGTTGTTATGGACGCCTTACAAGAGTCTCCGTTTGAACCTCTTGAGTCTGTGGACCTTAAGTGGCTTACTCTTAAGGTCTTGTTCTTGCTGGCTATTGCCTCTGCTAGACGGGTTTGAGACTTGGGTGCCTTGTCCTGTCGATCACCCTTTCTGATTTCTCACCGTGACCCGGTGGTTCTTAGAACTCACCCTGGTTATTTGCCTAAGGAGGTGTCGTCTTTCCACCTTAACCAGGAGATTGTGGTTCCGGCATTTACCTCTCCAGGTTTGTCCTCCAAAGAGCGGTCTTTGGACATGGTACGGGCTCTCCGTATGTATGTGAAGAGAACAGCTTCTCTTAGGAGATCTGATTCCATCTTTGTCCTTTTTGGTTTTCACAAATGTGGCTAGCCTGCTAATAAGCAGACCTTGGCCAGATGGATTAGAATGGTGATTGCACATGCTTATGTACAGGCTGGTCTTCCAGTTCCTGCTACCATCAAAGCCCATTCTACTCGGTCTGTTGGACCTACTTGGGCGGCCCGCCGTGGTGCAACCCTTGAACAACTGTGCAAGGCAGTGATGTGGTCCTCAGTGAACATGTTCATAAGGTTCTATGCCTTCGATACTTCCACCTCCCAGGATGCCTTCTTTGGACGCCGGGTTCTTGTGCTCGCTACAGTGCATCCCTTCCCATGAAGAACTGCTTCTTTGGGTTTGTATGGCATTAGCTGCGGGTACCTTCTCCTGTCGTGAGAATGTAGTGTATGTGGCTACTAACTGTTGTCGTCTATTTTACTTGCTACTGAATTGGACTGGTTAACAAAACTGAGCTCCTGTGCCTGGAGGCAGAGATATAGAGGAGGCGGCGCTAAGCATCCTGGGAACAGTCAAAGCTTTTAGCCTGTTCGTGCCTCGGATCAAGATTTTTTAAAATCACTATTAGGATAAAAGTTTTTTATTGATAAATTTGGAAAAAAATATTAAATTAAGTAAATAGTACCTACCTGTCAACCTTAGCTGCAGTTATGCGGTGGTATACAGAGTTGCTCTTTTGACTGCCCACATGTTTTATGACTGGCAGCTACTTGCACTGGTTTTGCCTCTTACGTTGACCATACATAATTAACCCCACCCTGCGTTTACCTATGCTAAACCACCAACTTGAGGCACCCTTGCAAGAGGCTTGCGGCACTATTGGGGGTATATTTACTAAAGGACAATTTTCATTGATTTTAATTAGCTGGAAATAGATCTAAATAAATTTTGTTTTTCCAGGACTATAACACACATTTACTAACTTTTAAAAGTTAATATCAAACTCATCTATTAGTAAATGTGTGTTTTAGCTCCTGAAACACATTTGTTTATATCAGTTCTCATCGATTTGAAGATAAAAATCTATGGAACTTGACCTTTAGTAAATATACCCCATGGGCTCATTTGTCTGGGTGCACTACTGTACAAGCATAGTGGTAACAGACAGAATTGTGCTTTACCTAAGGAAAAAAAACAAAGCACAGTTTCAGTGAAGATCAAATGAAGGAGCAGGAAGATATTCTGGAATAAATGTGAGGTGGCATTCCCATTTTTTTTTAAAACTAGCTGCATACTTGCTGACATTCTGTCACAGCAAGGGGAGTGATGGGAGAAAATATTATGCAGTTTGGGGGCGGGGCGTGACACTGCGAGATCGCGTCACCATGGCCAGTTCCCGCTACGCTATACCAAGATTACCGGCATAGTGGAGCAGGAGGTGGGGCCGTGATGACGTGATTCAGCACAAATTGCGTGCTGAGTTGAATGCATAGTGGATGTAATTTATGCTAATAAAAACTAGCACAAAAAATAGGGCATTTATGGTTATATAATGAGAAGCATGCATCACAAGATACAGTATAGACAGGAACATACTGTGTGCATCCTTTGTCAGTCTTAACTCACATACTGTATACTGTACATACAGTATCCATGTTTTAACCACTTGTTTGTGCAATATTTATTCACTACTCAATAAAACATTAAACAGCAGCTACAACTTTCTAGCGCAAGTACAAAAAATTTTGCTAAAACACAAAACATAACATACACTTTCAATAAAAAAAGCTTCAGCGGTCAATTTGCAGTCAACCAAACAAATGCCGTTAGGTAGTGCTGGTCACCATCATCATAATCATCTTTGTGCAATTTTTACGGCTTTTCCAGATGTAAGTGCATCTCTGTGCAAGTTTGCATCCGTTCTCAATAATGTGATCACGCCCTTGTTGTACACGGCCTACGTTCCTACGCCCCTTCCATCCTCCTTTCCCGCCTCTCCAGTTGCAAGCGATTGTGTCCGATAAATGCAATATATATACATATGCACAAAGATAAATTTACATATTTGTTGATTTGCTAACTAGCAGAAATCTAACTCAACAAAATGCCTATGAAAAAAAGTATTGAATTGTTGCCAATTATTGGCCATACAGTGGGGTAATTAAAAAATACAGTGCTTGTGGGCCTTTATAGCTCTTCACCTACATGGGATGAACTTTGCACAGAAAATAATAATACAGGTTGAGTATCCCATATCCAAATATTCCGAAATACAGACTTTTTTTTGAGTGAGACTGAGATAGTGAAACCTTTGTTTTTTTATGGCTCAATGTACACAAACTTTGTTTAATACACAAAGTTATTAAAAATATTGTATTAAATGACCTTCAGGCTGTGTGTATAAGGTGTATATGAAACATAAATGACTTGTGTGTGAATGTGTACACACTTTGCTTAATACACAAAGTTATAAAAAATATTGGCTAAAACTACCTTCAGGTTGTGTGTATAAGGTGTATATGTAACATAAATGCATTCTGTGCTTAGATTTAGGTCCCATCACCATGATATCTCATTATGGTATGCAATTATTCCAAAATACGGAAAAATCCGATATCCAAAATACCTCTGGTCCCAAGCATTTTGGATAAGGGATACTCAACCTGTAGTAACAATAATAATACTAATAATAATCGGCATAGTCCACCTATAATATGTGTATCTGCAAAGCCCAAATCTTCAGCTACATAGCACAAAAAGTTATGGCAAGATGACAATCTAGAAATATAGGGGTATATTTACTAAAATTCGTATTTGTACCGATTTGGAGTGAGATTCATCACGAATGACATCGAATGTGTAAATTTGCAACTTTTTGAATTTGTTACGCCTCATTTACTAAGCTGTCGTATTTGTATTTTTCGTGTTTTCCAATGTCGATGTCATTCGTGGTTTTGTGAGGTAGAATGCGGCCGATTTATTGGTTTTGCGGCCGTGTTATGAGGTTTTTTTTACGACTGCGTCACATTTTGGTTATGGCAGTGTTTGTCCGTTCACGGACGCGTTTTTTTCCTAAGTTTCGTTTTTGTCACTCGTCCATGATTGGTTTGATTCGTGATGGAGAAGTGTCTGTGCACATTACTATAAAAACGACCCAAACCGTCCTAACCTCATGGGTTTAGCTAGTGGAGAGGTGAGAGGAAGGTGTGTTAGGAGTTGGTGAGTTGTTTGGAGTTTTTGGCGGTTTTGAGGAGGTTCTTTGTTGTGATTGTTGAGTGCTGTACTGTGTGTGTAAGTAGTCTTGTCATACTTGTTGTGTAGTTGTCTAGTTTTTTGTCATTGTTTTGTTTTTCACGTTTATTGTCATTGTTTGTGAGTGAGTGAGTGTGTGTGTGTGTGTGTGTGTGTGTGTTTGGTGTGTGGTGTGTAGTGGTAGTGGAGGAGTGTGTTTACTGTATTTTTTTCTCAGTGTTATTTGTTGTTTGTCCTGATTATGTCCCAGTCAGAGGTGAGTGAGAGGGAGGAGGTGAGTGAGGTGGAGGAGGTGAGTGAGGTGGAGGAGGTGAGTGAGAGGGAGGAGGTGAGTGAGGTGGAGGAGGTTAGTGAGGAGGAGGCGGAGGTTGTTGCTGCGGCCTCCAGTGATAGTGATGGTGTTGTGGCTCTGCAGCCACGCACCACTACAAAGACTGGCCGCAATGTAAAATTCAGTTACGCAGAAAATATGGCTTTGGTGCGGGAGCTGATGAGGCATCATCGGCAGTTGTTTGGCCATGATGCTGCAAAGGTGTCATCACGCAGGAAGACTGTTCTGTGGGGGAAGGTCGTGGCGGCTGTGAATAGTGAGGGTGTGGTGAGGCGGACCGACGACACGTGTCGTAAGCGTTTCTACGACATAAAGCGCCGTGTCAAGGCGAAGATGGCCAAGGAGGCTAAATCAGCCCGCCAAACCGGGGGTGGACACCCCTTCCGTGCATCTTACCGTGATTGGGAGGAGCCTGTGCGTGTACTCATACCGCCAGAAGTGGTTGGTGCCACTCATGTCCGGGATTCAGATCGGCCAAGGCAGGATGGTGAGTGTTTTTTTTTTTTGTTAAAAATTTTAACATCTGTGCTTTGTCCTTAGTTGTCTGAAATGTCTTCTATCTAATTGTGATTGTCAGTTTGTTCATTCTTCTAATGTGTTGGTGATGTAGTGCAGGCCTGCCCAACCTGTGGCTCTCCAGCTGTTGTAAAACTACAAGTCCCATCATGCCTTGCCACAGTTATGCTATTAGGGAATGCTAAAACTGTGGCAGGCATGCTGGGATGTGTAGTTTCACTACATCTGGAGAGCCACAGGTTGGCCAGGCCTGATGTAGTGTTATTCTCAATTATGTATCTTTTTATCCTTTGTCTGGTTTATTTTTTCTGGTTGCCTTGGCCTTTTTCTTGTGTTTTATGTCAAAAGTAAATGTTTGTAGGTGTATTTTAAAGAAGTGTGATGAATATGTTTTTTTCAATGTTTTTTTTTAGATACATTTCATAGCATTTATGTTTATTGTGTGTTGCTCTGGGTTGTCCTTTGTGTGCTTGATGTGTTTTTTCATGCATATTTGGTTGTGATGTTTCCAAGTTTTAGCAGATATTTGTGGCTAGTGTTTGATTCTTAGCATCAAAAATTGGGACCTTAGCGTGCAAGATTGTGGTTGTGTCAAGCTACGACGTTTTGGTTTTAAGTAGTATAATTGTTTGCATTATGCGCCTTTGTGTATGGATTATTTTGCCAATTTTTAAAAAATTTAAAGTATACACACCCTATGAAGTCAGGCAGAAAAGCATAAGCATCGTTTAGTTTACTTTTCATCAGGTACCACATATGTTTACATCACAATAATGAATTTGCATAAACATATTCTTAAACAAAGTATGTTCATAAGGACAATCTTCATATTTCTACAGTACGCCAGAGAAGCAGCATGTCACAACTGAGGGCCTGAGCTGACGGGAGGCAGCCTCAGTTGTAGGGGCTGAGATGTACCGGAACCTGGGAGGTTGTATCAGACCCCTGGACATGTAAGTAACATGAATAATAACTGCCCGAAGGCGTGACCACGACAACTTGGATAAAAGTCAATGATGTTTATTATGACAACTCCGCAACACAGCAGCAGTAAAAGAAAACGTAAAAGTCAGCAAAGAATAAATACAGTTCCTGGGTACTACAGGATGGCAGGAGCCACAGGGCACTGGTAGTGTGAGATAGTTCTTATGATCTTCTAGATGGAAAGTCCTTACCAGGCCCGACTGTAGCAATGGAGATAACCCAGGATTGTGCCAGCTGGTGTTCCAGGAAAAGCTGGGTTGCTGAAGATAAAACAGCTGCTGTGGATACTGGCTGGAACCAGACTGTTGTTAGCACGGAGTGGATACTGGCTGGAACCAGTTAAATAATAAATGAACTTGGGAGCGATGAAATATGAACTGAAATGTAGAACTTGAGAGCGGAGAAATAATAATACCGGTGGAGAGTGGTAAAGTGTAGAAAGGACACCGGCCCTTTAAGGGAAGCTGTACTCTGCTGGAAGCTGAGCTGGAAGCAGGTAATGTTGTAGCTGGAAACAGATGAATCCACAATGGATTGGAGAGTCAGGCTACACCGCAGGTGGAATGCTGGTGCGGGTCTCTATGGTGGAAGTCTTGAGACAGGTGCTGGAACCTGGAAGACAATCACAGGAGAGAGACAAACAGGAACTAGGTTTGACAACCAAAGCACTGACGCCTTCCTTGCTCAGGCACAGTGTATTTATACCTGCAGCAAGGAAGGGATTGGCTAGGCAATTATGCAGATTATCAATACTGAGAACAGATTGGTGGAAATGATCAGCTGACAGAATCCAAGATGGCTGCGCCCATGCAGACACTTGGAGGGAAGTTTGGTTTGTAATCCATGTGGTAATGAAAACAGTAATGGCGGCGCCGGCCACCGGAGACAGGAGGCGCCAGGCTGACAGATGCACATCCAACCACGCGGACACAGCGGAGGCCGCGGCTGACGTAATCGCCACTCAGACACTCTGCATGCAGAAGTTCAGGGACGGCGGCGGAGGCCGCGGGAGACGCCATGCCAGGTGTAATATGGCGTTTACTGTGACGGGTTCACTACGGCTGGCCGGCGGTCGGGCTCCCGGCGACCAGCATCCCGGCGCCGGGAGCCCGACCGCCGGCTTACCGACAGCTTGGCGAGCGCAAATGAGCCCCTTGCGGGCTCGCTGCGCTCGCCACGCTACGGGCACGGTGGCGCGCTACGCGCGCCACACTATTTTATTCTCCCTCTATGGGGGTCGTGGACCCCCACGAGGGAAAATAATTGTCGGTATGCCGGCTGTCGGGCTCCCGGCGCCGGTATACTGAGCGCCGGGAGCCCGACCGGCGGCAAACAGAAGACCACCCACTGTGACAGCGTTCCAGAGTGACAGGAGAGGATACAGGAATGTACACATCAGGATAACAGATGGGATCCGGTCCTGGAGCGCTGAGCCAGCCTTAGGAGGCATCTGATGGGTAAGAAATGGCGTCCAGATACCCGGATCGTGACAGCACCCCCCCCTTTAGGAGTGGCCCCAGGACCCTTCTTTGGCTTTTGAGGAAACTTAGAATGGAATCTCCGGACCAAGGCAGGAGCATGGACATCAGAAGCATTGGTCCATGAACGTTCCTCAGGACCATAACCCTTCCAGTCAATAAGATATTGTAGTTGACCGTAACGGTGACGTGAGTCCAGGATCTTGGCCACTTCATACTCAACGCCTCGTTGAGTTTGGACTTTCGGAGTTGGAGGAAGTGAGGAATGAAACCGATTCAAGATCAGCGGTTTCAACAGGGAAACATGGAATGTCCTGGGTATTTTTAAGAAGGGAGGCAACTGGAGTCTGTAAGCAACAGGATTGATGACTTGTTCAATCTTGAAAGGACCGATATAGCGAGGTGCAAACTTCATACTGGGAACTCTTAACCTCAAATTCTTCGTGGATAACCATACCCGATCACCCACCTTGAGAGCAGGAACTGCTCGACGCTTCTTATCCGCAAACTTCTTGTACCTGAACGATGCCTTGAGCAGAGCTGATCGTACGCTCTTCCAGATATTGGCAAACTGATGCAAGGTGATATCCACTGCGGGAACAGAAGTTGCTGGAAGCGGTTGGAACTCAGGGACTTTAGGGTGGAATCCAAAGTTAGTGAAGAATGGTGTTGAAGCAGATGAAGAATGATACTGATTGTTATGACAGAACTCGGCCCAGGGAAGTAATTGAACCCAGTCATCTTGAGAGGAGGACACATAGATGCGGAGGAAGGCCTCCAAGTCCTGATTCACCCTCTCGGTTTGACCATTGGTCTGAGGATGGTAAGCCGTGGAAAACTTTAGCTTGACTTGGAGGACTTGACATAAACTTCGCCAGAATTTGGCTGTGAATTGAACTCCTCGATCTGAGATAATTTCTTCAGGAAGACCGTGGAGTCGGAAGATCTCTTGTATGAATACTTGAGCCAACTTGGAAGCTGACGGAAGACCGGTGAGAGGAATGAAGTGTGCCATCTTGGTGAACCGGTCAACTACCACCCAGATGGTATTGAACTTGTTGCACATGGGTAAGTCTGTAATGAAATCCATCGACAAGTGGGTCCATGGTCGACGGGGAACGGATAGTGGAACCAGTTGCCCCGCAGGCGACTGGCGGGATACTTTATGTTGGGCACACTTTGGGCAAGATGCAATAAACTCCAAGACGTCCTTTTTCAGAGTTGGCCACCAATAGGACCTAGAGATAAACTCCAGGGTTTTTTGGATACCTGTATGTCCGGCAAAACGGGAAGCATGGGCCCAATGCATGAGCTTCTTCCTTAGCATCGGCTTCACAAAACTTTTCCCTGATGGGGGCGTAGAGTCCATCCCTACCGTGGAGAATGCCAACGGATTTATAATAGGATGCTTGTCTGAAGACTCTGACTCATTTTCTTGCTCCCATGAGCGGGAAAGGGCATCGGCCTTGCGATTCTGAGAGCCCGGACAGAACTGGAGTTTAAAGTCGAACCTGGAAAAGAAAAGTGCCCATCTGGCCTGACGAGGGTTGAGACATTGTGCGCCCTTCAGGTATAAAAGGTTCTTGTGGTCTGTAAGTATGGTGATTGAATGAGAAGCTCCCTCCAACAGATACCTCCACTCTTCTAGAGCGAGCTTGATGGCTAGCAACTCCTGGTCGCCAATGGCATAGTTGCGCTCAGCTGGGGAGAACTTCCGGGAGAAGAAACTGCAAGGGTGTAAATGGCCATCTTTAGCCCTCTGAGATAACACCGCTCCTACTCCAACGGAGGAGGCATCCACCTCTAAGATGAAAGGAGAGTCGATGTCAGGCTGTTTCAGAACAGGCGCAGAGATGAACCTTTGTTTTAAAAGATGAAATGCTTGCATGGCTTCTTCAGACCACTTGGACGGGTTAGCACCCTTCTTAGTGAAAGCAGTAATAGGCGCCACAATGGTGGAAAAGTCTCGTATAAACTTTCGGTAATAGTTGGCGAACCCTAAGAACCTCTGGACCCCTTTGAGGGTTAAGGGTACCGGCCAATTTTGGATTGCTTGTAGTTTCTCAGGATCCATCTCTAGTCCGGAACCGGACACAATGTACCCTAGAAACGGAATGGACTTGACTTCAAAGACGCATTTTTCTAATTTGCAATAGAGATGATTGACACGGAGACGGGACAGAACCTCTTTTACCCAAAAACGATGTTCCTCTAAATCGTTGGCAAAAATGAGGATATCGTCTAGATAGACCACGACATGACGGTATAGAATGTCTCTGAAGATCTCATTGACAAAATGCTGGAAGACAGCTGGAGCATTGCTCAATCCGAAGGGCATGACGAGGTACTCATAATGTCCGTCACGGGTGTTAAAGGCGGTCTTCCACTCGTCACCCTCACGGATCCGGATGAGATTGTATGCACCTCGCAAGTCCAGCTTTGTAAAGATGGTAGCTCCGCTAACTCTGTCAAAGAGCTCAGTAATCAGGGGTAAAGGATAACGGTTCTTGATGGTAATGTCGTTCAAACCTCTGTAGTCGATGCACGGCCGCAGACCACCATCTTTCTTTTTTACAAAAAAGAAGCCTGCGCCGGCTGGAGAAGAAGAAGGTCGAATCGAATGAATCCCTTTGCTAGGTTCTCTTTAATATATTCCTCCATAGAATGCGTCTCAGGCAGAGACAACGGATAAGTTCGGCCTCGAGGTGGAACCTTCCCTGGAACGAGATCAATCGGACAGTCCCATTCTCTATGAGGAGGAAGGATATCAGCAGAAGCTTTACTGAACACATCCGTGAAATCTTGATATGGAGGAGGTGGAACATCAGACGACCTGGGGGAGGAAGAACAGACAGGCAATACTTTAAACAAACATGTCTCAGCACAGGAGGAACCCCATGCCAGGATTTGCGTAGTCGTCCAATCAATTGTAGGATTGTGAAGACGGAGCCATGGAAGGCCCAGGACCACAGGATGTGTGGCTCTTGGAATCACTAAAAAAGAAATAAGTTCGGAATGAAGAACTCCCACTCTCAGACGAACTGGTAGAGTCCTTAAAGAAATAACTGCATCAAAAATTTTGCTGCCATCCACGGCAGTTAAAGAAATGGACGAAGGAAGTCTCTCGGTGGGCAGGGACCACCGTTTAACATAGGCTTCGGTAATAAAGTTCCCAGCTGCTCCGGAATCAAGGAGGGCAATGACGTTCCGATAACGTTGAGCAACTTGAAGCGAGACTGGGAGATTACAATCTTGAGGAGATGGAGAGGAGATCATTACTCCTAGCCGGCCCTCTCCTTGGCGAGCTAGGATTTGGAGTTTCCCGGACGTTTGGGACAGGCATTAATGGTGTGAGACGGAGCTGCACAATAGAGACAGAGAAACTCGGAGAGACGTCTTCGGCGCTCAGCAGGAGTTAAACGGGAACGGCCAAGTTGCATGGGCTCATCTTTAGATGGTGACAGTTGACGAGGAGGAGGAGCTGAAGATTTTGGAGCAGATGATCTTCCACGCTCAGTTGCTCTCTCTCTGAAACGTAAATCAACTTTCGTGCAGAGTGAGATTAGCTCATCTAACTTAGAAGGTAAGTCTCTGGTAGCTAACTCATCTTTAATACGCTCAGATAAGCCATGCCAGAATGCAGCATACAGGGCCTCGTCGTTCCATGCCAGTTCGGATGCCAGGATCTGGAACTGTATCAGATATTGTCCTACAGTACGTGACCCCTGGCGTAAACGGAGAATCTCGGATGAAGCTGAGGTTACCCGGCCTGGCTCGTCGAAGATGCGCCTGAATGTTGACACGAAGGCAGTGTAGGAAGATAGCAGGGTGTCGGACCTCTCCCATAACGGTGATGCCCAATCAAGGGCTGAGCCACTGAGAAGAGAAATAATGTAGGCAATTTTTGTACGGTCACTGGGAAAATTGCCAGGTTGTAACTCAAACTGAATCTCACACTGGTTGAGAAATCCCCTGCAGAATCTTGGAGATCCGTCAAATTTTGCTGGCGTTGGAAGATGAAGACGTGGAGCAGAAATGGGTAAGGTGGGTGGGGTTATAGCTGGAGTCACTGTGGTTGACGCACCAGACGCGCCTGATCCACGGAGAGTTGCCTGAATCCCATCCAGCCGAGTAGAGAGATCCTGGAGACAGCGGATGATGTGGCCCTGTGCAGCCTCCTGATGTTCTAGTCGGGCTGCCAGTTCTTGCATCGGCCTGGCCGCTTGATCCTGGTCTCCGGCTGGATTCATTAGGTCAGTGCTTACTGTCACAACTGAGGGCCTGAGCTGACGGGAGGCAGCCTCAGTTGTAGGGGCTGAGATGTACCGGAACCTGGGAGGTTGTATCAGACCCCTGGACATGTAAGTAACATGAATAATAACTGCCCGAAGGCGTGACCACGACAACTTGGATAAAAGTCAATGATGTTTATTATGACAACTCCGCAACACAGCAGCAGTAAAAGAAAACGTAAAAGTCAGCAAAGAATAAATACAGTTCCTGGGTACTACAGGATGGCAGGAGCCACAGGGCACTGGTAGTGTGAGATAGTTCTTATGATCTTCTAGATGGAAAGTCCTTACCAGGCCCGACTGTAGCAATGGAGATAACCCAGGATTGTGCCAGCTGGTGTTCCAGGAAAAGCTGGGTTGCTGAAGATAAAACAGCTGCTGTGGATACTGGCTGGAACCAGACTGTTGTTAGCACGGAGTGGATACTGGCTGGAACCAGTTAAATAATAAATTAACTTGGGAGCGATGAAATATGAACTGAAATGTAGAACTTGAGAGCGGAGAAATAATAATACCGGTGGAGAGTGGTAAAGTGTAGAAAGGACACCGGCCCTTTAAGGGAAGCTGTACTCTGCTGGAAGCTGAGCTGGAAGCAGGTAATGTTGTAGCTGGAAACAGATGAATCCACAATGGATTGGAGAGTCAGGCTACACCGCAGGTGGAATGCTGGTGCGGGTCTCTATGGTGGAAGTCTTGAGACAGGAGCTGGAACCTGGAAGACAATCACAGGAGAGAGACAAACAGGAACTAGGTTTGACAACCAAAGCACTGACGCCTTCCTTGCTCAGGCACAGTGTATTTATACCTGCAGCAAGGAAGGGATTGGCTAGGCAATTATGCAGATTATCAATACTGAGAACAGATTGGTGGAAATGATCAGCTGACAGAATCCAAGATGGCTGCGCCCATGCAGACACTTGGAGGGAAGTTTGGTTTGTAATCCATGTGGTAATGAAAACAGTAATGGCGGCGCCGGCCACCGGAGACAGGAGGCGCCAGGCTGACAGATGCACATCCAACCACGCGGACACAGCGGAGGCCGCGGCTGACGTAATCGCCACTCAGACACTCTGCATGCAGAAGTTCAGGGACGGCGGCGGAGGCCGCGGGAGACGCCATGCCAGGTGTAATATGGCGTTTACTGTGACAGCGTCCCAGAGTGACAGGAGAGGATACAGGAATGTACACATCAGGATAACAGATGGGATCCGGTCCTGGAGCGCTGAGCCAGCCTTAGGAGGCATCTGATGGGTAAGAAATGGCGTCCAGATACCCGGATCGTGACACAGCACAGCCAGGCCACATCCAACACTGCCAAGAGATGCAGATGGTGGCAATGCAGGTAAGATTAAACTGTAAACACATATTCTGCAAACACATAGAAACACAAAATGTTAATGATTATCTTATCACATAGGTTCTTCTTCGGCAAATCCCCCTCCCCTAAGACGGCCATCACAGGGCTCGGTTACTGTGGCTACGAGGCCACCCAAGAGACGCCGTCTTGAGGCTGAAGCTCCAGCACCAGCATCACCACCCCAACGGCGCATCTCCGCAGTGTCGGCCCTGCCACCACTAGCTCTTTTGGCCAGCCCACAAAGTGAGGATCCACAATCCCCTCAGTTGTCTGGTGAGTAAACATAACAATTATGTGTAAATAAGTTAAAAAACGGTGGTGTAGATTTATTAACCTGGAGAAGGCATAAGGAAGTGAAAAATCAATGATACGTGCAAGGTGATAAAGGCAGTAGTACAAAATAAACACAACTGTGAATGTACATATTGGAGCTGTTTGCCTTGTGCCTTTATCACCTTGCACATATCACTGGTTTTTAACTTCCATATGCCTTCTCCAGGTTTATACATCTGCACGACTGTTAGTACAGATTTTAAAAAATGACACAAATTATCACTGATCCTTGCAATAATCAACAACAACAAGCAGATGGTGTTAAGGTATTTTTAGATGGTTTAGTGTCAAATGTGATGTTGGCCGTATCAACATATTTTTGGAACATACATTTTTGTCAAAAAAAAACAACATAAATGTTAAGTCTCATCCAATTGTTTTGCATGGCCAACAACACCAGTTCTAAACATAGGGCACCTTAATACTTTTTCAACCATTGTTAATGTGTACAATTTAGACCACTCTATTTGTTAACGTTTTGGGCAGACCACTGACTGCCTTGAACAATGTATTAGTGTATTGGTCTTCACATTTATTGTATTGTGTGTGTTGTTCCAAAGGAAGCTTCATACCCAATATGTAAATGTAGTACTTTGTATTTGTTAGAGTTCTTCATGTTTAAACAGTAATTATGGCTGTGAATCCAACTATTCCCACAAACTTTTAACAACTGAGTAGTGAACGTTAGAAGCCACATATTTTTAAAAAAAGGTGAACAACATAGTTAAATTTAGGCCACAATGGGGTATATTTACTAAGGTCCCGATTTTGACCGAGATGCCGTTTTTTCATCAAAGTGTCATCTCGGTAATTTACTAAGCAAAAATCACGGCAGTGATGAGGGCATTCGTAATATTTTGGAAGTCCTAGGAAAAAATCACGAATCAATACACCATCGGTCAAATACGCCTGCAATTTGCTAGAAATCGGGAATTTACTAAAAAGTGCAAAACACAAACACTGCCGACAATAGCCAAACACTGCCGTGATAAAATACAAATCGTGAAAAAGTGCTAAAAAAAAACAGACCTGCTTTTTTATCCCGTGTTTGTATAGGCATGCACGGATCCATAAGATCCGTGCATGTTTTTCAGTGGGAGCGGGGGGGAAATGTTATAAATTTTCTGAAAAAAAATTGCGTGGGGTCCCCCCTCCTAAGGCAAACCAGCCTCGGGCTCTTTGAGCCGATCCTGGTTGCAGAAATATGGGAAAAAAATGGACAGGGGTTCCCCCATATTTAAGCAACCAGCATCGGGCTCTGCGCCTGGTCCTGGTTCCAAAAATACGGGGGACAAAAAGAGTAGGGGTCCCCCGTATTTTTGAAACCAGCACCGGGCTCCACTAGCTGGACAGATAATGCCACAGCCGGGGGTCACTTTTATACAGTGCCTTGCGGCCGTGGCATCAAATATCCAACTAGTCACCCCTGGCCGGGGTACCCTGGGGGAGTGGGGACCCCTTCAATCAAGGGGTCCCCCCCCAGCCACCCAAGGGCCAGGGGTGAAGCCCGAGGCTGTCCCCCCCATCCAATAGGCTGCGGATGGGGGGCTGATAGCCTTTGTGAAAAGTGATTGATATTGTTTTTTGTAGCAGTACTACAAGGCCCAGCAAGCCTCCCCCGCAAGCTGGTACTTGGAGAACCACAAGTACCAGAATGCGGCGGAAAAACGGGCCCGCTGGTACCTGTAGTACTACTACTAAAAAAATACCCCAAAAAAGACATTACACACACACACACCTTGAAAGTATAACTTTAATACATCCATCCACACCTCCATATACACATACTTACCTTATGTTCCCACGCAGGTCGGTCCTCTTCTCCAGTAGAATCCATGGTGTACCTGTAGAAAAAATTATACTCACATAGGGGGTAATTCCAAGTTGATCGCAGCAGGAAATTTTTTAGCAGTTGGGCAAAACCATGTGCACTGCAGGGGAGGCAGATATAACGTGCAGAGAGAGAGAGATTTGGGTGTGGTGAGTTCAATCTGCAATCTAAATTGCAGTGTAAAAATAAAGCAGCCAGTATTTACCCTGCACAGAAACAAAATAACCTGCCCAAATCTAACTCTCTCTGCAAATGTTATATCTGCCCCCCTTGCAGTGCACATGGTTTTGCCCAACTGCTAAAAAATATCCTGCTGCGATCAACTTGGAATTACCCCCATAATCCAGTGTTTTCTGCTCCTCGGTAAATCCTTTTGTAATCCACGTACTTGAAAAAATAAAAAAAACGGATACCCGACCACGAACTGAAAGGGGACCCATGTTTTCACATGGGCCCCCTTTCCCCGAATGCCAGAAACCCACTCTGACTGATGTCTAAGTGGGTTTCTTCAGCCAATCAGGGAGCGCCACGTTGTAGCACCCTCCTGATCGGCTGTGTGCTCCTGTACTGTCTGACAGGCGGCACACGGCAGTGTTACAATGTAGCGCCTATGCGCTCTTTTGTAACCAATGGTGGGAACTTTCAGGTCAGCGGTGAGGTCACTTTCATCATGACATCGACATCGGAAAACCCGAAAATGCAGAATACGGCAGCTTAGTAAATTAGTCGTAATCAATTCAAAAAGTTGCATATTTACACTTTCGATGTCATTCGTGATTGAACTTTGACCTCAAACGGGAAAACACGAATCTTAGTAAATTTACCCCAATCTATTTAGCAATTACAACATTAATATTAAGAAGTAATGCATGTTGACGTAAAGCTATAGTAAGACCAATGCTACATATTTACTAAATAGTGGCTGTCTTCAACCCCATACAGACCCAGCCATCAGCACCGAGGATGCCCAGCAGGAACGTGACCAGGAGACCTTCACACTCCACCTGCAGCCCATCGATCCTACACAGCCAACCACGGCGCAGGACATACCCCAACCACCACAAACATCCCCCAGCCCCCAATTGAGCACAACACAAGTCCACACACAAATGGGCACTGAGTTTTGGAGCCGTTGGGCCACACAACAGGCGGACCACTATGCGTGCCTCAACACTCACAGCCAATACCTGTCAAGTCTGCCCCATCATCTGCCTAGACTGAGTCGCAACTCAGGCAGACTTATAGTGCAGGTGGGCAGAATCGCAAACTCCATGGAGCAGATGAGGGCAGACAACAGCCAAATGCAGTCAAACCTCCAACGCATCTTGGATGAACAGCAGCGGCAACAACAAACACTCATCCAGATCATCCAACATAACCAAATGATAAATGAGAACCTATCACGAATTATATCCAACAACACTGCCGCTAATACGCAGCTCACAGCAAGCTTGAACAATCTTAGTCAAAGCCTAGGTGTGTTGGCATCACACCATGTGACATCGAGCTCGGGGACAACTACACCAAGCCACACCCCAGTTCAATCCCCAGTTCGACGCTCAAGTCGAACCCGCACCAACGAGCCAGCACAATCCTCGGCACCCAGCACACAAAAAACCCCAAATAATAATGCATGCACAGAATATGGTGACCATTAAAATGTTTTTGTTTTTTTTAATCATAAATTGGTGTGTTCCAAAAAATAAATTGTTAACACGGAATATGTGTATTGTTTAATTCGCTCCACAAACCACCTCCACATTAGTGTCTTGGGCCAGATGTGTATTGGTATAAATATATTGCCTGCCCCTAGGTGTCCTCAGCTCAACGTGTGTCTAATCTATGGCACCCAGCACATTGGCCATGGCCGCAAGATCACATAAAGCTACCCTGACTGCATGCCACTGCAACTCCAGGGTAGGGAAGCAGAGAGAGGCATCTATGTGGCCATCCAAGACATCCAAAACCTGAGTGGACATTCCAAAATTAATGGTGAATGTCATGACCTGTAATCAATACAATACTGTGTTCTATTACATTACAGAAGCACCACTTAGACATAGACGTGTATGTATGTTTTAAGTCACCTGAATTACATATTTCTAAAAGATGGCCTGTGATATACTAATGGCATCGCCAGTAACAGGCTGGAAGCTGCCAGTAGCCATAGAGTGCAACACAAGCAGGAGTTTGTGCAGGCCTGAGACAGAGCGAGAGCGTGCTGTCTCAGGGTCTAGGTTCAGTTTGACAACGTCATACAGAGGGAAAATGTAATTTACATTTAGTCGGAGCATCTGTATAACATGTTCATCAGCAAATTTGATAAAGTTTAAATGACCACTAAAAAAAACAGCCACGCCCAGCCTACGCAGAACCTGTACAACCTGCTGACCATGTTCATTTTCCTGGCCTTGGTTTATTGTAGCCTCATGGAGCACTGTCAGGTATCCCCCAGCAAACAAGAAAGCAGTACTACACACGGTAGCAGCCATTTCAGAGTGAGAGAGGAGAAAAATGTGTTTGGGCCCCTTTTAAAGGCCCAAAAAGTCAGGTGTGAGTAATGTAGAATTGGCAACACATGTAAACACGCTTCTCAAAAGCAGGTCTACTTTTTTTTAGGCTTTTTGTACGATTAGTATTTTTTCACGGCCGCACATGCATTTTAACGGTAGAGATTTCAAATACGAATGCTTAGTAAATTACCGAGTTCTATACCTAAACAGCCGCGTTTGACCGATGGTGTATTCATTCGTATTTTTACTACACAGCCGTAATAAAAATACGAATGCCCTCATCACTGCCGAGATTTGTGCTTAGTAAATTCCCGAGATGACACTTTGCAGAAAAAACACCAAATCGGTCAAAATCGGGAGCTTAGTAAATATACCCCATAGATTCCTTTTCTTCCACTGAGTTCAAGTTTTAGCTGCAAGGCAACAATCTGTCATGAGAAATTCTGCAGATATTTGCAGGCTAAACTTGTTTGTCTGGCTGTTATCATTTATCTCTGCATGCAATAGTAACTCATAAGTTACCTTTTGGTCTTATAAAAGCTAAAACTGTATTAACATCAGCAAGGGTGTAGCTACCATAAGTGCAGATGGTGCAGCTGCTATGGGGCACAGAGCTGAGAGGGGCCCACCTTCCCTGTCAATGTTACATGTGTTAAATAAATTTTTTGCCATTGGGTGGTACGTAGGGGTCCTTTCAAACTTTTCCTTGGGGCCTGCAATATATCTAGGTATGCCCCTGGACCTGCTCATTGTAGTGTGGTAAAAAAAGAACTGGAAGGCATTTTAATGTTATATAATATGAACTGGGGCACTGTAATGAGGCACATTATGAATGGGGAGCACTATATATAATAATGTGAATTGGGGGCACTGTGCGACATAATGTGTACTGGCAGCTCTGAAATGTGACATAGGTTGAACTTAATCAGTACTGTGATTTATAAAAGAAACTAGGGCACTACTATGGGGCATAACATTAAATAAGGCTCTACTACGGTTCAGAAAATGAACTAGGGCACTATTATTGACTCCATACGTCAGGATATCACATCACACCAGACCATCAGTAACCAGCTTCTTCCCATCCCTTACCACCTCTCCCCATCCCTCCCACCAACTCTGACATCTTTCTCCCATACATCTGGAGAGGAAGTCATGGCCCTCATTCGTTCCTGTCCCCTCACCACCTCCCCACTTGACCCTATCCCCTCCCGCCTCCTCCGCTACCTCTCTCCTTCTGCCTGTTCCCATCTTTCCCACCTTCTCAATCTCTCCCTCTCATCAGGCACTGTCCCCTCTGCCTTCAAGCATGCACTCATCTCTCCTATTCTTAAAAAACCTACCCTTGATCCAAATACTCTCTCTAACTACCGCCCCATCTCTCTCCTCCCTTTAACCTCCAAACTCCTTGAGCGTATTGTCTACAACCGCCTTACTTCCTTTCTTTCCTCACACTCACTGCTTGACCCATTCCAGTCTGGCTTCCGTCCTCTCCACTCCACTGAAACTGCCCTTACAAAAGAATGCAATGACCTCCATGCTGCTAAATCTAAGGGCCATTACTCTCTACTTATTCTTCTTGATCCCTCTGCTGCTTTTGACACTGTGGACCATCCTCTCCTACTGCAAATCCTTCACTCCTTTGGTCTGCAAGATACTGCCCTCTCTTGGCTGTCTTCCTACCTCTCTGACCATTCATTCTCTGTCTCCTCTCATTATTCCACCTCTCTCTCACTTTCACTAACTGTAGGTGTACCCCAAGGTTCTGTCCTTGGTCCTCTTCTTTTCTCTCTCTATACGTCCTCACTAGGTAAGCTCATTAGTTCTTTTGGTTTCCAATATCATCTCTATGCTGATGACATTTAAATCTATCTTTCCTCTCCAGACCTCTCCCCTGCTCTCCTCACTCGTATCTACAACTGTCTCTCTGCTATCTCTTTGGATGTCCCAGCGCTTTCTTAAACTTAACATGTCTAAGACCGAGCTGATCATCTTCCCTCCCTCCCGCATAACCTCACCTCCTACAATCTCATTATCTATTGATAGCACTACTATCTCCTCTAGCCCCCAAGTGCGCTGTCTTGGAGTAATCCTTGACTCCTCCCTCTCCTTCAAACCGCACATTCAGCACCTCTCACAAACCTGCCGTTTTCATCTAAAAAATATTTCCAGGATCAGACCCTTTCTGACCCAGGATGCTACTAAGACTCTTATCCACTCACTGGTCATCTCAAGACTGGACTACTGTAATCTCCTCCTGACTGGCATTCCTGACAAATACCTCTCTCCACTCCAATCTATCCTCAATGCTGCTGCCCGGCTCATTATCCTCACCAAATGCACTACGTCCACCTCTCCTCCCCTACAAGACCTTCACTGGCTTCCCTTCCCTTTCATAATCCATTTCAAGCTTCTCACACTCACTTACAAAGCCCTCACCCACTCCTCTCCCATCTACATCTCTGACCTTATATCCCTTTACATTTCCACCCGTCCGCTTTGCTCGGCTAATGCACGCCGACTCTCCTGCCTACGGATTACTTCCTCCCACTCCTACCTCCAAGATTTTTCACGTGCTGCACCACTTCTCTGGAATTCCCTACCTCTCCCCCTCAGACTCTCAACCTCTCTACAAAACTTCAAACGGGCTCTCAAAACCTACTTCTTCACCATACCCAGCCAAATCTCATCGTAACCCTCTGTTCCACACTCTCTATGTACCCCATCTGTGTCACCACTGTCTGTCTACCCCTACCCTTTAGAATGTAAGCTCTCACGAGCAGGGTCCTCTTCCCTCATGTGCTTATCATTTTTCTTACTTTAATAATCTTCAACTGCACCAAATCCAAAACAGCCGCGTTTGACCGATGGTGTATTCATTCGTATTTTTACTACACAGCCGTAATAAAAATACGAATGCCCTCATCACTGCCGAGATTTGTGCTTAGTAAATTCCCGAGATGACACTTTGCAGAAAAAACACCAAATCGGTCAAAATCGGGAGCTTAGTAAATATACCCCATAGATTCCTTTTCTGCCACTGAGTTCAAGTTTTAGCTGCAAGGCAACAATCTGTCATGAGAAATTCTGCAGATATTTGCAGGCTAGACTTGTTTGTCTGGCTGTTATCATTTATCTCTGCATGCAATAGTAACTCATAAGTTACCTTTTGGTCTTATAAAAGCTAAAACTGTATTAACATCAGCAAGGGTGTAGCTACCATAAGTGCAGATGGTGCAGCTGCTATGGGGCACAGAGCTGAGAGGGGCCCACCTTCCCTGTCAATGTTACATGTGTTAAATAATGTTTTTGCCATTGGGTGGTACGTAGGGGTCCTTTCAAACTTTTCCTTGGGGCCTGCAATATATCTAGGTATGCCCCTGGACCTGCTCATTGTAGTGTGGTAAAAAAAGAACTGGAAGGCATTTTAATGTTATATAATATGAACTGGGGCACTGTAATGAGGCACATTATGAATGGGGAGCACTATATATAATAATGTGAATTGGTGGCACTGTGCGGCATAATGTGTACTGGCAGCTCTGAAATGTGACATAGGTTGAACTTAATCAGTACTGTGATTTATAAAAGAAACTAGGGCACTACTATGGGGCATAACATTAAATAAGGCTCTACTACGGTTCAGAAAATGAACTAGGGCACTATTATTGACTCCATACGTCAGGATATCACATCACACCAGACCATCAGTAACCAGCTTCTTCCCATCCCTTACCACCTCTCCCCATCCCTCCCACCAACTCTGACATCTTTCTCCCATACATCTGGAGAGGAAGTCATGGCCCTCATTCGTTCCTGTCCCCTCACCACCTCCCCACTTGACCCTATCCCCTCCCGCCTCCTCCGCTACCTCTCTCCTTCTGCCTGTTCCCATCTTTCCCACCTTCTCAATCTCTCCCTCTCATCAGGCACTGTCCCCTCTGCCTTCAAGCATGCACTCATCTCTCCTATTCTTAAAAAACCTACCCTTGATCCAAATACTCTCTCTAACTACCGCCCCATCTCTCTCCTCCCTTTAACCTCCAAACTCCTTGAGCGTATTGTCTACAACCGCCTTACTTCCTTTCTTTCCTCACACTCACTGCTTGACCCATTCCAGTCTGGCTTCCGTCCTCTCCACTCCACTGAAACTGCCCTTACAAAAGAATGCAATGACCTCCATGCTGCTAAATCTAAGGGCCATTACTCTCTACTTATTCTTCTTGATCCCTCTGCTGCTTTTGACACTGTGGACCATCCTCTCCTACTGCAAATCCTTCACTCCTTTGGTCTGCAAGATACTGCCCTCTCTTGGCTGTCTTCCTACCTCTCTGACAATTCATTCTCTGTCTCCTCTCATTATTCAACCTCCCTCTCACTTTCACTAACTGTAGGTGTACCCCAAGGTTCTGTCCTTGGTCCTCTTCTTTTCTCTCTCTATACGTCCTCACTAGGTAAGCTCATTAGTTCTTTTGGTTTCCAATATCATCTCTATGCTGATGACATTTAAATCTATCTTTCCTCTCCAGACCTCTCCCCTGCTCTCCTCACTCGTATCTACAACTGTCTCTCTGCTATCTCTTTGGATGTCCCAGCGCTTTCTTAAACTTAACATGTCTAAGACCGAGCTGATCATCTTCCCTCCCTCCCGCATAACCTCACCTCCTACAATCTCATTATCTATTGATAGCACTACTATCTCCTCTAGCCCCCAAGTGCGCTGTCTTGGAGTAATCCTTGACTCCTCCCTCTCCTTCAAACCGCACATTCAGCACCTCTCACAAACCTGCCGTTTTCATCTAAAAAATATTTCCAGGATCAGACCCTTTCTGACCCAGGATGCTACTAAGACTCTTATCCACTCACTGGTCATCTCAAGACTGGACTACTGTAATCTCCTCCTGACTGGCATTCCTGACAAATACCTCTCTCCACTCCAATCTATCCTCAATGCTGCTGCCCGGCTCATTTTCCTCACCAAATGCACTACGTCCACCTCTCCTCCCCTACAAGACCTTCACTGGCTTCCCTTCCCTTTCATAATCCATTTCAAGCTTCTCACACTCACTTACAAAGCCCTCACCCACTCCTCTCCCATCTACATCTCTGACCTTATATCCCTTTACATTTCCACCCGTCCGCTTTGCTCGGCTAATGCACGCCGACTCTCCTGCCTACGGATTACTTCCTCCCACTCCTACCTCCAAGATTTTTCACGTGCTGCACCACTTCTCTGGAATTCCCTACCTCTCCCCCTCAGACTCTCAACCTCTCTACAAAACTTCAAACGGGCTCTCAAAACCTACTTCTTCACCATACCCAGCCAAATCTCATCGTAACCCTCTGTTCCACACTCTCTATGTACCCCATCTGTGTCACCACTGTCTGTCTACCCCTACCCTTTAGAATGTAAGCTCTCACGAGCAGGGTCCTCTTCCCTCATGTGCTTATCATTTTTCTTACTTTAATAATCTTCAACTGCACCAAATCCAAAACAGCCGCGTTTGACCGATGGTGTATTCATTCGTATTTTTACTACACAGCCGTAATAAAAATACGAATGCCCTCATCACTGCCGAGATTTGTGCTTAGTAAATTCCCGAGATGACACTTTGCAGAAAAAACACCAAATCGGTCAAAATCGGGAGCTTAGTAAATATACCCCATAGATTCCTTTTCTTCCACTGAGTTCAAGTTTTAGCTGCAAGGCAACAATCTGTCATGAGAAATTCTGCAGATATTTGCAGGCTAGACTTGTTTGTCTGGCTGTTATCATTTATCTCTGCATGCAATAGTAACTCATAAGTTACCTTTTGGTCTTATAAAAGCTAAAACTGTATTAACATCAGCAAGGGTGTAGCTACCATAAGTGCAGATGGTGCAGCTGCTATGGGGCACAGAGCTGAGAGGGGCCCACCTTCCCTGTCAATGTTACATGTGTTAAATAATGTTTTTGCCATTGGGTGGTACGTAGGGGTCCTTTCAAACTTTTCCTTGGGGCCTGCAATATATCTAGGTATGCCCCTGGACCTGCTCATTGTAGTGTGGTAAAAAAAGAACTGGAAGGCATTTTAATGTTATATAATATGAACTGGGGCACTGTAATGAGGCACATTATGAATGGGGAGCACTATATATAATAATGTGAATTGGGGGCACTGTGCGGCATAATGTGTACTGGCAGCTCTGAAATGTGACATAGGTTGAACTTAATCAGTACTGTGATTTATAAAAGAAACTAGGGCACTACTATGGGGCATAACATTAAATAAGGCTCTACTACGGTTCAGAAAATGAACTAGGGCACTATTATTGACTCCATACGTCAGGATATCACATCACACCAGACCATCAGTAACCAGCTTCTTCCCATCCCTTACCACCTCTCCCCATCCCTCCCACCAACTCTGACATCTTTCTCCCATACATCTGGAGAGGAAGTCATGGCCCTCATTCGTTCCTGTCCCCTCACCACCTCCCCACTTGACCCTATCCCCTCCCGCCTCCTCCGCTACCTCTCTCCTTCTGCCTGTTCCCATCTTTCCCACCTTCTCAATCTCTCCCTCTCATCAGGCACTGTCCCCTCTGCCTTCAAGCATGCACTCATCTCTCCTATTCTTAAAAAACCTACCCTTGATCCAAATACTCTCTCTAACTACCGCCCCATCTCTCTCCTCCCTTTAACCTCCAAACTCCTTGAGCGTATTGTCTACAACCGCCTTACTTCCTTTCTTTCCTCACACTCACTGCTTGACCCATTCCAGTCTGGCTTCCGTCCTCTCCACTCCACTGAAACTGCCCTTACAAAAGAATGCAATGACCTCCATGCTGCTAAATATAAGGGCCATTACTCTCTACTTATTCTTCTTGATCCCTCTGCTGCTTTTGACACTGTGGACCATCCTCTCCTACTGCAAATCCTTCACTCCTTTGGTCTGCAAGATACTGCCCTCTCTTGGCTGTCTTCCTACCTCTCTGACCATTCATTCTCTGTCTCCTCTCATTATTCCACCTCCCTCTCACTTTCACTAACTGTAGGTGTACCCCAAGGTTCTGTCCTTGGTCCTCTTCTTTTCTCTCTCTATACGTCCTCACTAGGTAAGCTCATTAGTTCTTTTGGTTTCCAATATCATCTCTATGCTGATGACATTTAAATCTATCTTTCCTCTCCAGACCTCTCCCCTGCTCTCCTCACTCGTATCTACAACTGTCTCTCTGCTATCTCTTTGGATGTCCCAGCGCTTTCTTAAACTTAACATGTCTAAGACCGAGCTGATCATCTTCCCTCCCTCCCGCATAACCTCACCTCCTACAATCTCATTATCTATTGATAGCACTACTATCTCCTCTAGCCCCCAAGTGCGCTGTCTTGGAGTAATCCTTGACTCCTCCCTCTCCTTCAAACCGCACATTCAGCACCTCTCACAAACCTGCCGTTTTCATCTAAAAAATATTTCCAGGATCAGACCCTTTCTGACCCAGGATGCTACTAAGACTCTTATCCACTCACTGGTCATCTCAAGACTGGACTACTGTAATCTCCTCCTGACTGGCATTCCTGACAAATACCTCTCTCCACTCCAATCTATCCTCAATGCTGCTGCCCGGCTCATTTTCCTCACCAAATGCACTACGTCCACCTCTCCTCCCCTACAAGACCTTCACTGGCTTCCCTTCCCTTTCATAATCCATTTCAAGCTTCTCACACTCACTTACAAAGCCCTCACCCACTCCTCTCCCATCTACATCTCTGACCTTATATCCCTTTACATTTCCACCCGTCCGCTTTGCTCGGCTAATGCACGCCGACTCTCCTGCCTACGGATTACTTCCTCCCACTCCTACCTCCAAGATTTTTCACGTGCTGCACCACTTCTCTGGAATTCCCTACCTCTCCCCCTCAGACTCTCAACCTCTCTACAAAACTTCAAACGGGCTCTCAAAACCTACTTCTTCACCATACCCAGCCAAATCTCATCGTAACCCTCTGTTCCACACTCTCTATGTACCCCATCTGTGTCACCACTGTCTGTCTACCCCTACCCTTTAGAATGTAAGCTCTCACGAGCAGGGTCCTCTTCCCTCATGTGCTTATCATTTTTCTTACTTTAATAATCTTCAACTGCACCAAATCCAAAACAGCCGCGTTTGACCGATGGTGTATTCATTCGTATTTTTACTACACAGCCGTGATAAAAATACGAATGCCCTCATCACTGCCGAGATTTGTGCTTAGTAAATTCCCGAGATGACACTTTGCAGAAAAAACACCAAATCGGTCAAAATCGGGAGCTTAGTAAATATACCCCATAGATTCCTTTTCTTCCACTGAGTTCAAGTTTTAGCTGCAAGGCAACAATCTGTCATGAGAAATTCTGCAGATATTTGCAGGCTAGACTTGTTTGTCTGGCTGTTATCATTTATCTCTGCATGCAATAGTAACTCATAAGTTACCTTTTGGTCTTATAAAAGCTAAAACTGTATTAACATCAGCAAGGGTGTAGCTACCATAAGTGCAGATGGTGCAGCTGCTATGGGGCACAGCGCTGAGAGGGGCCCACCTTCCCTGTCAATGTTACATGTGTTAAATAAATTTTTTGCCATTGGGTGGTACGTAGGGGTCCTTTCAAACTTTTCCTTGGGGCCTGCACTATATCTAGGTATGCCCCTGGACCTGCTCATTGTAGTGTGGTAAAAAAAGAACTGGAAGGTATTTTAATGTTATATAATATGAACTGGGGCACTGTAATGAGGCACATTATGAATGGGGAGCACTATATATAATAATGTGAATTAGGGGCACTGTGCGGCATAATGTGTACTGGCAGCTCTGAAATGTGACATAGGTTGAACTTAATCAGTACTGTGATTTATAAAAGAAACTAGGGCACTACTATGGGGCATAACATTAAATAAGGCTCTACTACGGTTCAGAAAATGAACTAGGGCACTATTATTGACTCCATACGTCAGGATATCACATCACACCAGACCATCAGTAACCAGCTTCTTCCCATCCCTTACCACCTCTCCCCATCCCTCCCACCAACTCTGACATCTTTCTCCCATACATCTGGAGAGGAAGTCATGGCCCTCATTCGTTCCTGTCCCCTCACCACCTCCCCACTTGACCCTATCCCCTCCCGCCTCCTCCGCTACCTCTCTCCTTCTGCCTGTTCCCATCTTTCCCACCTTCTCAATCTCTCCCTCTCATCAGGCACTGTCCCCTCTGCCTTCAAGCATGCACTCATCTCTCCTATTCTTAAAAAACCTACCCTTGATCCAAATACTCTCTCTAACTACCGCCCCATCTCTCTCCTCCCTTTAACCTCCAAACTCCTTGAGCGTATTGTCTACAACCGCCTTACTTCCTTTCTTTCCTCACACTCACTGCTTGACCCATTCCAGTCTGGCTTCCGTCCTCTCCACTCCACTGAAACTGCCCTTACAAAAGAATGCAATGACCTCCATGCTGCTAAATCTAAGGGCCATTACTCTCTACTTATTCTTCTTGATCCCTCTGCTGCTTTTGACACTGTGGACCATCCTCTCCTACTGCAAATCCTTCACTCCTTTGGTCTGCAAGATACTGCCCTCTCTTGGCTGTCTTCCTACCTCTCTGACCATTCATTCTCTGTCTCCTCTCATTATTCCACCTCCCTCTCACTTTCACTAACTGTAGGTGTACCCCAAGGTTCTGTCCTTGGTCCTCTTCTTTTCTCTCTCTATACGTCCTCACTAGGTAAGCTCATTAGTTCTTTTGGTTTCCAATATCATCTCTATGCTGATGACATTTAAATCTATCTTTCCTCTCCAGACCTCTCCCCTGCTCTCCTCACTCGTATCTACAACTGTCTCTCTGCTATCTCTTTGGATGTCCCAGCGCTTTCTTAAACTTAACATGTCTAAGACCGAGCTGATCATCTTCCCTCCCTCCTGCATAACCTCACCTCCTACAATCTCATTATCTATTGATAGCACTACTATCTCCTCTAGCCCCCAAGTGCGCTGTCTTGGAGTAATCCTTGACTCCTCCCTCTCCTTCAAACCGCACATTCAGCACCTCTCACAAACCTGCTGTTTTCATCTAAAAAATATTTCCAGGATCAGACCCTTTCTGACCCAGGATGCTACTAAGACTCTTATCCACTCACTGGTCATCTCAATACTGGACTACTGTAATCTCCTCCTGACTGGCATTCCTGACAAATACCTCTCTCCACTCCAATCTATCCTCAATGCTGCTGCCCGGCTCATTTTCCTCACCAAATGCACTACGTCCACCTCTCCTCCCCTACAAGACCTTCACTGGCTTCCCTTCCCTTTCATAATCCATTTCAAGCTTCTCACACTCACTTACAAAGCCCTCACCCACTCCTCTCCCATCTACATCTCTGACCTTATATCCCTTTACATTTCCACCCGTCCGCTTTGCTCGGCTAATGCACGCCGACTCTCCTGCCTACGGATTACTTCCTCCCACTCCTACCTCCAAGATTTTTCACGTGCTGCACCACTTCTCTGGAATTCCCTACCTCTCCCCCTCAGACTCTCAACCTCTCTACAAAACTTCAAACGGGCTCTCAAAACCTACTTCTTCACCATACCCAGCCAAATCTCATCGTAACCCTCTGTTCCACACTCTCTATGTACCCCATCTGTGTCACCACTGTCTGTCTACCCCTACCCTTTAGAATGTAAGCTCTCACGAGCAGGGTCCTCTTCCCTCATGTGCTTATCATTTTTCTTACTTTAATAATCTTCAACTGCACCAAATCCAGCAGTCTTCTGCCACCAGATACTTATTTCAGTGTCATCTGTTGATGTAGCTATATTTATTTACCCTGTACTTGTCCTTAATTGTCGTCAACTGTAAGTTGCTGTTTTCCTGTTTTGATTATTTTTTTATGTACTCTGTAATTGGGCGCTGCGGAACCCTTGTGGCGCCAAAGGATAATAATAATAATAATAATAATAATAATTATAGGGCATAAAATTAACAACTGCTGCAGAGAAGTGTCTCTCTAGAAGCATTGGGACGGGGGTCCCTTCAAAATGTTGATATGGGGACCACAAAGTTCTGGCTACGCCCCTGGGTATCAGCCTCTATTTCTGCACCAAATAATGGGATTATTACCCCTCAGAACTTTGTGCCTAACTATGCTTTTCTTCAACATGTTTGATGAGCTTTGTGTTGTCAGCTATGCCAATTGATACAATATGGGAATCCTGCCTTTACTAAATGTGTCATTGCTCATGTTTGATTATGTCAGTATCCATCCACATCTGGATTCTAGTGAATTCTGCAATATTACTGAAGACTTTAAATATTAATAATCATGCAGTATTTTTTTTTTTTTTTACAGGAAGTCCCTTATGTTGCTCTACCAAATGCCAAATAACTCAGGAACGGTCTCCAATAGAAGTGTCATATATGATAGTATCAGTGTAGTCTGAGGTGCTGGCACAATAAATCTGTACAGGCTGACTGGATGCTATAAACTACAAGGAGTGGTTTACTGGCAATGTGGCTGCTGCATAGACCCCTACCGGTCTAGTAAGCAACACCCAAATGCAGCTCCTCGCACTTATGTGGGGTACAAACAATGCAGAAGGCTGTCATTTTGTTAAAAGTAACTTTGAGCCTATATCTAGGGAGCAGCGAGTGGTGGTAAATGGGACTTTTTTGAAATAGACTAAGGTACTCAGTGGTGTGCCACGGAGGTCTGTACTTGGACCACTATTGTTCAACATTTTCATAAATGATCTAGAAGCAGGTCTAGAGAGCATAGTGTCAATTCTTGCAGACGATACCAAATTGTGTAAGGTTATGGATTCGGTGAAGAATGCTGAGTCTCTTCAAAATGACTTATTTAAACTGGAAACATGAGCTTCAAAATGGTGAATGAGGTTCAATACAGACAAAGGTAAGGTAATGCACTTCGGTAGCAAGAACAAGAACACTACCTACATACTAAATGGGGAGAAACTAGGGGATTCTGTACTGGAAAAAGATTTAGGTGTTCACAAACTTAAGAGTAGTACCCAAAGTAGGAATGCAGCAAAAAAAGGCAAACAAGGTATTAGCATGCATTAAGCGGGGAATTGATGCAAGGGAGTGTTATACTCCCATTATATAAATCATTAGTGAGGCCACATCTCGAATACTGTGCACAATTATGGGCACCATAACTCTAAAAATTATATCCTGGAACTAGAAAACGTTCAGAGATGGGCAACCAAATTGATAAAGGGGATGGAGACTCTAGAATACGAGAAAAAGCTTGATAGGCTAGGCATGTTTACACTGGAAAAAGGGAGATTAAGAGGGGATATGATTAACATTTACAAATATATGAGAGGTCAATACACAGAGCTAGCGGGGGACTTATTTTTGGTAAGATCATCAAAAAGGACACGTGGACACCCGCTTAGGTTAGAGGAGAGGAGATGGAAAGGTTTCTTTACAGTAAGGACAATACATATATGGAGTTCCCTGCCTGAGAAAGTAGTAATGGCTGACTCGGTCATTACTTTTAAGAATAGGTTTGATAAATTCCTAATGGATAACGATATACAGGGTTATAGTGGGTAAATCATGTACTGCAGTAATTTTAGTTTACGGTTAAACATTCACAACACTTAAAATTAGTCTTAAAAATATTTCAGGGTAGGAGACCACTAACAGGTTGAAATCGATGGGCAACTTGTCTTTTTTCAACCTCAGAAACTATGTTACGCAACCATGTTATTGTTTAGTGTATACCTAGCTCATGTGACAGATAAATGGCTGTTAAAGGGATTAAAGTGGTTTAATGTGTAAATACTGATTTACATACAGGACTAAAAGCAACACTTAAAAAAACACATTAAATACACTTTAAAATGGAGCCGCTGCGGCCGATGTGATCAAACCTTAGCCTACGTACTTTTTACACCGTTAGCGTTGATGTCAAATATTATCTTTAAACATAAAGCTATACACTATTACCGTTGAGCCGCTATGGCCATTAGACAACGTGCACATGCTACGCACTTTGCACGCTATTTGCGTACAGAGTACCATACGTGGTACGCACTTGGCGTACACACGCTGCGCTGAGTGTACGGAATACACACAGCGAGCGCACACACAGTCGATAACCTTTAAACCTTATTATTAAAACCACAGTAAGAATATGCTTATACTATAAACCTTAATAACCAAGTACTGTAATGATGTAACGTTTAAAACCCTTAACAATGTGTATGCTGTTTGAGCGATTAAGACGCTAAGAGAGCCCTTTGCAGGAAAGTGAAGACACAACACCGAATTTGGTTATAACAGCAGCAGCTCTAACACTGCCGTGGATTATTCAGAGTAAAAGGGGAAAAACAGTACAAATCATACACTACAAACTAACATAGAAATCTAACAGAATAACAGAGAATAAAACGAACAATGGCGAACAATGGCTACAGAGAAATATACATACGTGAGAATGTTTCGCCAGCGCAACCTGGAATCCAGTCCTCAGCTATCAGGGAGAAAGCCTTCAGAGTCTTGTCTGACCAAGCCTGCTGCAAGCTCTATTTATTCACTAGCTCAAGACATAATACAATAGACACTGTGTGCTCTTCTTCCATTGGTTAGGGGGTGGGACATGTCCTGCACCGGGGACCATTGGTTAGTTCAAGAAGTGGGCGATGGCTAGGACTTGGGATGTGGAGTTCCCGCCCCATGATCAGTTTAAGCCCATCACATTAAACATAAATCTGGTATTATTAATATCTTAATGAGGTAAGTTTTAACAATGTTCTTATTCCCACCAGATTAATGTTCACGTGACTCTGAACAATATGAACCCACACATGATATTACTATCTATTTCAAGCTTCAAGATATTCATATATCCACATATTCATATATATATATATATATATATATATATATATATATATATATATATATACATACACATGCACTCCTGCTATTACAATTTGTTAGGAATTATATATTTATTCACATATATATATATTTATATATATATATAAAAATGAATACCTCTATCTCCATGGATTTTGGACTAGGGTTTATTAGTATTCTAAATTCCTATCTGTCTGGTTTTTGTTGTGGTTAGCTATTGTTTCTGATCTTCCAAACATATTCTGCTCCTGGGCATTGTTCACTCTTGTTTGTCTCTTTCTTTCAGTTGAGACAATGGCAACTCAGCACTCATTATTCTGGAGAGAAACCTGGCCCTATTCATAAACAAAGGTGTATGCCCTCTTCATAGAATCTCAAAGCTTAGTGTAAATAAGGCCATTGTATCTCAGTCTGTGGGAAATTTATGTGTGACTGAATTCCATTCTCGTCCCCTCCCCATTCGTAATATATTTTAAATACAATTTTATATCTAGTTTCTACTTCTGCACATAACTATGTGCAGGAACATGCGATTCTTTCCTAACTAACATAGGAATATTACCCTTAAAATACCCTACAGCTGGATACTAGACACCACCTTTCAACCTTTATCTGACCCCTCCTATCATGCAAAGAGGAATCTCTCTGTCCAGGAACAGTTTAAACTAATCATACTCGCTGACATGGTCTAGGGGAATATTAACTACAAAATGCACTATGTGGGTTAAATATGCTACGATCGAGTCGCACGCTACACGCTCACAAACCCTACCGTAAATGCGCACACCACGCGCCAAGGCGCATGGCCGTGGAAGCTCCGTTACGCAAAGTGCGGATATGCGTACTCACGGCAAAGCGAGTGCACGCGCAGCGGGCATGTGCATGGGGTTAGTACAAAAGGATATGCATCATGATATTTTTCGACTTTGACAGTCCACCCTTTGGCAGTCAACAATAACTGCCACTATCTAAACAATTAAGCAGAAAAATATATAATACAATGAAATACTTATAGATGATTGGGTGGAGGGAGGAGAGGAGAGGGTGGGAAATGTATGACCTAGTGGGATAGTAAAAGCATGTATGTATGAAATTCATGTCTGAGGGGTCATGTATCATCGTGCCGTGCATGTTCTAGATAAGCTTCGGGGTATTACGAAGTATACATTAAATCCTTCTTATCCCGTATTAAGGGTCTGTAAGTGGGCTAACAAACACTACCGAGCTCTTTTCGGCTTTTAGTTCCAACAAATGGGGTGCACATTAGTTGATGATACATGGAGGGGGAAAATATGTGAGTGCTAATATATGTACCTATATCACCTGTCGACTATGTGTGTCACTACCTGAAGATCGTAGAGATGAAGATAAGAAACATGTGTTATAAATACATTCATATGATAATGTGTGTAATTGTCCTTGGGCGTCTGTTGAAGTCTTGTCGGGATTGTTGTATCTTTGCTGTAAGTGGTAAGCAAAGTTTTTCAAGTGTCCATAGAAAGTTAAAGTGTCTAAAGTGTCTCGCAAAGTCTGTGAAAAAGTTCATCAAAGGTCTGTAGAAATGTTCATCAAAAGGTCTGTAGAACTGTTCATCAAAATCTTCTTCCGAGTGGATGTCTTTTTACCTTGGAGAAAAACAAAGGAGAAACGGGTGAAAGAAACGGACCGCGGAATCACGTCTTATCACAACATTGTTTCGATTGATGGGTCATAAATGAAACCAGTTGTTGTAACAATGCCCTCGCTCCTTAAACTCATCAATTTGGTACTGCGCTTGCAATGCATTAAAATCCGAACACATCTAAATATCAAACCAATCATTATGACAACTCCTAGGATACACAAGAGAAATTTCCCTACATTCATGATAACATTTTGAGCCCATTCTCCTAAACCTGAGAACCAATTGCGTGGGTTCAACCATGACACCCAGCCAGTCAGTTCATTACTCACAGCAGTAAGGGTAAGGTTGTGTCTCCTTCGGAACTCCCACTTCAATTGCAAGATATCGTCCATCTTTTGATCTATGACCTCGGTTGGGTCATCAGTGCTGTTTGTGATATACGTACAGCACTTCACACCATACTGAGTTGCTAGGGTGACACAATTCCCGCCTGTCACCGCTGTGAGGTAATTGAGAACCATCCTGTGCTGGATCAGTTCCGTTTTGTAAGCTTGCAATTACCTCCCAGTATACCTGAAGGTGTCATCATACATCTCGGTGATATTGTCTATCAGGTTCGCTAGCACAGTAAAATACCTAAAATTTATAATTCCTCTGGCGGTACGGGTGATATCTAACGCGAGTAGAAATTGAATCCCCATGGATTCGTGGATCAAATCAGAGGCTGCGTGCTCTGTCCTATCTATAAGGTGTCTCTTAACAACGTGTTCATAGTGAGTGTGAGTGTAAGGAGCTTGAGCATTGCGGTGAACGTCTTTCATCTTATTATGGGTAATGGTCATTACTTCTGGCAACACTCTTCCAGTGTAACACAATCCCTCTGAGATTGGGGCAAGCCACTTATACGCCTTCCTCCCACATATGAAATATGCATCATCGGGGTGGACATATGGGACAGAGTATGACATCACCATATTACAAACCTTCCAGGTGAAAAATCCTATCCCTAAGTCTCTCATCTGTTCAGTACACGTATCAGGCTGTATGATATGCGCACAGTATCCTGGTGATACTTCTCCAACCCGCATGGTCCTACTTCCTAGAGTATACCTATACTGAAAATATCTCCCACCATTGGCTATTTGGCGTATAAGCTCTGAGTCTACGGGCATTCTATCGGCTCTGTGTGAAAATGCCATGGTTTGGTTGTTCCATGTCACTTCCCAATTTCCCGGCTTTCGGGGATTGGAAATGTTAAAACATATTAAAGACCTATCCACATGATATTGGTGGAGCTTCAAACTAGAAATATTAAATTTCTTGTCCACCGGTCTGCCACCCCTTAATTCAAGTACCTCATCTAGTGTTAAAGGGTACGGTACTAATCCTGACTTGCTCTGACCTTGAGGTACTTGTGAGCACACCCAGCATTCCGTTAGGTTTAAAACTAATGAGTGATAGTCACTCAATGGATGACGGTCCATGTTGATATTAAGGCTGGACTGACATCTTTGGATGCACCCGTCCTCAACTATGTTTTCACAATTTCTACAGATACAATTCTCCTCAGCTAACAACCCTTCACAATGTCTCCTAGTGTCATGACTACCAGATCGTTTTCTGATACTTGCCTTTGCTCGGTGATTGTGTTGCTCTTGGAATTCTACAAATCCATCCTTGTCATCGGAACCCATTCCAGATCCTTTCTCGACCTCTCTGGTACTCTCACCGAAACAGACTGCTCTGGTCAACAACAGGGTGAACAGGAAAACACGGAATGCAGACTCTTGGGGCAAGTCCATCTTGCAGGAGGAGAAAGAAAGAGTGGTAATGGGGGTAAAGAAAATAATTAGAAGGGAAAGAAAATTGGTACGATAACCGCCTCTAGTCTTGTTGTTCTCCTTGCTCGGATGCCGTCTCAACAGTGCTGCCTCTCAGTCTTCCCAAAACGAACACTCCAGTGATACGATATTCTTTCTGAATCAGCGACCTTTCTGTAAGGAGCATAAATCTTGCATTACCATTTGTTTAACTGTTGTGTGACATACCATCCTTAGAACATGAAAAAACAAAAAGAGAGAGAATAATAGAAAAAGAGAAAAATTGTCAGATTTCTGTTCACCATCAGGCTGTCACACCAACATGTCTATCGGTATCTCTGCACAGTCTCCCCCACCAGTATTTCCACTCTCCACCCTCTGTGAATGGCCAGGAACAATGATGCTGGTAAGATATACTGGGGTAGGGTAGACCTCTGAAAAGACCAAGTAGACATGTGACGTTTGAGCTGTAGTTCTGCTGGTGAACGTCAGAGATGGAGAGGAAACATTTAAAGATAAATTACAGAGTTTACCTGACCGCCCCTGTGTCTACAAGGAATGACCTACCAATTACATCAACTGTGACCTCAGGTTTACTACCTAGGCTAACAATCAACTTCACTGGCTGCAAATTACAGGTGCGGCCCAAAATTTTTCCTATATGATCCCTGATTACAATTACGTGCGTCATACAGTGTGTCATGTTCAGGTCTAGGGGGTCGATATACCTTATGTGGGTCTCTAAATCTGCAACTCCGTGCATAATGTCCTTCCCTCTGGCAGTTATAACATTTTACCACATACGACTTACCAACAGGGGTCTGGGGTTTAGGCTGATGTGGCTTTGTTGTCAGGACTTTTATACTTATTGTCATCAGCTTACCCCCCCTGTGACTCCCTGTGTTTACTGATGTTCCGATCGTGCTTAACAGCGGACTCTCTTAATGCAGCCACCGAGATACCTCTCCAGTTAGGTTGAGTGGTTTGTACTCTGGTTCTCAACGTTTCTTTTAAACGTTCCATTAATACGGACACCGCTACCTCTCTATGATGCACATTATCCTTACTCTACAATGTGAGGTGCAATTGTCTGTGCATAATGTACAATACCGTACTTACCTGTGGACACGACCTCACCTGACCCTCCGTTAGGGGGCTTTACTACTGCCCTTACCGATTGGGCCGTGCCCACCTGGGTGTTTTGTATGGTGGCTGCTGGAGAAAGTGCCGACATCGTGCTGTGCTCACTTTCTTGCTTGTAATCCTGAGGGAAGTTTAACATGGGGTGCAACTTGCACGGGTTAGAATTTATACATTTATCAGTTTTACTCCTATCGTCATTAATACATTTATTACGTTTACTCTTATTGTCATTAATACATTTATTAAGTGCACTCTTATCATATATCAGTATGTCATTCTCTGTAGCCATTTTCTCTCCTGTAATGTATGGTGGTGGTGGTGGTGCTGTTGCTATCAGTTTCCTGCTAGGGTTGGAACCAGCTGCTTGAGCTAATCCCCGTTGTATCTCACCCTCCTGTTGCCATAACTGTAAATAATCATAATGTCTAATCCTTTGTGTCTTGGATTTTATCAGACATATCCTTCTCCTTAGATTTTGCAACACCTCAGGATTAAAACTGCCTACCCTAGGGAACGGTTCCCTATCATCCACAGTCATTCGTTCCCATTCATTGACCTCTGCGTGTGATTTTTCACACATTATGTACCTCGCCGACCCTTTGGACCGCGGAATGATATCAACCTGAGCCCTGGTTGATCGTCCCTTACTTGAGCAACTGGCCCCCATTCTTTGCAGGTATTGCCTTCTCAGCGAATTCCTACAAAAGCCAAGTTCTCAGAGGTGAGGCAACGGTGAAAGTCCAACAAGTGCTCTCACTCACTTTCGCCCACGTCGGCCAATACACCTACACACTGTCCGCAGTGCTGGTCGTACCCAACCTTGGGCCCCTGTGTAACCTCTATTTACTGAGAGCGTGTGGGAGTATGCTACCCCTCCCAGTAAATATCAGTTGCTGGAGATTTCCTGAGTGAACAGCGAAACTCCCTTAAAATAAAAAAACTGTTACACAAATCACGTTACGTGTACAAATAGCGTCTATGACCCTGTAAATTGAGTGGGTATCAAGGTGAACTAACTAATGCACACAGTAACGTGCGGTACAGTCGCACTGCGTATAAGTAACTATTACTTATCCGCCGAACGACCAGCGGAATCGATTGTTCAGGCTGCGAAACCTCAGCCGGAGCGTATTCTCAAAACGTGCCTATATGGGTACTACGCAAACCCCCGGGGCTGCGCTCTCTACCTCTGACCTTTCTCAGGCCAGGGTTTTCAGAACTTCGCTAGGCCTGGTAAGCGGATTTCTGACTTCGCCGACCTTTTGGTCTGCTGTAATACTAATTGCTTCTTTATACCTTATACAATGTTAACGTGAGAAAGCCACTCCCACGCCACCAAGTGTTCACTTCACTGGTGTCCTCTGGGATCCCGGATCCCGGGTTCACAAAACCTTTATTTGCATACACACGCTCGTTCACTCATATACACTTTGATTTTTCTGTACAGAAAATTACTTTCATTCAGGTGAAACAGGCTAATCCCAGAGGTGATGCAATAAGAGAAGGATCTCTTAAACTAAAATTTTGAAAACTGAACAAATTTGTGCTGTTATCGCGTGGCTACCGTATTGCCTAAACTAAAACAATGCTATCGTGTGATTTGTATTTAGTGGGCGTATCTGTACGCACGTTGCGTAATATACGCCACGTGTGTAGGCCTTTGCGTTGCGTACGCAGTCTCTCACGCTGTCCGAGACACGTGTACAAAGGCCGGATACGCCCGCAGTAACACAAATAACACGTTTCTATAAATGTAAACGATATTCAACTATAATCGCTTACTAACACCACACAGTATCTCCTGTATAAACCTTTATAACTGGGTCAGGCTGCGTGTGTGTTTTACAATTACTCCCTTAAATATTACTCTTTACTTTTAACTGAATAGCAACAAATTTCTCAGCACGTAATCAATGCTAATGGCAAACAAGCGGGTAGATATGCAAAATACACAAAATACAGGTCTAAATAAATCTAGTAATCAATGCTTCCAATAGTATGATTCATATTTGATAGCTATCTTGCAGAACATACATTGATATAAACACACACACATAATTATAATATTATATCTATGTACCATTCACTGGTCTCCTGAGACTCATTTACTCATTAAGTGCTTCTAATTTGCATATGAATGTGCTTTTGACTGTCTGTGAAGGTGGTTTTTCACTGCCAGGAAAAAGCAGCCACACAGGTTAATTTGCATTTCAATGGCTATCTTACAACAAGCAGAGTTTAACTAAATCCTAGAGGTAAAAAAAAAACAAAACTTTGTTTATATCTGTATGTGGTTCTTACATGACGTATTCATCTTACTATTACCTTTTATTAAGCCCCATATTAATCTATTTGTAATTGACTATGGCATGGGTTAAATAAATGCATTGGTAACTCATAAATGGTGATTTCTTTTTGACCAAGGACGGCTGATTATTCGGGCAGTGAAAATCAGCCATTTAGAAAAAAATGACCTTCCCAAAATGGCCGCTGCTCCTCCCCCTTCCACATCCATAAGGGTTACACAAAATGGTGGACAGGCCATGTGGTTAGTCCAAAATGGAGGACAAACCATGCGGCTTCCTTTGTCACTAAGAAATCACACATCATGCGAGCCCCTGAAGTTATTTTACCTTGTTTTGCAACAATATGATCAGATATGCAGAGTACAGGTGTATGCTTGTATTGTGTGCGCATTTGGAGCAAAACAGAAATTTACAGATTTAAAATCCAATAGCTTTACGTTCTTACATTTCGGATCCCACCAGCATCCCTTCAAACCAAGCGGAGCAGACGCTTATCTAATCAGCACTAATGTATCCCCGACCACAAAACGGCTAACAGGGGATACTACCTTCCCGCCCTTTGCTGATAGATAAAAGTCTGCCTTGTCCTGCTAGGCTGCGGATATGAGGAGAACCGGACTATTGCCCCCAATTGATAATGTCAAATATTATCTTTAAACATAAAGCTATACACTATTACCGTTGAGCCGCTATGGCCGCTAGACAAAGTGCACGTGCTACGCACTTTGCACGTTATTTGCGTACAGAGTACCGTACGTGGTACGCACTTGGCGTACACACGCTGCGCTGAGTGTACGGAATACACACAGCGAGCGCACACACAGTCGATAACCTTTAAACCTTATTATTAAAACCACAGTAAGAATATGCTTATACTATAAACCTTAATAACCAAGTACTGTAATGATGTAACGTTTAAAACCCTTAGCAATGTGTATGCTGTTTGAGCGATTAAGACGCTAAGAGAGCCCTTTGCAGGAAAGTGAAGACACAACACCGAATTTGGTTATAGCCGCAGCAGCTCTAATACTGCCGTGGATTATTCAGAGTAAAAGGGGAAAAACAGTACAAATCATACACTACAAACTAACATAGAAATCTAACAGAATAACAGAGAATAAAACGAACAATGGCGAACAATGGCTACAGAGAAATATACATACGTGAGAATGTTTCGCCAGCGCAACCTGGAATCCAGTCCTCAGCTATCAGGGAGAAAGCCTTCAGAGTCTTGTCTGACCAAGCCTGCTGCAAGCTCTATTTATTCACTAGCTCAAGACATAATACAATAGACACTGTGTGCTCTTCTTCCATTGGTTAGGGGGTGGGACATGTCCTGCATCGGGGACCATTGGTTAGTTCAAGAAGTGGGCGATCGCTCGGACTTGGGATGTGGAGTTCCCGCCCCATGATCAGTTTAAACCCATCACATTAAACATAAACCTGGTATTATTAATATCTTAATGAGGTATGTTTTAACAATGTTCTTATTCCCACCAGATTAATGTTCACGTGACTCTGAACAATATGAACCCACACATGATATTACTATCTATTTCAATCTTCAAGATATTCATATATCCACATATTCATATATATATATATACACACACACACACACACACACACACACACACACACACACACACACACACACACACACATACACACACACTCCTGCTATTACAATTTGTTAGGAATTATATATTTATTCACTTACATATATATATATATATATATATATATATAAATGAATACCTCTATCTCCATGGATTTTGGACTAGGGCTTGTTAGTATTCTAAATTCCTATCTGTCTGGTTTTTGTTGTGGTTAGCTATTGTTTCTGATCTTCCAAACATATTCTGCTCCTGGGCATTGTTCACTCTTGTTTGTCTCTTTCTTTCAGTTGAGACAATGGCAACTCAGCACTCATTATTCTGGAGAGAAACCTGGCCCTATTCATAAACAAAGGTGTATGCCCTCTTCATAGAATCTCAAAGCTTAGTGTAAATAAGGCCATTGTATCTCAGTCTGTGGGAAATTTATGTGTGACTGAATTCCATTCTCGTCCCCTCCCCATTCGTAATATATTTTAAATACAATTTTATATCTATTTTCTATTTCTGCACATAACTATGCGCAGGAACATGCGATTCTTTCCTAACTAACATAGGAATATTACCCTTAAAATACCCTACAGCTGGATACTAGACACCACCTTTCAACCTTTATCTGACCCTTCCTATCATGCAAAGAGGAATCTCTCTGTCCAGGAACAGTTTAAACTAATCATACTCGCTGACATGGTCTAGGGGAATATTAACTACAGAATGCACTATGTGGGTTAAATATGCTACGATCGAGTCGCACGCTACACGCTCACAAACCCTACCATAAATGCGCACACCACGCGCCAAGGCGCATGGCCATGGAAGCTCCGTTACGCAAAGTGCGGATATGCGTACGCACGGCAGAGCGAGTGCACGCGCAGTGGGCATGTGCATGGGGTTAGTACAAAAGGATATGCATCATGATATTTTTCGACTTTGACAGCGTACAAAGCCCCGTACCGTGTACGTACTTTGCGTACAAACGCCGCGCTGGCCGTACAAAGTACATGCAGTGCGTACACACCCAAAGGCACGCCGTGAGCACTCTGCAGCTACATGTGTGACTGAAATACACTTATAACCTTAGCAGGGAAAAAAGGCATGACACCAGATTGTATTTAAGATGCTGGGTTCCGACACACCAACATATAATTGCTGAAAGGGGGTGACAATAACAACAATACACAATAGAAAAATGGCTACAGTCAATGATACATACGTTTTGGTTTCGCCTGCGCTTCCCGGCCCGGTCCTCGATCATCAAGGTAGATGACCTTCAGAGTCTGTGAGTGACCTGGCATGCAGCTGGCTTTTTATACAATAGTCCAAAACCTAACACAATGGAAACTGTAATCTCTTTGTCCATTGGACACAGGGATGGTCATTTACAGTACAGGAGAGGTCATAGGTCGGTTTAAATAGGTGGGCGATGTCTGTTCCAGGTGCACTTGCAGATGGTCTCCTCTGGGTTCCCGCTGCATATCAAGTAAATACAGTTAATATATATATTCTGCTCCTGCGCATAACTATTTGCATGAGCGTGCGATCTTCTGCAAACTAACACCGGAATATTGCTCTTAAAATACCCTACAGCTGGGTACCAAATACCACCTTATAACCTAGTTCTGTCCCCTCCTATCCTGTAAAGGTAAATCCCTTTGTTCTTATACCATTTAAACAAGTGTAACTTGCTGGTGTGGTGCAGGGAGACTATGTGTACATTGTGCACTATTTAGATTAAATATGTAATGTGTTTTTATGGCTTTTCCATGCGATTACAAATACTACCGTAAATACTCATACCACGCGCTAATACGCAGGACCTTGGGAGCAACCATACGCAAATTGCGAATATGCGCACGCACGGCAGAACAAGTACGCGCACAGAGGCCATCTGTGTGTAGTTTGTATGTGATGTGTGTACTGCAATATTTTTCGACTTCGACAGTCCACCCTTTGGCAGTCATCAATAACTGCCACTAACTAATCAATGAACAGAAAAATATTACCTATACAATATATACAGAAGCTTGGATGATCGGGGGAGAGTTGTAGGTGGGTAATGTATGACCTAGTGGGATAGTAAAAAGCATGTATGTATGAATCAATGTCTGAGGGGCAGGTATCATCGTGCCGTATATGTTCTAAATAAGCTTCGAGGTATTGCGAAGTATACATTAAATACTTCTCATCCCGTATTAAGGGTCTGTAAATGGGCAAACAAACACTACCAAGCTCTTTTCGGCTTCCTATTCCAACAAATGGGGTGCACATTTAGTTGATGATACATGGAGGGGGAACATATGTGTGTGCTAGTATATGTGGCTATCACCTGTCGACTATGTGTGCCATTAACTGGAGGTTGCAGAGATGAAGATAAGACACCTATATATAAAAAAAATACATTCACATAAACATTTTGGGTAGGGTTGACATCTTTTCAGGTTGGATGTATCTGGGCAGAGGGGGAGACAAAGAAAAACGGGTGAAAACAACAGGCCATGATATTCATTTGCAATCCTTATCATAACGCTGTCTCTATGGATGGATCATAAATCAAATCTGCTGCTGTAACAGTGCCCTCGCTCCTTAGACTCATCAAATTTGTGCCGTGCTTGCGCCGCATTAGAATTCGAACACACCTGAATATCAGACCAATAATTATGATCACTCCCAGGATACAAAGGAGAAACTTCCCCACACTCATAATGACATTTTGAGCCCACTCTCCTAACCCTGAGAACCATTTGCGTGGGTTCAACCATGACACCCAGCCGGTCAGTTCATTACCCACAGTCGCTAAGGTAAGGTTGTGCTTCCTCCTGAACTCCCACTTCAACTGTAAGATCGCGTCCATCTTCTGATCCATGATCTCCGTGGGGTCGTCAGTGTTGTTCGTAATATATGTACAGCACTTCACACCATATTGAGTTGCCAGAGTAACACAGTACCCACCTGTCACGGCTGTAACATAATTAAGGACCATCCTGTGCTGGATCAGTTCCTTGTAGGCTTGTAACTCCCTTCCCGTATACCTGAAGGTGTCATCATACATCTCAGTGATATTATCTATCAAGTTCGCTAGCGCATGGATATACCTATAATTTATAGTTCCTCTGGCAGTACGGGTGATGTCTAATGCGAGAAGGAACTGAATCCCGGTGGATTCGTGGATCAAATCAGAGGCTGCGTGCTCTGCCCTATCTATGAGGTGTCTCTTGATGATGTGTTCATAGTCAGTATGAGTATAAGGAGTCTGAGCACTGTGGTGAACGTCTTTCATTTTATCGTGGGTTATGGTCATGACCTCTGGTTGAGTATCCCATATCCAAATATTCCGAAATACGGAATATTCCGAAATACGGACTTTTCTGAGTGAGAGTGAGATAGTGAAATTTTTGTTTTCTGTGGCTCATTGTACTCAAACTTTGTTTAATACACAAAGTTATTAAATATATTGTATTAAATGACCTTCAGGCTGTGTGTATAAGGTGTATATGAAACATTAATGAATTGTGTGAATGTACACACACTTTGTTTAATGCACAAAGTTATTAAAAATATTGGCTAAAATTACCTTCATGTTGTGTGTATAAGGTGTATGTCACAATCCTGACTGTAGGTTTCTTATTTGGTGACTTACCCCTGCCATCTGTCCTGGATCCTGTGTCTTTTTCCCACTGAGTTAAACAGCTTGTCAGCACTATGAGTTTTCCTGAGTTCTCTGCCTGAAAGGTAATAGTTAATTAGCTCCACCTGTGGTGAGCTCCTGTGTGAGGCTGAATTCAGTAATCTGAAGTTTAGGCCTAAAAGCCAGCATCCTATGTTTTGCAGAAGTTCAGGCTTCAGTGTTCTCTCGGCCTGCTAGGCCTCATTCTACATCACAGCCTTGGCTAGAGTAGTCACATGACAGTGACTGTTCACCTGACCCAGAGTTGTCCAATCCTCTGCTAGCCTGAGACTCTCTGCTTCACCTAATCCTGCTCGCCAATCACCAAGGACCAGGAGGCTGAGTTAGAAACTGGGCCAGTTCCTCGTGTCACACACAGCTCTGTGTGAGTCTTAAAGCTGAGCTCACTAAAGGTAACCTTTGTACCTAAGTTCCTGTGGAAACTGTTCCCTTGTTACCCTGTTTGGTTTACTTTTGTGTTGCCACTGATTTCACTGTTTCCATGAGTCTCAACGTAAAGGCACAGCTGTAGTGGTTTATCTTAAAGGCACAGTACTGTATTCCATAGTCTCCATTGAAAACCACAGCTGCCGTGTTTCAGTTTTACTGCTGTTGTAGTTGTGATCTCCAGAGCTCCCGTATCCCTGTGGCTTCCGTGCCTCCAAGAACCTCCGTGCCTCAGCATCTCTGTGCCTCAGCATCTCCGTACCTCAGCACCTCCGTGCCTTAGCACCTCCGTGCCTCAGCACTTCCGTGCCTCCGCACTTCCGTGCCTCCAAGAACCTCCGTGCCTCAGCACCTCCATGCCTCAGCATCTCCGTGCTTCAGCACCTCCGTGCCTCAGCACCTCCGTGCCTCAGCATCTCCGTGCCTCAGCACCTCTGTGCCTCAGCACCTCCGTGCTTCCAAGCACCTCCGTGCCTCCAAGTACCTCCGTGCCTTCAAGTATCTCCGTGCTTCCAAGCACCTCCGTGCCTTCAAGTATCTCCGTGCTTCCAAGCACCTCAGTGCCTCCAGGCACTTCTGCACCTCAGTGCCTCCAAGCACCTCAGTGCCTCCTAGCACCTCTGTGCCTCCAAAAACCCAGTGCTCACAAGCGTAGTTAGTGTCTCCAGCATCCGGTACTCCTTAGTTCTTTCCTCAGCACCTTTTCAAGTTCTGTCTTTCAGGAGACCTCCAGCATCCATACCTGCTTCCTGTCTGCCGACCAAATCCTGCATGAGGAAAGCCTAGATTCGGTCATCTCCGCTGCGGCCCCTCTTCCTGGTCACCGGAGGAGGCCCCGAGCCCACAGCGCCCCCAAACCAGGTCAGTGAAAGTATTCACATAGTCCTCCAGTCGCCCGCACAGACTTCACTAACACCGGGTTCACAAAACCTCAGTCATGACAGTGTATATGAAACATAAATGCATTCTGTGCTTAGACTTGGGTCCCATCGCCATGATATCTCATTATGGTATGCAATTATTCCAAAATACGGAAAAATCCGATATCCAAAATACCTCTGGTCCCAAGCGTTTTGGATAAGGGATACTCAACCTGTATAACACAATCTCTCAGAGCTCGGGGCAAGCCACTTGTACGCTTTCCTCCCACATATGAAATAGGCATCATCTGGGAGAACATAGGGGACAAAATGTAACATCACCATATTGCAAACTTTCCATGTAAAGAAACCAATCCCTAGTTCTCTCATTTGCTCAGTACAAGTATCGGGCTGGATGATATGGGCACAATACCCTAACGATACTTTTCCAACCCACATGGTCTTGCTTCCACATGGATACCTATACTGAAAATATCTCCCACTGTTGGCTATCTGGCGTACAAGTTCAGAGTCAATAGGTATCTTATCAGCTCTGTGTGAAAAGGTCATTGTCTGGTTATTCCACGTCACTTCCCAATTTCCTGGTTTTCGGTAATTGGACATATTAAAACACAATAAGGACCTGTCTACATGATACTGGTGGAGCTTCAAGCTAGGGGGCCTGGAGATATTGAATTTCTTGTCCACCGGTCTCTCACCCCATAATTCGAGTACCTCATCTATTGCTAAAGGGTATGGTACTAATCCTGACTTACTCTGACTTTGAGTTACCTGTGAGCACACCCAACATTCTGTCTGGTTTAAGACCTTACCCACTAATGAGTGGTAATCACTCAACGGATGTCGGTCCATGTTGATATTAATGTTGGACTGACATCTCTGGATGCAACCGTCTTCGACTATGTTCTCACAATTCCTACAAATACAATAGTCATCAGACAATAACCCTTCACATTGCCTCCGAGCTCCATGACTACCAGAGCGCTTACTGATACCAGCCTTTACTCGAGTGATGTGCTGCTCCTGAGATCCTACAAATTCGTACTCACCATCAGAACCCATTCCAGATCCCTGCTCAACCTCTCTGGGACCCTCACCAAAACAAATTGTCCTGATCAAAAACAGAATTACTAGCAGAACCCGAAACGCAGTCTCTTGTGATTGATCCATTTCGTTAGGGGAAAGAAGGAAAATAAGGAGGAGAAAAGGAAGGAAAATGCAGGGGGGGGGGGAGGTGAAAAAAGAAAGTGGTTCGACAACCGTCCTACATCTTGTTGCTCTCCGTGCTCAGGTGCCTTTCAACAGTCCTGCCTCTCAACTTTCCTGGAACAAACACTCTAGGGATACAAGGTTCTCTTCACCCTGCTCTTTGTCACGAGTTCTCTCCGGGTCAGCGACCTTCTTGCAGTGGGACGATTGGCCCCTAGTCTCTCTTTCGGCGACCTTCAATGCTGTCGTGCTGGTTAACAAGACTTGGTACAGTCCTTCCCACCTTTCTATGAGGCAACCTGAGTGTAAGAAATTTCGAATCATCACATAATCCCCAGGCTCAATGTCATGACAATTACTGTTCGGTAGGTCAGGAATCAACAGCTTTAGATTTATTTGTTGATTTCTCATCTGCTGGCTCATCCTAACCAAATATTTCACAGTCACTTCATTATTGCATTTCAAATCATCCTGGGGGTCTATCATTACATGAGGTTGTCGACCAAAAAGAATTTCAAAGGGTGATATGTTAAGTGGAGACCTGGGAGTGGTTCTGCAACACTAGTGGCAAAGCTTCTGGCCACAGCAATCCAGTTTCAGCCATCACTTTGTTCAGCTTGTTCTTAATAGTGCTGTTCACTCTCTCTACCTTTGCACTCGCCTGTGGCCGGTACGGAGTATGCAGCTTGCTATTAATTCCCATCAGTTTGCACATGACCTGAAAGACTTCACCTGTAAAATGGGTACCCCTATCACTTTCAATCATTCTAGGGATACCATATCTACACACAAATTCCTGCACAATTTTCTTTGCAGTGAACGTAGCAGTATTTGTGGCAGCAGGGAACGCTTCTACCCAGTTGGAAAATACATCAATACATACTAATACATATTTTAAATTTCTACAGGGTGGTAACTGTATGAAGTCGATTTGTATTACCTGAAAAGGTCCGTCTGTCGGAGGGATATGGGATGGCTCTGTTGGTATTGTCTTACCAATATTCTTCCTCAAGCAAGTAAAACATGTCATTGCTCTCTTACCTGCATGAGAAGAGAATCCTGGCACACACCAGTAGGCTCTTACCAGCCTGCACATACCCGCTTTGCCCAGATGAGTCAGACCGTGTGCCGCCTCAGCTAAACTTGAAAGATATGCTCTGGGGGCTACTGGCTTACCGTGTCCACCTGTCCAAAGTCCTGAGGACTCCTGACCATACCCCTTCGACTTCCAGACCGCCTTTTCCTGTAGGGAACACAAATTTTGCATTTCAATTAACTGTTGTGTGTTGACCATGTTAAATGTCATCAGTGATGTGATGTTCGTCTGTATGGGGGTGCTTGCTGCTGATTTAGCAGCTTCGTCTGCCCGGCTGTTACCAAGTGAAATTGGGTCTTGGTTGTAAGTTTGTGCTTTGCACTTGATAACAGCCACTCTGTCTGGTTCTTGTATTGCTGTCAAAAGCCTTTTGATGTGGGACGCATGCGCTACAGGTGTGCCAGCTGCCGTCATGAAATTTCTGAGGCGCCATAGGGCCCCAAAATCATGCACCACTCCAAAGGCGTACCTAGAATCTGTGTATATATTAGCTGACTTACCCTTGGCCAATTCACATGCTCTGGTTAGGGCGACCAACTCAACAACTTGTGTTGAGTGCAGTGGGCCAAGGGGTTTAGCTTCTATGATACCTTCGTCATCTACAACTGCATATCCAGTGCACAAGTCTCCCGATTCTGTCTGTCTGTGGCAACTACCGTCAGTGTAGAAGGTAAAGTCTACTCCTTCCAGTGGGTTGTCACTGATGTCAGGTCTCGCAGTGAAAGTTTGGTTCAGGTATTCCATACAATCATGCGTATCAGTATCTGCACTAAATCCTCCTTCATCATCATTCTCATCCTCCACCCTTTGTGCCTGTCCAGGCACACTTGGCAAGTAGGTTGCAGGATTTAGTGAGCTGCATCTCTTAATGGTGATGTTTACAGGGGCCATCAGTGATAATTCCCACTTTGTAAACCGAGCAGATGAGACGTCTGGTTTGGGCGGAGTTTAGTAAGGCTGATACTGCATGAGGTGTATGGATGGTCAGGTTGTGTCCTAACACTACGTCCTCACTTTTACTTACCAGCAAAGCTATTGCTGCAACACTTCGCAAGCAAGTGGGGAGAGACCGCGCTACAGTGTCCAACTGTGCACTGTAGTAAGCTACCGGTCTGCTGGCATCACCATGTCTTAGTGTTAAGACTCTGCCACGCACCCAGCACTTTCAGTACCGTACAATTCGAAGGGCTTCTCATAATCTGGCATGCCTAATGCAGGTGCTTGTGATAGACACTGTTTGAGTCTCTCAAACGCCAGTTCGGACTCATCTGTGTGAGAGATCCTTTCCGGTTTGTTCGAAGAGACCATTTCTTGCTAAGGTAAAGCCAGTATAGAGAACCCTGGAATCCAGTTTCGACAGTACCCACACATTCCAAGGAAAGTGCGGATCTGTTGCTGAGTTTGTGGCAGAGTCATGTTGCGAATCGCCTGTATTCTATCAGCGGTGAGGTGTCTAAGTCCTTGAGTCAAGCAGTATCCCAAATATTTGACCCTGGTCCAGCACAACTGCAACTTATCCTTTGAAACCTTGTGTCCTGTTTGGGAAAGATGAAACAGTAGCTGTTTTATATCTTTCAAGGACGATTCGAGTGAGTCAGAACACAACAATAAGTCATCGACATACTGTATTAGTACTGATCCACTCTCAGGTTGAAAGGATTGTAAACAGTCATGTAAGGCCTGGGAGAAAATACTCGGGCTGTCAATGAAACCTTGGGGAAGTCGAGTCCAGGTGTACTGTACTCCCCTGTACGTAAAGGCAAAGAAGTATTGGCTGTCAGGGTAAAGAGGGACAGAAAAGAAAGCAGAACAGAGGTCAATCCAGTGTCCTGTCCATCTTTGGTCCAAAGGGAACCCGGTATTTGCGAGATCATTTCCTCTACCTTTGATGGACACGTGTCTATAACAGTAGAATATGACATTAGCCTTTGAGGGGTGTCTAGTATATCTTGCACTTCTTGAGCATGGTTCTCAGGTATATCTAAAAAGACACCCTCAGGAGTACAGTATATGACACACCGCATTTAACACAATAGATCTCTGCCGAGTAGATTAGTCGGAGCCGATGCAGCCAGCAGAAAAGAATGTTTGGTTTGCAAGGGCCCTATCATAATCTCTGCAGGTTCCCTTAAAGGGTATTGTTGCACCGTTCCTGTTACTCCCATTGCCGAAATCATTTTTCCCGTGGTCGTTACACCTGATGAAGAATTCAACACTGACCTGGCCGCCCCTGTATCTACAAGAAAAGGTAATGGTACACCAGCTACATCAACCGTGACCTCAGGTTCACTACCAAGGCTAGCAATCAACTTCACTGGCTGCAGACTACAGGTGTGGCCCAACCCCTATTGTGTAGTGGGACCCTCCCGCAGCGCATTGGCAGCTACGATATGTGAAGGGAATAACTGAGAGTTCTCGGAGGTCTGCCAGTCCCTCCTAGGTGGATACCTCCGTGTTTCCCCTCTGTGTGGTCCCTGTTCCCAATTATGTGTGTTATAGCGTGGTTCATATCCTGGTCTAGGGGGTCGGTATACATTATGTGTCCCTTTATTCCTACATTCCCTTGAGTAATGTCCTTCCTTCTGACAATTATAGCATATTACTACACGTGACTTACCATCAGGGGTCTGGGGTCTTGGCTGATGTGGTTTTGTTGTAAGAGCCTGTATACTTACTGTCATCAGCTTATCCCCATGTGACTCCCTGTGCTTACTGATGTTCCTATCGTGCTCGATAGCGGACTCTCTCAATGCAGCCACCGAGATACCTCTCCAGTTAGGTAGAGAGGTCTGCACTCTTGTTCTCAGTGCCTCCTTTAACCCGTCCATTTAATACTGGAACAGCTACATCCCTATGGTGTGCATTATCTTTAATATCCTCGATCCCAGTGTATCTAGCTATTTCCTGCAGTGCCCGATGGAAATATTCGGATGCCATTTCACCTTCCTTTTGTCTTATGGAGAAGATTTTATTCCATTTGACAACAGTAGGGAAATACACTCCGAATTGCAGATTGATTTGCTTTACGTTCTCCTGATTGTATTCATCAGTGAGAGGTACCTCTGCATCTAACTTACAATCTGTTATGAATTTTGTGGTATCAATATTTGAGGGTAAACACACCCGTAGCACTGTTCGCCAATCTTTATTTGTGGTCTCGTGGGCGTTACCTAACTCTTTAATGAATCTCTGGCATCCGACTAGATCTTTCCTGGGATCTGGAAATTCTGACATAATTGACCTTAACTCTGCCCGGGACCAGGGACAATGCATGGCAATGTTCCTGATGGGAGTTACTCCCTGAATGTCAGTCTTCCCATTGGGGACTGCAATCACCCTGACAGGATTTAATTCAATTACATCATTCTGGCTTGACTCTATAATGTGAGGAGCTATTGTCTCTGCATAGTGTATGGTGCCGTACTTACCTGTGGACACAACCTCACTTATCCCTCCGCTAGGGGGCCTTGCTACAACCCTTGGTGGTTGGGCCGTGCCCACCTGAGTATCCTGTATGGTGGCTGCTAGAGAGAGTGCCGATATCGTGCTGGGCTCATCTTCCTGCTCACAGTCCTGGGGAAAATCTAAAACGGGATACAGCTGGCAAGGGTTAGCGTTAGTACATTTATCAATTACTTTCCTATCCTGTACCAATGCACCATTGCTTGTAGCCAATTTCTCCCCATCAATATATGGTGGTGGTGGTGCGGTCGCCATTGTTTTCCCGCTAGGTTTGGAACCTGCTGTGCGAGCTAATTCCCTCTGCACATCCCCCTCTTGCTGCCACAAGTTTAAACAATCTGTATGTCTAATCCTTTGTTTTCTGGATTTTATCAGACATATCCTTATCCTTAAGTTCTGTAATACCTCTGGCTCAAAGCTGCCCACCCTAGGGAATGATACCCTATCTTCTGCAGTCATACATACCCATTCAGACAAAAAGTCTTCAGCGTGTGGACCATATTTCCCACACATAATAAACCTCGCTGACCCCTTGGGCCGCAGCTCTTCAACCTGAACCCTGGCTACTATACGTCCACCATTTGTGCAATTGGATCCCATCATGGACTTTTTCCTTTTACACTATCCCAAATGCACGACACGAATGGACGGTGAAAGTTCTTAGAGCGCTTTCACCCACTCCTTCTCCGCTGATGTACCACGACTCACTCCAATAGTGACCACCACGTACCCAGTGAGGCACCTAATTGGTTTCTATTCACTGGAAGTGTTAAGAGTGACTTACCTTTTCCAGCAAATATCCACCGCTGGAGATTTTCCTGAGAGAGACCAGCGAAAACTCCCTATGCATTTATACACAAATCACGCTTGCGTATGCTCTACACGGCGCTAATGATACCGCGATTTTACGCAAAAGCTTGTTAAGGGGTATCAAGTTGCGCTGCGTATCGCACCCACAAACATGCGGTCCAATCGTACAGTGTATAGGTACTTGTTACCTATCCGCCTTACGACCACGAGTCAATGTACAAACTGCGACCGTCAGCCGGTGCGTAACAAAAAAACCTTTTCACTTCAATACTACACAATGCACAATTCCCTATTACGCTCCTCTGCAAATCTCCTCACGATTTGCGTATTTCAATCTATACTAACGTGAGTCAGCCGCCTCACGCCGCCAAGCCTCCACTTACTTGGCGTACCAAACGACGGGATCCCGAATTCACGGGGTTCAACCCACTCACTCCTGCTTTCAGCTCACACACATACACAGTGTTTTTCTGTACAGAAAATTTCCACTCTTTCTGATCGGTAGCTTTTCCCCCAGAGGCAATACAGTTCAAACAAAAGTCTTATACTAATCTGTTTTTGAAATCGGATAGTTATGTGCTATTGTATTTAAAGTATACTATCCCACCTTAATTGAACAACTATGGTATGGTTTTATTATGCGCACACAACCCTATGCAAGCTTGTGTAATTACGCAACCATGCGTATCTCTATGCCACGTGTGCAGCCTTCCTCCACATGCACGTCTTTGTACGCTGTCCTCACGTTCCGTACCACGTGTACCGATGTGCGTACGCAATAAAACAAATCACACAACCTCTATAAATGTGAGCAATACTAACTATAACCACTCACAAGCACAACCCACGCTTGTTCTGTGTAACCCTTTATGACTGGGCCGACCTGCGTGTTGTGGCCCTCATTCCGAGTTGTTCGCTCGCAAGGCGATTATAGCAGAGTTACACACGCTAAGCCGCCGCCTACTGGGAGTGAATCTAAACATCTTAAATGTGCGACCGATGTATTCGCAATATTGCGATCAAAACCGAGTTAGCAGTTTCTGAGTAACTCCAGACTTACTCTGCCTGTGCGATCAATTCAGTGCTTTTCGGTCCCGGCTGACGTCATAAACACACCCAGCGTTCGCCCAAGCACTCCCACCGTTTCTCCAGACACGCCTGCGTTTTTTCCGGAAACGGTAGCGTTTCCTGCCACACGCCCCTAAAACGCCGTACATCCGCCCAGTAACACCCATTTCCTGTCAATCACAATGCGTTCTCCGGAGCGACGAAAAAGCCGTGAGTAAAATTACTTTCTTCTTAGTAAAGTTACTTGACGCATGCGCAGTGCGAACATTACGCATGCGCACTAAGAGAATTCTCACTGCGATGCGATGAAAAATACCGAGCGAACAACTCGGAATGAGGGCCTGTGTCTTTATACTTACTTCCTTAAATACTTTTATTTCAAATTTAACTATATAGCAACAAATGTATCCGATTTCACACAGATCTAAACGGATCTAGTAATCTATACCTTGCGGCAACAATATGTGAGAGGGTATGCAAAGTATCGGTGCCCTTTGTGTATGCTTTTTTTTTCTCCAAAGAAAATTACACAGATTTTAAAATAGACCAGACAGAGCAGATGCAATCTAACAGCACACAAATAGGGTTTTTAGAACATCCACCAACCAGGAAAAGGTTACGTAGATAACTTTCCACCCTTTGCTGATAGATTAAGTCTGCTATGACCTGCTAGCCTGTGAGCATGTGAAAACCGGATCGAGCTCCCAATTGTAAATACCGATTTACATATAGGACTAAAAGCAACACTTAAAAAAACACATTAAATACACTTTAAAATGGAGCCGCTACAGCCGCTTGTGATCAAACCTTAGCCTACGTACTTTTTACACCGTTAGCGTACAAAGCCCCGTACCGTGTACGTACTTTGCGTACAAACGCCGCGCTGGCCGTACAAAGTAAACGCAGTGCATACACACCCAAAGACACGCCATGAGCACTCTGCAGCTACACGTGTGACTGGAATACACTTATAACCTTAGCAGGGAAAAGAGACACGACACCAGATTGTATGCTGGGTTCCGACACACCAACATATAATTGCTGAAAGGGGGTGACAATAACAACAATACAATACAATAGAAAAATAGCTACAGTCAATGGTACATACGTTTTGGTTTTGCCTGTGCTTTCCGGTCCTCGATCATCAAGGTAGATGACCTTCAGAGTCTGTGAGTGACCGAGCATGCAGCTGGCTTTTTATACAATAGTCCAAAACCTAACACAATGGAAACTGTAATCTCTTTGTCCATTGGACACATTGATGGTCATTTACAGTACAGGATAGGTCATAGGTCAGTTTGAATAGGTGGGCGATGTCTGTTCCAGGTGCACTTGCAGATGGTCTCCTCTGGGTTCCCGCCGCATATCAAGTGTCAAGTAAATACAGTTAATATATATATATTCTGCTCCTGCGCATAACTATGCACAGGAGCGTGCGATCTTCTGCAAACTAACACCGGAATATTGCTCTTAAAATACCCTACAGCTGGATACCAAATACCACCTTATAACCTCGTTCTATCCCCTTTTATCATGTAAAGGTGAATCCCTTTGTTCTTATACCATTTAAACTAGTCTAACTTGCTGGTGTGGTGCAGGGAGACTATGTGTACATTGTGCACTATTTGGATTAAATATGTAATGTGTTTTTATGGCTTTTCCATGCAATTCCAAATACTACCGTAAATACTCATACCACGCGCTAATACGCAGGACCGCGGGAGCGACCATACGCAACTTGCGAATATGCGCACGCACGGCAGAACAAGAACGCGCATGGAGGCAATCTGTGTGTAGTTTGTACGTGATGTTTGTGCTACAATATTTTTCGACTTCGACAAATGGGTCACAATACAAAGCAAATCAGTGTAAAGGGGGGTACACACGAAGAGCTCTGTGCTTAAATTCTAAGCAATCTGAATAGATTGATTAGAAGTTAAGCACGGATCTCTTGTGTGTATCCCCTACAGCGATAGTGATGCGCAGCCACGTGCGTCGCTATTGCTGGTGATAGATTGGCCTGCATGCAGACACAATCTAGCAAATCGCTCATTTCACCGCTGGGCCGCCCCTCTCACCAGTTTTGGCACACTGGGCACTAGAGTGTGTGGCCACAGGTCACCCTTGGCACCAGTTGTGGCACACTGGGCACTAGTTTGTGAGGCCACGAGTCGCCACTGGCACCAGTTCAGGCACTCTGGGCACTAGAGTGTGAGGCTGCAGGTCACCCGGGCACCAGTTTTGGCACACTGGGCACTAGATTGTGAGGCTGCGAGTAGCCCCTGGCACCAGTTTCGGCACACTGGGCACTAAAGTGTGAGACCATGGGTCGCCCCTGGCCCCAGTTTTGGCACACTGGACACTAGAGTGTGGGGCTGCAGGACACCCCTGGCACCAGTTTTGGCACACTGGGCACTAGTTTGTGTGGCCGCGGGTCACCCTGGCACCAGTTTTGACACACTGGGCATTAGATTGTCAGGCCACAGGCAGTCCCTGGCACCAGTTTCTGCACACTGGGCACTAGGTTGTGATGCTGCGGGTCGCCCCTGTCACTAGTTTTTGCACACTGGGCACTAGCTTGTGAGTCCATGGGTCGCCCCTGGCACCAGTTTCAGCACACTGGGTACTAGTTTGTGAGGCCACAAGTCGCCACTGGCACCAGTTTTGGCACACTGGGCACTAGAGTATGAGGCCGCGGGTAGTCCCTTGCACCAGTTTTGGCACACTGGGCACTAGAGTGTGAGGCCATGGGTCATCCTTGTCACCAGTTTCGGCACACTGGGCACTAGTTTGTGAGGCCGCGGGTAGCCCCTGTCACCAGTTTCGGCACACTGGGCACTAGAGTGTGGGGCCATGTGTCACCCTGGCACCAATTTTGGCACACTGGTCACTATATCGTGAGGCCGTGGGCCACCCCTGGCACCAGTTTTGACACACTGGGCACTAGATTGTCAGGCCGCAGGCAGTCCCTTGTACAGTTTCTGTACACTGGGCACTAGATTGTGAGGCCGCTGGTCGACTCTGTCACCAGTTTTGGCACACTGGGCACTAGAGTGTGAGGCCACGGGTCACCCCTGGCACCAGTTTTGGCACACTGGGCACTAGATTGTGAGGCTGCGGGTCGCCCTGCACCAGTTTTGGCACCCTGAGCAGTAGATTGTGAGGTTGCGAGTAGCCCCTGGCACCAGTTTCGGCACACTGGCCACTAAAGTGTGAGGCCCCGGTTCACCCCTGGCATCAGTTTCGACACACTGGGCACTAGAGTGTGAGGCAGCGGGTAGCCCCTGGCACCATTTTCGGCACACTGGGCACTAGATTGTGTGGCCGCAGGTTGACCCTGGCACCAGTTTTGTCACACTGGGCACTAGATTTTGAGGCCGTGGGTCGACCCTGGCACCAGTTTTGTCACACTGGGTAGTAGAGTGTTAGGCCACAGGTCGACCCTAGCACCAGTTTTGGTACACTGGGCACTAGATTGTGAGGCCTGGGGTCACCCCTGGCACCAGTTTCGGCACACTGGGCACTAGAATGTGAGGCCGCGGGTCGCCCCTGGAAGCAGTTTCGGCACACTGGGCACTAGAGTGTGAGGCTGCTGTTCACTCCTGGCACTAGTTTTGGCACACAGGGTACTAGAGTATGAGGCTGCAGGTCGCCCCTGGCACCAGTTTCGGTACACTGGGCATTAAATTGTGAGGCCGAGGGCTGCCCCTTGCACAAGTTTTGGCACACTGGGCATTAGATTGTCAGGCTGTGGGCAGTCCCTGGCACCAGTTTTGGCACACTAGGCACTAGAGTGTGAGGCCACGGGCCACCCTGGCACCACTTTCGGCACACTGGGCACTAGAGTGTGCAGCTCAGGGTCCCCCCTGGCACCAGTTTCGGCACACTGGGCACTAGACTGTGAGGCTGTGGCTCGACCCTGGCACCAGTTTTGGCACACTGGGCACTAGAGTTTGAGGCCGCGGGTCACCCCTGGCACCAGTTTTGGCACACTTGGCACTAGAGTGTGAGGCCACGGGTCGCCCCTGGCACCAGTTTCTGCATACTAGATTGTGAGGCCATGGGTCACCCCTGGCACCAATTTCAGCACACTGGGCACTAGAATGTGAGGCCGCGGGTAGCCCCTGGCACCAGTTTATGCATACTAGATTGTGAGGCCATGGGTCACCCTTGGGACCAGTTTCGGCATATTGGTCATTAGGTTGTGGCCACTAGATTGTGAGGCCATGGGTCACCCTTGGCACCAATTTCAGCACACTGGGCACTAGAGTGTGAGGCTGCGGTTCACTCCTGGCACTAGTTTTGGCACACAGGGCACTAGAGTATGAGGCTGCAGGTCGCCCCTGGCACCAGTTTCGGTACACTGGGCATTAGATTGTGAGGCCGAGGGCTGCCCCTTGCACAAGTTTTGACACACTGGGCATTAGATTGTCAGGCTGTGGGCAGTCCCTGGCACTAGTTTTGGCACACTGGGCACTAGAGTGTGAGGCCACGGGCCACCCTGGCACCACTTTCGGCACACTGGGCACTAGAGTGTGCAGCTCAGGGTCCCCCCATGCACCAGTTTCGGCACACTGGGCACTAGACTGTGAGGCTGTGGCTCGACCCTGGCACCAGTTTTGGCACACTGGGCACTAGAGTTTGAGGCCGCGGGTCACCCCTGGCACCAGTTTTGGCACACTGGGCACTAGAGTGTGAGGCCACGGGTCGCCCCTGGCACCAGTTTCTGCATACTAGATTGTGAGGCCATGGGTCACCCCTGGCACCAGTTTTGGCACACTGGGCACTAGAGTGTGAGGCCACGGGTAGCCCCTGGCACCAGTTTCTGCATACTAGATTGTGAGGCCATGGGTCACCCTTGGGACCAGTTTCGGCATATTGGTCATTAGAGTGTGAGGCCACGGGTCGCCCCTGGCACCAATTTTGGCACACTGGGCACTAGAGTGTGGGGCTACAGGACAGTTTTTGCACACTGGCCAGTAGAGTGTAAGGCAGCTGGTTGCGCCTGGCACCAGTTTCACATACTGGGCACTAGATAGTGGGGCCGCGGGTTGAACCTGGCACTTGTTTCGGCACACTGGGCACTAGAGTGTGAGAACGCGGATCACCCCTGGCACCAGCTTCGGCACACTGGGCAATAGATAGTCAGGCCGCGGGTTGACCCTGGCATCAGTTTCAGCACACTGGGCACTAGATTGTGAGGCCATGGGTCGCCCCTGGCACCAGTTTTGGCACACTGGGCAGTAGATTGTGAGGCCTGGGGTCACCCCTGGCACCAGTTTCGGCACACTGGGCACTAGAATGTGAGGCCGCGGGTCGCCCCTGGAAGCAGTTTCGGCACACTGGGCACTAGAGTGTGAGGCTGCGGTTCACTCCTGGCACTAGTTTTGGCACACAGGGCACTAGAGTATGAGGCTGCAGGTCGCCCCTGGCACCAGTTTCGGTACACTGGGCATTAAATTGTGAGGCCGAGGGCTGCCCCTTGCACAAGTTTTGGCACACTGGGCATTAGATTGTCAGGCTGTGGGCAGTCCCTGGCACCAGTTTTGGCACACTAGGCACTAGAGTGTGAGGCCACGGGCCACCCTGGCACCACTTTCGGCACACTGGGCACTAGAGTGTGCAGCTCAGGGTCCCCCCTGGCACCAGTTTCGGCACACTGGGCACTAGACTGTGAGGCTGTGGCTCGACCCTGGCACCAGTTTTGGCACACTGGGCACTAGAGTTTGAGGCCGCGGGTCACCCCTGGCACCAGTTTTGGCACACTTGGCACTAGAGTGTGAGGCCACGGGTCGCCCCTGGCACCAGTTTCTGCATACTAGATTGTGAGGCCATGGGTCACCCCTGGCACCAATTTCAGCACACTGGGCACTAGAATGTGAGGCCGCGGGTAGCCCCTGGCACCAGTTTATGCATACTAGATTGTGAGGCCATGGGTCACCCTTGGGACCAGTTTCGGCATATTGGTCATTAGGTTGTGGCCACTAGATTGTGAGGCCATGGGTCACCCTTGGCACCAATTTCAGCACACTGGGCACTAGAGTGTGAGGCTGCGGTTCACTCCTAGCACTAGTTTTGGCACACAGGGCACTAGAGTATGAGGCTGCAGGTCGCCCCTGGCACCAGTTTCGGTACACTGGGCATTAGATTGTGAGGCCGAGGGCTGCCCCTTGCACAAGTTTTGACACACTGGGCATTAGATTGTCAGGCTGTGGGCAGTCCCTGGCACTAGTTTTGGCACACTGGGCACTAGAGTGTGAGGCCACGGGCCACCCTGGCACCACTTTCGGCACACTGGGCACTAGAGTGTGCAGCTCAGGGTCCCCCCATGCACCAGTTTCGGCACACTGGGCACTAGACTGTGAGGCTGTGGCTCGACCCTGGCACCAGTTTTGGCACACTGGGCACTAGAGTTTGAGGCCGCGGGTCACCCCTGGCACCAGTTTTGGCACACTGGGCACTAGAGTGTGAGGCCACGGGTCGCCCCTGGCACCAGTTTCTGCATACTAGATTGTGAGGCCATGGGTCACCCCTGGCACCAGTTTTGGCACACTGGGCACTAGAGTGTGAGGCCACGGGTAGCCCCTGGCACCAGTTTCTGCATACTAGATTGTGAGGCCATGGGTCACCCCTGGCACCAGTTTTGGCACACTGGGCACTAGAGTGTGAGGCCACGGGTAGCCCCTGGCACCAGTTTCTGCATACTAGATTGTGAGGCCATGGGTCACCCTTGGGACCAGTTTCGGCATATTGGTCATTAGAGTGTGAGGCCACGGGTCGCCCCTGGCACCAATTTTGGCACACTGGGCACTAGAGTGTGGGGCTACAGGACAGTTTTTGCACACTGGCCAGTAGAGTGTAAGGCAGCTGGTTGCGCCTGGCACCAGTTTCACATACTGGGCACTAGATAGTGGGGCCGCGGGTTGAACCTGGCACTTGTTTCGGCACACTGGGCACTAGAGTGTGAGAACGCGGATCACCCCTGGCACCAGCTTCGGCACACTGGGCAATAGATAGTCAGGCCGCGGGTTGACCCTGGCATCAGTTTCAGCACACTGGGCACTAGATTGTGAGGCCATGGGTCGCCCCTGGCACCAGTTTTGGCACACTGGGCACTAGATTGTGAGGCCACGGGTAGCCACTGACACCAGTTTCATCACACTGGGCACTATATTGTGAGACCTCGGGTCGCCCCTGGCACCAGTTTCGGCACACTGGGCAGTAGATTTTGAGGCCGCGGGTAGGCCCTGGCACCAAATTTGGCACACTGGGCACTAGAGTGTGAGGCCACGGTTCGCCCTGGCACCAGTTTTGGCACACTGGGCACTAGACTGTGAGGCTGCGAGTCGCCCCTGGCACCAGTTTCGTCACTCTGGGCACTAGATTGTGAGTCCGCGGGTCGCCCCTGGCACCATTTTTTGGCACACTGGGCACTAGATTGTGAGGTCGTAGGTGGCCGCTGGCACCATTTTTTGGCACACTGGGCACTAGAGTGAGGCCACGGGCCACCCTGGCACCAGTTGCGGCACACTGGACACTAGATTGTGAGGATGCGGGACGCCCCTGGCACCAGCTTTGGCACACTGGGCACTAGATTTTGAGGCCACGGGTATCCCTCAGCACCAGTTTCGGCACACTGGGCACTAGAGTGTGAGGCCACGGGCCACCCTGGCACCACTTTTGGCACACTGGGCACTAGAGTGTGCGGCTCAGGGTCCCCCCTGGCACCAGTTTCGGCACACTGGGCAGTAGATTTTGAGGCCGCGGGTAGGCCCTGGCACCAATTTTGGCACACTGGGCACTAGAGTGTGAGGCCACGGTTCGTCCTGGCACCAGTTTTGGAACACTGGGCACTAGACTGTGAGGCTGCGAGTCGCCTCTGGCACCAGTTTCGTCACTCTGGGCACTAGATTGTGAGTCCGCGGGTCGCCCCTGGCACCATTTTTGGCACACTGGGCACTAGATTGTGAGGCCGTAGGTGGCCGCTGGCACCTTTTTTTGGCACACTGGGCACTAGAGTGAGGCCACGGGCCACCCTGGCACCAGTTGCGGCACACTGGACACTAGATTGTGAGGATGCGGGACGCCCCTGGCACCAGCTTTGGCACACTGGGCACTAGATTTTGAGGCCACGGGTATCCCTCAGCACCAGTTTTGGCACACTGGGCACTAGAGTGTGAGGCCACGGGCCACCCTGGCACCACTTTTGGCACACTGGGCACTAGAGTGTGCGGCTCAGGGTCCCCCCTGGCACCAGTTTCGGCACACTGGGCTCTAGACTGTGAGGCTGTGGCTCGACCCTGCCACCAGTTTTGGCACACTGGGCACTAGAGTTTGAGGCCGCAGGTCACCCCTGGCACCAGTTTTTGCACACTGGGCACTAGAGTGTGAGGCCACGGGTCGCCCCTGGCACCAGTTTCTGCATACTAGATTGTGAGGCCGTGGGTCACCCTTGGGACGAGTTTCGGCATATTGGTCATTAGAGTGTGAGGCCACGGGTCGCCCCTGGCACCAATTTTGGCACCCTGGGCACTAGAGTGTGAAGCCGCTGTTCACCCCTGGCACCAGTTTTTGCACACTGGCCAGTAGAGTGTAAGGCAGCTGGTTGCGCCTGGCACCAGTTTCACATACTGGGCACTAGATAGTGGGGCCGCGCGTTGAACCTGGCACCTGTTTCGGCACACTGGGCACTAGAGTGTGAGAACGCGGATCACCACTGGCACCAGCTTCGGCACACTGGGCACTAGTTAGTCAGGCCACGGGTCGACCCTGGCTACAGTTTCAGCACACTGGGCACTAGATTGTGAGGCCGTGGGTCGCCCCTGGCACCAGTTTCGGCACACTGGGCACTAGATTGTGAGGCCTTGGGTAGCCACTGACACCAGTTTCATCACACTGGGCACTAGATTGTGAGACCGCGGGTCGCCCCTGGCACCAGTTTCGGCACACTGGGCAGTAGATTTTGAGGCCGCGGGTAGGCCCTGGCACCAATTTTGGCACACTGGGCACTAGAGTGTGAGGCCACGGTTCGCCCTGGCACCAGTTTTGGCACACTGGGCACTAGACTGTGAGGCTGCGAATTGCCCCTGGCACCAGTTTCGTCACTCTGGGCACTAGATTGTGAGTCCGCGGGTCGCCCCTGGCACCATTTTTTGGCACACTGGGCACTAGATTGTGAGGCCGTAGGTGGTCGCTGGCACCAGTTTTGGCACACTGGGCACTAGAGTGTGAGCCTGCGGGTCCCCCCTGGCACCACTTTTGGCACACTGGGCACTAGAGTGTGAGGCTGCAGGTCGCCCCTGTTTTCAGGCATTTCATTTGCTGGCAGCTGCAGGTCTGCACTGATGATGATTTCAGGTATCAAACCAAGGGTAAGATGTACTAAGCCATGGAGAGAGATAAAGTGGAGAGAAATAAAGTACAAGCCAATCAGCTCCTTTCTTTTTTCAAACACAAAGGATGGGTATGTGCACATCCTGCTCCCTGACGAAGCTGCCTGTTAGTGCAGTGAAACACGCGTGTAGGGCACAGCGTGCCTGCGTGTGTCCGATATATGATGTTATATGAAAAACAAATGTAATAATATTTATATCACCATGGCTGTTAGAGTGACTTACTAGAGAGGTTATATCAGGCTGTCCAGAAATAGATACTAATGCAGGGGGACAATATACTCAATATCAGAATCTGCAACAAAGTATCTCAGATAACAATTTATAACAAATGTTTCTAACACCATATGCTGACAGCAGCTGATATCTCAATTACTATATGCTGATAGCAGATGATATCTACTGATAGGAAAATTTCCTTTAGGAGCAGTAAAGTGGATCTTTATGAGAATAGATCACCAGTACTAGTATATGCTGGAGATTCTAATTATATCACTTTGAAGTTATTTATTATAACTGCTTCAGACACCAGCTTAAATAATTGAATCATGATATCTCTATATTAAAGCTGTTATAAAGCAACGATCGGACAGTGCCAGTAATAATACTCAATATATCATATTATAATAAACAATGTTGTAACATATAATATATGAATTGTGGGAATTGTATATTCTATTAGTCTCCAGGGGGTATTTAATGCATCCCTAAATTATGATATATAATATCTGAGTGGATAGAAAATACCACTCTATATAAGCACTATCCCACACTGCATGCTTTATCACACAGTGAAATTGATACAACTTAAAGGGACACAATATATGGGGTTGATGCATATTATGATCAGGAGTGCTAAATCCTTACATCTTCAAATAAAACAAACAGAGAATGACCTCAAGTTATAGTGATATATTGCAGTTCACAGAGTCATATGTGGGTTATTAGAGATTATAATTTGGGATTGCCATATTCCCTTAAAGAGACCCACACATATATGGGGGTTGCTATATCCCTTAAGCAAATTTGAATTGTAATATCCAGAACCTATTTGGGTCAAAAATATACGTGGATTATTGGATCTTAAAATTGGGACTGCCATATCCCTTAAAAAATCCATATGAAATGGGGACTGCCATATCCCTTGAGTAAAGAAAACTTCCTCTCTGCTTTCCCCATATACATGCCCCGATAATTATGTGTGTAATAACAAGTGTGGGATAATATATTCTCGTGCCAAGATTATCTCAGAGACCCTGATACACACTTTTCAGCGGATCTTGATTTAGGAGTATATTATATATAAGCATATTGGTGACAATTGGCACTATATACTATCGAAATTAACTCTTTAGCATATTTAATCTACACACTTATATCTATTGACACTCACAGTCCCCATATCTGGGAGGATCTCTCAGGGGATATTTCTGTGGAGTGAATAAAGATATATATGAGACAGTATTGACTCTCTGGGACTATTAGCCGGGAAAGTGCTAACTACCAAAATCTGCTGTAACAGCCATTATCCAAACAGAATCACACCTATAATGGATTAAATATTGGTGATTTCTGAATAGATATAAGAATTTTATCAGTGATATATATAAAACACACGCAGGACACGCTTTTTAAATTTCTTTATTCACCATTTCTTATCTTATAGGCTTCACATACATGTTAGTTTGTTTGATTTTAACTCTTATGTTTCACTGTAGTCGGGGTCAATGAAATTATATATTTTAATGTATACTCAATAAAGGTTACATTTTATGACTAATTAATCTTTCCTAGTGCATCAAAAATACAGTTTCTTCTTACTTTCCTTCCCAATCCTATTTTTTCAAACACAGCCTGTAACATGGCAGTTATGAGCTGATTGGCTGGTACTTTATATCTCTACAAGGCTTAGTACATCTTACCCTAAGTGTAGAAATTAAGTTAATAACTATCGGTGTACGAGTGGTGCCACTGCACCATCGATACCCCATGGCACCTGCATGTGGCTTGCAGGGTACCTTATAGCACTGCTTTGCTGCCTGGAGCATCCAAGAAATGCTCTGGGCAGGCACCTTGCAGCCTGTGGAGCTACCTGGAGCATTCTTAGGATGCTCTGCCTAGAGCTTGAGGCCACTCTCCCTATATGGGATGTCATGATATCACATGTTTAGGTGGCGTGGTCTGTATAAGTAGGCATAGAGCCCTGTTATGGCCCTGGTAGGGGAATGGTATCGGAATCCCGGCACTTGGACTGCCAGTGGTCAGAATACTAACACCTGGTTCTCCCCCTCTTCCCCCCTAACCAGGGCCAGACTGGGACTAAAAATAGGCCCTGGCATTTTTGAAGCACACAGGCCCACCTTGGTGTCAGCATCTGACTCCTCCCCTAACTATTCCTGACTCCTTCTACTTCTTAGTCTATGCTCTTACAAATATAATTTATATTATAATAACATACAAGCATACATCATTCTCTATTAAAATATACACAACAAAGCTCATCCTGCAGGGGATTCCAACATGTGCCATAGTCAGACATAGGTAAAGCGGAGACTTCATTGGTATAGATCACACAAAAAGAAAAGGGAATGCATTTCCCAAATTGACCAAGCTCTGGCTTAGCAGATGTAGAGGATTAGATAGTCCTCACTGTAGGAATTATTTGGGGTAGAGGGGTTGATCACAGAGGAGGACAGATGTGTGCACACCAAAGCAGACCTGTAACTATACATTTTGGTGCCCTGAGTAGATATAGAGCATTGGTGTCCCTGTCCATACCCTATGTAGGGAGAGTGCACGCCGTAGGTGCGCACCAAAATATAGGGTGTGGTCTTACTGGGTAGGGGCGTGACCACACGATTGTACCCTAATTCAAATTATGCCACAGTAATGCACCTTAATGACATTCCAAAGCAGAGTGCTGCCCCTTATTCATGATGCATCATACAGTAATGCCCCTTGGACCCTTGTATGCCCCACACATTAATGCCCCTTGCACCATATCATACCCCACACAATAATGCCCCTTGCACATAAGTATGCCCACACAGTAATGTCCCTTATAACACATTATGCCACACAGCCCCCTATGTGTTACAAATGCCCCTAGCAATCCACTGACCTGCCCATCAAGCACCTACCATTACCACACATAGCACCCTGTGTAACCCAATTGCCCCAGCATCTCCCTGTCCTGTCCCCTTCTCAGCATGTTACCCCACATGGCCCCCTATGTGCTTCAAATACCCCCCAGTGTATGCATGAACTGCCCCCTCCCCAGCATGTTACCAAACATGGCGTCCTGTGAAAAATAAATTAGCTCTCATGGGAACCCTCATGAGAGTCACTTAGATTTCAATCAACACCAGCCTTTAATTGATTTAATGGCTGCCCCTCGTACAGAGATGCTGTCAGTGGCTCCACCTGGCACCCTCACCCGCCTCCGCTTTCCCCCCTGCGAGCAGGTGTCATACACTACACGGCCGCATCATGACCTTACAACCAGGGCCAGCCTGACCCTTATGTTTTTTGGTAAGCGGATATAGATTTTGGCCTCCCCGTGGTGGAATAAACCCTCATATATTGACATAACTGTCATTTACATGGTGTGTGAAATATCGAAAGTACAGATATTAATGTAACAAGGTCACAAGGTAATCTGTAGATCACAAAAATAAAACACATATGATTAACATGAAAAAATAAAACACACACTCAACACAAAATACACATGAAAAATCCAAACTGATTGATCCTTAGGTATTTGTAAGGATATGCATATACCTAACCCAAGTACAGTATGTTTAAATTGCTATACTGACTTAGCTGTTACCACTTTTCTACTACCATGTCTGTATAATTGTTATTTTTATCATTATATATACTCTATTACACAGGGTGAACTATATATACACACTGTATTATTATTGTTATATACAGGGCCAGTTCTATACCTCAGTGTCCATTAGTCAGAATACACCACACAGTAGTGTCCGTCATTCACATTACACCACACATTAGTACCCCTTATACACGTTACATCACACAGTAGTGCCCCTTATACACCACAGTAGAGCTGCTTATATTGTACATATTATGCCACAGTAGAGCCCTTATACATGTTACACCACAGTAGAGCTGCTGATACACGTTACACCAAAGTATATTCAATTATATATGTTACACCAAAGTAGAGCCACTTACACACAGTGGGCGGAAATCAATTGTACTAGCAGCCAGCAGATGGCGCCCAATGGAGCTATTCACTGGTAACTGTGTTTTTGAACGTGATCTGCTGCCGGCACTAGGGTATATGCAATTGCGGTAGAATTCCCGAAATTGGCGAAAACGGGACTTTTTCGCCAAAAAAAAAAAAAAATCGTCAATGCAATTCAGTACTTTACGGCAAAAAAACGGACTTTCAAAATTCGACTTTTTGAAATTCGACTTTTGTCAAATTCGACTTTTCTGCAATGATACAAGTGCTGCAATTCGACCAAAGTATATTCAATTGAAGTTTGCAAATTCGACAACAGTGCTTTTAGACAGTAAATTCGTCATTTTCAATCCGCCACACTTTGGTGGGTGAAACTAATTAAAAAAAAACATGTTTTTTTTGGTGTTTTTTTTACTGGTAATAGCATATCAATTTATATTAGAAGGGATTAGGTACTTGGTTTGTCTTTTTTGGAGGCACAAGTATTTTTTATATATTTTTAAAAATAATATTTTTTTTATTTTTTATTTTTTTTAGATGGAATGGTAAAATCCCGAAAAAAAATGGCGTGGGGTCCCCCCTCCAAAGCATAACCAGCCTCGGGCTCTTCGAGCCGGTCCTGGTTCTAAAAATCCGGGGGGAAAAATGACAGGGGATCCCCCGTATTTTTAAAACCAGCACCGGGCTCTGCGCCTGGTGCTGGTGCAAAAAATACGGGGGACAAAAAGAGTAGGGGTCCCCCGTATTTTATACACCAGCATCGGGCTCCACTAGCTGGACAGATAATGCCACAGCCGGGGGTCACTTTTATACAGTGCCCTGCGGCTGTGGCATTAAATATCCAACTAGTCACCCCTGGCCGGGGTACCCTGGGGGAGTGGGGACCCCTTCAATCAAGGGGTCCCCCCCCAGCCACCCAAGGGCCAGGGGTGAAGCCCGAGGCTGTCCCCCCCATCCAAGGGCTGCGGATGGGAGGCTGATAGTCTTGAGAAATGTGAAAGAATATTGTTTTTACCAGTAGTACTACAAGTCCCAACAAGCCTCCCCCGCAAGCTGGTACTTGGAGAACCACAAGTACCAGTATGCGGGAGAAAAACGGGCCCGCTGGTACCTGTAGTACTACTGGAAAAAAAATACCCAAATAAAAACAGGAGACACACACCTTGATAGTAAAACTTTATTACACAACTGCCGACACACACATACTTACCTATGTTGACCCGCCGACTGCCACAGTCTCCGACGATCCGGGGTACCTGTGTAAAAAATTTGACTCACCTGATCCAGTGTCCGGGAGATAATCCACGTACTTGGTAAAAAAAGAAAACGCATACCCGACCATGCCGGACTGAAAGGGGTCCCATGTTGACACATGGGACCCCTTTCCCCGAATGCAGAGAGACCCCTTCGTGACTGCTGTCACTGAAAGGTCGCTTAAGCCAATCAGCGAGCGCAACGTCCTTGCACTCTGCTGATTGGCTGCGCTTCTGAGCTGTCAGACAGCGCATCGCAAAGCCTCTCCATTATATTCAATGGTGGGAACTTTGCGGTTAGTGGTGGGGTCACCCGCGGTCAGCGGCTGACCGCGGGTAACCCCACCGCTGACGGCAAAGTTCCCACCATTGAAAGTAATGGAGGGAGCTGTGCGATGCGCTGTCTGACCTCAGACGCGCACAGCCAATCAGGTGAGCACCACAGAAGTAGCGCTTCCTGATTGGCTGAAGGGACCTCAGTGACAGGAGTCACGTGGGGTCCCGGCACATTCGGGGAAAGGGGTCCCATGTGTCAACATGGGACCCCTTTCAGTCCGGCATGGTCGGGTATGCGTTTTCTTTTTTTACCAAGTACGTGGATTATCTCCCGGACACTGGATCAGGTGAGTCAAATTTTTTACACAGGTACCCCGGATCGTCGGAGACTGTGGCAGTCGGCGGGTCAACATAGGTAAGTATGTGTGTGTCGGCAGTTGTGTAATAAAGTTTTACTATCAAGGTGTGTGTCTCCTGTTTTTATTTGGGTATTTTTTTCCCAATAGTACTACAGGTACCAGCGGGCCCGTTTTTCTCCCGCATACTGGTACTTGTGGTTCTCCAAGTACCAGCTTGCGGGGGAGGCTTGTTGGGACTTGTAGTACTACTGGTAAAAACAATATTCTTTCACATTTCTCAAGGCTATCAGCCTCCCATCCGCAGCCCTTGGATGGGGGGGACAGCCTCGGGCTTCACCCCTGGCCCTTGGGTGGCTGGGGGGGGGACCCCTTGATTGAAGGGGTCCCCACTCCCCCAGGGTACCCCGGCCAGGGGTGACTAGTTGGATATTTAATGCCACGGCCGCAGGGCACTGTATAAAAGTGACCCCCGGCTGTGGCATTATCTGTCCAGCTAGTGGAGCCCGATGCTGGTGTATAAAATACGGGGGACCCCTACTCTTTTTCCCCCCCATATTTTTTGCACCAGCACCAGGCGCAGAGCCCGGTGCTGGTTTTAAAAATACGGGGGATCCCCTGTCAATTTCCCCCCCGGATTTTTAGAACCAGGACCAGCTCGAAGAGCCCGAGGCTGGTTATGCTTTGGAGGGGGGACCCCACACCATTTTTTTCCTGGTTTTTCCACGTTTTTAAAAAACCGGATCAAAATCCGTCAAATCGGCCGTTTTTCGGCCGCGGGACTGTCGAATCCGTTTTTGATTGAATATGGTCAATTTCGGCAGCCACTTGCCGAAATTGGACGGTCTAATTGTGTCGAATTAAAAAACGGCAGATAATTTGCCGCGATTCGCCGCTAATTGCATATACCCCACTGACATTTCAGAGAGAGGGGGGTGAGTGGATGAGAGAGAGAGAGAGGGGAGGTGTATGGACGAGAGAGAGAGGGGGTGGTGTGTGGAAGAGAGAGAGGGGGGTGTGGATGAGAGAGAGGGGTGTGGATGAGAGAGAAAGAGAGGCGGAAGTGTGGATGAGAAAGAGAGAGGGGTGTGTAGATGAGAGAGAGGGGGTGTGGACGAGAGAGAGAGAGAGAGAGAGAGAGGGGTGGACAAGAGAGGTGTGTGTGGACTAGAGATAGAGAAATTTGTGGACAAGAGAGAGAGAGGGGGTGTGGACGAGAGGGGGGGGGGTGGACAAGAGAGAGAGGGGTGTGTGGATGAGAGAGAGGTAGAGAGGAGTGTGTGGACGAGAGAGAGAGAGGGGTGTGTGGACGAGAGAGAAAGAGTGGAGTGGATGAAAAAGATCGGGGGAGTGGATGAGAGAGAGAGAGAGAGAGAGAGAGAGAGAGAGGTGTGGACAAGAGAGAGAGATGGGTGTGTGGGTGAGAGAGAGAGGGGGTGTGTGGACGAGAGAGAAAGGGGTGTGTGGGTGAGAGAGAGAGGGATGTGTAGATGAGAGAGGGGGGTTGCTCGAAAGAGAGAGGGGGTGGTCAAGAGAGAGAGAGATAGGGTGTGTGGATGAGAGAGAGAGAGAGAGGGGTATGTGGTGTGTGGAAGAGAGAGAGAGAGGGTGTGGCCGAGAGAGAGAGAGGGGGGGTGTGGACAAGAGAGAGGGGGTGGATGAGAGAAAGGAAGAGCGGGGGGTGGACGAAAGAGAGATGGGGGTGTGGACAAGAGAGAGAGGGGTATGTGGATGAAAGAGAGAGAGTGGTGTGGATGAGAGGGAGGGGATGTGTGGATGAGAGAGAGAGAGGGGGTGTGGAAGAGAGAGAGAGAGGTGTGTGGACAAGAGAGAGAGAGGGGCGTGTGGACGAGAAAGAGAGAGGGGGTGTGGTCAAGAGAGAGAGGGGTTGTGGACAAAAGAGAGAGGGGTGTGTGAATGAAAGAGAGAGGGATGTGTGGACGAGAGAAAGAGGGGTGTGTGGACGAGAGAGAAATGGGGGTGTGGACGAGAGAGAGAGGGGGGTAGACGAGAGAGAGAGGGGTGCAGGCGAGATATAGAGAGGGGGTGGACAAGGGCGAGAGAGGGGGGTGGACAAGAGAGAGAGAGGGGAGTGTGGACGAGAGAGAGAGAGGGGTGTGTGGACAAGAGAGAGAGGGGTGTGTGGACGATAGAGAGAGGAGTGTGTGGACGAGAGAGGGGGTTGAGGACAAGAGTGGGTGGGTGGACGAGAGAGAGAGAAGGGATGGACAAGAGAGAGGGGGGTGTGAACAAGAGAGAGAGAGTGAGAGGTGTATGGACAAGAGAGAGAGAGGGAGGTGAGGACGAGAGGGAAAGAGGTTAGGGCGAGAGAGAGAGATGTGTAGACAGAGAGAGAGAGGTCAGGATCAGAGAGAGACGTGGGGACGAGAAAAAGAGTAATGTGAGGACAAGGGAGAGAGACGTTACGGGAGAGAGAGGTGAAGACAAGGGAAAGAGAGAGGTGTGCACAAGAGAGAGAGAGAGAGAGAGAGAGAGGCGGGTACAGACAAGAGAGAGATAGGTGAGGGCAAGAGGGAGAGAAGTGAGGGCAAGAGAGAAAGGTGAGGACGAGAGAGAGAGACAGTGGTAAGGACAAGATAGACAGCCAAGGCATGTATACACCCGGACGCGTGTAGTGCCATCGCCCAACACCATGCTGCTGCTCCTAGCGCTTCCCCGCGGCCACTCCCAGAATGCTGTGCGCTATGACGAGAGAAAGAGGGGTGGGGACAAGGTGGGGGGTGGGGGGGGTGAGGACAAAAGAGAGGTGAGAACAAGAGAGAGAGAAGGGATGAGGACAAAAAACAGATAGGGGGTGAGAATGAGAGAGAGAAAGAGGGGGAGATGGAGACAGAGAGAGAAAGGAGAGAGAGAGGGGGTGAGGACACAGGGAGAGAGAGATTGGGGGGGGGGGGGGCAGAGAGAGAGAGAGTGAGAGTCAACCAGGGTATGTATTCATCCACACTTACCCTGGCCAGGGGGGCAGCACTCTACCTGCAGTGCTGAGGCTGCAGCTGTCTGTCTGCTGTGCTGCTGCTGGGGCAGGGATCGAGGGACAGGGGCTCAGGCAGGCAGACTGGATGCTTGTTGGAGGGCGGATGCGTGTCGCTGCTGCTGCTACTTGTTCTTCTTTGCTCCTCTTCTTTGCGGCTGAGCGCGATGACATTGCGCTCACACTGGCATTCTGGGAAGGTGGAAGGGAAGAAGAGAGCAGCCACACTTTTCTCCAGAGTGCAGCGGCTGAAGGTAGGCGCTGTGCTGGGAGGGTCGAAAGGGGGCGGGGCTACTCGGACAGGCAATCTGACAGTCAGACCTGCCCATCTGGCCATCGGCCCTTCTGGCATTTTCCAGAAGTGCCAGATGGCTAGTCCAGCCCTGCCCCTAACCCTCTCTCCCTGCAGCCTAACCCTAACTTTCCCTGCTTAGTACCTAACCCTCAGGATTCTGTCACCATCATTGTCAGTGATGTCGGTATCCCGTTGTTGGTCTTGTCGGTAACAATAGGTAGGTACCATCGAATGCGCACATTGCCAAAGCTCCCTGAAAAGAGAACACACATATTTGCGGGTGTCCAGCATCACAACCACGGCATAGCTTCCAGTCAGGCAATCACTCCAGAATTCTTCACCATCTACCGGAGAGTCCACATAAAAACGCCAACGCGTTTCTGAGATCTTTTTTAAGGCCAGGAATAATGTGCGAGATCCATCATCGCTTGGAAAGTGATAAAATGGAGAGCGGAAAAGTACCAGCCATCCAGCTCCTAACTGTCATTTTTCAAACACAGCCTGTAACATGACAGTTAAAAGCTGATTGCTGATTGGCCGGCGCTTTGTCTCTCTCCATTTTATCACTCTCCAAGCGATGATGCATCCAGCCCAGTGTGCTATCCGCCTTTCCTTCACAGAATTAAATACCAAATCTAACCAATCATTTGTAGTGTAGGTAATTTCGCTATACACAACACACCTGCCTAAACAGGGCTGCCTCTCAGTGCTACATCCCTGCACCAATCCAGGGGCAAATGCAGGATTTCTAGAGGGGGTTTCCCAAATACAATCTACAGTCTCCCACTCTGCAGAACATTGGAGCAAGGGCCTAATTTTAGGTTGATTGCAAAACAACATTTTCCTCTAATGGGCATAACCATGTGCACTGTGGGGGAGGGGGGGAGGGGGAGGGAATATAACATGTGAAGACAGAGTTAGATCTAGGAGTTTGTGTTCAAACTGAAATGTAAATTGCAGTGTAAAAATAAACCAGCCAGTATTTGCGCTGCGCATGGTTTTGCCCATTAGAGGAAAATGTTGTTTTGCAATCAACCTTGAATTAGGCCCCAAGTGTGGGAGTCTGAGGAAGCATTAGAAATAATAGTACTGAACCTGGAACATATATGTGCACATTAAGGGCCCCATACACTAGAACGATAATGCCCAATTTCATCCGATTTCGGCCCGATATATCAGGTGAAATTGGGCATTTTGGAGGTGTCCCCTAGATTGAATGTGCTGCACTAACGATCATGTCCGACCCCTCAGGATGGCTGGGATCGCAAACGATACATTGTATGCAAAAGGACCACATACGATGTATCGTATACGATCCTGCCGCCCGGAAAGCTGAAGGGGTGATCGCCTGCGACATGACGGTCGGACATGTCGCAGTAGTGTATGGGGCCCTATAGTCTTATTGAACACTTGATAGTGTATGAAACCCGTAGTATTAATAGAAAGAGAAAAAAGTATTCCTTGATTAGGGCACACACAGAAACTAATACACTTACATTTACTTAAAGTCATCACCCCAAAGGTAGATGACCATTAATCGATTAAAATATAACTTTTATTTAATATACGTTAGAAGCTTACGATATATGTGCAAGTGAAAAAAATAAATAAAATTGTGTACAAAATAAACGTGATATTAAAAAGCTAAACCACTATATTTGTGTGTGTAGTGCATGGGTTCCCAAACTGTGCGCCGCGGCTCCCTGGGGTGCCGCAGCGCTGTCACAGGGGTGCCGCCGCCGCAGCCTTAGCCGGAGCCAGAGAGTATGGAAGGGAAGAGTGTGTGCTGCAGGAGCGTCCAGGCTGGTCAGCCGGGGGAAGGAGGTGCGTGCTGCCGTCCAGAGTGTACTTAGCCGGGGGTGAAGTGCGGCCCGTCTGGAGCGGCGTCTAGTAAGTAATTAGCGGGGGGGGGGGGAGAGAGGAGAGCGCGGGCGGCTGGAGCGGCCGTCAGTGCGGGCGATGCTCGCGCGTGTAATCAGCTGGCGCCGTGGGGGGAAGGAGCGTGCGGGATGTCACAGAGTCACCCGTCGGGGTGGGGGGTGGCTAGGAGGAGAAGAAGATGTTGTGCTCTCAGGTGCAAGGAGGGCGGGGGGGAGGTAAATGGTGACTGGAGTCACCCAGCTGGGAAGGGGTGGTTTTGTGCGGGATGTCACGCACGGAGTCACCTGTCGGGTTGGGGGGGGGGGGGGAGAGAGGAGAGGAAAGGGGGGGTGGGGTGGGGTGGGAGGAGAAGAAGATGTTGTGCTCTCAGGTGCAGGGGGGGGGGGGGTAGTAACCGGTGACTGGAGTCACCTGGCTGGGAAGGGGTGGTGATGTGCAGGATGTGCTCGTGTGCAGGGGGAACTTGTGGTCTATAAATACAATTTACTTCATTTAATATTTTATTCTAAATTTGTCAATAAGACATTTTTGGCCTTGGGGTGCCGTGAAAAAAATTCTGATGTTCTAGGGTGCCGTAATTCAAAAAAGTTTGGGAACCACTGGTGTAGTGTCTAATCTCCCAACTAGGGATGTGTATCACTTATTCCTGTGGTCTAATAAAGTACTGCATCACTTTTTGCAATACTGTAACAACTTTTATTACTTGAGAGAGGATATACTTGTATCAATTTTCACTGTTGTAGGCTTATTCCTTATGCCTAACTTTTCATCACAAAATGACATAACCGGGTGTGTGCAGCACCTATATATAGATAACTGTGATTAAGGCATATCTTATACCCATCTCTTACTAAAATGTTGTGTGTCCCAATTGAATATATTGTGTTTTTATTTATTTAAATTGAGATTTGTAGATACACATATTAGATTATAGATGGACTGCTAGGTTTAATTAGTTGAGGAATTGTAGTGAAACTTCACTTTAGCACATGATAGTGCTCGATATGTTTGTTGTTATACAGTATTCTCAAGTCTGGTTCTTATTGGTGAATTTAAAGCCATATTCTGTTTACAACTATTGTATGAAGGAATCACTGAGGAATCACTGAGGAGGTGCTCATATTTGTATATTGAAATGGTTTCCTTTGTTTTAAGGATCAATTTGTGAATTCCATTGTGGAGGTTTCTATTGTCAACATATTTAAAAAAAACAAACGTCTGTTGTACTATTATGGTATGTATGTTTTTATTTTTTGTTTAAGGTAGTTGACATACCTCATTCTATTTAGATTTCATATTTTATAAACCACCCCTTTTTTCAGATACAACATTTTATATGAAGTTTTCTTCACCTAAGTGAGTTGAATATAGAAGTTCCTTAGTTTTTACAGGTATGTATCTATAGAATTGAACACTCTATATGAATATCTTGAGTGAGTTTAATTTATCCTTTTGACCTATTTAGGTTTTTAAGAATTTTTATATGACTATCTTGGATACACTTCACCACAAGTTTTTGTGACCAAATTTCCCACTGGTTGTTTATTAAAAGAGACACATGGGGGGTCATTCCGAGTTGTTCGCTCGTTGCCGATTTTCACTATACTGCGATTAGTCGCTTACTGCGCATGCGCAAGGTTCGCAGAGGGCATGCGCTTAGTTATTTTACTCAAAAGTTAGGTATTTTACTCACGGCATAACAAAGCTTTTTCATCGTTCTGGTGATCGTAGTGTGATTGACAGGAAGTGGGTGTTTCTGGGCGGAAACTGTCCATTTTCTGGGAGTGTGCAAAAAAACGCTGGCGTTTCTGGGAAAAACGTGGGAGTGTCTGAAGAAACGAGGGAGTGTCTGGGCAAACGCTGGGTGTGTTTGTGACGTCAAACCAGGAACGAAACTGACTGAACTGATCGCAATGTAGGAGTAAGTCTGGAGCTACTGAGAAACTGCTAAGAAATTTCTATTCGCAATTCTGCTAATCTTTCGTTTGCAATTCTGCTATGCTAAGATTCACTCCCAGTAGGCGGCGGCTTAGCGTGTGCAAAGCTGCTAAAAGCAGCTAGCGAGCGAACAACTCGGAATGAGGGCCATGGAGTTATGTGTTACTGGATTGTGTTTAATAGTCCAAAAAAGTTCCTTTTATTGAGATTTATATAAAAGTATGTCTCTTTGCCTTAGGTAGCTGTATGACCATTGGTGTACACTAATTGCAATTCCATATTTTGATCTCGACATTTGTGGGTAGGTGTCCACCTTTAAAGAACTCCACCTTCTCTTTTTTCTTTACTACATACTAATAATTAAGGCAACACATTTCTCACCTTTCACTTTAGACAACTGCCCCTGATGAAGTCGCAACAATGAAACGCGTTTGGCAGCTATGAGTTAGTAATCCAGATCGTGAAGATTCTCCCTTTTTGATCTCACACCTTGTGAAGGTGAGGGAGGATCTAATTTGCCATCAACACATTCTGGATAGCTCTCACTGATATATATTTTATTCTTGTACAACATTTTTTCATGTGTATATTACAAATTGTGTCAATAAACCAATAATTGGTACTAATTGGCCCTTGAGGCCTTCTGTTTGGGTCATTTTCTGGTGAGGGGATATCTGTTCTAGGATCCCGTGAGAATAATCCTTTCAAAGATTTCTTCAATCTACAGTCTGCACCAATTGGGTCCATTATTTTGGAAGATTTAAAGACTTAATATCCAATGAATATAGCACACTTGGTCATTTTTGTTTTACCTATGTTTATATATATATATATATATATATATATATACTCAGGGCTGCACTCAGCAGTCCTCTTAGCAGTCCTCTCAATAATTTTATTCACATAAAAGCATTAAAGTGACATAGATTCACATCAATGTATATACTGTATATATATATATATATATATATATATGGGTGTGATACCAAATTATGCTTACCCTACCCCCTAACCCTAACCCCCCTCCCTAAACCTAACCACCCCCCACAGCCTAACCATAATCCTCCCCCGTGGTGCCTTCCTTCCCATCCCCACAGCCCAACCCTCCATTTCCTGCAGCCTAACCCTCCCCAGGGGTGCTTAACCCTAACTTCCCTGCAGCCTAAACCTAACCCCCCAAATCCCCACCCCCCGGAAAGCCAAAACCTAGAAGTCCCCAGCATACTTATGTCCAGGATGTCTGTGGCCAAGTGATGTAGGAGTTCTGGCATCGGCATTCTGACTGCATGCCGGGATTCTAGCACTGGGATTTCGAGCATCGGCATCTGGACCGCACGGACTGCATCTGGCTTTACTTACACAGAGCTGGGTGGCAGATTTTACCAGGGAGCACTGCAGTCCTGCAGACCATAGGTAAAATCCGTCACTGGATACTGCTCAATATATTATTCTATGTTTTATACAGGGATCCTATACAAGACAATATTTGTCACATCTGTAATATCAAATTTTATATTCCTTGCTTATCATTCATGTTGTCGTTGGTTAATATAACTGTAAGCATCCCATGCCGGTGGTTGGGATGCTGTCGGTCAGAAAACCTACCACGGCATGCCGATGATTGGAATCCCGACAGAGGAAGGTAGGTATACTTACCTTCACCCCATGGCCCTCTAACACTTCCTTTCTGTATCCTAAACCTAACCCTTTACACTAGCAACCTAACCCTCCCTGGTGGTGTCTAAACCTACCCCCCCCCTTTCCGCAGACTAAATCTAACCCTCCATCCCTGCAACATAACCCTAATCCTCCCTGGGGGGGGGGTGCCTAAACCTAACCCCTCCCCCCTCAGTATGCAGGCTAACCCTAATCCTCCCCCAGCAGCCTAAACCTACCCCCGCGCATCCCCCCCCCCCACACACACACGGCTTACCTGTCCAGTGCAGCAATGTCCGCTTATTCAGTGCCGGGCTGGAGACCCTATTTGGGGTGCCGGTGTCTGGATTTCGTGGTCGGAATTCTAACTGCCGGGATCCTGACCACCATGATCCTAACTGGATCCCGACCAGTCCATGGACTATCTGTTCTGCAATGCTGTAGGATGACACAGCCTCATTGAATACAAATGGAACTGATAAGAACTTGCACTATACCATGACTGTGCCAGATCTCAATCAGATTAATGGAGCAGCAGTTGAGACAGTACTCCTCCAACATTAAATGATACAATTTCTTGAGGAAAATGGTGTCTGACCCATGTAAAAAAGTCCCAGATACTTCAAAGAGATACATTTGTTCATTAACATTATTGGTAAGAACTATGTTATGTACTTCTGCTTTATCTCTGCATGGCAATATATAACCTATATCTGTGCTTCAGCATTCATTATATTATTGAACGTTAAAATGACCCCTCTAGGCCAACTCTATCCGAAGTTCTCAGTAAATAAGCAGAGCAAGATATCACACTTGTCTCCTTTCTTCAACACACTTCAATAATATATTACACCTATGATAATAAAAAGGATTTTAACCTTACAATACTATGTTACTTAACTAAACTTGTTTTTTAAGTAGTGTCTTTGTACAGCAAACATACTGTTTGACAGACGTCTATGGGCAAGTTCAATTCTTGAAAAACAAGTTTTACATGTGTTACTAAGGCTTATGTGAGATTTTATATATTGTTTGTAGCATCATTTATCTTCAGGCAAATACAAAATGTAAGGAATATTTATGTTCACATATTTATCACTTTCCAGGCCAAATGTAACTTGTAAGATAGAATCATTGTTTCATAAAATAACTTGATTGTTTACTCAGTAATCAATGAAACAGCTGACACTTTAATACCTTTCTAAAAAATGTCACTGGGCAGGTTTAGGGTATTGAGCTAGAGTATAAAAAGAGGACCTCTTACCATTCGGACCAGATTCCGCTAGTATTTCAAGGACATCTCAACCGGTAAGATGTATCTCTCATTCAAGTCTCTATTACTGTTTGAACACTCAGTATGGACTAAGACATTTGGGCCATTTTAAACCCAGTTTTAGATACAGTAGGCTTTAGTTTATTTGGAGAGATGTTGCGTGACAGTGGATGATTTTGTTGAGGCTACATTCATTAGGCTCTAATTTAATGTAAAAGGCATCAGGCACTAGAGATACAATTTTGGGATCTAAGTTACTGTAGAATTTAGGGTTAGAAATTGGTGCCTGCAGTATATAACCCATGTCAACTGAAAAGAACTGGGCCCAAATAATATTACTTCTACTAAATGAAAAGCCAATTATCTAAGCAGAGAATACATATATGCACATTAATATTATTTGCATTTTCAAAAAATTTGCTTTGTAGGGTCATCTTTTAGGTGCAACTTTGCCAAGTTAATAAAAAGCACTGTCTTCTTTAGGTTTTTCTATAAATGTAAATTGCAATAAATTCTGCATTTGGCTGTATAGGTACATATTAATTAATGTGAATGTTTATTATATTTTTTGTTTTCTAATCTGCTTAGTGAAAATGCTGGTGCACAGTCTCGTGGTGCTGTCTTTGGCCCTTGCTGGAGTGTATTGTACTAAATGTGGTGAGTACTTCTGCATGGAAGAAAGAATTAAAATAATATCTCTATCCGATTTCGATTGCTGTAGGACGGTTATTTCCACATATTGAAATGGGTGTGGGATGATAGATAGACAGTGCCTAGCAGGGGCATAGCTAGAACTTTGTGGGCCCCATAGCAACATTTTGAAGGGGCCTCCCATCCCAATGCTTCTAGAGAGATAGTTCTCTGCAGCAGTTGTTAATTTTATGCCCTACAATAGTGCGCTAGTTCATTTTCTGAACCATAGTAGAGCCTTATTTATTTTTATGCCCCATAGAAGTACCCCAGTTTCTATTATAAATTGTAGTAGTGCTTAAGTTCACCCTATGTCACATTTCAGAGCTGCCAGTACACATTATGCCGCACAGTACCCCCAATTCACATAATGATATATAGAGCTCCCTGTTCATATTGTGCCTCATTACAGTGCCCAGGTTCATATTATATAAGATTAAAATGCCCTCCAGGTCCAGGGGCTTACCCAGATATATTGCAGCCCCCCCCCCCCCAATTTTTTTTTTGAAAGGACCCCTACGTACCAACCAATGGCAAAAAATTTATATAACACATGTAACTGTGACAGGGAAGGTGGCCCCTCTCAGCTCTGGGCCCCATAGCAGCTGCTCTGCCTGCACCTATGGTAGCTATGCCGTTGGTGTCTAGTTAGATAGTCAATAGATAGACACCACATGTTAGACAGACATTAGGTCGACAGGGTCAGAAGGTCAACATGAATGAGGTAGACAGTACAAAAGGTCAACAGGGTCAAAATGTCGCCATGAAAATGGTCGACACATAAAAGGTAGACTTTTTTTTGCATTTTTGTGGTTTGTTTGGATAGTTTTGTCATCTGGGACCCCAATTATAGAAAGGTATCCGCTCACCCTGTCGACCTTTTGACACTGTTGACCTAATGTCTATCATATGGGGCCAAATGTAATAGAGTGAGAGTTTCAGAAAGTGAGAGATTTGGTAAGGGTTTTCAGTTTTTTTTAAAGTGGCAATCACATTTGCTGTGTAAATGATTGCCACTTTAAAAAATACCTGCAAAACATTTCCAAATCTCTCACTTTTTGAAACTGTCACTCTATTACATTAGGCCCATGGTGTCTATCTATTGACTGTCTAACTAGACACTGTCTATCTATCATCCGGATACCACTGAAATACTGGATAATCTGGTTAGCTAGCCCCAAGATCTTAGCAAACTGCCAATTTCATACATAATATGAGCCAATTGAAAATGTATTAATATGCATTTTTTTAAATGGACCGCAGCTGGAGGCAGCTTTTTAAGTAACGTACACCCCAAGCAAGTGTAGTATTTGTATACTGGACATCAATAAATTATATGGAGAGAGAGGGAAGCTGGTCAATAACTCTATATTTAGCAAAATAACATTAACATTAAATGTAACTAACTAAAAGTAACAAGATCATCTGTCTCCAATTCACCCTGTGCTTGCATGGGTTTCCTCCAGGTACTCTGGTTTCCTCCCACAATCCAAATATATACTGGTAGGTTAATTGGCTCCCTACAAATTAACCTTAGCATGAATGTGTGTGCATGTACGTGTGGTAGGGAATATTGGGGCTGATGTATTAACTTGGAGAAGGCATAAGGAAGTGATAAACCAGTGATAAGTGCAAGGTGATACACACACCAGCCAATCAGCTCCTAACTGTTAATTTACATATTGGAGGTGATTGGTTGGTTTGCTTATCACCTAACATTTATCACTGGTTTCTTTCTTCCTTATGCCTTCTCAAGGTTAATACATCTGCCCCACAGATTGTAAACTCCACTGGGGCAGGGACTGATGTGAATGGTCAAATATTCTCTGTAAAGTGCTGCGTAATATGTGTTTGTTATATAAATAACTGGTAATAAATAAGTAATAAAAGTTATTGTATAGCTTTTAACTATAGCCATACAGCATCATAAATATGCTATTGTTCTTTAATATATTTCCAAATGTGAAAGAAGAGGATACAGCCATTAGCCATTCTATTGACTCATCTATGTTGAAACTTGTTTATTCTCTATTCTGTGCATTATAATACAAGTCACAAATTAGGAAGCATTAAATATTTCACTAGGTAACACAGATTGTCATCCTTAGAGTCTATTTCGGAAAAGAAGCAAAACATTCTGAATACGTTGGCATGCTGGAACGAGGACAATGAAGAGAGCTACCAGTCAAATTTCGGAAACCCCACTGGTGGAAGTTCTGGGTACAGGAGCTGCAAGGAAATCAAGAAATCAGATAAGCATGCTGAAGGTGAGATAAAGCACATCAATAGTGACATGTATAAAAGCGTCAACAAAGTAATTGCATGTACTTTCACTGTATGCAGTGGTAAATTTCCCATTAGTAATATAAGGCATGTGCCTAGGGGCGGCACTTGTTTGGGGGCAGCACTTGGGTGCATGTGTTGGTTTGTAAGCCCAAAAAGTACCAGTATCTCCAAAATATGTCCACTGTACTATACCATAATCCATCTTGAATGGAATGTAAATGGGCAGGACATGTACATACAGCCCCTGTAAGCTGTCCTACTTAGTAAATATGTACACATAATACTCTCTTCTCTCACTCTCTTTCAACATACCATTTGGCTGGCTGGAATCTGGATCTGCAGCAGCTTCTGTCCTCCTCCTGCAGCCTGGTCCCGTGTAGCCCTGCCCCTTGGCGTCATGTAGCCCTGCCCCCTTTCCGGCCAGGACACGGACGGGCACTACAGGGGGCTAGAGGGAAGCTTCAAGCTGCCGGCGCCGCTGCCTGTCAAACGGTATGACAGGCACAGCAGCCGGCAGCAGCAGCAGGGGGCCCAGGCACACCACAGGGATGCAGAGCAGGGACAGCACCTCTCCCAGCCTGGCGCCTACCTGCACTGCATCCCTTTGGTAAGCGGGTAGCGCCGAGCCTGATGCTACCAACACAGAGGCTGTGGTCTTAAGGGTTAATGTCCAATTATTTTCTTACATTTCAAATATACACATACTGTACATACAGTATGCAGTGAAATTCACATGAATAATATATGACTTCTGTTTAGATGGAATATACATGCTGACCACTGATGATGGAGTGGCCTATCAGACCTTCTGTGACATGACAACCAATGGTGGAGGTTGGACCTTAGTGGCCAGTGTTCATGAAAACAACTTATATGGCAAGTGCACTGTGGGAGATCGCTGGTCCTCCCAGCAGGGGGACAACCTCAATAATCCAGAAGGGGATGGAAACTGGGCAAACTACGCCACATTTGGGCTTCCTGATGGAGCTACCAGTGATGATTACAAGGTATACGGCACACAACACACATCACAACTGGATTACTAATCAGCCTAACAAACAATGAAGGAAGGAAGGTGTAACAGAAGAATGAGAATCACATGCAAATCAAATGAAGTATATTACAACAATGGCAACAACCTGAGACAAAGTATATGACAGTAATAATAATAATAATAATAATAATAATAATAATAATAATGATGATAATAATAATGCTATTTTTATAGAACTTTTCTCTGAATAGGACTCAAAGTGTTTTACATTTGCCTTTACAGCACAAAATACAAAACAAGCTTAACAGTGGATATTAGTAGCAAACCATACCTCTCAACATCTGTAGCATGCAAATGGGTGTGGCCTATAGAAAGGGGCGTGGCTTCATGGGAGTGCTGCAATCTTACGCCATGTGAGCCAATCAGAACTCGTGGACCGATAGCTGCAGCTGCTGATTGGCTGACGGTCCGCGAGCTCTGATTGGCTCACGAACCGGTGCCTCATTTGAGAGACACACCGCCGGAGACACAGGAGGGACACAGGAGAGGTGCGCGGTGCGCTCTCCTTCCTGGCCTCACACACAGCACAGCTGCGGTGAGCGGGGGGGAGTGTGTATACTTGGAATGGGGGGGGGGCATATGTGTATCTGGCACTGGGGGGGCATATGTGGCACTGGGGGCATATGTGCATCTGGCACTGGGGGGCATATATGGCACTGGGGGCATATGTGTATCTGCGCTATTGGGGTCATACGTGTATCTGGCCCCCCCATAAGTGTATCATGCCCCTATTTTCATTGCCCCATGTGGCATATGGCCACGCCCATTTTTTACTACTACCACTAAGAATTTTTTTCTACTTGCACCACTGGGAACAAACCATGTTGCAAGGGTAGCAAATACAATTATATTGTTTATTTTTACACTGCAGTTTAGATTTCAGTCTAAGCATCCCACCCAAATCTAAATCTCTCTGCACATGTTACATCTGCCCCTCCTCCTGCCATGCAACATGTTTTTTCTTCCAAATCAGAATCAGGCCCAATCTTATATATGGAGTAGAACAACATATTTGGAACTGTTCCAAGGGATGTTTCCTCATTCTTTGTTTGGGTGTGAAATATTGCATGTTTCTCTGGTGGAGTTAAGTGTTCTGTGTGTATTTCTCCTTATCATTTTTGTTATGTTGGGTGTTTCCTCCTATTATACCACAGAGCATTTACACCATGTCACCCCAGATCTGTTTATAGATGATAAATTCCACAAAATGCAAAATGTGTATTTTAAAACGAAAAACAGGAATGCATGAGGAGTTGAATGAAATGAATTAATTTGTATGCAAAGCACATAGGTAAAATCACTAGTAGCAAATGTGCCAGGTTATGTCTAGTGTGCATCAGACGCACTTACACCCATGCAGGTCACAAGAACAACAACAATTTTTTGGTATTGCGCTGGAAAAACATATTCACTATTAGGTGTCATGAAATTATGACATTTCTGAAAAAGTCTGATGACATTTCATTCAACGCAAGTTGTATGTAATGAGTTGACTATATAATATGATACAAATCAATGTTATCTTGTTATCGGGCTTCATTCCAAGAATGAACTCCAGAAGTTTGACATTATATGAAGGCTAGTCATGTAACTAAAGGCAATCTATCATTACACTGTAACTTATTTTAAGCTGTACAAGGCATATATATGCAGACTGCTACAGTATTAACAATACCAGGTTGGTTTTGCCTTGTAAATGAATGCCAATTTGCCACTTTAAAAATACGTGCATTCTTGCACAAAGTCCTGCACCTGCGGCAGCCTGTAGGGTATTGCATTTGGCCCGAATTCTCAGAATAATGTATTTGATACAATGGTCAGTTATTTCCTGTTTGCATCTAGAATCCCGGCTATTATGACATCGTTACCAAAGATTTGGGCATATGGCATGTTCCCAACAAGACACCCTTGACCCAGTGGAGGAATTCGTCTCTCCTGAGATACCGCACAGACAGCGGCTTCTTCTCTCAAGAGGGGGGTAACCTATTCCAGCTATACAAAGTAAGTGCCCTAATAAATGTGAGTTATGTCTGGGTAACCTATTCCAGCAAGTGCCCTTATAAATGTGAGTTATGTCTGGGTTCTTCTATCCTGATATGACATCATGTAAACAACAGTATGTGATAGCTAACAATACCACATACAAGCTGTGATCAAGCTGCATCTGTTTTGAACAATGTAAAGTTTTTGGCATCATCAGTGGTAGATATTTTTACATAACCAGTACCAGGACCTGCTTTACTAGTGGGATGTAGTCAGATGACCAACGGTCGGGATCCCGGCGGTCAGCATACTACCCCCCTGCCGGCATCCCGGCTGACAGGATCCTGGCATTGGTATGCTGATTGTCAGGATCCCGACTACCGGTCACCCAACACAAACCTCTACTCTCAGTTTGTAGTTAATAGACGTAGACACTGTATATACTACATGGCGTTTGTGCCACATGAACATGTGACTGTTGATTCTTCCTCAGAAATACCCGGTGGTGTACAATGTCGGGGGCTGTCTGACACACAATGGCCCTGCTGTTCCTGTTGTGTATGACTTTGGAAGCGCAGAGAAGACAACATCGTACTACTCACCATTAGGATCAAGTACGATAACATTTTATTGTGCAGTAAGCTGGGAAAGATAAAAGTATAAAGGTGACCTGCATACTAATACATCTTTCTCTCTATGTAGAAGAGTTCACTGCTGGCTATGTCCATTTCCGACCAATCAACACAGAAAGAGCGGCTCTGGCTCTGTGCGCAGGTGTGAAGGTGATGGGCTGCAATGTAGAACATGTAAGTATCAGTACTACAGTAAATAAATAACATACAGGTGCCGTAGGTTTATACCCATAGAAACATATTTAAAGACTATTTAAATTTATACTCATGGTGGGAGGTTCATGGGGGAGGGGAGGGGGCGTGTCACCATGATTGCATCATTGAGCCACCATAGCGCCCACTACACTGGAATAGTGAGTGAGATCTACAGATGCGCTCACATACACTGTAGCTTCAGTCACGCCAAACAGTTCCTCTCGGTGTGACAAGTTCCTGGCAAGTCGGCCGCACCGAGTATCTTTCTTGCTCAAAATGTGCTTGTTATTCGCAAATATTAAAAATAAAGCTACTATGCTAGATTATACTGGTCAGTTTGATATGTGACACTTGAACATCTGTGTGGGAATGATTCGGAATCTGTATACAAAGTACTACGAAACAGTGGTTGCTGCTTTGTTCGCGCCACGTTCGGTTGGGCTTTATCTGTGACTTTGTATGTGTTTAACACTAATTCCTGTGCGGATAAAGGTCTATTTACTAAGCCTTGGTTGGCGATAAAGATAAAGTACCAACCAATCAGCTCCTAACTGCCATGTCACAGGCTGGGTTTGAAAAATGACAGTTAGGAGATGATTGGCTGGTACTTTATCTGCATCCACTTTATCTCCATCTGACGCTTCGTAAATAGACCCTAAGTCACAGTCCAGCATCTCTGATGTGCTTTGAGCTGTGTTTCGCTGGATCTGGAATGCAAATAATACCCCTTTCACACTGCAATCCTAAATCCAGCCAGGGTCACTGAACACAGGTTTCAAGCCATGTCACAACAACTTGAAACCCCATTTACACCATGGGCTGGCTTTGGGTTATGGCCGGGCTTCCCTCCACTGGCACTTGGAGATGACATCATCTCTCTCCAATTGCCGGAGAGCTGGCTCTCCATACAGTGTAAATGGGACCTGGGTAGGATGACCTGTGTCACCTGTTTACACTGCCCTTTGACAAGGGTCCAAACCTGCGCGCTACCTGGGTTGGATTGCCGGGTCAGTCAGCCTGGGTTCCTCATGGACCCTGTTATACTGAGGGGTGACCCATGTTGACCTGGCAATAACTCAGATTATTTGGGCAGTGTAAAAGGTGTATAAGATGCAAAATTTAATTAAAGAACACTACATTTCTCCTCTCAGAGCCGCGCATACTGTATGGCGTATAGATTCTAGATGTTTGAAGACACATCTGTAAGGGCCTAGTCTACTCTCCCAACGTCTGGAAGAGCTCTCCAAACATTGGAAGTCTGGGCGAGAAAGATGGCATGACTATATCTAGCTATAGTTTATGTTATGCAAGGCTATAGCATTTTTTTGGACTGATTTTCAAAACTCAGGTAATTACTTTGCATATTTACATTACTTTTTTTGTAGCATTGCATCGGTGGAGGCGGCTACATCCCAGAGGGATTCCCCAGGCAGTGTGGAGACTTTGCAGCATTTGACTGGGATGGTTATGGAACACACGCAGGATATAGTGCATCCAAGGAGATAACTGAGGCAGCTGTACTCCTCTTCTATCGTTAATTTGATGCTGTCATATGATTGCTAACATTCATTATGCATAAAATGATGTATTACACAGATTTTGTATATACAGTATGTGTAAGTGAATAATAAGAGTGAATATATTGATACTTCAAACTTTTGTGAGAACCAAATTAAAGTAAAATAAAACAAATTCTTAGTATTTCTATGAAAGAAAGAAAATCTTAAGGCGGTGGGAATGGTTTATTTGCTAGAGTTGGGGATTTTGTCTCTCCTATATTTTCCAGAACAGTTGTATTGTACCTACAATTTGTTTCTGATAATAAGAATAGACTGACTGTGACCGAATGTCCTAGTCGGTGTAATACAAATCTGTCATTTCACCTAACTTTCTCAGGGCGTGATATACAGTAGTGACAGTTATTCTGCAGGAGAGTAATACGACCAGCTCATGGTGAGTTGCTTTATGTGCATTCCTTAATAGTCTATTAATGTAATCATGTGAAGGGATGTTACAGTTCTATAAGCATGGACATATCTAAAATGGGTGTAGGGTGTGCCCACGCAACACACCCTGCACCTATTCACAAAACGTTCCTATCTGTCGGGGCTGCAGAATTAATCGGAATCATGGTGCAGGTGCCATGTTTACAAAGATCTATGCAATCAGGCTAGATTACTACTGAGAATATGCACTGGTACGGAGGGGGAGGGGCACATGGAGGCTGCACACAGGCCATCCCCTCTCTTGATCTGCCCCTGACTATAGCATACCTCCCAATAGTAATTATAGCTAGGTTGGGGTTCCTGAGCGTATCCGAAAAGAGTGTGTGGCCTTGTAAAAATGGGGACATAGCTTCATGGGAGTGCCACAATTGTGAGCCACACCTCCTGTTTTAGTCATTGTGGGGGTATGCCGAGCGCTCTGTGAGCTGCTGGTCATGCCGTATCTTCTTGGTATCCTGTGAACAGATGCTGTGTGCATGCACACAACATATATTCACCGCCATTCTGCTAAGCAGAGCAGCATGTAACAGGGAGCCTCCCAAATCCCCCGGGATAGTTAGGAGGTATGCTATAGGCCAGGTATTTGTGCTAGTGAATCTAACCACATATTGCCTGTCCTCACTTTCTAGATACTGTATAAATTACAAAATCTGCCATTCTATCCAGTCTTCAATCGTATACAATATCTCCACATTCACTAATGTTTTCCCTCCCATTGGTCATTAATAGTGATTTCTCCTCTGTTGAGGTTTGGGTAGAAGAGCCATTCACCCCATTTATAGAATGAACAGGCAGGGCCAGTGCAAGGTTTCTTAGCACCCTAGGCAAAACTTCAGCCTAGTGCCCCCAACCACCACCAATACCCACTTCCCAGCACTGCAGATGAAAGTGTGACTTATACGTTCCACAGCCACTACTTGCATTAAGTACAACAAGGATGTTTATTTAGGGACATCCTTAATTTTGTGATAGACACACCCAGTGGCGCCCCACCAGACCATGACACCCTAGGCAGCAGCCTAAAGCTGCCTAATGGTAGAGTCGGCCCTCTGAACAGCAACAAGTTGTGGGCTATTACGCTGGTCTAAGACATTATGGGCCTCATTAAGTGACAGGAGCAAATCCTGCTTTATGGCCTCATATAGGGTTGGGTGCATATACATCCTATACGTGGACATGCAATGAGTGCAGAAAAGATAATGTTTATTCTGAGAAGCAGGTATCAACCAGGTATTGTTCCTGGTAGCATCTTAAAGACCTCTCAAAAATGTACCATACAAGTAAGTATACACAATATGGACTGACAGCATTATACCTTACCTACCTCACAGTGTTGACTTTCCAATTCTTAAACTAAATAAATAAAATCCCACAAAAGGGACAGGACAGTATGTGGGTGTAGTTTCAAATATTATTTTGGATTGTAGCACTCTGTTTTAGTGTTTGCTAAATTATATTTGTGCTATTAACTACACTGATCTTTATCACTTTATTAAACATCTAACAACGATCATTTTATTTCTGTTAAGATGTACACTGGTTATAAAAGGCTTTTCGTGTGATCACATATTTGCTATGGCATTTATTTAGTTTATACATTTATATTTCACTTTCGAATTCCAAGAAAGCGCCTGACACTATTGGCAGATGTCAGATTGAAAACCCAGAATTACAGTACACAACTTAACCACTATGGGGGATATCCAGTTACAAGCAGTAATTTACAGCACGGTAAAAACTGGCATTTTAGCCTGATTGTGCTATCAGCCTATCCAATTACAGCATGTTTTTGCCATGCAGTAATTGACCCATTATCAGCCAATAACACATGGTGTCCGGGATAAATTCAGGAACCCATGTGTTCAGCCAAAAACAGGTCTCCTGGGGCTGGTTATCGGGAATTCTGCTTTGTGTGCCTGAGGCATGCAAAGCAAAATCCCTGATAAGTGCCAGGCTTTGGGGCTAATAGGATAGCCCCGGGGGAATCTATCAACTGCAGTAATTCACCACAGCTAATTGGATTTGGATATCACCTTAAAACTACTTAAATGAAAATAACTCAGAAAATAATGTGGAATTTCTTTAGTTAACACTTAACATTATCTAATGGTGGCAGAAAGAAAGAAGAGACAGTTATAAGTGACTAAAATGTCTAATGCCAACAGATGTCAACAACCACACTTCTGAATGGAAAGTAAATAGAGTCTCCACAATTACACTTGCATGGTCAATTGTCCTACTCCACGTCAAGTAATAGAGTTTCCATCTCCCGTACCAATACACTATTTAACTCCCGTGAAGGCAGTCAGTGCTGCTCAACCCAGTAGGGTGAAATTAGCCAACCCAGTGTATTGAAGGGGAGCACACATAGATGTAGCTGCAGCGAAATGGCCAGTGTACTGCTGTTCTTACAAAAGAGAAAAAAAGGTAGGGAGGGAAATTCACAGGAAAAGAAGCAGCTCTCTGCCTATCACTAGGTTAAATACAGAATTCCCTAATCCCAAACACTCCCTGAAACCCTGCAATAGGCTTGAAAAAAACACAACATATTAGTCTTGAGAAAGTCCCAGTACTTTATGGGATGAAACGCGTTGACGGTTTCACTGCTATCCCCGACTGATCCGCACATCACAGATTGCCGTCTATACTCTGGACGCTATTCTAAAGATCTAACCGCAGATTGGACGCTCCAACAGTCCAGATGCTGTAACAGCTTTTCAGCCTCCAGCCAACACGTGGGACGACTTACTACTATCGTCAGCATATGAGATCTGACCAGTCCAGTCCATTGCCATTTCATCTAGTGACCCATACGCCTTCGGAATCCAGTGTCTTCCAACTGCACCAGTTGTTGTACGTGTGAGTCAACCAGAAGCCAATACCCAACATCTGGCTGTGCATACTAGCTGCTTTCCTTTGACATCCAAAAGGAGCTTGTAGCAATTGTATGGGACATCCCCACTATCCATCGGCTCAGTTGTGAGTATACAATTTTCTAAGTGGGTTAATTTACAAAAGCTACTAGATAGCCAGGATGCCGGCTTCCTGGATGAATGAAACTATTTCTGTATTAAACAGCTATATACGGGGGCGTGGCCTGACGGGATATGGAGTAGGACGTGTTTCTCCTAGCTCCCCAGCCGACTACATCCTGAATATATCCTGCACCCCCTGAGTGACTGCACAAGTGGCCCTACACGGTACCTCAATATCTGCTGCCCGTTCTGGACCTCACTTTGGGAGGATACAGTGCCTGGTGTCCCTGCTGAGTCCGTTGGAAGGGGTGAGCTGCCCCAGATCTGCATGCAGCCGGCGCCATCTTGAATGCTGCTGCGGGGGAACTCCACCATCCGCCTCCTACCCGGCTTGCCTGATATACCCCGCGACCGGTGAGTGGACAGAGCGGGGGCCCCACCACCCGAACAGCGCCTCAGTTTGCTCCTCTCCCCCGCTGGATGACCAGGGCGCTTGTCGCGGCCGTGCTGTGCAGAGAAGCCGCCGGGCGCCATCTTGCGATTGGCGGGCGGGCGCACACACACGGAGCTCCGCTGCCCGCTCCTGACAGCGCTAGACATATATTGAAGAGGCCTGGGAGCTGACCGAAGGGCACTTCCCCCTGTCCAATACTGGAGCCCTTGCACCCCTAAGAACACACTACCAGCTGTGCTGACTGTGGAGGATCCCGGGCGCCATCTTGGGATTGGCAGCAGGCTCAGTTCTGTTCCTATCCATACCCCCCCTGCTGGAAGTGCCTGGTAACTGACGCCTGCTAAAGTGAAAACCTGCTTTGCTTTGCCTCAGGAAAGTGCTGGCTGTTAAGGAGGGAAAGTGCCTGACTCCCTGATCCTGATTACAGCTTCCACACCCATAGTGCCGACACGCAGCAACACAATCAACAACACTGGTCCTTTTATATATATATAATTGTCCCGTGCCTCTTGGCCTTCACACGGCGCGCTGGTGCCTGCGCCCCTTCTCTTGGTCTGCATTGCTTTGATACATAATTAGAAAAAATAATACGGCGGCACTGTGTTGTCCAAGATGGTGAAAGGCCGCCAACAAAACGCGGCGGCGGGCGCAATGGAGAAGTTTGTCCGTAACCCCGGTCCCCAACAACAGAGGAGGGAAATTACGCAAACTGAGTCTTCGCCCCCCTCTCCTGCACACAGCTCTGCCTCATCTGAACCGCCTGATGCTGCGTTACAAAGAGTGTTGGACGCCGTGACAGCTAGTGAGGCCCGATTGGCTGACAAAATTGGGCAGGTGCAGTCTGATCTCTCCATTATCCATCAGGACCTGCAACGGGTGAGAGAGAGGGTGGGTGAGGCCGAAACCCGTATCTCCAATGTCGAGGATACTATCACTCCACTGGGACGGCGTACTGATACTTTGGAGTCTCAGATGACTGATGTGCACAAAAAACTGACGGATATGGAGGGACGCTTACGTCGCAATAATGTCCGTTTCATTGGTTTGCCCGAGAAGGAGGAAGGCTCATCTCCTGAGGAATTTCTAGAAACATGGCTTCGGAAGGCATTTGGTCCCGATGAATTCTCACCTCATTTCACCATAGAACGAGCTCATAGGGTTCCGATGCGCCCATTGCCTCCGGGGGCTCCACCTCGTACCTTCATCGCGAAGTTCCTTCACTTCCGCGACCGGGATACTGTTCTGAAACTTGCTCGCACGAAAGGCCCCCTAAAATGGAACGGGTCGCCAATATCGGTCTTCCCAGACTTTGCGGTGGAGGTGCAGAAAGATAGAGCGCAATTCCTGCCTGTTAAGAGGAGACTCCGGGAACTTGATTTGCCGTACGCCATGCTCTTTCCATCACGATTAAGAGTGGTAGCTGATGGCGAGACTAAATTTTTTGCGACTCCTCGAGAGGCGATGGTATGGCTGGATAGACGCTTCCCGGCGAGACGGGCTCTGGCTGATCCGTGATTAATTCCTGTGACTATGGGTGCAAGAGATTTTATGTACAGGATAAGATTATCTGCATATATATTGGGGGGATGCAGGATGTGAAAAATGTTTAAATATCTCAGCGCTGCTCCTTGGGGGTGGGGGGGTGGTGGGGGGGATAAGTGCCTACCCTATTTTCTATCATGGTACTTTTCTCACGCAGGCCTATCACTGTGTGCATATCGCTGGGATGCTGGGGAGGGGTGAGCTGGGGGGAGAGGAGGAATATATTAGCGGCCTGAATATGCACGATCATATTTTGTTCTTAAGTCCCGGGGGGTGACTTTGTATGCTTTGCCCCCTTCTTTTTATTGTAAGGGGGCGATTTCGTCTAATGGCTGGGGATATTTTGTTTGTGTTTTGTTCTCTTTATCTTAAGGCCATTACGTAATTGGCTCCACCCAGGGTGAAACGGGTTGTGTACTCTGGGTTTGAGCCGGTGTTAGGTTAAGGGATCCAAGTATGCTGCAGGTTGGGAGTAGTGTACAGGGAGGGGGGAGGGGGGAAGTTAATAGCTGCGGTTGTATTTGGTATGGATACTTAGAATTTGTGTGTGTGTGGCTTACGAATCTATTATTTGAGCGGTGGTGCCCTTTACTTATATTCAAAGAGGATGGATCTGGCTGGCTGTGGGCTGCAGCCTCTATTATTGCCAAAATGACCACTCATGGCTGGGCTTAGGATGTTGTCATGGAATGTACGGGGCCTCAATGATAAGATTAAGAGATCTCTGGTGCTTCGACAAATTAAGCAATATGCCGCTGATGTGATATGTCTTATGGAGACCCACCTGGCGGGCAGCAAGACCCTAGCCCTTAAAAGGCCTTGGGTGGGGTGGGCATTCCACTCTACACATACTTCTGCCTCTCGGGGGGTCTCTATTCTCGTAAAAAGGACTGTTCCCTTTGTGCTGGAGTCAGTACAAACGGACCCATGGGGGAGATATGTTTTTTTAAAGTGCAAGATCCACTGTACCCCTTTGCTTTTGTTGTCCGTGTATGTACCTCCCCCGTACTCCTCAGATGTCCTGAAAAAGGTTGCAGGGTTTATGGCCTTATCACCGGGAACGCCCGTGGTTTGTATGGGAGATTTTAACAATGTGTTGGATAAAGCGATGGATAGATTCTCAGCTAATTCCTCCGGTCCACACTCCGGTAGAAATGATTTTGCTGATGTCGTGTCGGGGCTGGGTCTGGTCGATCCCTGGAGACTGAGACATCCTTCTGTTAAACAATATTCATGTTTCTCACACTCCCACTCCTCGTTCTCTAGGATTGACCTAGCCCTTCTCTCGAGCGATCTGATTCCTAAGGTCCGGGATAGCAAATATGAGACTAGGGGTATATCGGATCACTCCCCTTTAACATTGATCCTGGATTTTAATGGCTCTAGAGGCCAGACAGTGTGGAAGTTCAATCCGTTCTGGCTAATACATATGGGAGATGGCTCCGATCTGGTGGCCGCGTGGCGGGAATTTTTCGAGATGAACAAGGTTGGGCAGCCTATCTCTAATTTATGGGATGCGTTCAAGGCCTATTTGCGGGGTACCCTAATTAAACGTGTGGCTAATTTAAAAACATTTTTCAGACACCGGGAGTCCGAACTAGAGACCATAAGTGTTGCTGCAGAGGCACAATATTTACAGGATTGCTTGGATAGTTCCAAATCTGCATGGTTGTCAGCCCAGGGGGAATGGAGGGAATATCTAATGGAAAAGACTCAGCATAGACTTCTCTTCTCCTCTCACGCCTTTTACGCCTCCGGGGATAGGCCAGGTTCATATTTGGCCTGCCTGGCACGGGGTGAGAGGTCCGCTAATACCGTGATTGAAATAGAGACCTCAGACGGTACCACTTTATTGCAGACCCCACAGATTGCGTCGGAATTCGTGTCGTACTATAGGAGGTTATATAGTTCTAAATTAGACTGTACCCCGATGCAATTAGAAGAATATTTACAGACTATACAGCTCCCCTTGCTGACTTGTGAGGCACGTGACTTCCTAGAGGCACCTATTACACCTGAGGAGATTGCGACTGCGATCAACGCAGCCCCCGGTGGGAAGGCGTCGGGGCTCGACGGCATACCGTCTGAGATATATAAAAGCCACTTAGATTTTTTTGTCCCCCAATTACTTGAGCTATATAATCAGATATTTACACAGGAATCCCTCCCTTTATCTATGGCGGAGGCTTTGATTATTGTCCTTCCGAAACCCGATAAGGACCATAGGAAAGTTGAGTCTTACAGACCTATCTCCCTTCTTCCGACTGACATTAAAATTCTGGCCAAAATCCTAGCATGTAGATTAAATCAGGTCATTACGCAGATCATACACCCAGATCAGACGGGATTTATGCCCAATAAATCAACATCCATTAATCTTAGACGATTATTTACCCATCTCCAGATCTCCCGTGAGGCAGCCTCATCCATAGTAGTTTCATTGGATGCCGCTAAGGCCTTTGATTCCGTGGAATGGGAATATTTGTGGAGTATCATGCGTAAGTTTGGTATAGGCCCCAGTTTTATCAAATTTGTCCGGTTGATGTACTCCTCTCCCATGGCTAGGGTGGCGGTTAACGGCTTTGTGTCACACTCCTTTCCATTATCTAGAGGTACTCGTCAGGGATGCCCGTTGTCCCCTACCCTGTTTGCGATGGCCATTGAACCCCTTGCTTGTCTTCTGCGAGCGAACCCTGAGATTGCTGGCTATACAGTGGGCACCAGAGAGGAGAAAATAGCCTTATATGCCGATGACATCCTGCTATTTGTGGATCGCTATGCTGAGTCTATGCCGAAGATTTTAGATATTATTAATAAGTTCGGAGGTTACTCTGGGCTCCTGATAAATTGGGAGAAATCCTTCATTATACCGCTACAGGGCGAGGTCCCGGCCTCCCCAATGGTAGCTCTCCCTCTAAGGTGGGTGAATTCCTTTAAATATCTGGGCATCTGGGTATCCAATGACCCTCATAAATTTACTTCTCTTAATATCACACCGCAAATATCTTATCTCCGCAATAAGGTGAAAGTCTGGGGGAAACTGCCCTTGACAGTCACAGGGAGGGTTAACTTGGTGAAAATGGTTTTTCAGCCCAAACTCCTGTACATCCTACAACAATCCCCAATATATATCCCCCAGAAAACTTTCAAACAGATAGATGGTTTGATGTCCTCTTTAGTCTGGGCTAGTAAACGGGCACGGTTGAAACTTACTACTCTGACCAGGCCCAAAACGTCAGGGGGGCTGGCTCTCCCCAACTTTCGTTTTTATTACTATGCAGCACAATTAGCACATCTATGGGAATGGGTTAATGAATCTGACACCTCAAGTCTGCACTCGCAGGCGGTGTTGCGGGAGTATCCAGGTGGCTCCCCACTGAGACTACTTATCTGTGGAGGCGTCAGGGGGTCGGCACTACCACTGATTAAACAATCTATCACTATTTGGAGACAGGCACACCGGATATTGCAGGGGCAGGGCATTGACCCTGACACTCCGCTGGACAATAAATTTGGATTGCCGGAGTTGTGTCAGCTTCAAGTCAGGGAGGTATGGGAACCGTGGGGAATAACTTCACTGGGACAATTATACACTGGCGGGTTTTTTAAATCCTTTCAGCAGATTCAACAGGAATTCAATGTCCCTTCAGCATATTTTTTTCGATTCATTCAACTACGACATGCTATGACTGCACAATTCCCCGATGGCCCGCCGGCACTCACTGATTCCCCGGTCAAACTGCTGATGCAGACGGTGGGATCCAGTCATTTAGTCTCCAAAATATATGGCCGTTTACTCCAAATGCACCATATAGACCCTCTTGGCGCCCTTAGGACCAAGTGGGAAACTGATCTAGGTCCAATATCGGATGATATGTGGGAGGGTGCTATGGGATCGAGCCGGCTTTCAACATCGTCTGTTAGATATCAACAAATTCAGTTGTTCGTGCTCCACAGAGTATACATGTCACCTCTGAGATTGTCACATATAGGGGGATCCCATAGTTCTAAATGCCCCAAGTGTGGCAGTCTGGGAGCAGACTTTTGGCACATGATATGGCTATGCCCCTTGGTGTCATTCTTTTGGGAGGCGGTTATACGTGCCATTGCAGCTACGGGTATCCCCTCCACCGTACTTACACCTATATCTTGTATATTGGCAACTATAGATGAGGAGGCTCTAGATCCACCCAGTCGACGCTATGTTGTAAGCCTCTGTGCTCTGGCCAAGGTTTGCATAGCCAGACTGTGGATGGCTAATGAAGCCCCAACACCACAATCCTGGATTGCTCTGGTTAATGCCTCTGTTATACATGAAAAATTTGTATATTTGGCCAGGAATGGGGAAAAAAAGTTTATTGCTATATGGGGAAAGTGGTTGAGCTCACGATATTTCGCTTCACGGTTGAATAATGCTGATCCCTAGATTTATTTAACTAACCGATGGGGGTGTTGTCTGTGCGAGGTCTCCTGGGGTGGGTGGCCCATGGCTGGCCGGATTCAAAGATTCAAAGATTCTAAGGCACGTTACTGACATGACAAAAGATAATAAGATGTGTGTATAATATTTAGAAGGTTCGGGTCATCGCTGCTCTGTCGCTATTTATGGCTTCGAATGTGATACATAACACCACGTCACACTGTTATTGACGAATTACCGTAAGCATGTTGTTGTTTTATTACTTTTTATTTCTATAAGAGTTTAAGCCTAGTTGAGCTATGTTTGTTATAGCTGCCCTAGGCAATGTTCGAATGTTAAAGCATTGTGAAAATCAATAAAAACTTATTGAATTTAAAAAAAAAAAAACAGCTATATACAGGACTTTGCCAACCTAAATGCAATCAGTATTTCTTATAATATTGACTACTCCATTACTGCAGGATCATTTAAAGGGGACAAAGCAGAATTATTATAAACAGGCACAATATTTTTTTTCATTCGTATAAATGTGTTTTTATGCTTTTTATTTTCATTTCCTTATTTGTATTGTCTTAATAAATTGTTTTATGGAAAGCACAGGTCTACTGAGTCTTCATATGTGGAGAGCACATAACAACTCCAAACAGATCTGTTTTAAATTAAAGTCTTACTGAAGATTTATTAAAGATCTTTGTATATAAAAATCGTTTTTTAAGGTTTAATTGCGTATAACTGCATTATTTTTAATGAAAATCCTATGAAGGTATATATCACTGGAAAGATCATTTTATAGACAATATAATGCAGTTCACTGCAATGAATTAACTTTATTACATAAAAAGTTATAGCTAAATAAATATAGGGAGACTTTCTCTGTAAAGAGTGTGGATTGTATGTTCTAAATTAAATTGCCATTGTAATGATATATTAGTGCTATAAGCTGATAAACTTTAAAAATGCACCTTTTACAAAAGGTTTCCAGAATTTTGGCCACTGCTGTACATGCCTGTACATAAAGTGCATTCTCTTCTCTAACAGCAGATGTCAGATTGAAATCCCATAACTGCATAAAGGTGTGTGTACACACGGTGAGATAAATCTGTAAGATTTTGACTATATAGTCAAAATCTTATGAAAAGATAGTGCACATCTCAAGGTGTTAGGCAGCTTGCGATACAGATTCGATCCCAATGCACGCTCCCGTGGGGTCGGTATCGTAAGACTACTTAGACTGTGCAGGCAAGTCAATCTTGACTATCTAGTACAAAGTATAGTCAAAATTGGCACTTAGTCAAAATTGTACATAGACAAAATCTCAAGCACAGATAGTCAAAATCTGTACTATCTGTACTTTCTCTTACGTCCTAGAGGATGCTGGGGACTCCGTAAGGACCATGGGGATAGACGGGCTCCGCAGGAGACATGGGCACTTTAAGAAAGACTTTAGGTATGGGTGTGCACTGGCTCCTCCCTCTATGCCCCTCCTCCAGACCTCAGTTTGATACTGTGCCCATAGGAGACTGGGTGCATTACAGTAAGCTCTCCTGAGTTTCCTGTCAGAAAGTATTTTAGTTAGGTTTTTATTTTCAGGGAGCCTGCTGGCAACAGATTCCCTGCATCGAGGGACTGAAGAGAGAGAAACAGACCTACTTCTGTGAGTTTCAAGGCTCTGTTTCTTAGGCTACTGGACACCATTAGCTCCAGAGGGATTGGTACGCAGGTCTCACCCTCGCCGTCTGTCCCAGAGCCGCGCCGCCATCCACCTCGCAGAGCCGGAAGATAGAAGCCGGGTGAGTATGAGAAGAAAAGAAGACTTCTGATGCGGCAGAAGACTTCTTAATCTTCACAGAGGTAACGCACAGCAGTAAAGCTGTGCGCCATTGCTCCCATACACCTCACACACGACCGTCACTGTAAGGGTGCAGGGCGCAGGGGGGGGGGGGGGGGCGCCCTGGGCAGCATATAAACCTCTCCTTTGGCAAAAATACATATATACATGTACAGCTGGGCACTGTACATGTATATAAAGAGCCCGCGCCAGTTTTTTAAGATTTTTGAGCGGGACAGAAGCCCGACGCCGAGGGGGCGGGGCTTCTCCCTCAGCACTCACCAGCACCATTTTCTCCACAGCACAGCGCTGAGAGGAAGCTCCCCGGACTCTCCCCTGCTTACTCACGGTGACAGAGGGTTTTCAAGAGGGGGGGGGGGGGAATATAGGGCATATAAAAGATGCTATCTTATATATGAGAGATGCTCAAAGAGACATTAGTCTACTGGTTTCCAGAATAAACGCTATGTCTATTTCTGCTAGGCGAGTCTTATGGACCCGGCAGTGGAATGGTGATGCCTACTCAAAGAGGCATATAGAGATTTTGCCTTACAAGGGTGAGGAATTGTTTGGGGAAGGTCTCTCGGACCTCGTCTCCACAGCTACGGCAGGTAAATCAAATTTTTTTGCCTTATGTTCCCTCACAGCCTAAGAAAGCGCCACATTATCAAATGCAGTCCTTTCGGTCAAATAAAAGCAAAAGAGTACGTGGATCGTCCTTTCTTGCCAGAGGTAAGGGCAGAGGAAAAAAGCTGCACAACACAGCTAGTTCCCAGGAACAGAAGTCCTCCCCGGCCCCTGCAAAATCTACCGCATGATGCTGGGGCTCCACTGAGGGAGTCCGCCCCAGTGGGGGCACGTCTTCGACTTTTCAGCCACATCTGGGTTTACTCACAGGTGGATCCCTGGGCAATGGAAATTGTTTCTCAGGTATACAAGCTGGAATTCGAAGAGGTGCCTCCTCGCCGGTTTTTCAAATCGGCTCTACCGACTTCTCCCCTAGAAAGGGAGATAGTGTTAAATGCTATTCACAAATTGTGTCTTCAACAAGTGGTGGTCGAGGTTCCCCTGCTTCAAAGAGGGAAGGGATACTACTCAACTCTGTTTGTAGTCCCGAAACCGGACGGTTCGGTCAGACCCATTTTTAATTTAAAATTCCTGAACCTATACTTAAAACGGTTCAAGTTCAAGATGGAATCGCTCAGAGCGGTCATCGCCAGCCTGGAAGGGGGGGATTTTATGGTATCTCTGGACATAAAGAATGCATACCTTCATGTTCCCATTTATCCACCTCACCAGGCGTACCTGAGATTTGCGGTACAGGATTGTCATTACCAATTTCAGATGTTGCCGTTTGGGCTTTCCACGGCCCCGAGGATTTTCACCAAGGTAATGGCGGAAATGATGGTGCAAGCAGGGTGTCACAATTATCCCATACTTGGACGATCTCCTCATAAAAGCGAGATCACGAGAGAAGTTACTGTACGGCGTGTCACTTTCACTGAAGGTGTTACAGCAACACGGCTGGATTCTCAATATCCCGAAGTCGCAGCTGGTTCCTACGACTCGTCTGACATTCTTGGGCATGATTCTGGACACAGAACAGAAAAGGGTTTTTCTTCCGATAGAAAAAGCTCAGGAACTCATGACTCTAGTCAAGAACCTATTGAAGCCAAAACAAGTGTCAGTACATCATTGCACTCAAGTCCTGGGAAAGATGGTTGCAACATACGAAGCCATTCCCTTCGGCAGGTTCCATGCAAGGACTTTCCAATGGGACCTATTGGACAAGTGGTCCGGGTCTCATCTACAAATTCATCAGCTGATCACCCTGTCCCCCAGAGCCAGGGTATCTCTACTGTGGTGGCTGCAGAGTGCTCACCTTTTAGAAGGCCGCAGGTTCGTCATTCAGGACTGGATCCTGGTGACCACGGACGCGAGCCTCAGAAGGTGGAGAGCAGTCGTACAGGGAAGAAACTTCCAAGGATTTTGGACAAGTCAAGAGACTTGTCTTCACATCAACATCCTGGAACTGAGGGCCATATACAACGCCCTACGTCAAGCGGAGAACTTACTTCGCGACCAACCAGTTCTGATCCAGTCAGACAACATCACCGCAGTAGGAGGGAACCAGCCCTGACCCAGACACCCTAAAGCCACCTTCAGGATACCACTGCAGCCATTACCATCTTGGACATTTTTCAACATATGGACGTGGAAAATTAATAGAGGGAAAACCACCAAACATCTGCGTCGGATCGGAGACAGCCTCTGGACCCTCGCTAGGTGGGATACCCGGCCAATCCACTGCAATTTTGGTAACTATACCACAAGATTGGATACATCTGCATATTTAAAACTAAGGATCCTGTTGATATTGTGACCGGTCACAGGGACATTACTAATACCAAGAGGTGTGCACATTTACATCAAAATGTCAGTGGTCAGAGACTGGCTATAGAGGCTCTATATATATTTTTTATGGTTCATATCTGTGAGAGTTTTCTTTTTTATATATATGTTGAATAATATTAAAACGTATGTAATTTATTTTAAGGAAACACCTGTTTTTTAGATTCTTTATTAGCGTTGTTTTCATGTTCTACACGTTGTAACATCACCGCAGTGGCTCATGTAAACCGCCAAGGCGGCACAAGGATCAGAGTGGCAATGGCGGAAGCCACCAGGATTCTTCGCTGGGCGGAAAATCATGTAAGCGCACTGTCAGCAGTGTTCATTCCGGGAGTGGACAATTGGGAAGCAGACTTCCTTCATCAGGAAGTCTTCGCACAGATTGCAAGTCAGTGGGGACTGCCCCAGATAGACATGATGGCGTCCCGCCTCAACAAAAAGCTACAGAGGTATTGCGTCAGATCAAAAGACTCTCAGGCGGTAGCAGTAGATGCCCTAGTGACACCGTGGGTGTTCCAGTCGGTCTATGTGTTTCCTCCTCTTCCTCTCATACCCAAGGTGTTGAGAATAATAAGAAAAAGAGGAGTGAGAACAATTCTCATTGTTCCAGATTGGCCACGAAGGGCCTGGTATCCGGATCTGCTGGAAATGCTCACGGGAGATCTGTGGCCTCTTCCTCTGCAACAGGACCTGTTGCAACAGGGGCCCCGTCTGTTCCAAGACTTACCGCGGCTGCGTTTAACGGCATGGCGGTTGAACGCCGGATCCTAGCGGAAAAGGGCATTCCGAATTAGGTCATTCCTACTCTGATAAAGGCTAGGAAAGACGTGACAGCGAAACATTATCAACGGATATGGCGAAAATATGTTTCTTGGTGTGAGGCCAGGAATGCTCCTACGGAAGAATTCCATCTGGGACGTTTCCTTCACTTCCTACAGACTGGAGTGAATTTGGGCCTAAAATTAGGATCCATTAAGGTTCAGATTTCGGCCTTATCCATTTTCTTTAAAAAAGAATTGGCTTCTCTCCCAGAAGTACAGACTTTTGTGAAGGGAGTGGTGCATATTCAGCCTCCTTTTATACCTCCGGTGGCGCCTTGGGACCTTAACGTGGTGTTGAGTTTCCTTTAGTCGCACTGGTTTGAACCACTTCAAATGGTGGAGTTAAAATATCTCACTTGTAAGGTGGTCATGTTATTAGCCTTGGCTTCGGCTAGGCGAGTGTCGGAATTGGCGGCTTTGTCTCATAAAAGCCCCTATCTGGTTTTCCATATAGATAGGGCGGAATTGCGGACCCGTCCTCAGTTCTTGCCTAAGGTGGTGTCATCTTTTCATATGAACCAACCTATTGTGGTGCCTGTGGCTACGCGAGACTTGGAGGATTCCAAGTCCCATGATGTAGTCATGGCTTTGAAAATTTACGTGGCCAGAACAGCTAGAGTCAGAAAAACAGAGGCACTGTTTGTCCTATATGCAGCCAACAAGGTTGGCGCCCCTGCTTCAAAGCAGACTATTGCTCGCTGGATCTGTGACACGATTCAGCAGGCGCATTCTACGGCTGGATTGCCGTTACCAAAATCGGTCAAGGCCCATTCCACTAGGAAGGTGGGCTCGTCTTGGGCGGCTGCCCGAGGGGTCTCGGCACTACAACTGTGCCGAGCTGCTACTTGGTCTGGTTAAAACACCTTTGCGAAGTTCTATAAGTTTGATACCCTGGCTGAGGAGGACCTCCTGTTTGCTCAATCGGTGCTGCAGGGTCATCCGCACTCTCCCGCCCGTTTGGGAGCTTTGGTATAATCTCCATGGTCCTTATGGAGTCCCCAGCATCCTCTAGGACGTAAGAGAAAATAAGATTTTAAAGCTAGCGGTAAATCTTTTTCTCGTAGTCCGTAGAGGATGCTGGGCGCCCGTCCCAAGTGCGGACTACTTGTGCGAGACTTGTATATAGTTTTGCTTACATAAGGGTTATGTTATAGTTTCATCAGTTTTGGACTGATGCTAAGTTGTTTTTTCATACTGTTAATTGTTTAATGGATACACAAGTTATACGGTGTGATTGGTGTGGCTGGTATGAATCTTGCCCTTGGATTAACAAAAATCCTTTCCTCGTACTGTCCGTCTCCTCTGGGCACAGTTTCTCTAACTAAGGTCTGGAGGAGGGGCATAGAGGGAGAAGACAGTGCACACCCATACCTAAAGTCTTTCTTAAAGTGCCCATGTCTCCTGCGGAGCCCGTCTATCCCCATGGTCCTTACGGAGTCCCCAGCATCCTCTACGGACTACGAGAAAAAGATTTACTGGTAGGTTTAAAATCTTATTATCTGTGCTATCTGGGCTCAGGGGGAGTTCAAGGGAAATCGCATAGTAAAAATTGAACATAACAAGAATTTCTCATACGTCCTAGAGGATGCTGGGGACACTTAAAGATCCATGGGGTATAGACGGGATCCGCAGGAGACATGGGCACTTTAAGACTTTCAAAGGGGTGTGAACTGGCTCCTCCCTCTGTGCCCCTCCGCCAGACTCCAGTTTTAGAATTGTGCCCAGGCAGACTGGATGCACTTTGAGGAGCTCTACTGAGTTTCTCTGAAAAAGACTTATGTTAGGTTTTTTATTTGGCTACAGGACACCATTAGCTCCTGAGGGTTTGGAACACTAGGTACGCCTAGGGGTTCATTACCAGAGCCCGCCGTCACCCCCCTTGCAGAGCCAGAAGTCAGAAGACAGGTGAGTAGAAGAAGATCAGAAGACTTCAGTGACGGCTTTGAGGTACCGCACAGCGATCGCGCTGCGCGCCATGCTCCCACACACAGCGGCACTACAGGGTGCTGGGCACCCTAGGCAGCATATAAAACCTCATATAAGACTGGCAAAGAGTGGTATAAGTGCCTAGGCACTAAATCCTAACCCCCGCCAGTATAAATATGTTTAAAAAATAGCGGGGCTGAAGCGCGCCATTAAGGGGGCGGGGCTTAGCCCTCACAGCTCTACTCAGCGCCATTTTCTCTTCACAGAGCTGCAGAGACGCTGGTCCTTCCTCAACACTGCTGTACAAGTAACAGGGTGCAAAACGGGGGGGGGGGGGCACAGTTAATTTGGTGCTAAATAAGTTAATTATATAAGCGCTACAGGTCTGAGGCAATATATAAGAGTTTTAGAACCGGGATAAGCGCTGGGTTATGAGCTGGCAAACTCCCTCTGTGTTTCTCTGACAGGCTTTACTGTGGGTCTGTCCCCTATATGCCCAGTGTGTCTGTATGTGTCGGTACACGTGTGTCGGCATGTCTGGGGCGGAGTGCTCTTCCCAGGAGGCGACTGTATTAGGGACAGAAACGGCTGTGGGAGTGACCCTGTCGGCACCGCCGACTCCTGATTGGGTAAATGTGTTGAATGCTTTGAATGCTAATGTGGCTCTTATTAGTAAGAGATTAGATAAATCTGAGTCTCAAAACCAGGCATGGAAGAAATCTGTGGAGGTTGTGTTATCACAAGTCCAGACCCCCTCGGGGTCACATAAGCATTCGTTTGCTCAGATGGCAGACACAGATACCGACACGGACACTGACTCCAGTGTCGACTATAGTGATACCAGATTAGACCCAAAATTGGCAAAGAACATTCAGTACATGATTGTGGTGATAAAAGACGTATTACATATCACTGAGGACCCTACTGTTCCTGATAAAAGGGTCTGTATGTATAAGGGAAAGAAACCTGAGGTAACGTTTCCTCCCTCTCATGAACTGAATACTCTTTTTGAAAAACTGCAGGAAAATCCTGACAAAAAGTTTCATATTCCCAAAAGGATTCTGGTGGCTTATCCCTTTCCCTCTGGGGATAGAGAAAAGTGGGAGTCACCCCCCATTGTGGACAAGGCTCTATCACGGTTGTCTAAAAAGGTGGCTCTACCATCTCCTGACACGGCAGCCCTTAAGGATCCTGCAGATCGTAGACAGGAAAATACGTTAAAATCCATTTACGTCACCACAGGTGCACTACTCAGACCAACCATTGCATCTGCGTGGGTGAGTAGTGCTATCGAGAAGTGGGCAGATAACCTGTCATCTGATATAGATACACTGGATAGGGATAGCATCCTTTTAACGCTGGGTTATATCAGGGATGCTGCAGCCTACCTAAAGGAAGCGGCGAGAGATATTGGCTTGTTGGGATCAAAGGCCAATGCCATGGCAGTTTCAGCTAGGAGGGCATTGTGGATTCATCAATGGAATGCTGATGCTGACTCTAAGAAAGCTATGGAGTCTTTACCGTATAAAGGTGGTGTATTGTTTGGTGACGGCCTCGCTGATTTGGTATCTACGGCTACCGCGGGTAAGTCGTCTTTTCTGCCTTATGTTCCTCCACAACAAAATAATGCTCACCACTATCAGATGCAGTCCTTTCGGCCAAATAAATACAAAAAAGGCAGAGGTTATTCCTTCCTTGCTAATAGAGGAAGAGGAAAAGGTAAAAGATCTCCGGCCGTGGCGGGTTCCCAGGAGCAGAAGTCCTCTCCGGCTTCTGCCAAATCCACCGCATGACGCTGGGACTCCTCTGCGGGAGTCCGCACCGGTGGGGGCACGTCTCAAACTCTTCAGTCAGTTCTGGGTTCGTTCGGACCTGGACCCATGGGTATTAGAAATAGTGTCCCAGGGGTACAAAGTAGAGTTTCAAGACGTTCCCCCTCGTCGATTTTTCAATTCGGCCTTACCAGCTTCTCTTCCGGACAGGGAGGTAGTATGCGATGCAATACAAAAGTTGTGTCAAAATCAAGTCATTATCAGGGTTCCCCCGTCACAACAGGGAGAAGGCTTTTATTTGAGTCTGTTTGTGGTCCCGAAGCCGGACGGCTTGGTCAGACCAATTCTGAACCTAAAAGCCCTCAATTTCTACCTAAGAAAATTCAAAATTCAAGATGGAATCTCTCCGAGCAGGGATTTCCAGTCTGGAGGAAAGGGATTTTATGGTGTTGGTCGACATAAAGGATGCCTACTTACACGTCCCCATACATCCTCCGCATCAGGCTTACCTGAGGTTTGCCATTCAGGATTGTCATTACCAATTTCAGACATTGCCGTTTGGTCTGTCCACGGCTCCGAGGATCTTTACCAAGGTAATGGCGGAAATGATGGTTCTCCTGCGCAAGCAAGGAGTCACAATTATCACATACTTGGACGATCTCCTGATAAAGGCGAGATCCAAGGACAAACTGGTGCAGGACATTACGCTCTCCCTGACAGTTCTGCAACAACATGGTTGGCTCCTAAACTTGCCAAAGTCACAGTTAATTCCGACGAAATGGCTATCGTTTTTGGGAATGATTCTGGACACAGAATTACAGAGAGTCTTTCTTCTAGTGGAAAAGGCTCTAGAAATTCAGAGTCTGGTCAAGAAAATTCTGAAACCAGCAAGAGTGTCAATCCTTCAATGCACTCGATTGCTGGGGAAGATGGTGGCGGCCTACGAGGCCATTCAATTTGGCAGGTTACATGCCAGAGTGTTTCAGTGGGACCTGTTGGACAAGTGGTCCAGATCCCATCTGCACATGCACTGTCCTCCAAGACCAGAATCTCACTCCTGTGGTGGCTGCACAGGTCTCACCTCCTAGAGGGACGCAGATTCGGAATACAGGACTGGATCCTAGTGACCACGGATGCGAGTCTCTGTGGCTGGGGAGCAGTCACACAGGGGGAAACCTTCCAGGGAAGATGGTCAAGCCAGAAAATTTGTCTACACATAAACGGCCTAGAGTTAAGGGCCATTTACAATGGCCTTCTTCAAGCGGAACATCTTCTACGCAATCTGCCCGTCCTGATCCAGTCGGACAATATAACAGCAGTAGCGCACATAAACCGCCAGGGCGGAACAAAGAGCAGAGCGGCAATGGCAGAGGCCACAAAAGTTCTCCGCTGGGCGGAAAGACATACAAGCGCTCTGTCAGCGATCTTCATTCCAGGAGTGGACAACTGGGAAGCAGACTTCCTCAGCAGACACGATCTCAATCCAGGAGAGTGGGGTCTTCATCAAGAGGTCTTTGCAGAAGTGACAAGTCGGGGAATTCCTCAAATAGACATGATGGCATCTCGTCTCAACAAGAAACTTCAGAGATATTGTTCCAGGTCGAGGGACCCTCAAGCAATAGCAGTGGACGCCCTAGTGACACCATGGGTGTTTCAGTCGGTGTATGTGTTCCCTCCGCTTCCACTCATTCCAAAGGTGCTACGGATCATAAGAAGAACAAAGGTTCAGGCGATCCTCATTGTTCCGGACTGGCCAAGGAGAGCTTGGTATCCAGATCTTCAGGAATTACTCATAGGAGATCCCTGGTCTATTCCTATATGAGAGGATCTGTTACAGCAGGGGCCGTGCGTATATCAAGACTTACCACGGCTACGTTTGATAGCTTGGCGGTTGAACGCCGGGTGCTAGCCCGAAAGGGTATTCCCAGTGAAGTCATTCCCACACTTCTTCAGGCTAGAAAAGGAGTGACGGCGAAATGTTACCACTGTATTTGGAGAAAATATGTGTCTTGGTGTGAATCCAAGAAGGCTCCTACAGAAGAATTTCAGTTAGGATGTTTTCTCCATTTTCTACAAGCAGTTGTGGATGCGGGCCTAAAGTTGGGCTCCATTAAAGTACAAATTTCAGCATTATCAATTTTCTTACAAAAACAATTGGCATCACTTCCAGAAGTTCAGACTTTTGTGAAAGGCGTGTTGCACATCCAACCTCCCTTTGTGCCCCCAGTGGCACCGTGGGATCTTAATGTGGTGTTGCAATTCCTTCAATCTCATTGGTTTGAACCTTTACAAAAGGTGGAGTTTAAATTCCTCACTTGGAAAGTGGTCATGCTGTTGGCCATTAAAGTACAAATTTCAGCATTATCAATTTTCTTCCAAAAACAATTGGCCTCCCTTCCAGAAGTTCAGACTTTTGTGAAAGGCGTGTTGCACATCCAACCTCCCTTTGTGCCCCCAGTGACACCGTGGGATCTTAATGTGGTGTTGCAATTCCTTCAATCTCATTGGTTTGAACCTTTACAAAAGGTGGAGTTGAAATTCCTCACTTGGAAAGTGGTCATGCTGTTGGCCTTGGCATCCGCCAGGCGGGTGTCTGAATTGGCAGCCTTATCTCACAAGAGCCCTTATTTGATCTTCCATGAAGATAGAGCAGAATTGAGGACTCGTCAGCAGTTTCTGCCGAAAGTGGTTTAATCGTTCCACTTGAACCAGCCTATTGTGGTGCCAGTGGCTACTGACGCCTTGCTGAAACCAAAGCTTCTCGATGTAGTAAGAGCTTTGAAAATTTATGTTGCCAGTACGGCTCAATTTAGGAAAACAGAGGTTCTGTTTGTCCTGTATGGTCACAATAAAATTGGAGCTCCTGCTTCCAAGCAGACTATTGCGCGCTGGATCTGTCATACAATTCAGCAGGCTCATTCTACGGCTGGATTGCTGTTACCGAAATCGGTGAAGGCCCATTCTACCAGAAAGGTGGGCTCATCCTGGGCGGCTGCCCGGGGGGTCTCGGCTTTACAACTTTGCCAAGCGGCTACTTGGTCGGGTTCAAACACCTTTGCGAAGTTCTACAAGTTTGATACCCTGGCTGATGAGGACCTCATGTTTGGTCAGTCGGTGCTGCAGAGTCATCCGCACTCTCCCGCCCGTTCTAGAGCTTTGGTATAAACCCCATGGTTCTTGAAGTTTCCCCAGCATCCTCTAGGACGTATGAGAAAATAGGATTTTAATACCTACCGGTAAATCCTTTTCTCTTAGTCCGTAGAGTATGCTGGGCGCCCGTCCCAGTGCGTACTGTATCTGCAGTTATTAGTTATGGTTACACACATGTTGTGTTACGTTTATGGTCAGCCCGTTGACTTGCGTTGTTGAATGCCATGTTGTACGGCGTGCTTGAGGTGTGAGCTGGTATGTATCTCACCTTAGTTTAACAATAAATCCTTTTCCTCTAAATGTCCATCTCCCTGGGCACAGTTCCTATAACTGGAGTCTGGAGGAGGGGCACAGAGGGAGGAGCCAGTTCACACCCCTTTGAAAGTCTTTAAGTGCCCATGTCTCCTGCGGATCCTGTCTATACCCCATGGTTCTTGAAGTGTCCCCAGCATCCTCTACGGACTAAGAGAAAAGGATTTACCAGTAGGTATTAAAATCCTATTTTCACCATGTGTACACACCTTTACACAACTTAACCACTAAAAGTACATAACTAAAAAAATGACTTTTAAAATTGGTCACGCTTATATTTAACTTCACATTATCTAATAGTGACAGACAGAAAGAACAGACAGTTGTTCAGTAACTAAAGAAGGGTACATATGGGGAGATGTGTGCCGAGCCATCTAGCACAGACTGCTCAGCACACATTTCTCCCCCTGCTCAGCACACGGCACGATGTGTGCTGAGCGAGGGTGGGGGGTGGGGACGGAGATGCTCACTTCGGTGAAGTTAGCAATGTACTAGATTGTGCCTGCATGCAGGCCAATCTAGTACCGATGATAGCGACGCGCGGGGCCGCGCATCGCTATTGCTATGGGGCATACACCCCGAGAGATCCGTGCTTAATTTTTAAGCAATCTAGTAAGTTTGCTTAGAAAGTAAGCACGGATCTCTCCGGATGTACCCCCCTTAAAATGTCTTATGCCAACAGATGTCAACAACCGCACTTGCAGGGACAATTGCCCTTCTCCTCCTACCATACCAATATACCATATAACACCATGCAAGTCAGCCGCTGCTGCTGACCACAGTAGGGTAAGATCAGCCTACCTAGTGTGCTGAGTTACCCTTCTGTCTTGACTTATTCATGGTAACCACACTAATGTCACCATGCCAAGATCTGTTTGGAATGATAGTCGGGAAAAAGGAAAGAGGAAGGCACCTGTTTTTCGGTGCACTAGTAGGTTAAAATAGAACTTTTATTCATATAGCTAAGAATTCATACATTTTCTCATATAAAGACTATTGCGAAAAAAAAAACAACATGTATTTATGTAAAGAAAACTGGACAATGTGAAGTACACAATAAAGAAGAGAAGAACTAGTAATACAGTAACAACTATTACAAAGGCTGAGTGTCTGTCTTTATTTGTCTGTGTGATTGTTATCACTGTGATGCTGTAATCAGGGATACTCTGTGTCCATTTCAATAGATATAAATGCTGCAATCTTTCCCTGACATAAACCTTCATGTTACTTTGTTACTCATCCAAATCAGACATAAGGTGCATACACACTGAGCAATTTCCCCCCCGACCAGCGATGTCAGTGGGGGTGAACGGCTTTCCATAGCAGGACGATATGGAAAGCCGTTCACACCGCCATTCATGTGCTGGTAACATGTTGAATACAGATCATCAAATTATGGTTAGTAAATTGGGGAATGTATATTTAATAGTTCTCTACTGTACAGTATATCCAGTATGCACATAAGTATATGAAAGGGGTGTAAATATAGTGGTCACTTATAGTGTCAGGTATTTCTAGAGTGAATGCTGTGCACTCAATATAAACGTGAGTACACTGTTTTGATATAAGTGTACTGACCATTTCATCCTTTCATTTCAAGTATCAGATATTCTTAGAATGGTTATAGGAGTACGTTAATAAATTGCTTTTCTCAACAGCCTTAAATTCTGAATACTGTATATAGGTGCGGGGTGTCATATCCTTATTGTGGACATTTGTGCACAGCAAAATATCTAAGTGACTACCACTTTATCCTCTCACTTAGGGTGACATTTACTAAGCAGTGATAAAAGTGGAGAAGTGAGCCAGTGGAGAAGTTGCCCATGGCAACCAATCAGCTGCTCTGTATACTGTTATAGTATGCAAATTATAAATGTTACGTCAATGCTGATTGGTTGCCATGGGCAACTTCTCCACTGGCTCACGTCTCCACTTTTATCACTGCTTAGTAAATGTGGGGGACATTTACTAAGCAGTGATAAGAGTGGAAAAGTGGAATGTTAGTTATCCTAAAAAAGGTTTGGGATTACACTGCAACTGTAAGTTGCCTATCTTTGAAAATTGCAGTTCTAAACATATGGGTGTAGGCAGATAAACACACACTATAGGAATAAGTGTACCTACCACTCTGTCCTCTTACTTATAGTGTCAGGTATTGTTAGAGTGGCTACCACGGTACAATAATATATTGTTTTCCTTAACAACCTCAATTTCTAGGCATATATTTATGCATTGGCTTGTTCCTAATAAGAGCCTCTCACTTGTATTGTGTCAGCCTTGGATATATTTTTTATGGATAAAGCCTTTCAATCTTGCCTCATAACAAGATTTGTATATTAAACTCTACCGCATTCTCATATTATCAGTTAATTAGTGATCTTTTATTTCATATACCCTCGTTAAACTGGTTTATTATATATATCTTATCCCAAAGATATTAGATATCTGAATGATTCATGTATACTTAGATAATTTGAATATCAATCCATTGCGTACCCTACAGTATTGGAATAATTCACAGTACTTCCACTATAGTCAATATGTATATCTATATATATGAATTAGTTCTATTTAGGCAGATCAGACAAAGAACAGCAAGTCCACCAATTAACAAAGGCTTCCATAACATGAACGTACTTCCACAATGGAATTATCTACCCCCAGGACATGCAGCGCAACAAAGCAAATAATTTACAATAAACAGCGTCCCAGAACCCGGAGGTCCCTCCCAATTTCTGTCTGTAAAGTGGTTAGCCTTACTCACACTAGCCGTCGCTCATTCAAGCTTACGATAGAAAACCCTCCACATGGGAATAACACGACACGCAAAATTAGAAAGGCCCAACAAATACTCAGATGGTAAAGGGTAACTTTACCCACCACCATGCTAGCACAATAGCAACTCTGAGCTTTGCTATTTTCCCAGCAGGCAACCGGCAACAAGCAACTGGATCAATCACAATGCGGAGGTATGACAATTAGAGTGGAGGGCCCCTACCCTAGACTAACCTAGGTCTGCACAAAGGCAAGAGTGCAAAAATTACCGAAAAGCTTTAAAACCACGTACAAACAACTCATGAGGCGGCATATTTCATTGCAGAAACCGTCTCCAGCCCATACTCATAAACCCAAACAAGTGGGAATGCAAAGGAAAACAGCAGAAGGCAAACCGACTTTACCCCCCAAAAAACTCAGATCACTGACAATTACTGACAGTCTGGAGTCAAACTGCTTCTGACGTTGCAGACCCGTACTGTACATACACACTACAGGTCCTGCACATGTTCAAAGTACCGAACATCAGAACTTTACCCTGTGTGCAGCACCTCTGTCTGCATCTGAATCAGCCCTGGACTACTGATTTGCTCTATTGCGTTGGACTTTGCGCTACTATTTCACAATATTCAGATATTTTTTATAGACTAAAAAGTGAATATTGCTTTTCAATTGGTGCAATTGGGAAGGGGGTTGGGAGGGAGTTAGCTGGTCAAAAGTACAACCAGGGTTTCACCCACAAAGGAACTGATAAGTATATTATGCAGAAATAGGAGTGTTCTTAAATGGTGCATAGATAAGGAAAAGAGAAAGATTTGTATGGAAAATAAACCAACTTACCTTGTATAAGCAATACATTATGAACCTCAGGGTACGGGGATGATCTCAGGCCTGATTCCACCTTTAGGTCAGTTTATTCTTCTTTATAGGGTTCTCCTCTTCAGTGAAGTTTTCTAGTTCTTTATATCCTTCACAACCTTGTTGTTTCGAGGCCCCCATAAGCTCGATCCTGCCCTGGTTGTGGCTAATTTTCACCTACCTTTTTTTTACGAGTATTCTGTGGCTCAAGTGTAGCTCTTGGTATGTCCAGATGACCACCTCTGCTGTTAGTGAACTGATCTGGGTCCTCTGCAGTTTCCTGATGCTCACGTTAGGTGTCTCTCATTGTATCTGCGGTCTTCATAGCTGAAGAGTTGTAAATGGGCACCAACCATTGATGTCAGTTGCAGGGGCGTAGCCAGAACTCTGTGGACCCCAAAGCAAAGTTTGGAAGGGGCACATGTCCCAATGCTTCTAGAGAAACACTGCTCTGCAGCAGTTTTTAATTTTATGCCCCGTAATAATGCCCTAGTTAATTTTCTGAACCATACTGTAGTAGTTCCTTAGGTAATGTTATGCCCCATAGTAGTGCCCTAATTTCTTTTCTGAACCACAGTAGTGCCCTAGTTCACATTATGTCACATTGTAGGGCTACCAGTACACATTATGCAACACAATTCCCCTAATTCATATGACATACAGTGTTCCCAGTTCATATTTTGCCACATTATAGTGTCTTAATTCATATTATGCCCCATTACAGTGATCCCAGTTCATATTATGCCACATTACAGTGTCCCAGTTTATATTATGCCCCATTACAGTGTCCCCAGTTCATATTATGCCCCATTACAGTGCCTCCAATTCACATTATGCCACATCACAGTGCCCCCAGTTCATATTAGGCCACATTACAGTGCCCCCAGTTCATATTATGCCACATTACTGTGCCCCCACTTCATATTCTAACACATTACAGTGTTCCAGTTCATATTATGTAACATTATAATGCACTCCAGTTCATTTTACAGTGAGCAGGTCCAGGGCTGTAACTAAATATATTGCAGGCCCCTAAGGTGAAAGTTTGTAAGGGCCCCTATGTACCACCCAGTGGTGAAAAATTGATATAACACATGTAATGTTTGCAGGAAAGGTGGGCCCCTCTCAGCTCTGGGCCTCATAGCATCTGCACTGTCTGCACCTATGGTAGCTACGCCCCTGTATATAACACATGTAACTGTGACAGGGAAGGTAGCCCCTCTCAGCTCTGGGCCCCATAGCAGCTGCACTGCCTGCACCTGTGGTAGCCACACCCTTGGTAATTTGGCTGTGCTGCCGCAGGATCCTCTGCTTTGTGCCGGCTGACTAAGAGCTGTCAGGCTTAGCTGCAGAGAGTGGCTTGCCCACCTCACTATGCAGTTCTGGAACGCTGTTACTGTAAATTTATCATAAGACCTTCAGGAACTGGTGCGTTCCACCTGTAAATAATATATATACAGTATATATATATATATATATATATATATATATATATATAGTATCTGCACACATCTAATGATTACGCCATCGCCATACAATTCAGATTTACATAAAAAATTATAATCCCTCTTTTTCACATAACAGCAGAGATTTCATGCCGGTAAGTGTGCTAACCTTCTCTGACCCCAGATACACCCCAGCCTCATGGGATTTCCTCTTATCTCTCTGTAATGTGACGGAGCTACTGTACATTGACTGCCTGGGCCAGTGTAACGAATAAGGGCTCAGCGCAACATCTCTAACACCCTTCTCTCCCCTTATTATTATGTCATATATAAAAAAGGCAGGGGGTGGCAGGCAGGCCCTCTTGGACCTACTGGGCCTTTGCCATCTGCCTGTACTGCCTTATTATGGATAATCCGGAACTGTCAGAACACAAATCTTCAAGTGTCCATTTTCTATTTTTTGTCATTGCATATTTCTGAATTGCATTAATGCAGAACAACCACACTACAGAGGGAAGCTCAATCCTTGTCCCACATCTCCCTGTATACCTCCCCATACTCATCCCCCTAATTGTGCTCTTTTTGAATACATCTGAATTCTGGGGAATGTTTTGTAATTGCAGGAAATGGCTTGCTACCCCTTTTAATGTTTTCATTTTATCCATATCTCTCCTTCCATTGTTAACTTTGTATAGATGTTTCATTATTCTCATTTTCATTTGGTGTTTCATTATATCTACATATTGGCCCTCATTCCGAGTTGTTCGCTCGCTAGCTACTTTTAGCAGCATTGCACATGCTAGGCCGCCACCCTCTGGGAGTGTATATTAGCATAGCAGAATTGCGAACGTAGGATTAGCAGAATTGCGAATAAATAATTCTTAGCAGTTTCTGAGTAGCTCGAGACTTACTCCTACACTGCGATCAGCTCAGCCCATTTCGTTCCTGGTTTGACAGCACAAACACGCCCTGCGTTCGGCCAGCCACTCCCCCGTTTCTCCAGACACTCCCGCGTTTTATTCTGGCACGCCTGTGTTTTTCCGCACACTCCCCGAAAACGGTCAGTTTCCGCCCAGAAACACCCAATTCCTGTCAATCACACTCCGATCACTTCAATGATGGAAATTCTTCGTTCGGACGTGAGTAAATCTACTAAGTTTTGTGCTAAAATACTTAGCGCATGCGCGCTGCGTACCATGCGCATGCGCATTTTTGCCTTAATCGCTCCGTTGCGAAAATCGGCAATGAGCGAACAACTCGGAATGACCACCATAGTTTCTCACAGGGGTCGATCAAACAATAGATGATTCCATGTGTCTTTAGTCTCCCATTAAGTTCCAAATTGTCTATAAATCCTTCCCATTTGCTCATAAATGTGCATATCTTGCAATCCACATTCATAGAGATAGGCCCACACTGAGTGCCTAATTCAGATCTGATCACTGGGCTGCGTTTTTTGCTGCCCTGTGATCAAATAGTCACCACCTATAGGGGGAGGGTTAAATCGCTGTGCAAATGTGCGATTGCATGTGTTGCAGAGCTGCACAAAAATCAGTTTGTGCAGTCTCTGCACAGCCCAGGAGTTACTCTGCCAGTGTGATTGAATTCTGCTGATCGGGGCCGGAGCTGACGTCAGACACCCTCCCTGAAAACGCTTGAGCCCGCCTGCGTTTTTCCGAACACTCCCCGAAAACGGTCAGTTGCTACCCACAAACGGCCTCTACCTGTCAATCACTTTGCGAACGCCCGTGCGAATGGATCCTTCGCACCATCCCGTCGCTGATCGGCGAAGCCAACTGAAGCCGTCCGGCGCGCCAGGGCATTGCGGTGCAAAATGTATGCGCAGTTCGGATCTAATCGCCCACTGTGTGAAAATGCACAGCAGCATTCAGATCTGAATTAGACCCTGAGTGAGGGTTTGAGACTGAGCACAGCCATTATTATAACTATTTCTAACTTTACTTTTTTTATTTTGCTGTATTTTAGTTATATAGGGATACTGTGTCTTGTTATATAAATGTTTAACAAAGTTGTATTGATTGTGTCTGTACATAGAAATTTTTTGGTAAAAATGTTCTCCTTGGGACTGTATATGAACTATGGAGACAGAATTATTTTGTTTGTGTAATACCTCTTTTACACTCGCACTCCCGGGTCACTCCCGGGATGCTTCCCGGGATGTGTCCCAGGATTCCTTCCCGGGACTGACCCCTTTCACATTAGCGGGCTGACCCGGCATATTGCCGGGTCAGTTACGTCACCGCTGAGTCTCCCAGAGGCGGTGCTTGGAGATAATCTTCTCCAAGCACCGCCTCCTCCTATGAAGAGAACGGGTGCCGAGTCGCCTTGACCCGGTATACCCGTTTACACTGGCAGCTTCCCGGGACGGTCCCGGGTTCAACCCTGCTCTAGACCTGGGATGAAATCCCGGGATGCTCGTCCCGGGAAATTGTCCCTGTACCCATTTACACTGAGAAAAATCCCGGGATGATGCGCGTTCACGTGCAATATCCCGGGACTTTTCTGCGAGTGTAAAAGGGGTATTACTGTCTTTTAGTTCTGGCATCACGCAAAAACTATGGGATTAATTTTGATTGTATTTTCACCATTGTATAGCTTAATAACCTAGAAAGAAATGTAGGTATGTATATTATTATCTCAATGTGATATCAGAGCAATAAAGGATGAAGTGTGACGGCTCCTCAAGCCAAACGATATGTGCTGTATATAAATATATTTTTTCGGGACAAATATACTTCTAGGGACTGTTTTTTTTGTTTTTTTCTTTAATCGGAATTTGCATAGGCTCCTCAAGTCCAAAATGAGTATGGGCCTAATGGGCAGCGTTACAATTGCAGTCCTTAGCAATGCCAATGCAGGAGTAAGTGCAGACTAGAGATGTGCACCGGAAATTTTTCGGGTTTTGTGTTTTGGTTTTGGGTTCGGTTCCGCGGCCGTGTTTTGGGTTCGAACGCGTTTTGGCAAAACCTCACCGAATTTTTTTTGTCGGATTCGGGTGTGTTTTGGATTCGGGTGTTTTTTTCAAAAAAAACTAAAAAACAGCTTAAATCATAGAATTTGGGGGTCATTTTGATCCCAAAGTATTATTAACCTCAAAAACCATAATTTCCACTCATTTTCAGTCTATTCTGAACACCTCACACCACACAATATTATTTTTAGTCCTAAAATTTGCACCAAGGTCGCTGGATGACTAAGCTAAGCGACCCTAGTGGCCGACACAAACACCTGGCCCATCTAGGAGTGGCACTGCAGTGTCACGCAGGATGGCCCTTCCAAAAAACACTCCCCAAACAGCACATGACGCAAAGAAAGAAAGAGGCGCAATGAGGTAGCTGTGTGAGTAAGCTAAGCGACCCTAGTGGCCGACACAAACACCTGGCCCATCTAGGAGTGGCACTGCAGTGTCACGCAGGATGGCCCTTCCAAAAAACACTCCCCAAACAGCACATGACGCAAAGAAAAAAAGAGGCGCAATGAGGTAGCTGTGTGAGTAAGCTAAGCGACCCTAGTGGCCGACACAAACACCTGGCCCATCTAGGAGTGGCACTGCAGTGTCACGCAGGATGGCCCTTCCAAAAAACACTCCCCAAACAGCACATGACGCAAAGAAAAAAAGAGGCGCAATGAGGTAGCTGTGTGAGTAAGATAAGCGACCCTAGTGGCCGACACAAACACCTGGCCCATCTAGGAGTGGCACTGCAGTGTCACGCAGGATGGCCCTTCAAAAAAATACTCCCCAAACAGCACATGACGCAAAGAAAAATTTAAGAAAAAAGAGGTGCAAGATGGAATTGTCCTTGGGCCCTCCCACCCATCCTTATGTTGTATAAACAGGACATGCACACTTTAACCAACCCATCATTTCAGTGACAGGGTCTGCCACACGACTGTGACTGAAATGACGGGTTGGTTTGGACCCCCACCAAAAAAGAAGCAATTAATCTCTCCTTGCACAAACTGGCTCTACAGAGGCAAGATGTCCACCTCATCATCATCCTCCGATATATCACCGTGTACATCCCCCTCCTCACAGATTATCAATTCGTCCCCACTGGAATCCACCATCTCAGCTCCCTGTGTACTTTGTGGAGGCAATTGCTGCTGGTCAATGTCTCCACGGAGGAATTGATTATAATTCATTTTAATGAACATCATCTTCTCCACATTTTCTGGAAGTAACCTCGTACGCCGATTGCTGACAAGGTGAGCGGCGGCACTAAACACTCTTTCGGAGTACACACTTGTGGGAGGGCAACTTAGGTAGAATAAAGCCAGTTTGTGCAAGGGCCTCCAAATTGCCTCTTTTTCCTGCCAGTATAAGTACGGACTGTCTGACGTGCCTACTTGGATGCGGTCACTCATATAATCCTCCACCATTCTTTCAATGGGGAGAGAATCATATGCAGTGCCAGTAGACGACATGTCCGTAATCGTTGGCAGGTCCTTCAGTCCGGACCAGATGTCAGCATCAGCAGTCGCTCCAGACTGCCCTGCATCACCGCCAGCGGGTGGGCTCGGAATTCTGAGCCTTTTCCTCGCACCCCCAGTTGCGGGAGAATGTGAAGGAGGAGATGTTGACAGGTCGCGTTCCGCTTGACTTGACAATTTTCTCACCAGCAGGTCTTTGAACCCCAGCAGACTTGTGTCTGCCGGAAAGAGAGATCCAAGGTAGGTTTTAAATCTAGGATCGAGCACGGTGGCCAAAATGTAGTGCTCTGATTTCAACAGATTGACCACCCGTGAATCCTTGTTAAGCGAATTAAGGGCTCCATCCACAAGTCCCACATGCCTAGCGGAATCGCTCTGTGTTAGCTCCTCCTTCAATGTCTTCAGCTTCTTCTGCAAAAGCCTGATGAGGGGAATGACCTGACTCAGGCTGGCAGTGTCTGAACTGACTTCACGTGTGGCAAGTTCAAAGGGCAGCAGAACCTTGCACAACGTTGAAATCATTCTCCACTGCGCTTGAGACAGGTGCATTCCACCTCCTATATCGTGCTCAATTGTATAGGCTTAAATGGCCTTTTGCTGCTCCTTCAACCTCTGAAGCATATATAGGGTTGAATTCCACCTCGTTACCACTTCTTGCTTCAGATGATGGCAGGGCAGGTTCAGGCGTTTTTGGTGGTGCTCCAGTCTTCTGTACGTGGTGCCTGTACGCCGAAAGTGTCCCACAATTCTTCTGGCCACCGACAGCATCTCTTGCACGCCCCTCTCGTTTTTTAAATAATTCTGCACCACCAAATTCAAGGTATGTGCAAAACATGGGACGTGCTGGAATTTGCCCATATTTAATGCACACACAATATTGCTGGCGTTGTCCGATGCCACAAATCCACAGGAGAGTCCAATTGGGGTAAGCCATTCCGCGATGATCTTCCTCAGTTGCCGTAAGAGGTTTTCAGCTGTGTGCGTATTCTGGAAACCGGTGATACAAAGCGTAGCCTGCCTAGGAAAGAGTTGGCGTTTGCGAGATGCTGCTACTGGTGCCGCCGCTGCTGTTCTTGCGGCGGGAGTCCATACATCTACCCAGTGGGCTGTCACAGTCATATAGTCCTGACCCTGCCCTGCTCCACTTGTCCACATGTCCGTGGTTAAGTGGACATTGGGTACAGCTGCATTTTTAGGACACTGGTGACTCTTTTTCTGAGGTCTGTGTACATTTTCGGTATCGCCTGCCTAGAGAAATGGAACCTAGATGGTATTTGGTACCGGGGACACAGTACCTCCAACAAGTCTCTAGTTGCCTCTGCAGTAATGATGGATACCGGAACCACGTTTCTCACCACCCAGGATGCCAAGGCCTCAGTTATCCGCTTTGCAGCAGGATGACTGCTGTGATATTTCATCTTCCTCGCAAAGGACTGTTGGACAGTCAATTGCTTGGTGGAAGTAGTAAAAGTGGTCTTACGACTTCCCCTCTGGGATGACCATCGACTCCCAGCAGCAACAACAGCAGCGCCAGCAGCAGTAGGCGTTACACGCAAGGATGCATCGGAGGAATCCCAGGCAGGAGAGGACTCGTCAGAATTGCCAGTGACATGGCCTGCAGGACTATTGGCATTCCTGGGGAAGGAGGAAATTGACACTGAGGGAGTTGGTGGGGTGGTTTGCGTGAGCTTGGTTACAAGAGGAAGGGATTTACTGGTCAGTGGACTGCTTCCGCTGTCGCCCAAAGTTTTTGAACTTGTCACTGACTTATTATGAATGCGCTGCAGGTGACGTATAAGGGAGGATGTTCCGAGGTGGTTAACGTCCTTACCCCTACTTATTACAGCTTGACAAAGGCAACACACGGCTTGACAAATGTTGTCCGCATTTCTGTTGAAATACTTCCACACCGAAGAGCTGATTTTTTTGGTATTTTCACCAGGCATGTCAATGGCCCTATTCCTCCCACGGACAACAGGTGTCTCCCCGGGTGCCTGACTTAAACAAACCACCTCACCATCAGAATCCTCCTTGTCAATTTCCTCCCCAGCGCCAGCAACACCCATATCCTCATCCTGGTGTACTTCAACACTGACATCTTCAATTTGACTATCAGGAACTGGACTGCGGGTGCTCCTTCCAGCACTTGCAGGGGGCGTGCAAATGGTGGAAGGCGCAAGCTCTTCCCGTCCAGTGTTGGGAAGGTCAGGCATTGCAACCGACACAATTGGACTCTCCTTGGGGATTTGTGATTTCGAAGAACGCACAGTTCTTTGCTGTGCTTTTGCCAGCTTAAGTCTTTTCTTTTTTCTAGCGAGAGGATGAGTGCTTCCATCCTCATGTGAAGCTGAACCACTAGCCATAAACATAGGCCAGGGCCTCAGCCGTTCCTTGCCACTCCGTGTCGTAAATGGCATATTGGCAAGTTTACGCTTCTCCTCAGACGCTTTTAATTTTGATTTTTGGGTCATTTTACTGATCTTTTGTGTTTTGGATTTTACATGCTCTGTACTATGACATTGGGCATCGGCCTTGGCAGACGACGTTGATGGCATTTCATCGTCTCGGCCATGACTAGTGGCAGCAGCTTCAGCACGAGGTGGAAGTCGATCTTGATCTTTCCCTATTTTTGGAACCTCAACATTTTTGTTCTCCATATTTTAATAGGCACAACTAAAAGGCACCTCAGGTAAACAATGGAGATGGATGGATACTAGTATACTTATGGATGACGAGCGACTGCCGACACAGAGGTAGCTACAGCCGTGGACTACCGTACTGTGTCTGCTGCTAATATAGACTGGATGATAATGAGATAAAATTAAAATATATATATATATATCACACTAGTACTGCAGCCGGAAAGGTATATATTATGTAATGACGGACCTGCTGGACACTGTCTGTCAGCACTGCAGACTCCTAAAGTAAGCTACTAGTATCAAGAAGATAGAAACAAAAAAAAAAAACACGGGTAGGTGGTATACAATTATGGATGGACGAGCGACTGCCGACACAGAGGTAGCTACAGCCGTGGACTACCGTACTGTGTCTGCTGCTAATATAGACTGGATGATAATGAGATAAAATTAAAATATATATATATATATCACACTAGTACTGCAGCCGGACAGGTATATATTATGTAATGACGGACCTGCTGGACACTGTCTGTCAGCACTGCAGACTCCTAAAGTAAGCTACTAGTATCAAGAAGATAGAAAAAAAAAAAACCCACGGGTAGGTGGTATACAATTATGGATGGACGAGCGACTGCCGACACAGAGGTAGCTACAGCCGTGGACTACCGTACTGTGTCTGCTGCTAATATAGACTGGATGATAATGAGATAAAATTAAAATATATATATATATATCACACTAGTACTGCAGCCGGACAGGTATATATTATGTAATGACGGACCTGCTGGACACTGTCTGTCAGCACTGCAGACTCCTAAAGTAAGCTACTAGTATCAAGAAGATAGAAACAAAAAAAAAAACACGGGTAGGTGGTATACAATTATGGATGGACGAGCGACTGCCGACACAGAGGTAGCTACAGCCGTGGACTACCGTACTGTGTCTGCTGCTAATATAGACTGGATGATAATGAGATAAAATTAAAATATATATCACACTAGTACTGCAGCCGGACAGGTATATATTATGTAATGACGGACCTGCTGGACACTGTCTGTCAGACTCAGCACTGCAGACTCCTAAAGTAAGCTACTAGTATCAAGAAGATAGAAAAAAAAAAAAACCACGGGTAGGTGGTATACAATTATGGATGGACGAGCGACTGCCGACACAGAGGTAGCTACAGCCGTGGACTACCGTACTGTGTCTGCTGCTAATATAGACTGGATGATAATGAGATAAAATTAAAATATATATATATCACACTAGTACTGCAGCCGGACAGGTATATATTATGTAATGACGGACCTGCTGGACACTGTCTGTCAGCACTGCAGACTCCTAAAGTAAGCTACTAGTATCAAGAAGATAGAAACAAAAAAAAAAACACGGGTAGGTGGTATACAATTATGGATGGACGAGCGACTGCCGACACAGAGGTAGCTACAGCCGTGGACTACCGTACTGTGTCTGCTGCTAATATAGACTGGATGATAATGAGATAAAATGAAAATATATATATATATCACACTAGTACTGCAGCCGGACAGGTATATATTATGTAATGACGGACCTGCTGGACACTGTCTGTCAGACTCAGCACTGCAGACTCCTAAAGTAAGCTACTAGTATCAAGAAGATAGAAAAAAAAAAAACCACGGGTAGGTGGTATACAATTATGGATGGACGAGCGACTGCCGACACAGAGGTAGCTACAGCCGTGGACTACCGTACTGTGTCTGCTGCTAATATAGACTGGATGATAATGAGATAAAATTAAAATATATATATATCACACTAGTACTGCAGCCGGACAGGTATATATTATGTAATGACGGACCTGCTGGACACTGTCTGTCAGACTCAGCACTGCAGACTCCTAAAGTAAGCTACTAGTATCAAGAAGATAGAAAAAAAAAAACCACGGGTAGGTGGTATACAATTATGGATGGACGAGCGACTGCCGACACAGAGGTAGCTACAGCCGTGGACTACCGTACTGTGTCTGCTGCTAATATAGACTGGATGATAATGAGATAAAATTAAAATATATATATATCACACTAGTACTGCAGCCGGACAGGTATATATTATGTAATGACGGACCTGCTGGACACTGTCTGTCAGACTCAGCACTGCAGACTCCTAAAGTAAGCTACTAGTATCAAGAAGATAGAAAAAAAAAAAAACCACGGGTAGGTGGTATACAATTGTGGATGGACGAGCGACTGCCGACACAGAGGTAGCTACAGCCGTGGACTACCGTACTGTGTCTGCTGCTAATATAGACTGGATGATAATGAGATAAAATTAAAATATATATATATCACACTAGTACTGCAGCCGGACAGGTATATATTATGTAATGACGGACCTGCTGGACACTGTCTGCAGAATGCGTTTATAAAAACACCACACGACGAGTGTTTAACTTTTTCAGGCAGACAATCACAATATACTGGTGGTCAGCAGACAATCACAATACTGGTGGTCAGTGGTCACTGGTCAGTCACACTGGCAGTGGCACTCTGGCAGCAAAAGTGTGCACTGTACTTAAAATATGTACTCCTGCTATAACTGCTCCCCAGTCTCCCCCACAATTAAGCTGTGTGAGCAGTGAGCACTCAGCACAGTCAGATAATGATATACAGTATTACATATGATGCAGCACACTGGGCTGAGCACAGATATGGTATGTGACTGTGTCACACTGTGTATCGTTTTTTTTCAGGCAGAGAACGGATTAATTAAACTGGTGGTCACTGGTCACACTATCAGCAGCAAGTAGTACTCCTCCTAATAATATGCTCCCCAAAATTTGTGTCTCTCTCTAGTACTCTAGTCTAAACGGAGAGGACGCCAGCCACGTCCTCTCCCTATCAATCTCAATGCATGTGTGAAAATGGCGGCGACGCGCGGCTCCTTATATAGAATCCGAGTCTCGCGATAGAATCCGAGCCTCGCGAGAATCCGACAGCGGGATGATGACGTTCGGGCGCGCTCGGGTTAACCGAGCAAGGCGGGAAGATCCGAGTCGCTCGGCCCCGTGTAAAAAAAAATGAAGTTCGGGCGGGTTCGGATTCCGAGGAACCGAACCCGCTCATCACTAGTGCAGACCACTTCCTCCCTGCATTTGAGATGCAATAGAATCTCAGATGAACATCACGACCATGCAGTATGTTGCGATGTTCATGTGTGACAGCAGGCTGAGTACGCTTATGCTTTCTCAGCCTTGCCGTCGCAGTGCGGCTTTGGAGGCCAAGGTAACTGTGTCTCGCATTGCAGTCTTTTGCCTCGCCACTTTTGTAAAAACAGGGCCAACACGCCCTTGTTTTCCCTAATACCGGCCACCCCCCTTGGCCTCGCCACTTTTGGAAAACGGGGACGACACGCCCTTGATTTCCCCTTATGCCGGCCACTCTTCCTGTTACACTGGCTGATGCTTAACAGAACTTCTCTAAGCTCAAACTTATGAAAAACTATCTGAGATCGGCCATGAAGCTAGAATGTCTCAGGGGACTTGCCATCATAAATATAAATGTTGTAGTCTCACAACAACTATTGTATGATTATTTGATAGATATTTTTTTGATTGAAGTTTGCACAATTCTTTTATTTATATTGCATAGTGCATTCAGTGGTATTTATATTGCTCTATTTGGTTCCTTTTTATTTATACTGTAGTTGTATATTTTGTGTGTTGAGCACGTGTCTCTTTCCCCAACAAAAATCTTGCCTAGGGCATCAAATTGCTAAAGGCCGGTATGATGACATTTTGCTTAATTTTGGAATCTGAGCATGGCGGGAAAACCCGAGCTGCTGAGTGGATTCGGGGTGTGCTTGGATCTCAGATTGCAGGTATTACAGGGATCCCTCTTCCAATAACCTTCCACTCCAACACTATTCTATTGTTCTGTCCTTTCCTCCCATCTGTTTTCTTGCTCTTTCTCTTCTCCCACTTTCCCTCCATTCTCACTCTCTCTTTTCCCCTGTCTCCCTCTCTCTCCAACCCTGCTTTCTTACTCTTCAATACCCCTTTCTCTCACTCTTCCCTACCCCCACATAACCGTTATATGACAGTATATGCACTGACACGTTTAATTAATTCTCTAGGAGTGTGGCACAGCCTCCACCACTTGCCTAATTTTATTATTTTTATTGATTGGTTATAAGCCCTCATTTAATAGAATAATAAAAAAAGCCACTAACTATAACAACGATGTCCTACCCATATACACTCCATTCAAGATGGCATATAGCACAGTACAGTGGAAATATTTTGTAGTTACTGGTATATTTTGGGCTGACAGTACCAACACAAGCTACCTAATTGGAAATTCACCACTGGTGCCAGGAAAGTCATGACCAACACCCTTTGGGCTACCAATTAGCTCTGGAGAGAGGCTTCACTACAGCATCAGGAATGGCACTGCAGTACTGTCACACTAGATACAGTGGGTCAGCACAGCAGAGGTGCAGAGCTGCTGCCAGGTCTCTGGGGAGGGAAGAAGGGAAACGCTCCAGCCAGGGATGGGACACATAATTGAGACATGGAAACAGAGCTCTCCTAGTAAGCAGAGGCACCAATGGGTCTGATGATACCCGGTGTGCAGTGAGCATTACTCCCCCCGCACTGGAGATTCAGTTACCCAAAATGGGGGTGGGGGAGTTGGAGGGTGGCCTGACGGGGATCTCTGATCCATCACTCCGTGGGCATATCCAGCATCTCAGGAGATGCTGGCTGCCTCCAGAGACTGGCCTGTGCGTAGTGCTGGCTCTTCATCTGTGACAGGAGACGAGTGCTGCAAGAGAATATCAAACTGCAGCACCTGGCTCCTGTCACTGTAGAAGAGAGGGCACTTTGGTGTCACCCCTTCCAAGGTTAAATAGGGCGGGGGTGGGGGGGGGGAGTGGCAGATCCAGGCTGCTCCATCTGGCCTAGGCTCGGGTAATAATTACCCTCCCTCTCGCAGAAATTTTGGATATTGAATTTTCAGATATGGGAGACTCAACGTGTAATACCGATAAATTATATCTCTAATTTCAGAAAAACATAAATGATTAACAACATTTGCAGCTATAGTAATCTAACTATAAATTACATTTTGGTGGATTCTTTTTCTTAATCATTATCACCATCTTGTGGTGGGAGGAAAGTACTGCATGAACCTTAACTAAAGCTGTGAATTTTTAAATCACAGTATACTGTATTATGCTTGTTACTGTAGTTATTGTTTATATAAAGCCACATATTTTTTGTTATTATCATACTGTGTTATAGTTAAAAATATCAACCTCATAAAAATAATTAATTCACTAACACAAGGAAATTAGATTTAATTAGAACAAATTTAAATACAAATGTAATAAGGGAAAATACAAAAATACAAAATAAACTGATGTATGTTTAGCAATGGATGGCAAAGGTTCAGGAGCACAAAATAGTTGCTTTTGGATATAGGGGGTCATTCCGAGTTGATAACTAGCTGAAAATGTTCGCTGCGCAGCGATGAAGCAAACAAACGGCACTTCTGCGTATGCGGTGCAATGAGCACGCATGACGTACTTTCACAACGGCTGATGCAGTTTTGCACAAGGTCTAGCGAAACTTTTCAGTCGCACTGCTGGCCGCAGAGTGATTGATATGAAGTGGCCATTTCTGGGTGTCAACTGACCGTTTTCAGGGAGTGTTCGAAAAAACGCAGGTGTGCCAAGAAAAACGCAGGTGTGGCTGGGAGAATGCAGGGTGTGTTTGTGATGTCAAATCCGGAACTGAACAGTCTGAAGTCATCGCAAGCTAGGAGTAGGTCTGGAGCTACTCTGAAACTGCACAATTTTTTTTTGTAGCCGCTCTGCGATCCTTTTGTTCACACTTCTGCTAAGCTAAAATACGCTCCCAGAGGGAGGTGGCTTAGCATTTGCACGACTGCTAAAAACTGCTAGCGGGGGAACAACTCGGAATGACCCCCATAGTACACATTTGAAGGCATCACAACAAAACTTGCTTAAATGTAAAAACAGAGAGGTGGAGAAGCTGTTGGAGGGACACAGATGGTAAGCTGCCGGAGTGACAGAGGTAGAAATTTGTAAAAGGGGCACTACTACTGTGGGCATTATGTGTAAGGAACACTACTACTGTGGACATTATGTGCGTAAGTGGTACTACTAAAGTGGGCATTATGTGTATAAGGGGCTCTACTACTGTAGGCATTATGTGTAGGGGAACTACTACTGTGAACATTATGTGTGTAAGTTGTACTACTACTGTAGGCATTATGTTTATAAGAGGCACTACTACTGTAGGCATTATGTTTAAGGGGCACTACTACTAAGTGAATTGTGTGTAATGGGCACTACTGTGGATACTGTGTATAATGGGCATTACTGTGTGGCATAAAGTGTTTAATAATGAGTGATGTATTGTAAATATGGGGCACTACATGTGGTGTAATGTGAATAAGATTGTGCTAATCTGTGGCATAATTTGAATTGGGGGTACTATTGTGTGGCCACAACCCTTCCTTCTGAGACCACTGTCCCTTTATAAAGTATGGAAAGTAGGACACAAATTTATAGTTTGCATGGGGTGCTGAAAACCTTAGCACTGGCTCCACCTTATGGGGAGAGAGGGGTAGGTGGCGGGGGAAATGAGTGCCTCCACCTCTCCAGGACTACTTTAAGCCCTGCTTATCCCTACTCCCAAGTAAAACTGTAGGTTTATAAACAAGGTACATACTCAAAGGGTATACCCAGGGCTACCATCAGGGAGAGACCCAAGCCCAACTCCTACAGTAAAGTGAGACAGAATTGCTACCCATCTCATTGGACTCCAAACGTATTACAGCTTCTTAAGAACTAGATGTCCCAGTAGCTGTTGCTGTCTGGGACCGGACTCTCACAAGATGGATGCTGAGAGATCTCCATATATTACCATACATGTCCTTAGCTCTGGAAAATGGAGGCTATTTTCTTGTATACCAGTCTCTCAGCAATATGTTCACTCACTTCACTGGCCATGTAGTTAAGTCAGGAGCAACTCTCATTTTCTGCTGGTCTGAGCTCTGCCTTCTGTCATTCTAGTACATCTGGTATATGGCAATTAAACCCCAAAAGCTGCACTTTTTGATTAGAATATGCAACTAGCTGTGAGCATAGATGACATCATGACATCAGAAGAGAGCATTTCAGATAGATAAGCCATTTGAAAATTTGTTGCGAACACAAAAATGACGGGCATTAAAGATGCCTGCCAATCATTCCCTGAAATTGACTATATCTCAGCTTCTATCCTACCAATTTAAAGTTTAATTTTTTTGTTCAAAAACTAATTTTAATTGGAAACTTTTTATCTGTCACACTTTTTTCCTAAACCGTAACGTTTCTGAACAATTTTCAAAAAACTGAAAATGTCATATTTTCACATAATTTATTGTCAAATAACTTTTTTTATTATTCACAATATCAGTTTTGTACCTCAGAAGACAAAGGCCCTCATTCCGAGTTGATCGGTCGCAAGGCGAATTTAGCAGAGTTACACACGCTAAGCCTACGCCTACTGGGAGTGTATCTTAGCTTCTTAAAATTGCGACCGATGTATTCGCAATATTGCGATTACAAACTACTTTGCAGTTTCTGAGTAACTTCAACCTTACTCTGCCTGTGCGATCAGTTCAGTGCTTGTCGTTCCTGGTTTGACGTCACAAACACACCCAGCGTTCGCTCAGACACTCCCCCGTTTCTCCAGCCACTCCTGCGTTTTTTCCGGAAACGGTAGCGTTTTCATCCACACGCCCATAAAACGCCGTGTTTCCGCCCAGTAACACCCATTTCCTGTCAATCACATTACGATCGCCGGAGCGATGAAAAAGCCGTGAGTAAAAATACTATCTTCATTGTTAAATTACTTGGCGCAGTCGCAGTGCGAATATTGCGCATGCGTACTAAGCGGATTTTCATTGCGATGCGATGAAAAATACCGAGCGAACGACTCGGAATGAGGGCCAAAATTAGCATTATTTCAGCTTTCCATTTATACCAAGAAAGTCCCGTTTTAGTGAAAAGCTTCCTTGGAAATGACAGGTCAATATTGCGGTTCCTAGGAAAAAGCCTTACACACGGCAAAATCACTTATTGGTGCTGGCTACAAGACACTTTCACTAAATTTTGTAGAATTCCAGAAAATAGGTGCAGGTCTTGGTTTTGATTTGCAAAAGTTAAATGAGGGAGAAGGAATTGAGGAAACATTAAGAAAAAACAAAGTGAGCTGGCATAAAAAGTGTGCACTAAACATTAATAAAATTAAACTTAAAAAAAAAAAAAAATGTTCTTCATTGCCAAATGTGTCACCCAATGATTAAAGTGCATATACTCCTTCTGAGAAGGATAGAAAAAACCCTGCAGTCTATCCATTCAACAACATAATAAATTCAAATGAAAGATGAAATGTGTTTTATATGCAAGCAAAAGGGCAGTATTTGAAGACCTCTTTTTAAGGTTGCTTCTCCACAAGAGGAAAAACTTAAGAGATGTGCATTGATAACGTATGGGAGGGAGGGCACAAATTTATAGTTTACAGGGGTGTGTAGAACACCCTAGCAACAGTCCTAAGCATATGGCTGGAAAATGACAAGCATATGACTGTAAAATTCAAACTATAATTTACCAATTTTCTTCTATAACACATGACAGCCAGCAATCTTAATGTTTAAAATAAGAAGGAAGGAAGTCAAGAGTGTCTCACAGACACAGCAAAATAATTGTCACATAGAAATCTGTAGTCTATACAAAAGATTGATATTCATGACAAACGAGATCAAGCAGAATCGTTTTATGACAGTAATAGATTACTTCCTCTGCCATAATGTCAGATGTCTTAGAGTTCCGTGGAGTTCAAATGAACAGTAATTCAATCTGGAGCTTTTCAACAAATTTTCAAAAAATGTAATTATTCCATTAGAAATGTATGTTATTTGTATGGTGAATAACACAAATGCATATGCTTACACTTGCTGTATGCTGTATCATGTTTTAGTTTTTTTATGTATATTTCTTTTAGAGCTTAATATACTTAAACAGATTTATTGGGTACCGTATATGAATTTCATCACGTGAAGAAAAATGAAGTTTCCACAAACAACTTAGGGGTCCATTCATGAAACAGTAAAAAGTGTGGACTAGTGAGCCAGTGGAGATGTTGCCCATGTCAACCAACCAGCATTGAAGTAACATTTGTAACTTGCATACTATAATATTATACTGGTTCACTTCTCCACACTCTTCACTGCTTCATGAATAGACCCCTGAGATGACTATTGTATCACTAAAAAGATAAGGTTTGCTTTTATCTTTTTTTCCTGCTTTCCAAAATTAAACACTGTATGGCAAAATGGTGGTATCTGGACTATACATCTACACTACAAAGGTCTACAGTCAATAGGTCTACCACTACAATCCCTAGGTCTTCAGGACACAGCCCTTACTTGGTTCTCAAACCTACCTATCTAATCACTCTTTCAGTGTTCACTTCTCTGATTCTACCTCTTCTTCTCTACCTCTATCAGTTGGAGTACCGCAAGGCTCAGTCTTGGGTCCTCTGCTGTTCTCAATCTATACCCCATCTCTTGGTAAACTAATCAGCTCCTTCGGATTTCAGTATCATTTGTACGCTGATGATACTCAAATCTACCTATCCTCCCCAGATTTATCACCATCTGTATTGATTCGTGTCACTGAATGCCTGTCTGCCATTTCATCTTGGATGTCATCTTGCCACCTCAAACTCAACATTTCAAAACAGAATTAATTATTTTCCCACCAGCCAAGAGTAGTTACCAACCTGATATCTCCATAACTGTTGACAATGCGGCTATCCACCCTACCCCACAAGCTTGCTGCCTAGGTGTCATCCTTGACTCTGAACTGTCCTTTGTTCCACACATTCAATCTGTCTCTAAATCATGTTACATGCACCTAAAAAACATATCCAAAATACGTTCTTATCCTACACAAGACACTGCAAAAACTCTAATCCATGCACTCATCATCTCTCGCATTGATTATTGTAATAGTCTCCTTACTGGTCTTCCCAAACATAGGCTCTCACCACTACAGTCCATTTTAAATGCAGCTGCGAGGCTAATCTTCCTTGCTAGATGTTCTTCATCTGCTGATCTGCTCTGTCAGTCCCTCCATTAGTTACCGGTATTCTACCATGTTAAATATAAAATACTTTTACTTACATGCAAGGCTATTAACCAAACTGCACCAACATACATCTCCTCACTCATCTCAACATATCTCTCTAGCAGACCTCTCCACTCTGCACAAGATCTGCGTCTCTCATCCACACGTATTACTTGTTCCCACTCAAAATTACAGTACTTTATCTGGCTTCACCCACTCTGTGGAATGCCCTCCCATGCACAATAAGACTCACCTCTAGTCTCCAAACCTTTAAACGAACATTCCCTGAAAACTCACCTCTTCAGACAAGCCTATCAAATTCCAGACCCACCCACATAACCTTCAATACTTCCCTATCCAATTACATCCTCTCTGTACAGTCCACATAATATCACATATTTTGTCTTCCAACATAGGGGGTCATTCCGACCCGATCGCTCACTGCAGTTTCTCACAGCACAGCGATCGTGTCGGAACTGCGCATGTGCCATCGTTGCCTAGCAATCGCCTCTGAGGCAGAGGCGGTCGCTGGGCATGAGGGGGCATGGTCCGGCCAACGCAGGCGTGGCTGGACCGTTGGTGGGGGGGGGCAGTCTGCGGCGGCTGCGTGACGTCGCATGCAGCCGCTGCGGGCCGGGGAGTGATGAGTAGCTCCCGGCCAGCACGCTAAAGCTGCGCTGGTTGGGAGCTACTCTTCACATTTTGACCCTGTTGACCTAATGCATGTCTACCATTAGTGGTAGACCTATTGACTGTAGACCTTCTTAGTGTAGTTTTAATAATCCACACCCCAAAATGGCACAGCCTTTGGAGAACTCACTTCTGGGTTTGCCAGATGCTGTTTGCCCAGGAGACTGCATGAAAGTCCCAATTAGACTTTAGGTGCTATGAGAGCAAAGCAAACAAAGTGGGTGTGGATTCATAGATCGACAATGTTTAGGCTGACAGTAAATATTTCAATACCATGTGGCAGACATGCATTAGGCTGACAGATACAAAATGTTGAACAGCACAAAAGGTTGACAGTGGCTTAGGTCGACAGGTACAGGTCGACAGGTTCAAAAGGTTGACTTGGAAATGATCAACACATGTTTCTTGGGATAATTTGCGCCAAAACTTTGAATTTTACTGTCATCTGACCACAATCAGTAGAAACCTCTACTCTCACTGGCTCACTACACTTCATGGATGGATCTAAACATTTCTCATAGGGGTCAGTTTTAAAATTAATCCTGACTCCTCCCCTTCTATTTATTATTCCTCCCCCTTCAAGTCCTGACTCCTCCCATTTTCATGCATTGATCTATCATAATACCTTTGTGTATCGATAAATATATATATATATATATATATATATATATATATAAAATGAAAGGGGTCTTCCACTATGCATCCTTCACTGCTTCCTCCCAGATCCCAATAGCAGCACTTTCAAATAGGAAATGTACAGTATACTGAACTGCCTGGGAATCTCTTAGTGGCACAGAGGCAACAGTTTTGTATCTAGCCATTACAAAAAGCTGAGCAGTGCTAAAGTGTGAGTCACACCTGGATCTCTCTGTATCATGCCAGGATTTTGTACTCTGTGAACAGGTTTGTAGTACTACTGTACAGTCTCAACTCCCTCCCAGGCAAGCACTGACTTACCTCACACTGCGTGGGACAACAGGAGTTGTGCTGCTGCTGGTAGCAGAGGTCGGGGCACGCTGGGTGGTCCCATCTAGTGTTGTCTCAGCTGCGCCAGCTAGCTGAACATAACTAGTGTGGTCAGGTCCTAGTCAAGGCCCTCTGCTTCCCCCAACCAACCGGAGCCATCTCAGCTGCCCTGACAATGTGGCTATCGCGACCAGGTACCGGCCAGCGTCTGCAGCTCCCCTGACCATCTGGCGCCATCTCAGCTGCCCTGAATAAACATGGTTAGTGCAGCCAGATCACGGCTGGTGCCTGCAGCTGCCCCAATGGGCCAGCACCATCTCAGCTGCCCTGACAACATGGCTAGTGCGACCAGGTCCCGGCCAGCAGCTGCTGTTCTCCCAACCTCTGATGCCTGCATTAACAGCAAGTGGGCAAGGTTGGGGCTGTGTGCTACAGGGGGCGATTGCCCTTATCACCCCCCTCTAAATCCACCAATGCTACACTCAACACGCTTAGGGCTTGGTGGCTTGATCCGCTTTGCTCATCACAGATTACTATTCCCAATAGATGTTCACATGTGATAGTAAATCAAGCAGGTGTCGAAAAAACATCTATAAACCAGTTAAAACATAGACCATTTTATTGTTGACCATTTTCATGTCATCCTTTTGAACCTGTCTACCTTAACACTGTAGACCTTTTGTACCTGCCGACCTTTTGTACCTATTCACTTAATGCATGTCAACTATATGGTGTCAACCTATTGACTGTTGTCCTATACACTGTCGATCAATCATCTGGATACAAGCACAGCAAGTGCTGTAACTTTGTACCTGGACAAACCATGTTGTAATCCAAGGAGTGCAAATACATTTTTTTTAGTGCATGCAAAATACTGTCTGCTTTCGCATGTTGCCCATATTGGCAGAACCTACGATGTATATAGGTCTCAGTCGTGTGTGATGGAACTTTGTCCTATTAGTGTTTCTAGGGCCATTACTGTTTTGGGCTTAAGGGGACATGTACTAAGCAGTGATATTAGTGGAGAAGTGAGCCAGTGGAGAAGTTGCCCATGGCAACCGATCAGCTGCTCTGTATATTTTTACAACATGCAAATTATAAATGTTACGTCAATGCTGATTGGTTGCCATGGGCAACTTTTCCACTCGCTCACTACTCCACTTTTATCACTGCTTAGAACATATACCCCTTAATATGGTGTTGGTGCATAATTGTCAGCAGTTCCGGATTATCAAATTGGCAGAGTTGGTACAGGCCTATAGGCTCAACTTCTTTTCGGATTCCTGCACCAACGGATCAAATAAATAATAATATCTTAAATTGTTTCCAAAATATACAAAAAAAAATTAATCAACTCAAAGAAACAAAAACTTTACTGTTATGTACCCATTAACTTAAAGTACATAAACCATAGACATCATAGACCATTTGCGAGGGGCCCCATGAGATTTTGACTGCCTAGGAGCTTACACAGGATTTAATTTGGTACTAAAGGGTAAATTTACTAAGATGGGAAGTTTTTTTTAAACTGGTGATATTGCTCATAGCAACCAATCAGATTCTACTTAACATTTATCTAGCTGGTTCTAGAAGATAATAGATAAAATCTGATTGGTTGCTATGGGCATCATTACCAGTTGTTAAAAAAAACTCCCACATTAGTAAATTTAGCCCTAACTTGGGGCCTACTGACATTACTGGGTGGGACATAATATGGTGTAAGGGGCATAACTGGGGTTTTAAGGCAGTCATTTCCTGCAATGCCACACCCCTTGCAGTGAGGCCATACCCCTTTATTGGGGGGCAAATATCGATTGGAAGGGGCATTTTTTACTGTTCGTACTGGGAGCCAAATTGTCCAGAAACAGCACTGGTTAGTCCACATAGTAGATAACCTAACCAGGGATGGTACATTAAACAGCAGAAAGTATGTGCTTGGGTTAATCAGTATGCTACAGGTACATAATACTGTATCTCCAGGGGCAGCCAGGTATGTACAGTATTTTGTTAATGCAGCTGCTGCTGTGCAAATTTCCACTTGTGAGAGTGGGGTATGTAATATATCTAGTGGTGGTGAAACAGCGGTAATAGAGGATGGTCACTGTAATCAGGGGTGTATTTAGGGGTCTGAGCGTCCATGGCAAAGTAAAGGACTGGTGCCCCCCATATTTGAAATAGGGAAGGCACGTGTGCCAAAAAAGGGGTGTGGCCACTCGACAGTACACCCAATTTAAATTACACCACAATAGTGTGCCTTACTCACACTACACAGGACAGTAATGTACAGTACATTATTCACGTTATGCTACACAGTAGTACCAGGGGCGTCTCTAGAGAGGAGGGGACCCGTGTGCAGACTCTATGTTTGGGCCCCCTCCTCTCTCGTAGCCATCACCGCTTCTCTGAGCGCTGTAGACTCTGGCACAGTGCCAGAGTCTACAGCGCATGCGCAGGACTCAGAAAAATGGCCACCGCGCCATTTTTTCAAAGTCCTAAGCATGTGCTGTAGACTCTGGCACTGTGCCAGAGTCTGTAGTGTCAGTTCGCTAGCAGCGGCGGTGACGGCTACAGGAGAGGAGGGGGCCCACACACAGTCAGCGATGGACTCTGGAAAGGTAAGTATAGGAGAAATTGGTGCAGTGTGGGCACCCCTGGACTCAGGGGCCCGTGTGCACCGCACACACTGCACCCATTATAGATACGCCACTGAGTACTACCCCTTATACACATTATGCCACATAGTAGTGCCCATATATATGGGAAGGCGTGCACGCTCCTGGGAAAGTGGACGTGGCCTCACAATTTTATATTATGATATCAAACTATAAATATATAATCACACCCCCTACACATGCACACACACAATTAGCAGCCTTACACACAATACCCACAGTAGTTCTTCTTACGCATAATGTCCCGAGTATAGTGTCAGATGTACATAATGTTCCACAGTATAGTGCCAGTTACACATAATGACCCCAGTAGTGCAGTGCCAGATACACATAATGCCTCAGAATATAGTGCCAAATACACATATGCCCCCACTGTACCTGATACACATACAGTATGCTCCCACAGTACCAGATACTCATATGCCCCCACAGTGCCGGACACTCAAATGCCCCCACAGTGCCAGATACATGTATGCCCCCACTGTGCCAGATACACGTATGCCCCCACAGTGCCAGATACATGTATGCCCCCACTGTGCCAGATACACGTATGCCCCCACAGTGCCAGATACACATATGCCCCCACAGTGCCAGATATACATATGCCCCCACAGTGCCAGACACATATATTCCCCCATGTTGATTTTACTATTAAAGGCAGCACTTTTAGGTAGATTCACTTTTAGAGGCGGAAGCTACTGTATCCCCCCACCCCCATGTAGTTTCTCAACAGCAGGGATGCCCATTAATGATCAAAGAATGGAGCAACAGCCACTGTAATTGGCACCGGGGTCCAGCACCACACCACAATACAGACAAGAATCTCTATATACTGTACACTACACCTCCCAGCAGCCGCTGCTGCATGCTGTGATCGTTACTGGGTATCCATGCTGGTGAGGAACTAGACGGGGGTGGGGGGATAGCTGCTGCCTCTAAAAGTGAATCTACAGTACCTACTGCCCGCAGGTGGCACCTCTGGATGGCGTCCCTCCTCGACTGGTGCCCCTGGCGAGTGCCATCCTGGCCATTAGGAAGATACACCACTGACTGTAATATACAGTCTGTGCAGGCACGTCTTCCTCCATACAGGATTAAGGAGAGAATATTGAAAGAGAAACTGCATATGTGCAGTAGTGCTCTTGGGGCCTTATTCAGAGCTGATCGCTATTGCTGTGATTGCTCTCTAGGCTTTGGGGTTTGCGTGTTCACACAGCAGCAATCAGGCCTTAACTGCGCAGCAGATGGCTGTCTTTAGCTAGCGATCGCCTCTGCCTGAATGACAGGTAGAGGCGGTCGCTGGGTGGGAGGGGGAGGGACGGCGGCATTAAGCTGCCGTTTAAGGGGCGCGGTCTGGCCAACGCAGGCATGGCCAGAGCGTACCGGGCCGTGGCGGCTGCGTGACGTTACATGCAGCCGCTGCGACCCTGTAAGGATGCAATTGCATCATGATTGACAGGCAATGGGCATCCGTGGGCGGCGATGCGGTATTTGGGGGAGGAGAGCAAGAAACACATGCATGTCATGGCAATTTTTCAGGTTGGCCTGATAATGTCGACTGCGTTTTCTGCAAGTCGAAACATGGCACTGGACCACCTGTATATGCAGCCATGCTGCGTAGGCAAGGGTATACCACTAGAAACATATACACATTGAGTTTGTTGGCAGATAGGAACCACTTGGCCCAACTTGTCTGCCCCTTTTTTTAACATATTTTTACCTCAAACCTTATTTGATCCTTATTTCTTTGTAAGGATATCCTTATGTCTATCCCATGCATGTTTAAATTGCTCTACTGTCTTAGCCTCTACCACCTCTGATGGGAGGCTATTCCACTTGTCAACTACCATTTCTATGAAGTAATTTTTCTTCAAATTTCCCCTAAACTTACCTCCCTTCAATTTCAGTGAATGTCCTTGTGTTCTAATATTTTTCTTAATTTGAAGAATATTCCACTCCTGCACTTTGTTAAAACCCTTGATATATTCAAAGTTTTTTTTATCATATCCCCCCCTTTCCTTTCTCTGCTCCAAACTATACATATTGAGATTTTTTTTGTCTTTCTGGGAATGTTTTGTTATGTAGACCATGCACCATTTTAGATACCCTTCTTTGTAAGTCTCTAATTTATTGATATATTTCTGTATATATGGCCTCCAGAACTGAACACTATTCTATATGAGGCTGTACCAATAACCTTTACAGTGGCATTATTACTTCTGTCTTCCTGCTGCTGATTACTCTCCCTATGCAACCAACCATCTGACTAGCTTTCCTCATTGCTTTGTTACATTGCTTACCTGCCTTTAAGGCACCTGAAATAGTGGCTCCCAGAACCCTTTCCTCCTTCGTAGTTTCCAGTATAGTGTCATTAATACTATATTAATCCTTTGGCTTTTTGAGACCCAAGTGCGTGATTTTGCATTTTTAGGCATTAAACTGTAATTGCTACACTCTTGACCATTCCTTTAGTCTGCCTAGGTCCTAAATCATTTGTTTTATCCCCCCTGGTGTGTCTACCCTTTGCATACCTTTGTGTCATTGCTAAAAGGCATACTTTCCCTTTAATACCATTTGCAATGTCACCAATAAAGATATTAAAAAGCACTGGTCCAAGTACAGATCCCGGTGATACTCCACTGCTAATATTTCCCTCCCATGAATGCACTCCATTTACTACAACTTTCTGTTTTCTATCCTGCAACTAAGGTCTTATCCATTCAATCATTTTAGTATCCAATCCCAAACTTTTGAGTTTATTTAGCAGTTTGTAATGTGGGACAGTGTCAAAAGCCTTACTAAAATCTAGATAAGCTATATCTATGGCCCCACGTTTATCTATTACTTTAGTCACAAAGTCAAAAAAATCAATAAGATTTGTTTGACATGATCTGCCCCCAATGAATCCATGCTGTTTGAGATCCTGTAAATTGCTGGATTTGAGATAATCTGCAACTCTTTCTTTTAAGAATGTTTCCATTAATTTCACTACTACTGATGTAAGGCTTACTGGTCGCTAGTTTGCCTCTTCCTTGCTTCCACTTTTGTGCAGTGGCCCTTTTTTTCCCAGTCCTCTGGAATTACTCCTGTAGCTAGTGGCTGGTTGAATGATTCCAGCTACCAGCACCTCTTTAAGTTTTTTTTTGTATTCTTGGATGTATCCCATCTGGTCCCATTGATCTATCCACTTTCAGCTTTGAGAGATATGTTAGGACCTTCTCCTCTGTAAATGTACTTGTTTTATCTTTCTGAATATCCCTGCAACTTAACTGTGGCCCCTTCCCATCTCTTTCAGTAGTGAATACTGAGCAAAAATAATTAAGATGATCTGCTATTACATTTTCTCCCTCAACATGACTCTCAGTCTCTGTCTTTAGTTTTATTATTCCTCTTTTGGGTTTTCTACTTTTGCTTACATACCTAAGCTAAGTTTTGCCTCCTTTACCCACTGACTGGGCCATTTTCTCCTCAGCTTGTGCCTTTGCACATCTGATTACCTTCTTAGTCTCTTTTTGTCTAACAAGATATCTCTCTTTGTCTTCATTATTTTGTGTCTGCTTATATTTCCTAAAAGCCATCTTTTTTGCTTTCACAATATTTGCTACTTCTTTCGCAAACCACACCAGCTTCCTTTTCCTTTTGATACAAAAGGTCTGTTGCCTTTAATATTGCACTTTTTAATGTTTCCCACCTCTCCTGCACTCCTTTCAAGTTCCTCCACTTTGCCAAAGAATCACTTACACATTTTTCACCAAGTTTTATGTCAAATATTCTGTCTCCATTTGTAAGTTTTAAGTCTAATATTGCGTCTTTCCGAGTGGGCTCCCTCACCAATTGGTGGAGGGATGATCCCCGCAAGGAATTCAAAATGTCCCTACTTCTAGTGGAACTAGTAACAGACACCTAACATTTTACATCATACTTTTAATGCCATTTTAGTGATGTCCTGCAATAGGTTATTGTCCAGTGCCTCTTTCTGACCTGGTGGCCTGTATATCACCGCAATATGAAGATTTGGGGTGATATACTGTACAATGGTCACCCAAAGGGCCTCAATTTTTTTCTTCAATACTTTGTATTAAGATAGTATTTATGCTTTTTTTTTTTTTTACATACATTGCTACCCCTCCTCCAATTCTTCCCATTCTGTCCTTTATAAATAAAGTATATCCCGGTTGAGCTATGTCCCAGTCATTGCACCATGACTCTGTAATCGCCACAATATCTAGCTCATCCCCTGTCATTATTGCAATTAGTTCTTGGATTTTATTTTCTAAGTTCCTAACATTTGCACATATACAGTAGCTTTTAGAGTTTTGTTTGTGCTTTTCCTGTTCCCAGCTATGTTCATCTCTCTGCCTACGTTTATTTGGTTTTGATCTGAATCTTTTATTATCTTTTTTTTAAAATTCTGTTGCTGTGGATATGATTCCTATTCCCTTTGCCTGCAGAAACAATACCTCTGGGTTGGGGAAGCAGATTGTTTTATTCCTATTTGGTTCACTGACCCCTCTGCTAGTTTAAATAGTTATTGATGAAGCATCCAAACACTTCAGTTAGTATTCTTGTTGCCCTTGAAGATGGGTGCAGGCCATCACTTTTGTATAAGCTCCTATCTTGCCAGATGGTGTGACTATGGCCAAATCTACTGTGTGACTACTCCAAATCTCTCCTCATTGCACTACGTCTTCTATTTTCCACTCTGTGTACTGGCAAAACTTCTGAAAAAGTTCCAGTGCGTACCACCTGCTTCAGAGCAGTCCCTATCTTCCTAAATCTATGTTTTGCGGCCATGACTTCAGCCTTAGCTAGGTCATTTGTCCATAGGTGGACAATGACATCCACCTCCCCATCTTTTCTTGCCTGCACAATTCGTAGCATGTGCTGTTTATCCCTTGGAGCTGTGGTTCCAGATAAGCACCTTCCTTGTTTCTCTACTTCATTTGCATTTCCCAGATGTATTCCTCTAATAATGGAATCTCTCAAGAGAAGTGCAGTCCCTTTTGGAGATGCAATTTTCCTGTTCCTTTTCCTATTGCTATAGTTTGATGCGATCACAGGTGAATTGCGATCGCATCGCGGGGTGGAGCAACACATGGTCGGCGGCCTTGCTCGGTGCTGGGCGGCCCCAAGGATGTGATTTTACTGGTTGCAGATTTTGCTACAATAGCAAAATCTGCAACCAACACTGAATAACCTCCTTGGTTAGAGTTGGAGGTCGCCCCTCTGGCAAACTGGGGGTCCTAGTGCTGGACAGTAGAGAAGACCCTAAAACCCCATAAATACTGGACAGCTCTATTTTTACACAGCAATTTAGATTTGAGTTTGGAGACACCCCTCCTAAATATAAATCTCTTTGCATATTTTAAATCTGATCCATTTTGCAGTACAACATAGTTTCACCAAGATGCAATGTTGCTTGCTTTTTGCAGTTTTGCTCCCTAGTCAGAATCAGCCCCTATATGCTCATTCAGCCAGTTTCCTCCAGACAAGCACAGCAGGAAAGGCTCACATAAAATTATATTACAGAATTGACAACTTTACTGATGTTTAATACTCAATCTTTTTTCTATGTTAAATTGTTTGTGAGATGTTTAATAAAATATAATGAGGTGCTTCTGTATTCTGCATTCCAACTTCTACAAGGTTACAGGATTGAGTTGGTAGATTGCTGTGTTTTAAAGGACATACAGTACAAGGTATACATTCTGTGCAGGCAAAAGATACACAAAAGTACAAGAAACCTTGGGGAGGGTTGGGGTTAGGCTGTGGGGGAGGGAGGGTTAGGTTTAGGGAACACTGGGGAGGGTTAGCGTTAGGCTGCAGGAAGGGAGGGTTAAACTGTATTTGGGGAGGGGGGGTATGTAAACTTACCTAGCTACCTAGTTGATCTCCTGACCACCAGCATCCTGACTCGTAGCATCAGAACCTCAAAACCAGCCAAAAATACTGTATTATAGACATAGCTCTGAACATTGGAGATTAATTGATCAAAGCAGGGGGCATGCCTACATCAAAGAGGGTGTCCGACTCCTAACCATGTCTTCATGATGGAGGGGAAATAGCCACTCCTTCTGGGGTATGCTGGCTAATGCTGAATAGCACCAGGTTGCCCCTTTTCCCCCTCCAGTCCCTCTCCTGTAGCCCTTTCTATGCTGAACATACCAGTGGCGGTGTGTGCGGCACCCATTCACTGCAGCTCTGCTGCATGCCTCCAAACTACTGGGCAAAGCTGTACAATGCAGTCTCAATCATGACAGCGAAGCATAGACCTCAAATAGGGACTACAGTAGACTACTGAAATTTGGAGGTATGCTATAGATGTGGATCTCCACAACACACAACCAATTTTACTAGATGTCCTGCTAAAGAAATTCAGTGTAACAGCTGCAAAAATAGAAGACATCACTAAGGTATGCCACAGTAATAAGGATGGAGAGGCTTACTTTTTGGCACCTCACCTACAGGACTAGTAAGGTGGCTGCACCGCCACCTGGGAATCCAAACTGTTAGCCCATGTGCTACCTGGCCCCCCTCCCCCTTATTTGGCTGCGGCCCCTGTCAGTCTAAACAAGTACATGAAGTAAGTACACCTGATGCCAGGGGCTGGCTGGGCAGGGGGGCAGGGTGCCATCTGCCTCCCTGGCCAGTGCAATTTAGGTGTTCCAGGGCCACATGACTGCAGATTCCTGAGAAAAACTGGGCCGCTAGCTTGAGACTGCCCCCCAGGCTGCAAGTTATCAGCCAGCCCCTGCCTGATGTTATTATATAAGCGTAGAAGATACAATCCCATTCAGTACTGATAAATAATGTACTTGCGGATACTACACCAAGAGTACAGCCATATGCTATTGAAGTAAAGCCAGGTATCAGTCAGCAGTCAACATGCCATGCAAATTTGTCTACATACATAGAAACATAGAATTTGACGACAGATAAGAATTACTTAGCCCATCTTGTCTGCCCTCTTAGGGTTAGGGTACTAGGGTTAGGGGTTAGGATTGGGTAGTATCAGGGAGTGGGTAATAGGATTAGAGGCTAAGGTTTTAGTGTCGGGGTAATAGGATTAGGGTTTAGGGTGTAGGGTAAGGGATCACATAGAAAAAGAATTTGATTAATAAACTTTGTTAACACACCTCTGACAGAACAGAAATTTTGCCTGGTAATCCACTTGAGAAAGCATATGTCTGGGTCTGGCTGCTTACAAACCAGTTTTACTTTTGAAACATATGGTGTACATGCAGAATAGTATACTGTTCTGTTCATAGCACTAATGCTGTCTTAGAGACTTGTTTGCTGCATTACTCATGCAAGTGAAATTAGACCCAACGGGTTTTGTACAACAGAATGTCGCTCCGGAACAACCAAAATGATGCCGACTACAATTTATCATGCACGAGAGCCTGTTCTGTCACAAATGTGTGCCATCTGGTCTCACTTCAGTTTCCAGTTGTTTAGAAAATTATGTCTTCTGCCCTGAATAGAGAACCTTGAGTACAGTGTTTTCTAGATGTATTTGTCTTTGGAGATATCCTTGAATCAAACTACAGAAACCTCTGAAGACTGTACTAAACTGTATTACCACGGCAGGGCTAAAAGTGAACTAAATGTCCCTTGAGGCAAATAAAATTGTGATTTCTTGGACATGTCACTTCATATATGGGATTGGAACCTGATCCTGTACATGTTGATGTCAAAGACGAAATCCTTGTCAAAAATCTGATTGTGAATAGCCCAGCACTGACATTGTTTGATCTCACCTCACCTACACTTACCTACACAACTGTAACTACCAATTAATTTTGATGTAAGCAGTATAACTGTAAATATTCTGCTTTCATAACTGCATTCACATTACTCCAATATACTGTTCCTTATAGCAGTTTTCTTTCATAAATTCCCACTACGAAGTCTCTTACTCTTCTCTTTACTGTCCTTTGTACCTCAATCCCTCTGGATGTAGCCATCACACTTCTATCCAGGCTTTGTTATTTTCAGAAGAGTTGGTGTCTCTACTATTCTAACTTTACTCACAGCCAAGGCTGGTTTACATTTAATGATAACTGAAACGGGTGTAGTATGGCTGACCGATGGTCTCCTGACTGCCGGTCAGCATACCGACGCCGGGATCCCAGCAGGGAGGGGCGAGTGCAGCAAGCCACTTGCGGGCTTGGTGGCGACCTGCGAGTGGAAATAGTCCCTGTTGGTCGGCATGCCGACCGTTGGGATAGTGAGGGGGTGGGATTTTGGTGGAGGTCATGTGAAACTTATATGACATATGTCAGACAAAATCTACAGCACCCATCTATCAAGTCTAAAATGTTACATTTATTGTGTGTTCTCTTGACTAACAGTTTTATTTTCTATGGATTTTCTAAAACGTTCTTTCCATGGATGATCAAGAGAGGGAGGTCAGATTGTTTCTTTGTAATATCTTGATGTGTCTGAGAGTGTTTGTTGGAAATTGTCTGCGAGTGATTGCTCTCAGACACAAATGCTACAAAAAGTACTTGTTTACTGCTATTACTTTTGAACTCGATTCTTGCTCCTGACCTGCGATTCTTCCTCCTGTTGTGTTAAGGCTGCACAGAGGGGAGTTTAGCTGCAGGGAGGCATGAGGATAAGGTTCCTGTATGGAGGGGTGATATCATCTAATTGTTTAGTTAATTGTTAATCTATTGGACATGTCTCTTCTTGTGGAGCGCAATCCACTTGGATATATTTGATTATATGCACTATCAATGTGTTGGTATTGATCAACTTTATGCATTGATGAATTTATCACATTTATTTAATTAGCTATTGGTGATTTATGATGCCATTGTTAAATATTTCTTCTATATGTGTGTCTGGTTGGTTTTATTTCTATTAAATTGTTACAATGTTCTGCCAAAAAAGAAAGCCTCTGTTTTGGTTTGTATGACCATAACCTTACAGTTAAATAATACAGACATATATAGTTTGGCAGATGCTCAATTAGCTTAGTGGTATCATTCAGGTGCTTGAAAGGGAGGGGTATTTCTAAGCAAGAAAAAATTGCATTTTGTTTCCCCCAGCACACTGAATGATAACAGTAACTAGATGTAAATCCCACATAATAATAGAATTCAGAGATCTTTGTTACATATATTTGCGCAAATTTATGGTTAAACCCCAAAGCCGCATCAAGGCGTCTCTGTATATTTGGGGTCCCTAGCGCTATATCTAGGTGCAGGGTGTGGCACCGTAAAACACCAGCATAAGTCAGAAAGCCCATGGCAGCATACCAGTGAAAAAACTATGGTGTTAATAAATTAATGTTAGGAAGCCGAAGCTATAAAGGTGATACAAAAATGAAATGTAATTAAAATGGAGAAATAGTGTTAAAGAAATTAGTGTGAAAAGTGTTAATAGAATGTAAAGGTATGCCACACTTAAGCCATCCAGCTCAGCCAGTCCAGAGGCACCACACCACACACCTCCATTACCCCAATCTGGGTCTATCATTAACCAGCAAGGAGCCACATGATAATGGCTCCTTACTTAAATATATCTAAGCTAAGAGCTACCTACCGTGGAGCAACCCCATAATGCTCCATATGGCATGTCAGGGCCTGCACCTCCTCCTAATGCAGGAACCTCTCTGCCGCTCACAACAGACATATATAGTTTGGCAGATGCTCAATTAGCTTAGTGATATCATTCAGGTGCTGGAAAGGGAGGGGTATTTCTAAGCAAGAAAAAATGGCTAATTGAGCATCTGCCAAACTATATATGTCTGTTGTGAGAGGCAGAGAGGTTCCTGCCTTAGGAGGAGATGCAGGCCCTGACATGCCATATGGAGCATTATGGGGTTGCTCCACGGTAGGTAGCTATTAGCTTAGATATATTTAAGTAAGGAGCCATTATCATGTGGCTCCTGCTGGTTAATGATAGACCCAGATTGGGGTAATGGAGGTGTGAGGTGTGGTGCCTCTGGACTGGCTGAACTGGATGGCTTAAGTGTGGCATACCTTTACATTCTATTAACACTTTTCACACTAATTTCTTTAACACTATTTCTCCATTTTAATTACATTTCATTTTTGTATCACCTTTATAGCTTCGGCTTCCTAACATTAATTTATTAACACCATAGTTTTTTCACTGGTATGCTGCCATGGGCTTTCTGACTTATGCTGGTGTTTTGGGGTGCCACATCCTGCACCTAGATATAGCGCTAGGAACCCCAAATATACAGAGACGCCTTGATGCGGCTTTGGGGCTTAACCATACATTTGCGCAAATATATGTAACGAAGATCTCTGAATTCTAATATTATGTGGGATTTACATCTAGTTACTGTTATCATTCAGTGTGCTGGGGGAAACAAAATGCAATTTTTTCTCAGTTAAATAATACATTATGAAGGTATTATGTGTTATACTGTACCAGAACAATGAAATAATTTTCCTGTTTAGGTTTATTCTAGAGGCAGAAGCAAATGCCTCATTTCACACGTGCAACTGAAACACTGGAGCACACGGATTAATTGGTGGGCTGTGGTTCTTCATCTTTCCACTAAACTTGTCTAAGGCGGTGAGTTGTTGAGAAGTTAAGGGTCCTGTTGTACACCATGGAGCGATTTGCACATGCATCTACCATAAGCCAAACTGCAAATGCGCCACCACCATGGTTTTGAGATGGAGTCATAGTGAGGATTTATTTGCAAAGTGATTGACCGTTTGTGGGAGGTAACAGGGGACTAGTGACTCAAACGCAGGTGTGTCGCATATTGTAGGGCCATGTCACAGCTTGCGACTGTGATCCCCTATGCAATTAAATTTAAAATGGCTCGGCCATCTTTCTTCTGATGGTCATGGTGCGTGACATAGTACTCAGAAGGTCAAATATTGACCAATGTGTGTCTGATGTCTGCATCTTCGAACACAAGCGGCAGGTCTCTGGCAAATACAGCAGCTGCGCTGGTATTTGTGTACAACTCTGAAACAGGCCCAGTGTTAGAAAGAGTAAGATCAGGGTGGGAGCTGCAAGGGCAAATTAGTTTTAGAATTACAGTAGTGTTCTCATCTGTGTGTTCCCCAGCATAGAGAGAGACACCTTCCTTTATATTCCAGTATAGATGTGCTCGGACCCCAGTGTTTTGCTTTTGGCTCTAATTCATCATCGTGTTTAGTTTTGGAAAAACAACCCTAAAGAATTTTGGTTCGGATTTGATTTGTGGTTCTGTTTTAGATTCCTTTAAAATTGCTAAAAATCGACAAATGTTGATTTAAAAAAATAATAATAAAATCTATAAAAACAAATATATTCATGTAATTTGGACCTGTTTACATGCAATGCAAAACCCGAATCCAGTTTTCAAAGCCGAGTTCTGAACTGACAACAGACACGAATTGGGACTTGGTTCCACTCAGGACCCCAAAGTGATTCCGAACTGGGACTCGGTTCCACTCGGAAACCCCTAATTTTGGATGTGGGGAAAACCAAACCGCACATCTCTACATTCCAGTAATTGTTTGTCCTGCAATTGCTCATGATGACCTCAGCTTCCTGTACCACCAGGTACCCAGCAGAGGTAAAGCTGGTCCTAGGCATCTAAGATTTAGTTTTCATGTGTGTCATTAGGTGCAATTAATAACACAAGCTATCTGCATTAATAAAAACAATCTTTGCTGATGATAACCTATCTGAATTTGTAACTGTACTAATTAATATGATTTCTTTGCAGATTTCAGAGACAATCTAAAATGTCTTATTAGAGTTTCTCGTTCAGTTCATGTATATCATGAATAGACTGAATCGATAAATTTGTGTAGAGTCCATCTTTACAACATAGAAATTAAGTGTATTACTATTTGTTCCATCGTATGTGGGGAAATTCAGGAAGGCATAAAGCTCTGTCTGGCCTCTGATACAGAGATTATATTTAAATAACATCAACACGACACAATGAGCTTCCCAAGTAATTTATCGCTTAGTTCAATGTTAACATCCTGTCTCTGGTAGTACATCCCTCGCTCACACATTAATTTCAAGTGTCACAGGGTTCTTTTTTTTTAAAAGAAATGGACATAGTTTGTCATTTATTTTTTAATTATTTATTATTTTTCTTGAAAGTATGTTAGCTAGTGCTACAGTGCTTGGCTCAGGGTGGGAGTTTACATGTTCATAAAATTCCCCTAAACAAGATAGATGATTATACAGAGTTTACATTGCTTATCTGTTAGCTTAATCAAAGCTATTTTCTGTATGACCACCATCTACACAATGCATGGGGCTATATTATGTTGGTGATATTCAACAAACTGGGTTTAAATTGGTATCCGGACTCCAGGTCGACAGCAAAAAGGTCGACACACCTTAGGTCGACGCCAATTGGTCGACACACCTTAGGTCGACATGGACAAAAGGTCGACATGACTTTTTCACGATTTTTTTCTTTTTTGGAACCTTTTCATACTTAACGATCCACGTGGACTACGATTGGAACGGTAAAGTGTGCCGAGCGAAGCGAAGGCACCATGCCCGAAGCATGGCGAGCGAAGCGTGCCATGCGAGGGGACGCGGTGCACTAATTGGGGTTCCCGGTCACTCTACGAAGAAAACGACACAAAAAAAAACATAAAAAACTAATGTCGACCTTTTTCCACGTCGACCTTGTTCCTGTCGACCTTTTGTCCATGTCGACCTAAGGTGTGTCGACCAATTGGTGTCGACCTAAGGTGTGTCGACCTTTTTGCTGTCGACCCTCAGTCCCAGACCCGTTTAAATTACCCTGCCCACATGTCAAGTCTCCCTTGCACTTAGTGTTTCTGTACATCTAGAGAGGTCACTACCAAGCTTGCAGTATTTATATCCATGTACTTAGTAGCATGCAGCAAGTTGTATGCATGAACTTTGTTTTAAAAATAAATGTGTTACTAGGGGTGATGAGAAGAGAGACCAGTGTGTACTAATTACTAGGGTCTGGGCCTCTTGGGGAGGGGTCTGATGCGGCCCAAGCAAGCTGCTGAGGGGAAAAATGTCTCCTTTTGCAACACTGCCCATAACATTTTCCATTATCGTTTTACCAGATGGGGCATGGTCACGCCTCTGAGATTTGGCCATATCAAAATTCAGCACCCAGGCCCCACTGCTGTCTCAACCCAACAGTCATGTGCTTTACGCACGTACCTCTATTTGCAATGCAGGACAAAAAAAGTGAGGTATAGCCTGAAATGTACAGGACCCAGACAGTGCAGTAGAGAGCCTTGCTGGGGTCAGGTACTTTTTAAGGGGGCATGACCTAATCATGGGAGGTGTGGCCATGCAGCCATAGAACAAAAAAAAATATTTTAAGCACCTCCCTGGCCACACAACAGCCCAGCTGGGTTGAGGAGATGAGCTGCAGGTGCTGCCGCCGGGTAAGGGGGAGGTGGGGACCTGGGCCCCCACTGGACCCCTCCATCAGAACGCGGCCCAGGTAATTAGAATCCTCTCTCACCCACTCTTGGCGCCACTTGACTCTGCCTATCCAACTTAATGAATTACATCTTCCTCTGGGAATCAAAAATGTTTTTAGGACTCCATACTGTTCATGTGCGTTCAGACTGTTATGATGCACTGAGCAGTTCTCCATTTATTGAACTGTCTTGCTCAAAACATCAAACCCACATGAAATGGGCAAAAACCTAATGGAGAATGAGCTACTCGGATGTAATTCTGTTTTATAAGAGACGGTGGTTATTTAAATTTGGAACTACGGAATCTTCTTTGTACTATACTTGTGTAAGTGCAGAATAAAAATGAAATTGAGAGATACTGACAAGAGATTCAGATCCAATACAAGGTGCTGACATTGCAGTGTAATGTGTCTAAAATAGTAAGTGCTGGATAATAATGGGGTGTTTCAGAGAATACTGGTTTACACAGCTTTCATTTCTGTGTAGTCTGTATATAACTTGGCAGCTGGTATGCTGGCAACTCTTATATACACAGACATTTTTAAATATTGTAACTTCCATATCGTTTTACAATAAGGCGCGGTTAAAGTTGATATGCACAGTATAAGAAATGTTGTGGAAAAGTTCAGGTCATTCCTGGGCAGTGACTGGTAGGTGACGATAAATGCAGGGCAGAATGGTCCATTTCATTGGCGTGTTATGGGAGTGTTCCAGGCATGTTAGAGGAAGAAGCTGCGTGTACAGATGCAGACATAGGAGGTCATGGACACACAAAGAAACTGCACCTACCATAGGGCTGGTGTAAGTTTCGATGGTTTGACTGATGGTGCCTCCTCAAGACACACACTGGTGGCATTACAGCATGTACAGTATAGCAGCTCAACATGGACATCTCAGTCCTTACACATTCAGACACAAGCAGGTACACCAGGTAAAGGGCTGACACAAGCTTTTGCATAAAGTCACAGATGCAAAAACAGCAGCCGACACAAAAGCAGTCACAGTAGTATCCCTCTCTGAATCAGACCGTAAGGGCATTTTTCCAGTTTTCATTTAACCCTTTCATGGTATAGAGGACACTACAGTGGACAGCTGTTTTTAAGTCATTATCTCCTATACAAACTTTCTTTCTTTTGACACCACTAGTGTCTTCTTATGTGGCCCCCTACCGAATTTAGAAAGTATGCAACCTAGTGGCAGCTTTTAATCCCTATAAAAACAAAAAGTTAAAAATGAAATGACTGAGAAGTTTTTTTTTTAATGCAATATTTTTATTGAAGAGATGTCGAATAAATCAATGCAGATCAAACAGGAGACGATGACACCAAGTAAATTCAAAAGAGCACACATGATATCCCATAGGATATGTAGAAACATAAAAATGAGGGGTGCATCAGCATTACAATAGAAGTATCGACAACAAATTTTCTGTTATTTAACGATAATCGAGAAGAGAAGAGAAAAGGAAAGAGAAGAACAGGGCTGAAAAGAGAAAAAAAGGGAGAAGAGGGAGGGTGGGGAAGGAAAGGGAGACCACTAAGGGGGTATCCATGGTTAAATTGCTACACAGGGGATGGCCATAACTACCATCAGACCTAAACATAGTGAACAAATGCTCAATAAATTTGGCACCTAAACAATAAGGCTTCGACACAGTATATCACACCCGGGAAATAGTGGTTTTAGCATAATTGAACCAGGGTTCCCATGTTCTCATATTTGTCCGACCTATCACGCAAGGAAGCTGTGATTTTCTCCATCGTGGAGATATACCATATCTTGGACAGCAACATGCTCATGGGGGGGATACTGGGCTTTTTCCAGCATTTAGCTAACACACATCTGGCAGCATGAAGAATTTGGAGTACAAAACTACCCGCATGGCTGCAAATATTAGGCAAAGGAAGGCCCAACAAAACCGTCCAAGGACCCAACGTAACTCGGGTGCCAAGAACAGATCCAATAAGGGTCTCCACTTGGACCCAAAAAGGGCAGATTTTGGGTCAGGACCACCAAATGTGTTTGATGTCTCCAATCGGACCGCACTCTCGCCAGCACAATGGGGAGGACCCAGGGAAAATCCTATGCAATGTCGCTGGGACCAGATACCATCTGGTATATACTTTATAGGAGTTTTCCTTTACTAGAGAGGAAATTGAGGACTGGGCGACATTTTGCCTAATGATCTCCCAGGAATCCTCCCCAGGTGGGGGGCCTAAGTCCTGCTCCCATTTACTTTCATGAGGCAATGTGTCTGCTGAGTTCAGTGAACGTAATAGACTGTCAGGAATCCGCATTCTCCACTGCATCACTTCCAGTGAACAGGCATCTCCTGGCTTCAGTCCTCTGTTTTCAGAGTATTCCTGTGAATTGGACCTGTGGAACTACAGGTCCCAGCAGTTCCAGTCTTCAGTCTTCTGCAGCTCACTGTGCTCCACCTAACCAGTTCTATCTTTTGGTAATCACTGGTTTCAGCCAGCAGCCTGGAGTACACAGTTTTCTAGTTAAACAGCATTAACTCCCGGTGCACTACTGATCCCAGCCAGCAACCAGCAGTGCATTGCATTAACTGTCTACAGAATTATTCTCCCGGTTAATCACCAGCTCCAGTTAACTCTCAGCTGATCTGGGCACCCAATCCTGGAGGGTGTGTTCTCACAGAGATTCATCCTATCATCACAGAGCAAGGTGTATACTATAAACTCCAGTTCCTAGCTCATTCACATTGCCTTGGACAACGAGTCACATTTGGTGTGTCAAGTCTCCAGTGGTTCCCCGTGTTCCAGTCTCCAGTGGTTCCCTGTGTTCCAGTCTCCAGTGGTTCCCCGTGTTCCAGTCTCCAGTGGTTCCCCATGTTCCAGTCTCCAGTGGATTCTCTCATCATTTCATTCCATACATCATTCTGCATTTCTCCTGCTTGCTCCAGACTCCAGCCACAGTTCAACAGCAGTAAGAGACTCTCCTCAGGTGTTATTCTTTGCCTAATCTATGCACCTTGTTACCAGCATTCCATTCTGTGTATTGCATCCAGCACTTAACAAACATGCTGAGTTAGGACTGTCTCCTGCCTGGGCCTTGCTTGGCTAAAAGAACTTTTATGTTACAGAGACTGTGTGCTTCTTACAAATGCCGAAGTTCTGTTTGCATCAATCACAGTTACCAGTGACCTTATATTTTTCAAACCCGTTTGCATTCAGTTATCAGGTTATCTTCATTCCTCAAATGTGTTATCAGAGACTTTGTTTTGCTTGAAACCATTTGCATTCAGTCATCAAGTTATCTTCTATATTTGTGTTGCCAGAGACTTTTGATTATTACCTTGGATTCAGTTACTGCTTATTATTTCATCTGTTACTGCCGGTTCTAAGTTATCATCCACTGCTATATCATTTCTCTGTGACCTTTATGTTTTATAAACCTCAGCGCATGTGCGTAGGACTCTTTATGCAACCTCCACGTCTCATACGTCATTCCAACACTGACCCACTAGTGGCCCCTCCGGGAACAGACTAAATCGGAATCCTGACAACCTGACAGTTTGTCCAAGGCCCATGGACCCGGACGATGGTCAGAGTGTGGGGTCAGGGTCACTCCAGAGTTTGGTGTCACGACTCAATGGCTTTGAGGCAGCACAACAACAAGTGATCCTGTTTCTACAGGGAATGTCTACCCGTTTGGATACCTTGCAGCAATCCCTTCCAAGTTCTGTCGTTCCTCCGGTTCCAGTTCAAGTCACTCCTGCTCCAGTTATTCCAACTTCCCCCGCACAATTCGTTCCTGTAGATGGACCTCGCTCAAGTCAGCCCTATGGTACACCCTTCACAACTGATTCTCCTGAGAGGGCGACTTCCTCCTTTGCAAATTTCAGGACTCCTCTGTCTTCTGCTGTAAAACCTGAACTTATAAGCACTCTTTGTTATCTATTGGAACAACTTCAAAGTCTGCTATCAAGAATCATTCCAATCATACCAGAAATCCTAGGTGGTGCTTTAAACACAGTGAAGAGTCCTGCTCAATGTATTGAGACTAGTGCGACCTCCGTGTCAAGCTTCCTACAAACTCAAGTCTCTTCTCCCATGCAGAGAGAGGGCAGATTCCAGAGCTACTCGCGCTCCAAACTCACGGAAGCTGAACGCCGGCATCGCAAGCAGCTTCACCTCTGCTTTTACTGTGGGAGTTCTAGTCATCTTATTAAGGGCTGTTCCTTCCGCAACTCAAAAGTTGGTGACAGGTCCCAACATCACAGAGTTTTCACCTGCAAACCTTCCAATGTATCCTCTACAGTTTCAAGTTCCTTTACCCCGGACAGGAGTGTCCAAAAAGTCTATGATTGGGGTCCTGTGACAAATAGACCCAATCACAAGTTCGGAAATCAAAAGAGACTATCTATGTTACCCATAACTAAAGTAGTTTCTGTGCCTACAGCCCGAGAAGGGGCATCTGTGCCTACAGCCCGAGAAGGGGCATCTGTGCCTACAGCCCGAGAAGGGGCATCTGTGCCTACAGCCCGAGAAGGGGCATCTGTGCCTACAGCCCGAGAAGGGGCATCTGTGTATACAGCCCCAGGTGGGGCATCTGATGATGTGACCCCAGAAGAGGTATCTGATGTTCAGGTTCCAGAAGTGGCATCCGGGCATGCAACTCAAAGAGGTGTGTCTGATCCATTAACCCCAGGAGGGGTCTTTGGAGTTTCAGCCTCAAAAGAGGAATCCAGGGCCAAGATCCCAGGAGGAATTCTTAAAGCCACAGATACAGACATGAACTTTTGTTTGCCAACTACAGAGAGTGCTACCAGCTCAATACCACTCCAAGAGGGATCATCAGAACATCTGGATTCTGTCTATACAGAGTCAAGTGTCAATGGACCTAGCCCGGTTCCAGCCGTCGGTCCAAAGTCTCCACTGGTTCCAGCCAGCCTGAGTAGCTCCAATGATGGGCTACCTCCTTCGGTTCCAACCGATTCCAGTAAGCCTCCTTCGGTTCCAGCCGATTCCAGAATCCTCGGATCAAATCCGGTCCTATCCGTCAGTCCGAGGACTCCACCGGTTCCAGCCGGTTCAAGCTCTTCCGGTCCCAATCCGGTCCTGTCCGTCTGTCCGGATCAGCCTCCTTCGGTTCCAGCCTATTCCAGTAATCCTCCTTCGGTTCCAGCCGATTCCAGCATCCTCGGATCAAATCCGGTCCTATCCGTCAGTCTGAGGACTCCACCGGTTCCAGCCGGTTCAAGCTCTTCCGGTCCCATCTGTCACGATCCGGGTATCTGGACGCCATTTCTTACCTATCAGATGCCTCCTAAGGCTGGCTCAGCGCTCCAGGACCGGATCCCATCTGTTATCCTGATGTGCACATTCCCGCATCCTCTCCTGTCTCTCTGGACGCAGTCACAGTAACGCCTTATACATCTGGCATGGCGTCTCCCGCGGCCTCCGCCGCCGTCCCTGAGCTTCTGCATTCAGAGTGGCGATTACGTCAGCCGCGGCCTCCGCTGTGTCCGCGTGGTCGGATGTGCATCTGTCAGCCTGACGTCTCCTGTCTCCGGTGGCCGGCGCCGCCATTACTGTTTTCCAGACCACATGGGTTACAATCCAAACTTCCCTCCAAGTGTCTGCATGGGCGCAGCCATCTTGGATTCTGTCAGCTGATCTTTCCTACCAATCCGTCGTCAGTGCTTTGGTTGTCAAACCTAGTTCCAGTTTGTCTCTCTTCTGTGAATGTCTTCCAGGTTCCAGCTCCTGTCTCCAGACTTCTGCTATAGAGACCCGCACCAGCATTCCATCTGCGGTGTAGCCTGACTCTCTGATCCATTCTGGACTCACCTGTTTCTAGCTACAACATCACCTGCTTCCAGCTCAGCTTCCAGCAGTGTACAGCTTCTCTTAAAGGGCCGGTGTCCTTTCTGCAGTTTACCACTCTCCACCGGTATTATTATTTCTCCGCTCTCAAATTCTACATTTCATCTACATTGCATCGCTCTCAAGCTTTATTTATTATTTAACTGGTTCCAGCCAGTATCCACTCCGTGCCAACACCTGTCTGGTTCTAACCAGTACCCACAGCAGCATTTTATCTACAGCAGTCCAGCTTTCCCTGGAACACCAGCTGGTACGACCCTGGGCTTTCCTCATTGTGTTATGCACACCAGTGCCTGCAGGAAAGTACTGGTGTCAGGACTGTTATGCACTCCAGTGCCTGCAGGAATGTACTGGTGTTTGAACTGTTATGCAAAACAAATGGACTTACAGACAGACTGGGGAATATGACATAACGTACACAGAAGGTGATAGGGTAACAAAATACACACAAAGTGAACAGAGAAGCCCAGAGGCTAAGGAACTGGGTATCTCCCTTGTATTAGAACTGCTCAGATGAGAAAAGCAAGATGTTGTGTTTTAATACGTAGAGAACCCGAAATGCTGTTGCTAAGGGCAACAGCAAAACCCTAAAGGGTTACCAACGGGTGTGGCAGTAAACTCCTTGGTCAGAGATGGAATGATAGACACAAGGAGAGTCTCCACAATCCTAATTCTCACTTGCAGTGCACAGGTTCAGCTAACTGCCACTAAACTGACCCCTGACACCTAGCAAAGTGAGACAGGATTAGACAGGCAAGTCTTAGAATACAGCCGCAAACTTGCTAAGTTCACAGAGTAGTAACAGAACCCCAGCAAGCTAAATGACTGACTCCAGTCTTACTGCTAGGTCTGGATTGGCAGAGTGTAATACCAAATCCCCAGGCCTATTTGCAGTAAGCAACAAACAAATACAAAGCTACACAGTACTGGCTAACTTTCAGAAACTGACTAACCAACAAAGATTCAGCAGCATCTGCTTACCCTGAGAAGAGGCCTTATAAAGCAGGTGCTGTCCACGCCCCACTCAGACCTCACAGACTGTGAGCACAAAAACCAGCACCGGATCCCCTGCCATGCACAGAGCCTATAACCACTGCACAGCAAAAGACCCGAACCGGAGTATCAGCTGCGCTCAGGTCACTCCGCTAGCACTTGTCTCCCGGTTGCCATGACGACGTGGCAGCACAGGGCAGGAGACCCTAACAGTACCCCCCCTCTGACGAGGGGTCAAAGAACCCCTACCACCGGGTTTATCGGGGAACTGCGAGAAGAAAGAGCGTATCAGTCTGGGGGCATGAAGATCACAACTGCGCACCCACGACCGCTCCTCCGGGCCATACCCCTTCCAGTGCACCAAAAATGACAGCCGACCCCGAACCACCTTGGAGTCAAGAATCCTTTCAACAACAAACTCCCTCTGGCCACGTATCAGAAGAGGGGAAGGTCTTCCACTGGAAGAAGGATTACTAATCGCCCGTTTTAAAAGGGAACAATGAAATGTTTTATTGATACCCAAAGAACGGGGCAGATCTAACTGAAATGCCACCGGATTGATAACCCTGGTGATCTTATAAGGGCCGATGAACCGGGGGCCTAACTTATGAGATGGCTGTCTCAACTTCAAATTCTTGGTAGACAACCAGACGAAGTCTCCTAATTTGAAGCTGCAGGGTCTTTTCCGCTTATCAAAAACCCTTTTGGTCACTAATGACACAGACACAAGGGCTTTCTTCACTTTCCGCCAAATACCTCTAAGGACCGAAACCACAGAGGAACCACCAGGCGTGGAGTCCAGGGGGTCAAAAGAATTGGCCTTAGGATGATGCCCATACACACAAAGGAAGGGAGAGATCCCTGTAGCAGAGTGAGCCGCGTTGTTATAGGCAAACTCCGCCATGGACAGATGAGCAACCCAGTCAGTCTGACACTTGGAGACATAACACCTGAGGAACTGCTCCAAGGACTGGTTCACCCTTTCAGTCTGCCCATTAGACTGCGGATGGTAGCCCGACGACAAGCTGACAGAAATCTGGAGATCGGAACAAAATGCCCTCCAGAATTTGGCCACAAACTGGGATCCGCGGTCAGAGACCACATCAAGTGGCAACCCGTGGAGACGCACAACATGCAGCATAAATAATTCAGACAGGCGTCTGGCCGATGGCAGCCCAACCAGTGGAACGAAGTGCGCCATCTTCGAAAACCTGTCAACGACAACCCAGATGGCTGTCATCCCCGAGGATTTGGGCAAGTCCACCACAAAATCCATTGAAATGTGGGTCCATGGCTTAGATGGGATAGAGAGTGGATGTAATGGGCCAACAGGAACCCCTCTAGGAGTCTTATTTCGGGCACAGATGTCACATGCCCGAACCCACTGATCCACATCCTTAGCCACCGAGGGCCACCACACCGCCCTAGATAGCAACTCCCGAGTTCTGGCAATACCCGGGTGACCTGCAGACTTCTTGGCATGGAATTCCAGGAACACTCGCTGTCTTAACCTAGGAGGCACAAACAAAAGACCTACCGGAAGGTCTGGAGGAGCCTGCTCCTGTGCTCTAAGGACTAATGATAAGAGGTCCTGGGTAATGCCCACTTTAATACATGATGGGGAAACAATGGGCAACGGCTCCTCGGTGGTCTCCTGGATTGGAGCAAAACTCTGCGAGAGCGCATCAGCCTTGATGTTTTTTGACCCAGGGCGATATGTTATCAAAAAATTAAAGCGAGCAAAAAACAAAGCCCATCGTGCCTGCCTGGCATTGAGACGCTTCACTGACTCTAAATATGCCAGATTCTTATGGTCAGTGAGAATTGAGACCACAAACTTAGCCCCCTCAAGCCAGTATCACCACTCCTCGAGTGCATCCTTAATAGTCAACAATTCCCGGTTACCCACGTCATAATTCATCTCGGCAGGCGTAAATTTACGGGAAAAGTAAGCACAGGGATGAAGGCGATTATCAGACACTCCCATCTGAGAAAGCACTGCCCCAATACCCATCTCAGAGGCATCCACCTCCACCACAAAAGGACGCTCTGGATCTGGGTGTCGCAGCACCTTGGCCGAAACAAATGCCCTTTTGAGACGGGCAAAAGCCGCTTTAGCCTCACAAGACCAGTGAGCAACATCCGCCTCTTTCTTAGTGAGTGCCACCAAGGGCGCCACTATAGACGAAAATCCAGCAATAAATCGTCTATAAAAATTCGCAAAGCCCAGGAAACGCTGAAGCGCCTTCAAACTAGTGGGCTGCACCCAATCCAGGACTGCCTGTACCTTGGAACCCTCCATTTGGAAACCTTCTGGGGAGATAATATATCCTAGAAATGCGATTTGCTGAACTTCAAATTCGCACTTCTCCAGCTTCGCCCCAAGCCGGTGGTCTCTGAGTTTCTGGAGGACTAAGCGTACATGCTTCCGATGTTCCTCCAGGGAATGGGAGAAGATTAGGATGTCATCTAAGTATACAACTAAGAATCTATCCAAATATTCCCTGAGCACATCATTCATGAAATCCTGGAAGACTGCCGGGGCATTACAGAGCCCAAAAGGCATCACCAAATATTCATAATGCCCTGAGTGGGTATTAAAGGCAGTCTTCCATTCATCCCCCTCTCTTATTCGGATTAGATTGTACGCACCGCGTAGGTCAATCTTAGAAAAAATGGTGGCAGTACGAAGCTGGTCAAACAAGACCGAAATGAGAGGCAGTGGGTATGAGTTTTTAATCGTGATACGGTTCAATTCCCTGAAGTCGATGCAGGGTCGCAACGAACCGTCCTTTTTACCCACGAAGAAGAACCCCGACCCAACTGGAGACTGTGAAGGTCTGATAAATCCCTTAGCCAAGTTCTCCTGAATGTACTCTGCCATAGCCTGAGTCTCAGGACGTGACAGGGAGTACAACCTGCTCTTGGGAAGCTTAGCATTTGGCAACAAATCAATGGCACAGTCATAGGGGCGATGGGGAGGTAGTACCTCTGCAACTTTTTTGGAGAACACGTCCGCAAAATCTGCATAACACCCTGGCAATCCTGGCAAACTTAGCTGCGAGAGCCTGACTGGAAGGCTCAAGCAACTCCTGAAACAATCAGTACCCCAACTAAGAATCTCCCCAGAGACCCAGTCAAATTGAGGATTGTGGGCCCTTAACCAGGGTAACCCCAACACCAATGGGGCAAAAGTACAGACAGTCACATAAAAGGACAATTTTTCAGAGTGTGTGGCTCCAATAAACAAAGAAATCTGGCTAGTGCAAGAGGTAATTTTACCTTGGGATAATGGTTCCCCGTTTAACCCACAAATCTCAATTTCCGATGCCAAGGGTACTAAGGGAACAGAGTGTTTCAGGGCGAATTGGCGGTCCATAAAAACCCCGTCGGCCCCACTGTCCACAAAGGCCTCAGTCTTGACAGTTTGACCGAGGATCTTCAAGGTCACCGGAATGATAAAAGTCTTCTTGGGAAATTCTGACTTCTGGCCTGACAGGATATTTCCCATCACCCTCAGGCCCTGAAGTTTTCCGGCTTTTCTGGGCATGATACTACCACATGACCTTTATTCCCACAGTACAAACACAACCCCTGCTGTCTCCTCCGCGTCTTCTCACGCGAGGAGAGGCGGGTAGCCCCAATCTGCATAGGCTCCTCGGAAAATTCCTCAGAGTCTGAGGATCCCTTGGGAAGGAAGGAAATCTCAGTCTCCCTTTCAAGCCTACGCTCTCTCAGCCGTCTATCCACCCGGATGGATAACTGCATGAGCTGATCCAAGCTATCAGGCAAGGGATATTGTACCAGTTGGTCCTTTATCTGGTTAGAAAGACCTCTTCGGTACTGGTGTCTCAGGGCTGGGTCATTCCACTGGGTATCATGGGCCAACCTCCGAAACTCCGTACAGTAAACCTCAACTGGCCTTCGCCCTTGCTTAAGGATCGAAATCTGAGCCTCGGCTGAGGCCGTCTTGTCAGGGTCATCATACAACATGCCCAGTGCCGTAAAAAAAGCATCAACACTTTTAAGCGACGGACAGTCAGGCTGCAACCCATATGCCCAGACCTGTGGGTCTCCTTGTAGCAAGGAAATCACTATGCCCACCCGCTGAATCTCCGACCCAGAAGACTGAGGCCTAAGCCGGAAGTATAGCTTGCAGCTCTCCTTGAAACAAAAGAACTGCGAGCGATCTCCAGAAAAACGATCCGGGAGATTTACTTTCGGCTCCTTAACCCCTGCAGGTGCTGCTGCTGCGGGAGCTCCGCCAGCAGCCTGGGAGGTGTGCATTTTAATGGACAAATCATTAAATTGTCGAGTCAGGACCTGCACCTGATCGACCACCTGTTGCAACGTATTTTGAGGGGTATGCTCCATATTCCCACAAAATTTCAACAGGAGTATTAGGCTGCTGAATATGTTATGCACACCAGTGCCTGCAGGAAAGTACTGGTGTCAGGACTGTTATGCACTCCAGTGCCTGCAGGAATGTACTGGTGTTTGAACTGTTATGCAAAACAAATGGATTTACAGACAGACTGGGGAATATGACATAACGTACACAGAAGGTGATAGGGTAACAAAATACACACAAAGTGAACAGAGAAGCCCAGAGGCTAAGGAACTGGGTATCTCCCTTGTATTAGAACTGCTCAGATGAGAAAAGCAAGATGTTGTGTTTTAATACGTAGAGAACCCGAAATGCTGTTGCTAAGGGCAACAGCAAAACCCTAAAGGGTTACCAACGGGTGTGGCAGTAAACTCCTTGGTCAGAGATGGAATGATAGACACAAGGAGAGTCTCCACAATCCTAATTCTCACTTGCAGTGCACAGGTTCAGCTTACTGCCACTAAACTGACCCCTGACACCTAGCAAAGTGAGACAGGATTAGACAGGCAAGTCTTAGAATACAGCCGCAAACTTGCTAAGTTCACAGAGTAGTAACAGAACCCCAGCAAGCTAAACGACTGACTCCAGTCTTACTGCTAGGTCTGGATTGGCAGAGTGTAATACCAAATCCCCAGGCCTATTTGCAGTAAGCAACAAACAAATACAAAGCTACACAGTACTGGCTAACTTTCAGAAACTGACTAACCAACAAAGATTCAGCAGCATCTGCTTACCCTGAGAAGAGGCCTTATAAAGCAGGTGCTGTCCACGCCCCACTCAGACCTCACAGACTGTGAGCACAAAAACCAGCACCGGATCCCCTGCCATGCACAGAGCCTATAACCACTGCACAGCAAAAGACCCGAACCGGAGTATCAGCTGCGCTCAAGTCACTCCGCTAGCACTTGTCTCCCGGTTGCCATGACGACGTGGCAGCACAGGGCAGGAGACCCTAACACATTGCTACAGTTGAGCCTGGTAAGGACTTTCCAACTTGCAGGTAATAAGAACTGTCTCATACCACCAGAGCTCTGTGGCCCCTGCCACCCTGTAGTACCCAGGAACTGTATTATTATTTCTCTGCTGATTTTTATGTTACTTTTTACTGCTACTGTGATGCATGGAGTTTGTCATAAATAAATATCATTGACTTTTACTCAAGTTGTCGTGGTCACGCCTTCGGGCGGTTTCTCTTCATGTTACTTACATGTCCAGGGGTCTGATACAACCTCCCAGGTTCCGGTACATCTCAGCCCCTACAACTGAGGCTGCCTTCCGTCAGCTCAGGCCCTCAGTTGTGACACCATCCGTCTGTCCGGATCAGTCTCCTTCAGTTCCAGCTGATTCCAGCATCCTCGGATCAAATCCGGTCCTATCCGTCAGTCCGAAGACTCCTCCGGTTCCAGCCGGTTCAAGCTTTTCTGGACCCAATCCAGTCCCATCCATCTGTCCAGATCAGCCTCCTTCAGTTCAAGTCAATTTAAGTAGTCCTGGACAAATCCTGGTTCCATCCGTTAGTCCAAAGTTGCCGTCGGTTCCTACCGATTCCAGTTCCTCCGAACCCGGTGTGGTTCTCTCCAGTATTTCAAGTAAGCAACTCCTGTTGCTATGTCAAGAGTCTACAGTTCTTGCAGATATTGCAGTTGCCTTAACCCAGATGGAGGCTCTAAGCATCTAACCCCAAGATGAAGCTTCTAGCGTTCAGTCAACCTCAGCTGAGAATTCCCGTCAGTCAATCCAGGAGATGACGTCCTCTCTCCACCCTAGAGCATTTCAAGTTGATTCTACTCCTGCTTCTGAATGCTTATTCCAGTCCTCTACTCTCAAGTGTCCTACATTGTCTTCCGAGACTTCAACTGACATTCAGCCTTCCAAGTGTCCACTAGATACACAAGCTCCAGTCTACTTTGATGGTGACCATGCTCAGTTCCGTGCAGTGGCGAGCCAATACCTCGCTTTTACTGAGTCGGAATCTTCAGTGAGTATTACTCCAGCCAATGCAATCAGATACTTCCTCCTGTTCTTCAAAGGTAGAGCACTGGACTGGGCGAATCCTCTCATTGAATCTAAAGATCCGCTACTGAGTGATCTTCCCGCTTTCTGCGAAGCAGTAAAACAGGAGTTTGCTCCAAAGTTAATGCATTCAAAGTCATCTGGGCATTCTGGCCAATTTGTCAACGGTCTGCCTACTGCTAAATTCTCTCCAACATCTCTGTCTGTGCAAAATCAGGATACATTAGACCAAGTTATTAAAGATTTCCAAGATGCAAAGTCAAGACAAGGTTCTCATACTTTAGATTTGAAAGTTGCATATACTTCCGTGTCTCCATCCTACAGCAACACTTCTGAAAGTATTGACTCCCCGGATTCAACATCTGCTCAGTCTTCTGATCAGTCTTCCAGTTCTCAGTTTTTCGACTCAACTCTTTCCAAACACAATCAGGTTCTGTTGAATCAATGTATTCGAGATTTCAAGAATTACAGGAATTCGAGAGCTCCAAAACCAGTTCAAAGTCTACCATCTGTTGACGTAAGTGTTGGCTATGCTGCCGTTAACCCTAGTCCTGGTGTCTCATATAGCTTCAAATTCACTGGTCCACAGGTTGTCTCAGATATTGTTCCTAAACAAAAGGCTCCCATGACCACACTAGACCTGGATTCTGACTCTGAAAGTGAGTTTGTTGATGACGACTCAAGTTACTTTATGGGGGGTTCTATCCTTCCGAGCTATGCCTTCTCCCAGGAAGTAAATTCTGTCTCAAATGACCATGAATGGTCTACTTGTTCTGAAGATGAAAGTTGGGAAGACTTTTGAGGACCTCTGCTTTTGTGTATTCCTAAGTTCTTTTTCAAGGATCCTCCAAGTTCCAGCGTGGGTGTTCAGTGCCCACCCATAAAAGGGGGGGTACTGTCAGGAATCCGCATTCTCCATTGCATCACTTCCAGTGAACAGGCGTCTCCTGGCTTCAGTCCTCTGTTTTCAGAGTATTCCTGTGAATTGGACCTGTGGAACTACAGGTCCCAGCAGTTCCAGTCTTCAGTCTTCTGCAGCTCACTGTGCTCCACCTAACCAGTTCTATCTTTTGGTAATCACTGGTTTCAGCCAGCAGCCTGGAGTACACAGTGATTCTAGTTAAACAGCATTAACTCCCGGTGCACTACTGGTCCCAGCCAGTAACCAGCAGTGCATTGCATTAACTGTCTACAGAATTATTCTCCCGGTTAATCACCAGCTCCAGTTAACTCTCAGCTGATCTGGGCACCCAATCCTGGAGGGTGTGTTCTCACAGAGATTCATCCTATCATCACAGAGCAAGGTGTATAAACTCCAGTTCCTAGCTCATTCACATTGCCTTGGACAACGAGTCACATTTGGTGTGTCAAGTCTCCAGTGGTTCCCCGTGTTCCAGTCTCCAGTGGTTCCCCGTGTTCCAGTCTCCAGTGGTTCCCCGTGTTCCAGTCTCCAGTGGTTCCCCGTGTTCTAGTCTCCAGTGGTTCCCCGTGTTCCAGTCTCCAGTGGTTCCTCTCATCATTTCATTCCATACATCATTCTGCATTTCTCCTGCTTGCTCCAGACTCCAGCCACAGTTCAACAGCAGTAAGAGACTCTCCTCAGGTGTTATTCTTTGCCTAATCTATGCACCTTGTTACCAGCATTCCATTCTGTGTATTGCATCCAGCACTTAACAAACATGCTGAGTTAAGACTGTCTCCTGCCTGGGCCTTGCTTGGCTAAAAGAACTTTTATGTTACAGAGACTGTGTGCTTCTTACAAATACCGAAGTTCTGTTTGCATCAATCACAGTTACCAGTGACCTTATATTTTTCAAACCCATTGCATTCAGTTATCAGGTTATCTTCATTCCTCATTTGTGTTATCAGAGACTTTATTTTGCTTTAAACCATTTGCATCCAGTTACCAAATTATTCTACGTTTATGTTACCAGAGACTTTGTTTTGCTTGAAACCATTTGCATTCAGTCATCAAGTTATCTTCTATACTTGTGTTGCCAGAGACTTTTGATTATTACCTTGGATTCAGTTACTGCTTATTATTTCATCTGTTACTGCCAGTTCTAAGTTATCATCCACTGCTATATAATTTCTCTGTGACTTTTATGTTTAATAAACCTCAGCGCATGTGCGCAGGACTCTTTATGCAACCTCCACGTCTCATACGTCATTCCAACACTGACCCACTAGTGGCCCCTCCGGGAACAGACTAAATCGGAATCCTGACAACCTGACATAGACTATACAATATAGAGATAATACCTTGTCGCATAGGAGAGTAAACACAGAGTCGTTCAAAAGGGGTAAGTTGGCGAATGACCTTGGACTTTGGAAGGGAACTTAAGAAAGAGCGGAGTTGTAGAAATTCGTATAGAACAGGTTGGGTGATACCATATTTGTCACTTAAAGTGTCTAAGGAGCGCCAGTACCCTCAATAAAATAAAAAACCAGTTCCAGACGTGGGTTCAGGTGGAACCACGAATGGGAACATAGGACGGAGCCAGGAGGGAAATCCTGGTTATCCCAAATAGAAGTGATGGGGGATGGGAACGTAGAGAGACCATAATGCCGAATGCAGAAAGACCATAGGGAGCAAGGGAGTTTTGTAGTGGGAACGCATGCTTGTATCTTCTGATTGGGCTTAACGGGCGTAAGTAAGGAAACCAGAGTGGAAACCTTGGCCGACAAGAGTTAAATTTGTATCCAGGGTAAGTGGGGTTTTCGAGAGAACCAGGTAAGTGCCTGGCTCAGGTGAGTGGCATGATAGTATTTGCGGATATCCGGTAAACCTCTGCCTCCAGCCACCGGATCCCTTATCAGGGTGGAGGTCTTAACTCTAGGTGGTTTATTAGACCATATGAATTTTAAGAAGAGTTTCTGCATTCGACACAAAGCCTTACGGGGATGCGTGCCGGGATTGTTTGGATCAGATATAAAAGCCTGGGTAAGATGTTCATTTTCACTGAGACTATACGTCCAAACCAGGACATGATCTGTTTGTCCCAAGCTCGTAGATCAGATTCAATACAATTAAAAAGGGTTGGGAAATTTTCGGAGTACAGAGACCCATAGGAACTCATGATAAACACACCTAAATATTTAATTTTCTTGGAGCGCCAAGAGAAATTAAAGTTAGTGGCAAGGAGAGACCTGGTTTCCTCACTGAGATGCAATGGAAGGGCTTCAGACTTGGAATAGTTGATGCGGTACCCTGAAAAATGAGAATATGATGATAGAGTTTTAAATAGGTTAGGGATGGATGTATGGGGAGAGGACAGAGTTAACAGGACATCATCCGCAAATAATGATAATTTAAACTCCACATCCTCAACTAATATACCTTTAATATCAGGGTTCGTCCTAACCATACATGCCAGGGGTTCGATAATCATGGCAAAAATTAATGGTGACAAGGGACACCCCTGGCGCGTACCGTTGGTAATTTGGAATAAACAAGAGTCCTTGCCATTTACCCGAACTCTGGCTGAAGGGTTGGAGTAGAGTGCCTGAATGCCCTGGAGTAGGCTTCCTCCCAAGCCGAACCTGCGCAAGGTAGCAAACATAAAGGGCCACAAGATTTTATCAAAAGCCTTCTCCGCATCAAGCGAGAGAAGGATGGAAGGCATTTTAACTTTGTTAATAAGATGAACTAGATTAATAGTTCTTCGGGTATTGTCTCTAGCTTGTCGGCCTGGGATGAAGCCCACCTGGTCAGCATGTATCAATTGCGGGAGAACTGAGTTCAACCTCAGAGCTAGGATTTTGGCGAAAAGTTTAATATCATTATTTAGTAGGGAGATAGGGCGATAACTAGAACACGAGTTAGGGTCTTTCCCTGGTTTATGAATCAATACGATCCGAGCCTCCAGTGTACGGGGGGACAGAGGTTCACCCTTGAGGAAACCATTAAAGAGCCTGCAAAGGTGGGGCAGAAGAATCCCCTTGAATTTCTTGAAATACATAATTGACATACCATCAGGCCCCGGGGTCTTGCCTGGCTTCTGAATCTAAAGGGCATTGTCTATTTCTTCAATAGTTATCTCTGAACCCAACTGAGACATCACCGAACCACTCAACGACGGTAAATTGCACCCATCCAAAAGGGACTCAATCCCCTCACTGAATCTCGGTGAAGGTGAGGAAGCCGCATCCGCATTATATAGCGATTTATAGTATTCCTCAAATTCACTAAGAATGTGGTCAGGTTCATGTGTCAGTACCCCTTGTTTGGTACGGATAGACAGGATATTCTTGGAGGAAATTTGGGCTCTCAGCTTCCTGGCTAGAAGTTTGTCTGCCTTATCCCCCTTTTCGTAATAAATCTGATTGAGACGCCTAAGGCACTGTTCCGTCTTATGAGATAACAGCATATTGAGTTCACCTCTAACTTTAAGTAGCCGATCTAAGTCAGCTGGGTATAGGGAAGACCTATGAACTTCCTCCAAACGATGGAGTTGGTCAGTCAACTCCAAAATCTTTTGGGAGCGCTGTTTAGTGAGCCTAGCTGCAATCTGTATGAAGTGGCCCCGAAGGACTGCCTTATGAGCCTCCCACAAGGTCATATCGGACATACCAGGGGTCTGATTCAAGCTAAAGTAATCAGTCATTACCTGAGTGACTTGTGGCAGAACATCAGCATGCTGGAGAAGAGCGTCATTGAGGGACCAGGATGGAGGAGAAAGAGTTCGGGACAAACCAGAGAGAATCAAGGATACCGGGGCATGGTAAGACCATGTAATTGGGTGAATAAGACATTTTTGGATCTTAGAGGTTAAATCTCTTCCAATCATAATCATATCGATCCTCGTATAAAGATTATGCACAGGTGAAAAGAAGGTATAGTCTTTGACTAAGAAGTCAAGAACCCTCCAAGAATCAAAGAGTAGGTGGTTTTTAAGCAGTGACAACAATGCTCTAGAATTACGACTGCTTGTATGGGAGTGGGAAGTGGGAAGGGGATGGGAGCGGTCGAGGTTATGGTGAAGTATGGTATTGAAATCCCCTGCCATTAAAATATCACCTTTTCTGTATTGGGCAATCTTGGAATCTAAAGAGGCAAAGAATGAGGCCTGATTAATATTAGGGGCATAGACGTTAATCAGAGTAATAGGCACACTAATAAGCTTGCCCACAATGATGAGAAATCTACCCCTTTTGTCTCTAATAATTTTTTCTGACTCTAAGTGTAGGTGGGCAGGGATCAATATGGCGACCCCTCGTTTCTTCTGGGTATGATTGCATGCATGAATAACTACCGGGTGACGTCTAGAGCGCAATTCAGGATGGGAAGTACCTCTAAAATGCGTCTCCTGAAGGAACACCAGATCTCCCCCAACCTGTTTTAAAAAAAGAAATAATTTAGTCCGCTTTTGGGGGCTATTGAGTCCCTTCACATTGTAAGTTACTACGTTAACCGACATGACAGTGTATATAAGAGCAGAGCTAGAACATCCCTAAAAAACACATGGTTGGTCTCCTGAAGAAACAAAGGTGAGAGGAAAGGCAGAAGGTAGGAAAAAGAAAAAAAGAGATGAAAGACATTGAGAACAATACAAACGAGACAAATACAACAATAAACCGAGCCAAAGACCCATTGTACTCATCGTACGGGTCCACATGTTTGAGCTCCCGTATGGGGTATTAAGGGAGAAAGTAACTCCCTTACGCTCAAAACCGGCTATAATGGCTCAGTGGAGGGCGCGGCGTCACACTCCTTTGAACCTACAGGAGAGAAAAAAAAGAAAAGAAAAGAAAAAAGAGAACAAATAAGGCGACCCTGGGGGGTCAGAGCAACATTTGATAACAATAAACACAGCAGAACCGTATGAACAATAATAACATGGAGTTAAACCGATAAGCTCAGTAAAAGGAAAATAGAGAACCTCTAAAATACAAAACACCATAGTGTATAGCAAAATTACAGTAACCCATCAAAACAGCTCGTGGAGAAAAGTTCATGTAGGGTCACGTCTGGAAGAGGTTTTTGCCGGGACTGTCGACCAGAGACGCCGAGGTGCACGCTGTGGGAGAGGTGAGCTTGGGGAGCATTGAAGACCCGGTACAGCCTGTGAGAGAGAAGGCTTGTCAGGGGGGGAGTGGACAGGTTAAGTTTCAGAAGAAGCCGGTGGGCATCCTCCTTGGATTGTGCCAGTAGCCTCTTCTCATCAAGCTGCACTATCAAGGCGAAGGGGTAACCCCATCTGTATCGGATTTGATTCTCCCTGAGGATCTGGGTATATTCCTTCAGATCGAAGCGCCTCTTAAGAGTAATAGGGGATAAGTCCTGAAACACCAGCAGCTTATGCGTTTCGAACAGACACATGTCCTTGTTACGAGCAGCAGTTAGAACTCTGTCCTTAGTTTTGAAATAATGACAGCGTAAGACCACATCTCTCGGAGGGGACGATAATGACGGTTTTTGGCGCAGGGAGCGATGAGCTCTATCTAGGAGGAAAAGCTCAGGCGGAGTGTCTGGCCGAAGATGTTTAAAGAAGCGGATGAGGAAATCTTCCAGTTGAGCAGGTTCCACCGACTCCGTGATATATGTAATGCGCAGGTTGTTACGCCTCGCGCGATTATCTGCGTCCTCCTGTTGATCTTGAAGGAGGTAAATGTCTTCCTGCATAACAAAAACAGAGTGTTACATCTCTTGCTGGAAATTGATGACTTCATAAATTTTCTGTTCGACGTCATTAGTGCGAGCACCGAGGTCCGAGAGCTCATCCTTGAGACCAGAGATGGCCTTGTGGATCTCCGAGTGAAAAGCCTGTTTCAACGACTTCATCTCATTAAGGATAGAGGAAATGCAGTCTTTCATGGAAGAGTCTAGCACAGGTGATTCTTCCTCTGATTCCGAAATAGGTGCAGGTTGTGGGGCGGATGGCGGTTTAGATGAGTTAGGCTTCATTTTAGAAATAAAGGAGGTCAAATCCGCGGACGGTGTAGATTTTTTGGACCTAGGCATGGCGTATGACAGTCCCGGAAATGAAGAGTGATCAAAATTCAAAACTGAGCAACAGCGTAGAAAGTTAGTGTTCCATTATATTACGTGCAATGAAAGTAAACATGAAGCCCCCAGGGCAGCAACCATTATGATTTAGTAGAGCATTCCCCTGCGTAGTAGTATCACAGAAGGCTAAAGCATAATTCAGATGTAGTAGGATGTATCAGCCAGGAGATGGCGCACCCGGGTTGTAGATTATAATGTAAGGAGGCCCAGAGTCTTAATAATATAACAGGGAGCCCCAGCAATATACAGCAAGGCACAGCATTACGAACTTAGGGGCCACAACAGTGAGAGCCCATGCAGGAAGTGCTATAGAGCCACAGGTGTGCCCAGTATGTGGGGGCAATCGCTGGTGTAGAGAGGGGAGAAGCAGCCCACTCACAGGAGAGGGAAGATGGCCGCCGGCAGGGAGCCCTTCCAAGGACAGCAAGAGGTACCTGGTCTTCTAGGAGCTGTGGAGGGGGGGCCCTGTAATCCAAGAGCACCCCTAGTGCTAAAGGCCGTTCAGTGGTGTGCAGGAGAGGAAGCTGGGGTCCGTGGAGCGCACCGGGGGTCCCGTGACTCCCGTCGCGGCCGCGCTCCGATCCCGGAGCTCACGGCCGGGGCATCCCCAATCTCGAGGCCCCGGCTTCAGATCACGGAGCAGGCCGCGGCGGCCGGAGGCAGCAGGAGGCCGCTCGGAGCCGCAGGTCCGTCTCGCCAGCTGCTCCGCACCACAGGGAGGCCTCCCAGCTGTGGTGGTCACTAGTGGGGCTGCAGGGAAACGGCTTTTAGTGTCCCCTGTGCCGGAGCTCCAGCGCCAGATGTCCGCTCGGCCCTGAGTCTAGGCCACGCCCCATGACTGAGAAGTTTTTACCAGCACCAAGCACTTCAGGGATTTCTGTAAATATTTTTTCTCAAAGACAGCAGAGCAGGGAGAGAAAATAAATTCAGTGAAACTAACATTTAGGGCATAATATGATCAAATGCATCCATTTTTTTCACAGTTGATCTAAAATCATGTGTTCACTTCAGTGGAAGTCATACAATACAATAGATCCAGATCCATACTGCGTGCAAGGCTTATCCTGGCATATAGGCCTAACCTAAACATTTTCCTCATATAATAGCCATATATGCCAGTTTTGACAGCTCATAGCCTTATATGTAACATTAATAATTTGAAATCTTAAAACGTTATTATTAGTAGCAGCTGTGGTAGTGGTTAGGGATGCTTTTTAATATTGTTTTTATTTTCTTCATACAGGGTAGAAAGTATCTAGAGTATCCAGCAACAGGGTACAGAGTAGTATAAAACGCACATGGGTGGTCTTCACGTTGCCGGCGGCCGGCCACCCGATGACCACCATACCGGCGCTGGAATCCCGACTGCCGGCATAACGACATCTTTTCTCCCTCTTGGAGGTCCACGACCCCCCTGGATTGAGAATAGATATTGTGGCACACGTAGTGCACCACCGTTCCCACAGCGTGGCGAGCGCAGCGAGCCCACAAGGGGCTCATTTGCGCTCGCCCAGCTATCGGTATGCCGGCGGTCGGGATTCCGGCTCTGGTATGCTGGCCGCCGGGAGCCCGACCGCCGGCATGGGAGGAGTGATTCTCATGGATCCAAGTGTGGCGATATACCCATACAGATGTAAAAACAGAGATGGTACATTTGGGTGTTCTTTTACTTTCTTGATGTGATGACTGCTGTATTGAATGTTTGGATTCAATGACAAAAATCAGTTGGATTTCAAAGCATCCATTGCTCGAGCATTGATCAATTCTGGCTCTATGAGGAAAGTTGAAAATGTAGACCAGCGGAGAATGGATACCACCTCCTTTGAAGCACATGGCAGTGTCATAGCCAACACATGAAATCAGGTTCAGTGTGGGAAATTACTGGCCAAACTTACAGATGTAAAACATGCTAACAGGTGCCACAATACAGCTTGTACACATAAAACTTAAGCTTAATTCAGGCCTGATCACTCCTCTGCGATTTTGCAGAGGTCTGCGATCAGATAGCCTCTGCCTATAGAAAGTAAAATCCCGAAAGTGTGTGAAAGCATGTGTACGCCATACGAAAACTTTGCCAGAGAGCGGACATCTGTAAATCCGTTCGCAACTCACTCACCATCTAATGATTTTTCCAGTCTGTGCAGTGTTTGCATAGCCCAGAACCTACTCCTACAACAATGCGATACAAACAGGCCGCTTGGGAATGCCTGAGTTTTCCCTGACACTCCCAGAAAACGGCCAGTTACCACCCACAAATGTCCGCTTCCTGTCAATCACCTTTGCGTACGCCTAGCGATCAAAATTTATGCACCATTCTGTCGCTGTTTGGGCTTGTGCGTGCGCATTGCAGTGCATCTCATACATAGGGGGACATGTACTAAGCAGTGATAAAAGTGGAGAAGTGAGCCAGTGGAGAAGTTGCCCATGGCAACCAATCAGCATTGATGTAACATTTATAATTTGCATACTATAAACATATACAGAGCAGCTGATTGGTTGCCATGGGCAGCTTCTCCACTGGCTCACTTCTCCACTTTTATCACTGCTTAGTACATGTACCTTTTAGTCATTTGATAACCATCTGCTGTGCGATATCACTCAACAGCGGTCAGCTCTGAATTAGACCCTAAGTGCAGTTGTATGCAGTGTCTTGAGCCTTTGGGGTATATTTACTAAAGCTTTGAAAATTGAAAAGTGGTGATGTTGTCTATAGCAACCAATCAGATTCTATCATTTTCTAGCATTTTAATCTAGAGGATTTTTTGTTCTGGAGAAAAAACTACTCTAAGAAAAATGAAATGAACAAATTGCAACTGTTTTCTTTATAATTGTACCTTACTTTTTTTGGGCAAAAAAAAACAAAACAAAACAAAAACCTTTCATAGTTAAAATACTGTTCCATGTTAATAGGGCACTTTTTGTATGTGGCAGATACATGTTGTCCACTCAAGTGAGCGCATGGAGAGCTTCTTTAGTTTTATAGTTTAAAAGCTGTGTAGACTAATAAAAACATTTGAAAAAAATCTTGCATTAGCTTATCATAATTCATGCATGATAGAGTTAAATTGACATAGTTTAATGTCTCAATGTATTCTGAAAATTATACTAAAGAACAAAATAAACAACTGTGGAGATTAAAAAAACAAAACATTTTTTAAATATAATTTACCCTACATTTTTGACTCATTAAAAATAGCTTCCTCTTGCCAATAAAATCATCACACTCCAGCCACCCACCAATCAGCATGCATACAGTATATCACTGTCTGACGGTGGACATGTAGGCAGGTAGAGAATGCTGCCTGACCTCTCTAATTGTGTTTAAATGTAATTCACAATCAAAGTGGCCAGACAGTATTCTCTACCTGACTCCAAAGAAGCTCTGGGGGCACTAGCCCCCAGACTGCCCCTGCTTGAAGAACCCTAGAATCATGTGGCCCTGGGAAACTGCCCAGTGTGCCCAGTGGCGGATTCAGGGGGGGGGGGGGCACCCAGGCACGTGCCCCCCCTGTCGTTTAGGATAATTTTTGAAGCCTTTATACTCCTTACATTCCGGCCGCATAGCAACAGGGCTGGCCGGAGCGGCGCGCGCACGCGCGCGTGTGCGGGGGGGGGGGATCGGGTCGTGATTTAAATCATTTAAGGGCACTCCTAGCTCCCTTCAGCCCGGACTAATGCTGCCACTGCCGGGTCCCGCCGCTGCCGGGTCCCGCCGCTGCCGGTCCCGCCGCTGCCCGTACTCGGCACAGTGACAGGGTTAAGCTCTCGTCTCCAGCATTCCCTGTCACGCTGGCTGGGTGCTGGGCAGCTCAAACTCCCCGAACTCCTCCAATGCTCTGGTGCTCTCTTGCCCTTCTTGAGACCCCAGTTGACCAGGGAGCCAGAGCAGGCATCTTCACCAACGGCTCCCCTCGCTGACCACTGTAAGTAAGATTGTTATCACTTGCAAGGGGGCAGAGGTTGCGGGAAATACTGACAAAATACAGAGGGATTATGCTTCATTTTTTAGTGTTTATATTTTTAGTGTCCCCAAAACGTTCCCTGTTCAGATTTTCATACAGCGATTCTGTTAGAGAGCTCAGGGGCAGATTTATTAAGCATGATGAAATGATAAAGTGGAAGGTGATAAAGCACCAGCCACTCAGCTCCTAACTGTCATTTTTCAAAACCAACCTGTAACATAGAAGTTAAGTTAGGAGCTGACTGGCTGGTACTTTATCACCTTCCACTTTATCACTTCACCGAGCTTAATAAATCTTTATTAGGCATCGTCTTAAACTGTCATTCAGCCATCTGTTCAGTGCCTTGCACTGGGGCCCGCCACTGTCCAGGGGCCCAAATCCAGCGCGGCATGTAATGAGTCAAACTGACTCATTACATAACGCTGTCTGCCGTAATGTGTAAAAAGGGTGACACTGTCTGCCGTAATGTGTAAAAAAAGGGGGACTGTCTGCCGTAATGTGTAAAAAGGGGGACGCTGTCTGCCGTAATGTGTAAAAAGGGGACACTGTCTGCCGTTATGTGTAAAAAGTGGATGCTGTCTGCCGTTATGTGTAAAAAGGGGACGCTGTCTGCCGTTATGTGTAAAAAGTGGACGCTGTCTGCCGTTATGTGTAAAAAGGGGACGCTGTCTGCCGTTATGTGTAAAAAGTGGACGCTGTCTGCCGTTATGTGTAAAAAGGGGACGCTGTATATTTTTTGCGCGCGCCTATGGCGCGCACTGCCCCTGTTTTACATAGAAGGGGGGGGGGGGGGCTCCGATGCTGTTTCTTGCACACAGCACTAAAATGTCTAGTTACGGCACTGTTGCTAGGTATCCATTTCCCTGGCCCCGAGCAGGTCCCCCTCACCAGATCCTCTCCAGGGGTGAGGGGGTGAACTTGGATGGGATGGTGGAGGGGCCCAAAGCATTTTGTCGCACCTGGGCCCACCGCTCACTAGTTCCACCACTGCATCTGCTCATGGATGTCTCAAAGGCATTTAAAGTTAAATATAGAAAAACACTGACTTTATTCCTCCTATCACTGTCCAAACCACTGCATAATGCCTTTTCCACAGTCAGTGACCCCGCTGACTGCAAACCTCTGTGCCACCTACCGCTCCCCACTCTATAAAACTCATTGTATCCCACATCCTGCATTATTTGCATACACAAATCCAAACACATGCTTCCTTACCCTGATTGCACCATACAGTGGCAACTAGCAGTGCAGAGTGGCTCGTCGGCATGCCATTCCCTGTGAGGCCACAACCCATGTTATGAGCCACACCCAGGAGCATGAGCAAAAGAACCCCCCCCCCCTTTCCCCCCCCGACTTCCACTATCATGGTGCCCCCCCTGTCATTTTGCTCTGGATCCGCCCCTGAGTGTGCCCATACGTTAGGATTGCCCTTCATATGCTAAGTGGTGCTGCACATATAAACTGTGCACAAATGAAAAAATGATAGTAAACTACACTATAGGAGTCATAAATACATCTAATATAATATCACATAAACATACACAGAAACCTTAGGGGCCCCAAAAAACTGTTCTAAGGCCCCAAAAGATCTTCTTATACCGGCCATATATGACCTACAGTGCTCTCCCTCAGTATATACATCCCTCTGTTGGGAGATCCAGAAAGGGCTGCCATCCTGTTGAGGTTTACTTTTTTTTTTCCTCATGAAGATTTTTCTTCCCATTTTTTTCTGCACCCAACAACCTGGGAGATAGGTGGGATTTATATACAGTATCAGGTGGGACTCAACAGAGACATGCCTGTGACAGGCAGCCTCGCAAGTACTCTAATTAGGTGCCATGCAGAGAAGTTGCCACATAATGCCCAATCTCCATAATTTAATCAGTACATTGAAAGATTGCCGATATACACTTTCCCGCTCTCTGCTCTCATTCTATTCAGGCAGACAGACTGTGCCAGAGCTTGTAACCCAGGTTAATATGGGGGTAATTCCAAGTTGATCGCAGCAGGAAATATTTTAGCAGTTGGGTAAAACCATGTGCACTGCAGGGGGGGGGGGGCAGATATAACATTTGCAGAGAAAGTTAGATTTGGGTGGGTTATTTTATTTCTGTGCAGGGTAAATACTGGCTGCTTTATTTTTACACTACAAATTAGATTGCAGATTGAACACACCCCACCCAAATCTAACTCTCTCTGCACATGTTATATCTGCCTCCCCTGCAGTGCACATGGTTTTGCCCAATTGCTAACAGAATTCCTGCTGCGATCAACTTGGAATTACCCCCTATATCTTTACTGAAGGACAACCATGGCTCTAGCTAAGGATTTTTAAACTGCCTGGGGGGTTAAACAGGGTCTCTTTTAAGGATGTTTTCTGCTGCTGCTTCTCAGGTCAGGCTGGAATATAGTATCTGATGAATAGGTTTGAGCAGAGGTAGCAGAGGCCACTGACGGAAGAAGACGTGTAGGTCGGATATAGTTCCTTCTCACGGACTCCTAGGGTAGAAGGATTGGCACACCATGACAAGTGAACAAGAAATAACTGGGCTGGGAAACTGTTGCTGTGTAGTTAGGGAGCGTGGTTACTGTACTAAGAAGAAAATAACTGCAAAGACTGGTACTTAATTACTGCGGCTTGGAAATAATAGCTGTGAAGACTGAGAGTTAGCAAACCGTGGCTTGAAAATAATATCTGTAAAGACTGAGGGGGATATCCAATTTGCCCTGGTAATTTACCGGGGCTAATTGTCCCGCCGGGGCTAGCTAATTAGCCCAGATAAGCCACGGCATGCGCCGGCCTGTCAGGGATAGCCTGTAAAAAAATAATCGGTGAAACATCGGAAAAAAGTGGACCCGATGTTTTACCGGGGATAATTGGATACGTTGGATAACTGTAACTTGAGGACTATATCCGTGAAGACTAGACGCTGGATGACTATGACTTGAACAGAGCTGGAAAGACTGGATACTGGAAAACTGGAACTTGTTGACAATAATTGTGAAGACTGTGTACTTGATAAATTAGACTTGTGTGAAAACTAGATTCTTGAAAAACGTGACTGAAGAACTCAGACTTTGGAAACTCAACTCTTGGCAAATGGGCAGGATCCTAAGGAACCACCAACAGCACCTGAGTACCTGCAGATTCCACCTGACAAGCTGGCAGCTGCAGGAAGCGGCGCAGGTGCTGGACTCTCAATCCAAGCGCGGAGTGAAGCAGAGTAACGTGCAGATGAACAAGGCAGGAGACTTCCAGGGACTCAAAGCACTGAGCAACCAGGATGCCCACAGGAGCACAGAGCAGAAGCACCTTCTAGGAAGATCAACATAAAGATCTGTCAGTGCTCGATTCAAATCTAACCCCTTTTAAAATTGGAAGCATACTGGGATTGGCTGAGAACCCACAGGAAGCACTGCTATTTCCTACACTGCGTGCACTGGTCTCCAGCATGGCGGTTCACATAACTGCAGGCATACTGTACAAGAGAAGGCTCCTTTTTCCTGCTTATGGGTCTATTTACTAAGACCTTGAATGGAGATAAAGTCGCTGGAGATAAAGTACCAGCCAATCGGCTCCTGTCATTTTTCAAATACAGCCTGTGACATGGTAGTTAGGAGCTGATTGGCTGGTACTTTATCTCCAGCGACTTTATCTCCATTCAAGGTCTTAGTAAATAGACCCATAATTAAGTTCCTGTTCACTCCAATGCCCACACCCGCCGCCTCCATCAGTCTCACCGCAGCCCCTCACACAGAGCAGCAGTCAGCAGTCTGCCGCCGCAGCACTGCCACGACTCAGACAGGGAGGCCCCGGAACCTGGTACCGATGGTAAGACCCCGGACCCTGACACTGCTTTAAGCTGAAGGCACTGTCAACTGTTAACAAACATTTTAACCAGTTTGATTTGAGAGGTGTATTTTTTGTTGCTTTATAAGTAGCTTTCGGCTGGTAACTCTCCCTCTTTTCCTATGGAAATCTCACCTTCACTCCATGTTATTTACTCAAATCTTATATTTACGTTGTCCAGGGGTTGTAGAACTGCAGCAGGTTTTAAATTGTTTATTAGTTTTGTGATGTGATGTTCTGGCCCAACACATGTCCGTGATGTAAATTAACACAAGCCAGTCAAGGTATATTATTCATTTATGTGGAGTTAAACACCAATGTTTAATTTGTATGCAGGCTTGGACTGGCCCACAGGGGTACAAGGGAAACCACCGGTGGGCCCCACTGCCTGGGGGCCCACCTCCTGCTGTAAGGATCAGGTTCTAGACTTTGCACTTGAATTATACATTATACATATGTTACCTTATACTGGACTATGGTGTATTTTCTACAGTGCATTGATGTTATTAATCTGTTATTAATCTGGTACATTATCATGCATGCAGCAGCAGCTGAATTTACTGTCTGTATTTATGAAGGGCCCCATACGTTGCACTCTCTAATGGTTAGTCAAACCAATGAAGTGGCAGGCCACACCCCCTCAGCAGGCTGGCCACACTGCTAAACATGGGCCCCTACCACAGCATTCCCCCGGTGGGCCCTACATGCCCCAGTCTGACACTGTTTATATGAATGTTTTTATCCTAGCTTGTTTTGCATCAGTTCTTTGTCTACACCACACTAACTAGATTTAATTTGAACAGAATCAACATTTCAGATAAATTAATTTGACCATATTTTTAAAAGCTTACTCTAGTTTTCAATTCATGGGCGGGATGTACTAATGTACATCGCCGCCCATCGCCGCCCTGCACCACGATGCTGATCGCATATGTACTAACATATGCGATCAGCATTGCGGAGAACAGCTCTTCCGATAAGAGCTGTCCTCCGCGATGCGCAGCGGCAGCCTGACTTCCGGGATTCGGTCCCAGGAGTCAGTCTGCGCATGCGCGGGGTGACGGGGGCGGCCGCAGGGCATGCTGGGAGGGATCCGATCGGATCCCTCACACAGCGCCGCGGAGAGAAGCCCATAGGCTTCTATGGACGTACGCCAGCTAAAGCTGGCGTACCCCGCCGCGGCGCTGTCCTGCCGGCCGGGGGTTAGTACATCAGGAAAATGCGGTAAACAGGGAGTTTACCGCATTTTCCGCTTAGTACATCCCGCCCCATGTGTCTTTATTAGATAAGTTTTAGTAGATAAGCATCTAAGGGGGCCTGTTCGAAAACCTTTAACAGATCTGGAGTTTATTAACCACTTTACTGGTATGGTCAGATCACATGTGAACACACTTTTTAAACTATAGTAAATCGTTTAAAAAAAATTGTCAGTTAAGTGGTTCTGGCTATCATACATTGCGTTATAGGCTAAGCCAAAATGTTCAGACAATGAATTCAGCAGTACTTTCTATTTAAAACAAGACTAAAGGAATTATAGTTGTGTAATTGCCTGCAAACAACAAATGTATGGTTTTTGTTGTGTTATTAAGATTTGGGTATAATTTATTTTCATTGTGTAGTCAAATCCAGACTGAGACTTTAAAGCAAAGCACACGAGTCCGCAATAATGTCTGAAGAAAAAACAAATAAAATAAAAGCAGGGAGTGCATTTATTCTCTAAGAGCCTCAGGATTGCCTAGTGGCAGTGCATGAGGATGTGTTAGGGATGTCCATTGACCGTCAATGATTCCTAATCATCGATGGTGTATGGTCGATGTTGAATAGTCTTGCCATTGATGGGAGAGAACCAGATGGTTTCTCTTCATCGATGGCTTAGCCTAAACGAATATTTTTTTTTTAAAGATGCTGGGACACAGAGAATAGCTCCGCCCCCAGCACCCATGAAGCCCCGCCCCGGGTCTATGATTGGACCGCTGGTCATTTACAGAAATAACAGGGATGGCCATCGATGAGTTCTGGGGCTTTGCGCGCCCCGGGCGGCAATGGAGGGCGTGGCTTCGTACAGGGGGCGTGGTCATTTATGCCCCCTGTACAGACTACTGTAGTGCTCTGAAATGTGCCCCCCGCTGCCCCTCGCTGCTGCTGGTCGCTGTGAAGCCCTTCATGGAGAGGTCCTTTAATGTGCGCTGCGCGATGACGTCATCGCGCACCGCACAGTAAAGGACCTCTCCATGAAGGGAAACTCTAGTTTCCCTTCACAGCGGCCAGCGGCAGCGGGGGGCACAGCAGCAGCGGATCTTGTCCTGGTGCGGCGCCCTCCGGATGGCGCCGGCGCCCTCCGGAAGGCGGCACCCCGGGCAAAAGTCCTGCTTGCCCGTGGCAAGATCCGCTACTGTGTGTATGCACAGCACACTGCCCGATCCGTCCATAGATATATCTGCAGATCAATTGATCTGCAGATATATCTCTCAGTGTGTACCCACCTTAAGGCAGACTGTGTATAAACTGATATGAAACTATGAATGCCTGCATGCTCTGACAGCCAGAGGTTGGGACTTTTAGTTCCACGACAGCTGGAGAGATAGTTGTTGGCATAGCTTAGCTGTAGTCTCAAGTAGGAAAAAGAACATTTACCTTGATTGGTTCATTTGATTCAGTGCCCTGAATAATAAGGCAAAATGTGTACAGCTATCCTCAGAAAAGTCCCCAAACCTTTTCAAATATGTATAGCCAAAGTACAGTAGTTTGCCCACTAGATGTCACCATTATAATGAAAAATTCTAGTGCTTGCGCTATATTGCAGTGTGATGGAAAAGATAGCTTTGATGCTTTTAGCTTCAGCACAGAAACTACACACACTGTCTTTGAGGTGCTGCGAAGACATGAAAGGACTCAGGAAAACACTACAACCACAAGGAAGCCAGAAGTGAATGTTTTTTTTTCCTGCCAGACATAAGATAGCGTCACAAGATGAAGAACTAATAAAGAGAGCTCTCAGGATAAGTAATTTCATTTTCTGGAACTTGAGAATGACAGTATATTTTGTTTTACTGCTTGGATAACTGGATGAGAATTTACCTTATGGATTTACCCACTTAAATGACCAACTAAGGCATATGTATCTATTCTACAGTATATCTGGACCACAGAAGAATGGACACAAATAGCCAGTGCCTGGGTATATGAGAGAAGTTGGATCACTTAGAATGACTGAGAGACTACACTAAAGGTCAGTTCTTTGACCAATAATGTATATTCATCTAACAAGTATCTACTCAAATAGCAGATGGATCTGAGAAATGAAAATCCCTGTAGTTCTATCACAGTCACTGTAAAGTAACTACTGGACCCAAGTATTTGGGGGTCTACACATGGGCTACACAAACCACAATGGTCATCACTGTCAACAGCAGCCACATATACCATGACATTAGATCCTATGTTATAGAAGATCTGCAGGACCTCAGCACCACTATAATGATTTCTGGTTCTTTAAACCCTCCTCTACTGAAGATCATCCAAGATGCCATGACCAGCAATCCCCTGCCTACCTCCACCTTCCTAAGTGACAATGACACCCGGTGTGGCGAACAGATCCATAATTATGGTCACATCGAAAAATTAGTCATAGGAGCCATCCTGTCTCTCATCACCTTGCTGACCATTGCAGGGAATTGCCTGGTAGTCATATCTGTTTGTTTTGTGAAGAAACTTAGGCAGCCCTCCAACTATCTGATTGTGTCCTTGGCTTTGGCTGACCTGTCTGTAGCCATAGCTGTCATGCCTTTTGTTAGTGTCACTGACCTCATTGGGGGGAAATGGATTTTTGGACACTTCTTTTGTAATGTGTTTATAGCGATGGATGTCATGTGCTGCACAGCCTCTATTATGACATTATGTGTCATTAGCATTGACAGGTAAGACCCTCCAAACTTATACAATTTTATTCTCTGTATTGCATTATATGGAAGTCATGTTGAGGAACTTTCTCAGATAATATAACTTGGAATTCAAGAGATCTGTTTAATAAATGTAATTTGGTAATAAAAGTATTACTATATATAAATTTGATGTTATGCATACAGAAATTTGCTTCCATGGCTTTGAATACTTGTGGTAGTTGTTAATTACACACTGTAGTGCTACATGTATTACTGTTACATACAGGGAAACTTCTACCGTATGTATACAGTAAGGCTCAGTCACAGCCTCAGTACTGTACATTTGTTAAGTCACAAGATATTTTCAGCAGAACAAGTCATAAAAAATAATAGACTATTAGTCATCTCTGCTGGTTTTCTAGTCAGTAGAAATAATAAAGGCATTACATAAATGAATAATGAATAATAAAAGTACCAGTAATAATAATAATTTATTCTAGATTATGATGTTATCGCTATTTTAATTATCACATTAAAACAGGTCCTATTGCATTGCTCATGCTATATGGGATTAGAACCAAATAAAATCCAGATTAAATGCTTTAATATTATTATTATTATTATTATTATTATTATTAAATTCCCTTAGGAATTGGTCCCTCTGTTGGACATGACAGGTGGAATGTTAATTTTGGTACTGAGCTTCCCAGGAGATTTGGACACTGTTTTAAAGGCACAGAGGGACTGTTGCAGAGTGGAAAGCAAGTCACCCATAGTTGCTCCCACATTGCACGCATGGCACTAAGGGGGTCATTCCGAGTTGATCGCTCGCTGCAGTTTTTCGCAGGGCAGCGAACAGGTTAATACTGCGCATGCGTATGCACCGCAATGCACAGGCGCGTCATACGAGTACAAAGCGGATTGTTGCTGGGCAGTGGATTTAACGAAGAATCCATTCGCACAGCCAATCGCAAGGAGATTGACAGAAAGAGGGCGTTTGTGGGTAGCAACTGACCGTTTTCAGGGAGTGTCTGGAAAAACGCAGGCATATCCAAGCGTTTGCAGGGCGGGTGTCTGACGTCAATTCCGGGACCAAAAAGACTGAAGTGATCGCAAGGGCTGAGTAAGTCCAGAGCTACTCTGAAACTGCAAAAAACTTTTTCGTCCTGCTCGGCTGCACATGCGTTCGCACACTTACAAAGCTAAAATACACTCCCCCGTGGGCAGCGACTATGCGTTTGCATGGCTGCTAAAAGTAGCTAGTGAGCGATCAACTTGGAATGACCCCCTAGATGCGGATTTTTGCCTGAATGATTTTGCTCTATGATTTATTTTATAAATGTACTTAACTGCACACTGACTGTTATAGTGATAAAATTTTCACTTTTTCAAAACTACTTTACAGAACAGTAATGCACTATAAAAATTCCATTTATACAGTAAATAATTAATTCACTTCTATTTCTGTTATAAGTAACTTGTTATTAATTCTGAGGTTACCAGCTCTACTTTATTAATCTGTGACAGATTATGTCTCCTCCCAGATGTCCTCTACCTAAATGGGTAGGAGAATGCCTAGTTGCAGTTCTGCATCATAGACAGATGTTTTATGTGTGTTTTATTGCTGGAGAGTCCTCTTGCATTTAAATTTGTACCCTAAGGAGGCTATTCAGACTCCATTGCATTGTTGCTAAAATTGCAAATGTCCACTTATCGGCCGTCTGCACATGCGCGGGCAGTCACAATGTGATCGCAACCCAGAAAGATGTGATTGTGATTGACAGGCAGCAGGCGGTTGGGGGCGACAATGCACCACTGGAGGGGAGTGGTGCAGGAAACGCAGGCATGTCATGGCCATTTTCGGGGTGGCTGAATGATGTTGCCTGGTTTTTCTGTGAGGGAAACATGGCGGCAGTGCGCCTCTATATTCAGTCTTGCTGTGTATACAGAGGTTGACCTCTATTAGCCGCTTTCTTCGATGCAATCAAGCGATCACGTTGCAGGGCAGCGCTATACATGCTGGACATCCTTGACCTGTGCTGGGCAGCCCCCAGCATGTGATTTTATCAGTAGAAGTATTTGCGTTTTTTGCAAAACTGCTACTGACACTGAATAACCCCCTAAGTGTCTAAGTGTACCCTTTGACATCACCTTTTCCCCCTGAATCTGAAACTGACAATTACAAGCCCTGGGTATGGTATGCAGAGCCAGGTGTGTTTTAGATACAGGGTGATTTAAAATGTATGACAAGGTGCACATAAATCAAACTGTTACTCATAGCTCACAAGCAGCAGCAGCTCTCACCTCGGGGAGAAGGGGGGACTGCTGCTGGTCGTGGTGCCAGGTCCCTGCTCCCTTGTCCCTGCCACCGGTCGGGTCCCAGCATCTGTTCAATGTAGTTCAGTCGCTGGGATCAGCACATGCGCAGTAGTGGCGATGGTACTACGTATATGCAAACTTCCGGCTTCTAAGGACTGCATCAGCTGCAGCCCCTAGAAGCCTTGCTTGGAAGGCAGAGAGTGGCTAATCACAGCCCGGTCTAGCAGTCCCAGAGGGAGAAAACACCTCCAAATGGGACTGGCTGTAGTGTCTCTGATTGGCAGGTAGGACTTCAAATAAGAACACACTGCTAGTAATAGTGAAGCCACGGACTGGATCTGGCTCACTAACACTGATCTGGATGGCAGAGATTACCGGGGGGGGGGGGGGGGGGGTTGCTGCGGTACGATAGGTAAAATCAGCTACTGCTCATGAGTTAGGTGTATGAATTCGGTACAGGAGGTTGTGCGTTCAGGTTGTGCATTCAAATCCATTGCTTGGAGTGTAGTTAAGTAGCTAGTTTACTTTAAACCGTTAGTGTTCCTGATCCAATATTTAGGTCTTCACAATGTTTTATGACCAGTGGTAAAAACATTGGTACTAGCAACTTTTTCTTTAAATGTCCCATCTTTGTTTGCATGTGTCTGAGGAGGATGAGGGGCCAATATGATGCAATTCTTTTAATTGGGTCAATTTGGCTTACCCCCTCCCTATACACATACAGTATGGAACCCCTTTGCAAATACTGTGTTTGGTCTGTGAGATGCTAACATAAACTGACGTGCTTTTAACTTTAATCTAGTATGTTCAATGTGATGGTATGTCATTGCACAACTACAAAATTTGAACTATGCTGGGACAGGGGTCAATAATCATCATCATCATCTCTAATTAGGTAAAATGATAGACCATACATTTAAAACCATAGTATAGCTCCACCTAGTGGCCTTGTGTTAACAAAACATTGTAAAACACAATGGGGTAATTCCGAGTTGTTCGCTCACTAGCAGATTTTAGCAGCATTGCACACGCTAGGCCGCCGCTCTCTGGGAGTAAGAAAAAAATGAAACTGCGCATATCATCCAAAAATGAGACATTTATTCAATATCATAATAAAACATAAAAAGATTAAAAGGAAAAAATTCCCCCAATTACCGGCCGGTTAAAGCAATAAAATTACTATTTAGTATTCCTATCATGCAATAAGCCCATATATCACAATGTTATACTCTCAACCACATAATCATACACACTGAGGAAGCCGCTGAGGTCAGATTAAAGCGGAGAAACGCGTATGTGGATGACCGTGAGTTTATAGCCGGCCGGCTCAACTGTTGAATAGGACATCTCTGTGGGCATAAACTGCTTGTGGTATGCATAATTGCATGATGCTATACTAACATCTTGACACCCGGACCCCAGTGCTAAGGGGATTAGGGAATTTGCTCCCAGATCTGTGTGTTTCACTAATTGCCTGCTATCAGAGACTGCCTATTAACAAACACTTCTGCTTTTAAAAAGACTAACAAATACAAGCTCACACTGCTGTTTTGTCTTTGCATCAATTAATTCTTGGGACATTGCTGCTATTCCATAAAAACCCCGGTTGTGTAGGGGTAGAACAACTGAAGGATAAATACATCTTTGCTGCTTATTGAAACAGTCCCATGGACAATTTATTATATATGTAACATTGCAGGGACGCCTGCTGTGTTATAGGAGTCACCTGTGAACAGATGCAAGAATTTGACTATTGTTTCTAGGTGGTTGAGAGTATAACATTATGATATATGGGCTTATTGCATGATAGGAATACTGAATAGTAATTTTATTGCTTTAACTGGCCGGTAATTGGGGGAATTTTTTCCTTTTAATCTTTTTATGTTTTATTATGATATTGAATAAATGTCTCATTTTTGGATGATATGCGCAGTTCCATTTTTTTCTTTCTTCTGATATATTTAATTGGGGTCAGAGAAACTGGGCCCTAGGAACGTGCGGCTACCATCCAATACAATCATTGGCGCCCAATGTTGTTTGCTCTCTGGGAGTGTATCTTAGCTTAGCAGAATAGCGAACGAAAAATTTGCAGAACTGCGAATAGAAAATTCTTAGCAGTTTCTGAGTAGCTCCAGACTTTCTCACAGATTGCGATCAGTTCAGGCCGTTTCGTTCCTGGGTTGACGTCACAAACACGCCCTGCGTTCGGCCAGCCACTCCCCCGTCTCTCCAGACACTCCCGCATTTTTTCCTGGCACGCCTGCGTTTTTCCGCACACTCCCAGAAAACGGTCAGTTTCCACCCAGAAACACCCACTTCCTGTCAGTCACTTCAACGATGAAATTTCTTTGTTCGGACGTGAGTAAATCTACTAAGTTTTGTGCTAAAATACATAGCGCATGCGCATTGCGTACCATGCGCATGCGCATTTTTGCCTTAATCGCTCCGTTGCGAAAATCGTCAACGAGCAAACAACTTGGAATGACCCCCAATATTACTAATGAACAAGTGCTGTACAAAATATGTATCATTTTATAAATAAATCTGCTTGCACCATAGTGTATCATCAAGCATGTCTTGGAAACTAGTAAAATAAGTACAAGTGCTTCCTCTTTACATTATATTGCATTTTCTTTGCATATACAGTGTATCAATATGTTTCAATCCCTTTATATTTCACTTTTAATTATTACTTTTACTAGTATTATATTTAATTCATAATGCACATATTCCACAGTGCTATAAAATGTAACATTGGTCACATAAGAAAATAGCAAGAAATAAATGATGTACACACTTTGGAAGTAAAGGTTTATACACACTGGGCGACTTTGAGCTGACAGCAGGTCACTTTTGGTGTGTTGAGCTGCTTTCAGCTCAAAGCCTCCACTGTGTATGGACAAGCGATAGGCAGTGAGCGCTGATGTGCGCTCTCGCTTCATCGCTGGCGGCTGCCGTTCATCTGCCGGTATTACCAGTAGATGAACGGCGGGGTGAGCGGCTTTCCATAGCGTCCTGCTATGGAAAGCCGCTCACCCCCACTGACATCGCTGGGCAGGGGGAAGAAGCGCTCAGTGTGTATGCACTGAGCACTTTTCAGCCCAGCGATGTCAGCGCCCAGTGTGTATGTGTAGCACCCTAAAAAAATGGATATTTACAGTTTATATATAGTAATAAATAATCACAGTTTATATATATATAGTAATAAATAAGTAGTTGGCTGAACAGTGAACAATGGTTTGGGACCCCTCATGGAGGGAAAGGAAACAGTGACCTCCACACAGGAGTAATCTAATTGATACAACATTCCCCCTTCATGGAGGGGAGTTGGAGTTTAAGACCCAGCATAACTGCAAATAGTAAGTGCCCCAGCGCCACGAACAGCGGCACGAGCAGGGACTGGGAGAAACGGACAGCTCGCGGCCGAGCGGTTAAAAACGGGTCAAAGAACTGCGTAGGGAGCAGGTGACCAAGGAGGACAGAGGAGTGAGACGGAGGCACGGCTAGAGGTTCCCGGCTCCAGCGGGCGGCATACGGTGGAGACGGAGAAAGACCGAGGCGGTCACGGTGACAGCAGCGGGAGGCAGATTGAACCTACCAGAGGTAGAGAGAGAGGAGTAGCGGCGGTGAGCTCCCGGCTTCAGTGCGGAGACGCTGTGAGAAGAGACAGGGAATCGGAGTGGCTGATGCCAGCGGGCGGAGTGACCAGTCTGCCTCGGGAGGGGGTTCCAGCAAAGGGGTGCCGCCCTCTTCATCAAGTAAGGCAGGGGTGGGGAACCTTTTTTCTACCGAGGGCCATTTGGATATTTCTAAAATCCTTCGGGGGCCATACAAAAATTTTCAACTTAAAAAATTACCCTGCCCCCCCAGTAGGTCTGCCCCTTAGAGTTACTGTGTGTGCGCGCCGGAGGCGCGCACGCGCCAAAAAAATGGGTGTGGCCAGTTAAAATGGGACGTGATACACATATGCCCCCAATAGTGCGGTGCCAGATCCACAATTGCCCCCACAGTGCCAGGTATACAAATGCCCCCACAGTGCCAGGTATACAAATGCCCCCCACAGTGCCAGGTATACAAATGCCCCCCACAGTGCCAGGTATACAGATGTCCCCACAGTGCCAGGTATACAGATGTCCCCACAGTGCCAGGTATACAAATGCCCCTCACAGTGCCAGGTATACAAATGCCCCTCACAGTGCCAGGTATACAAATGCCCCCCACAGTGCCAGGTATACAAATGCCCCCCACAGTGCCAGGTATACAAATGCCCCCCACAGTGCCAGGTATACAAATGCCCCCCACAGTGCCAGGTATACAAATACCCCCCACAGTGCCAGGTATATAGCCCCCACAGTGCCAGGTATACAGATTCCCCCACAGTGCCAGGTATACAAATGCCCCCCACAGTGCCAGGTATACAAATACCCCCCACAGTGCCAGGTATACAGACCCCACAGTGCCAGGTATACAAATGCCCTCCCCCCTCCCCTCTCCCCTCCGTGCTGCTTACCGTGAACGCGACGGAGGAGAGCGAGGCTGTCGGGTGAAAGCGGCGGCGTGTAGTACTTCAAATCAGCCGCCGGTTCGAGAGCCAATCAGAGCTCGCGGACCGGCAGCCGCGGCTCCTGATTGGCTGCCGGTCCGCGAGCTCTGATTGGCTCACAGACCGGCGGCTGGTTTGAAGTACTACACGCCGCTGGTCCCATTCTACAGCCGCGCTCTCCTCCGTCTCCCTGCTCTGACAGCTGAGACACGCTGCCGCCCGACTGAGCGGCAGCGTGTCTCACTGACAC